>NC_053396.1:212831129-214036847 GCF_905171765.1 Bufo bufo | reverse complement strand
AGAAAATAAATACTATAATACTGCTACTATGTACAAGAATATAACTACTATAATTCTGCTCCTATGTACAAGAATACAACTACTATAATACTGCTCCTATGTACAAGTATATAACTACTATAATACCGCTCCTATGTACAAGAATATAACTACTATAATACCGCTCCTATGTACAAGAATATAACTACTATAATACTGCCTCCTATGTACAAGAATATAACTACTATAATACTGCTCCTATGTACAAGAATATAACTACTATAATACTGCCTCCTATGTACAATAATATAAATACTATAATACTGATACTATGTACAAGAATATAACTACTATAATACTGCTACTATGTACAAGAATATAACTACTATAATACTGCTCCTATGTACAAGAATATAACTACTATAATACTGTCTTCTATGTACAGAGATATAACTACTATAATACTGCTCCTGTGTACAAGAATATAACTACTATAATACTGCTCCTATGTACAATAATATAACTACTATAATACTGCTTCTATGTACAAGAATATAACTACTATAATACTGCCTCTTATGTACAAGTATATAGCTACTATAATACTGCTCCTATGTACAACAATATAACTACTATAATACTGCTCCTATGTACAAGGATATACTTACTATAATACTGCTACTATGTGCAAGAATATAACTACTATAGTACTACCTCCTATGTACAAGAATATAACTACTATAACACTGCTCCTATATACATGAATATAACTACTATAATACTGCTCCTATGTAAAGAATATAACTACTATAACACTGCTCCTATGTACAAGTATATAACTACTATAATACTGTTCCTATGTACAAGAATATAAATACTATAATACTGCTCCTATGTACAAGAATATAATACTATAATACTAACTCCTATGTACAAGAATATAACTACTATAATACTGCTCCTATGTACAAGAATATAACTACTATAATACTGCCCCATATGTACAAGAATATAACTACTATAATACTGCTCCTATGTACAAGGATATAACTACTATAATACTGCTCCTATGTTCAAGAATAAAACTATTATAAAACTGCTCCTATGTACAAGTATATAACTACTATAATACTACCTCCTATGTACAAGAATATAACTACTATAATACTGCCTCTTATGTACAAGTATATAGCTACTATAATACTGCTCCTATGTACAACAATATAACTACTATAATACTGCTCCTTTGTACAAGGATATACTTACTATAATACTGCTACTATGTACAAGAATATAACTACTTTAATAGTGCTACTATGTGCAAGAATATAACTACTATAGTACTACCTCCTATGTACAAGAATATAACTACTATAATACTGCTCCTATATACATGAATATAACTACTATAATACTGCTCCTATGTACAAGAATATAACTACTATAACATTGCTTCTATGTACAAGTATATAACTACTATAATACTGTTCCTATGTACAAGAATATAACTACTATAATACTGCTCCTATGTACAAGAATATAATACTATAATACTAACTTCTATGTACAAGAATATAACTACTATAATACTGCTCCTATGTACAAGGATATAACTACTATAATATTACCTCCTATGTACAAGAATATAACTATTATAATACTGCTCCTATGTTCAAGAATAAAACTACTATAAAACTGCTCCTATGTACAATAATATAACTACTATAATACTGCTTCTATGTATAAGAATATAACTACTATAATACTGCTCCTATGTACAAGAATATAACTACTATAATACTGCCTCCTTGCTGAGAGGTTGTGTGTCAGGAGCTCTCCTGAGGCTTTTGATGTCTGGAGAAAGTCCAGGGAGTGGCCACCCCCGGGGGGGAAGCTCCCCAAGCAAGGCCCAGGCTTCTAGGCCAAATCTGGGAAGCACCCAGACAACTCCGTCAGGGGATGTAAATCCCAAAGTTTCTATGGACAGAAAGTATGTCAGCAGTACCAGTTCCAGCGTAAGAGAAGAAGAAGGAAAAAGTAAGTGTCCGGTGAAACCACCTGCCAGTGTGAATGAAGGGTCACCTGTGTGCAAGACCAAAGTGTTGGAGAGTCCAGAAGTAAGAACCGTGCAGAGTGTGCAGGAGCTGAGACAATCTCCATTGCCGGCCTCAGGTGGACAATCCACCTCCACCCCGGGGAGGCAGAGGAGGACATCTCTGGAAAAGCAAACCATCCAGGAGAATCTGCAGCAGCGTGTGGTGATAGGTTCTGAGCGCAGAAAGTCTGGGGGCATGCAAGCTGTGAAGGAGATCAAAGGCAGTAATGGAGGAAGACCTCAAGGTGCTACCAGTACCGTCTCTGCTACACAGCCGGGATCCAGTCGCCCACCAGGAGATTGTGACCCAAGAGCAGTGACAGCAGCCGCAAAACTCCAGGGACTGCGAGGCTCTGCACCAAAAATGCAGATTCTTGTTCCAGGACAGACAGAAACCTGTACTGCAAACAAACAGCCTGCAAAACTCCCCAGCAGCAATCAGAGGCCTCCAGAACAGCCACCTGAGCTCCACCTGGCTGAGCAGATCCCAGCACTGGTGAGGAGAATGGAGACGCTGAAGAAACATAAGCTGTACCTGCAGAAACAGATAAACTGCACATACAAACTAAAGGCTGCAAACCCAGGGAAGCAGGCCTTACTGGACAAGAAGCTGGACTCACTGGCCAAGGAACTCGCTGACAATGCGCAGGAGATCGACTCTGTCTTGGAGAAAATGGGACCAGTGGGAGAGACATACCAGAACCAGCAGAGGTTTGAGAAGGACAAAAACTCTGGGACCAAATCAACATCTAGGTCTGAAACCCTGCAGTCCCACGTAAGACCCATATTACAGCCAGCAACTCTTCCCTTTGAGGAGAGAGAGTTGTACAAGAAAAGTACATCTAAGAAACAAGAGCCAAGTCCTGCATCAGCCCCCGGTGAGGTACTACAAGTCCCAGCAGTAAGTACTGCACAAAATGAAAACTGTGGACTCTTACCTGATGACAGCAATGAAGTGGCAGTGCAGACACCACAAGTCCCAGGAGGCAGTGCACTGCAGGAGGACTGTGGACTGACACCTACAGGTAACACTGTAGCAGCACCTCAGGGTGTGTCTGAGCAGGACGCTCAGGACTGTGGGGTGCAGGGGGTTAATACTGAGGACTGTAATGCTGCTGAGATGTCTGATGTCTCTGTGGATGATAATGTCCCAGCTGAGGAGTCCTCTATGGCTGCTGAGATGTCTGATGTCGCTGATATTTCTGTGTGTGATAATGTCCCAGTGGAGGAGTCCTCTATGGCTGCCATGTCTGATGTTGCTGATGTCTCTGTG
The DNA here is from genome assembly GCF_905171765.1 of Bufo bufo. Lineage (NCBI taxonomy): Eukaryota > Metazoa > Chordata > Amphibia > Anura > Bufonidae > Bufo > Bufo bufo. Next base: position 214,033,500 of record NC_053396.1, on the reverse strand, counting down.
GGTGATAATGTTCCAGTGGAGGAGTCATCTATGGCTGCTGGGAACATAGAGAACCCTGGTATTGATGGTGGGGAGGGGGCAGTGCAGTCTCAGGCTGAGGAGTTCCCCCCTTTAGTTACACCACAGGCAGCAGAGTCCCACAGTACGGGCGGTCAGCAGCCCACACGTCGCCCCCCGCAGGATACTGGTACTGGTCAGACATCTGGGAATGCTTGGAGTCGGGGTTCTCCATCATTTCCCTCTAACGCCAGATACACAGGCCAGGCCTTCAAGAGAAGGAACGTTGTCAGGTTTAGACATAAAGGGGCAAAAGAAGATCTCCCTGACAGAAGGTGTGTGGTCAGAGACATGTTGTGCACCCAGATGGGCTTCCTGCCAGCCAACATCCTGGCAGTAATAAACCTCCCAGACAGACAGGGCTATGATATTAGCTTCAAGCTCATGTCTGATCTGGACCGGTTCTGGGTTCTCTACACCCGGGTCAGAGATACTGAGGGGTGGAACAAGTTCAGCTTCATTCCCATCTCTAAGCCTGACACTGTAAATGTCACCATCATTTTCTGGAACGAGTCTGTCCCCCCTCAGGATATTATTATCTGGCTCAGGAGGCATTGCGACCTCAAGTCAAACCTGACCAAGACCAGGGATGAGGATGGAATCTGGACTGGGGGATGGAGGGTCCTGGTTACATTACACCAGCACCAGAACATCACCCATCACCTTCCCAATTCCTTCTTCATTGGCCGGGAGAAAGGGGTTTGTTTCTATGCTGGTCAGCCCAGGCTATGCTTCAAGTGTGGGAAATCAGGTCACGTGGCGAGTGTCTGCACCATGATGAAGTGCAGCCTGTGCGGGGACATCGGCCATGTGAGCGCCACCTGCCAGAACATAAGGTGTAACCTGTGCGGTAACATCGGTCACCCCCACAGAGACTGTCCTGAAGCGTGGCATAACATCTGTAGAAATCTCCCTGATGAGGACTTGGTGGAAGGGGCAGATGTCCCAGATGAGGAGCAGGAGGAGGAGGCGCTATTGTCAGGGTCATTATACACAGTGCCAGAGACCCCACACATGAATGATACTGTGCCGGACCACCCGCAGGCAGGTAACACCGAGGGGGACATGGAGGTTGTGGAGCAGCCTGTAGAGCATCCAGTGTCTGTCTCCTCCCCTGCCCCAGCACCCACCACTGGGGAAAATAAAATCCTTAAACGGAAAAAAGATAAGTCCAGCCGCAGGCCTGAGGGTGAATGGACCACCGTCCAAAAATCCACTAAAATGAGAGTGGACAGGCAGGCTGATGGAACTGTAACAACCAACAGATACGGTGTGCTCTCTGAGTCAGATGGAGAGGCAGAAATAGAGAGAGAGCTGAAGCGTATGATGGCGGAATGTGATGACGACCCAGGAGGGGATCCTCCCACAAAAAGGAGACCTCTTCATGCCGAGTCACAGGCTGTATGGGATATGGAAACTGGTAGTCAGCAAGAAAACTCTGACCCTGATTTATGATGATGGGGGTTATCTTTCTTCTTCTTCTCCTGATGGCAGACTTCCATCTTAAAGTGGTCACCAGCAATGTGAATAGTATTAGAGCTAGAAAGACCAGACATGCCGTCTACGAACACCTGAGATACCTCAAGGCCGATGTGTTTTTCTTGCAAGAGACACGCTTAAACACCTCAGGTCTCATACGAGAGGCAGAGCGAGAGTGGCAGTCTGGTCCGTCCTTTTGGTCGATGTCTGTGGAGCCTTATGCCGGGGTCTCTATCTTGTTTAACACCCATGATGTAATTGTACATAGACTAACGGAGATCTCGATGGGAAGGTGCCTTCTGCTAGAGATTACCATCCGAGGTAGAAGACTCCGGCTTATTAACGTCTATGGGCCACAGACAGTGAGCGAAAGGACTCAGCTTTTTAATGATGTTAAGCCATACTTATTAACATCTATTCCTATTATCATGGCTGGAGACTTTAATGCCACCACTACAACCAGTGACAGGCCTAGTGGTAGACCCCTTACTAGGGACTGTAAGGTCCTAAACAACATCATTCTGCATGCCGGCCTGTCTGATGTTTTTGTACAGGGTGGTAGGCGTCCAAAGTTCACTTACACCTGTGCAGGACGCAGTAGTAGGATAGATCTGGCTCTGGTGAGTCCTACTGAAGCCATCAGTGAAAGAAGGGAAAAGACAGTCCCTTATTCTGACCATTTGGCCTTGTACTTTTGTTTGGGCGCCACTAAGCATCCAGATCTTGGTAGAGGGCTATGGAAACTGAACGCTAGTCTTTTAGATGATAGCTCTGTCCAGGAATACATTTACTCTTTCTTTCAGAACCAACTTGACAGAGTGGATTTCTATGAGAACATGGCTGACTGGTGGGAGGATGTCAAGGAGGAGATCAGGTCCCTCTTACAGAGACTGTCAGTTAAGAAGGGGAAGAGTAAGTATGCCCAGTATCTGAGACTGCGCAAAGAATTGGAGTCACTCTATTCGATGGGTGGGGATGACCAACAAAGGATTGACCGGCTGAAATCTGAGATAAGGCAGTATCAGTACAGCAGGTACACCTCCCTGGTAGCTGAACGGGATTATGGGTCCTTAGGGGCTCCTGATCCCTTTGAGAACTGCCGGGAGCGCGTAGCTAAAAAACTGATCACAGGTCTCACTGACTCCCAGGGTGTTTTACAAGAATCTCGGGAGGGTATCCTGGGGGTGGTGAGATGCTACTATGCTGACTTGTTTCAGAGGAAGGCTTTGGATAAGGAAAAAGTGACCCAATTTTTGGAGGCAACTCCAGGGCCTGATACTAGAGATTTGGACTTTTCTCCTTTAACAGCAGAAATAACGGTGGAGGAGGTTAAAGTGGCCATTGATAAATTACATCTGAAGAAGGCACCAGGTCCAGACGGTATTACTGCAGAATTTTATAAGAAGTTCAGAGACCACTTAGCTCCAATCCTCGTGGACGTGTACAAAAATTGTCTAGAAAATCACCTGATGCCTCCCTCCATGAGGGTGTCCTCGTTAATTCTGCTGTCTAAAGGGAAAGAGCCTAGTGACATCAAGAACTGGAGGCCAATTGCCCTCTTGAATGTCGACAGGAAGATTTTGGCAAAAATTCTGTTCTCTAGGTTAGTTTGTTTGTCCCGGGCACTGTTGGCAGGCTGTCAGTTCGGCACAGTAAAAGGGCGGAACATCTCTGGAGCAGTCATCTCGATAAGGGAGATGTTTGAGAGATGTAAAGCTCTGAGGTGTGGGAGATATGTTGTAGGTCTGGACCAGGCTAAAGCCTTTGACAGAGTAGACCACGAGTATCTATGGGCCACTTTATCAAAGTACGGCATTCCGGGACAATTTGTAGATTGGCTGAGAACTTTGTACAGAGAGGCTGAGAGCTTTCCTCTAATCAATGGTTGGCAGGGTGACACGTTCAGGGTTGAGGCTGGGGTGAGACAGGGTTGCCCGCTGAGTCCACTGCTGTATGTGTTTGCCTTGGACCCGTTCCTGAGGTCACTGCAGGAGTGTGATTTTCAGGGGGTGCCGGTCCCCCATTGCCTGCCCCTGAGTATTGTTGCCTACGCGGATGATGTGACTGTGGTGATATCTGAGCCTCGTGAGGTGGAGATGTTGTCGGCAGCCATCAGAAGCTACTCGGAGGCCTCAGGGTCTCTGGTCAACCTTGAGAAGAGTCAAGCTTTCTGGACATCGGATACTGACCCTGATTTTGATCTGCCACAGTTTGCGAAGGCCTCCACCCATATTAAAATCCTTGGGGTTAAATTTGGTAGGGAAGATAATGCCAAACTAAATTGGGAGGAAAAGTTGGATGCCGGAAATATAAAGGTTCAGCGATGGAAGAACTGGAGGCTGACCTATAGAGAAAGGGTTACTATGCTGAAGACTTACCTGGTCCCTGTCTTCTTGTACATCTCTGTCGTCTTTCCTTTGCCAGAATCTTTCTCGGCTAGGCTCTTTAGCCTGTTCTTCCAGCTGTTATGGGGGAACAGGTTGAACCCAGTAAAAAGAGGGATCACCTACCTACAGAGGAGAGAGGGTGGGCTGGATATGTTAAATCCAAGGGTTTTCTTTGACTCCATGTTTCTTAAAGTTAATTTTGGTGACCTGGACTCAAACAACAGCTCCCTGTGGGTGAATAGTATCAGGGATTGGATATTGCCTTTTGCAGAACCTTGGATGCGAGGCGGCAGTCTCAAGAGGGGCCGATTGACTCGTGACTTCCTCCCCCAGTACCTGGACTATGGTGTAAGATGTCTGAAGAAATGGGGTATAGACAAGTCTTTCATTGAGAGTAAAACCAGGAAAGATCTATACTCCAGAGTATGTAGGACCTTCTACTGTTTACAGCTAGCACTTCCAGACTGTCCAACCTCAACCTTACAGGATAGTCTGAGGCTTCTGAATGGACCAAGGCTGCCCCCTAAGTTCTGTGATATTGGCTGGCTCTCATTGCAGGGAAAACTCTTTGTCAGGGGGAATCTAAAATTCCTCAGTGTGTCAGATCGCATGTGTCCCTTAGGTTGTCAGCAGGAGGAGACTATGCTCCATTTTATATCAGAGTGCTGGGGTGGGCGGACAATCTGGCATGACATATCCGCCAAGCTAAAAATCCCATCATTACAGTCCCTAAAATACCCAGAAATAATTTATGGTGTCACATCTCATGTGAATAACATCGACCGGGGGACCATGTATCTGATAATCACCGTCATCAAATATTACCACTGGCAAACCAGAACCCGAGTGTCCATCCATAACGAACCATTCCATCATACCACAGCTATAACCCTCATCATGTCAGAACTCAGGTGGATCCGGTCATTAGAGGTCAGGAAAAAAGGGGAAAATATAAAACTATGGAGGAACGTCCATCTAGACTGACGGTTCAAGTGTACGATGTAACTGTGTTTGTTTCTTATTTTATTTTACTTTTCTTCTTTTTCTGCTTTAGCTAAAATGTGCTTTTAAGTTACAGTTAATATGCATTTTATTTCCTGATGAACATGTATAATTTATACTGAATGATGAAAAAGTCTGATTTATTATGATGAAAAAGTATTTCTGTATTTATGTTTGTTTTATACCAATAAAAATTGCCTCCTATGTACAAGAATATATCTACTATAATACTGCTCCTATGTACAAAAATATAACTACTGTAATACTGCCTTCTATGTACAAAAATCTAACTACTGTAATACTACTCCTATGTACAAGAGTATAACTACTATAATACTGCTCCTATGTACAATAATATAACTACTACAATACTGCTTCTATGTACAAGAATATAACTACTATAATACTGCTCCTATGTACAAGAATATAACTACTATAATACTGCTCTTATGTACAAGAATATAACTACTATAATACTGCCTCTTATGTACAAGTATATAGCTACTAAAATACTGCTCCTATGCACAACAATATAACTACTATAATACTGCTCCTATGTACAAGGATATACTTACTATAATACTGCTACTATGAACAAGAATAAAACTACTATAAAACTGCTCCTATGTACAAGTATATAACTACTATAATACTACCTCCTATGTACAAGAATATAACTACTATAATACTGCTCCTATGTACAAGAATATAACTACTATAATACTGCTACTATGTACAAGAATATAACTACTTTAATACTGCTCCTATGTACAAGAATATAACTACTGTAATACTGCCTCCTATGTACAAGAATAAAACTACTATAAAACTGCTCCTATGTACAAGTATATAACTACTATAATACTACCTCCTATGTACAAGAATATAACTACTATAATACTGCTCCTATGTACAAGAATATAACTACTATAATACTGCTACTATGTACAAGAATATAACTACTTTAATACTGCTCCTATGTACAAGAATATAACTACTGTAATACTGCCTCCTATGTACAAGAATATAACTACTATAATACTGCTACTATGTACAAGAATATAACTACTTTAATACTGCTCCTATGTACAAGAATATAACTACTGTAATACTGCCTTCTATGTACAAAAATATAACTACTGTAATACTACTCCTATGTACAAGAGTATAACTACCATAATGCTCCCTCTTACGTACAAGAAAAAATTACTATAATACTGCTAATTATATACAACAAAATAACTACTATAATACTGCCGCCTATGTACACGAAAAAAAACTACTATAACACTGCTAATAATATACAACAATATAACTGCTATAATACTGCTCCTATGTACAAGAATATATCTACTATAATACTGCTCCCTATGTACAAGAATATAACTACTATAATACTGCTGCTATGTACAAAAATCTAACTACTATAATACTGCCTCCTATGTACAAGAATATAACTACTATAATACTGCTCCTATGTACAAGAATATAACTACTATAATACTGCTCCTATGTACAAGAATGTAACTACTATAATACTGCTCCTATGTACAAGAATATAACTACAATAATACTGCTTCTATGTAAAGAATATAACTACTATAATACTGCTACTATGTACAAGAATGTAACTACTATAATACTGCTCCTATGTACAAGAATATAACTACAATAATACTGCTCCTATGTACAAGAATATAATTGCTATAATACTGCTCCTATGTACAAGAATATAACTGCTACAATACTGCTCCTATGTACAAGAATATAACTACTATAATACTGCCTCCTATGTACAAGAATATAACTACTATAATACTGCCTCCTATGTACAAGAATATAACTACTATAATACTGCTCCTATGTACAAGAATATAACTACTATAATACTGCTCCTATGTACAAGAATATAACTACTATAATACTGCTCCTATGTACAAGAATATAACTACTATAATACTGCTTCCTATGTACAAGAATATAACTACTATAATACTGCATCCTATGTACAAGAATATAACTACTATAATACTGCTTCCTATGTACAAGAATATAACTACTATAATACTGCTTCCTATGTACAGAATATAACTTCTATACTACCAGCCCTGAATGGAGACTTATTGCCAATGCTCCATGGGAAACCAATATGTAAAGAGCTATCTTCCAATGAAAGAGAACTATCTCACCAGTGTCATCTTGTAGATGTGGATGCCTATGAGTCAAAATCCAACTTTATAACAAGCCTAGGAAAATGACAAGGGAAAATAGCCAAGCCAAATATATATATATATCCCTGGACAGCTTTTTTAAGGTGCTTGAGCCTCATCAGTATGGAGTATTATTCTGGGTGGGTGCAATGCCTTGTATGCAGATTAGGTAGGGTACTGATTCTCCTTAAAGAGACCAGCCCTGTATCCAAACAGCACAATACTAGAGTTGAGCGAACACCTGGATGTTCGGGTTCGAGAAGTTCGGCCGAACTTCCTGGAAATGTTCGGGTTCGGGATCCGAACCCGACCCGAACTTCGTCCCGAACCCGAACCCCTTTGAAGTCAATGGGGACCCGAACTTTTGGGCACTAAAAAGGCTGTAAAACAGCCCAGGAAAGAGCTAGAGGGCTGCAAAAGGCAGCAACATGTAGGTAAATCCCCTGCAAACAAATGTGGATAGGGAAATGAATTAAAATAAAAATTAAAAAAATTAAAATTAACCAATATCAATTGGACAGAGGTCCCATAGCAGAGAATCTGGCTTCACGTCAGCAGAGAATCAGTCTCTTCATGCCATAGCAAAGAATCTGGCTTCATGTCAGCAGAGAATCAGTCTCTTCATGCCATAGCAGAGAATCTGGCTTCATGTCAGCACAGAATCAGTCTTCATGTCATAGCAGAGAATCAGGCTTCACGTCACCCACCACTGGAACAGGCCACTGTCACATATTTAGGCCCCGGCACCCAGACAGAGGAGAGAGGTCCCGTAACAGAGAATCTGGCCTTATGTCAGCACAGAATCAGTCTTCATGTCATAGCAGAGAATCAGGCTTCACGTCACCCACCACTGGAACAGGCCACTGTCACATATTTAGGCCCAGGCACCCAGGCAGAGGAGAAAGGTCCTGTAACAGAGAATCTGGCCTTATGTCAGCACAGAATCAGTCTTCATGTCATAGCAGAGAATCAGGCTTTACATCACCCACCACTGGAACAGGCCACTGTCACACATTTAGGCCCCGGCACCCAGACAGAGGAAAGAGGTCACGTAACAGAGAATCTGGCCTTATGTCAGCACAGAATCAGTCTTCATGTCATAGCAGAGAATCAGGCTTCACGTCACCCACCACTGGAACAGGCCACTGTCACATATTTAGGCCCCGGCACAAAGACAGAGGAGAGAGGTCCCGTAACAGAGAATCTGGCCTTATGTCAGCACAGAATCAGTCTTCATGTCATAGTAGAGAATCAGGCTTCACGTCACCCACCACTGGAACAGGCCACTGTCACATATTTAGGCCCCGGCACCCAGACAGAGGAGAGAGGTCCCGTAACAGAGAATCTGGCCTTATGTCAGCACAGAATCAGTCTTCATGTCATAGCAGAGAATCAGGCTTCACGTCACCCACCACTGGAACAGGTCACTGTCACATATTTAGGCCCCAGCACCCAGACAGAGGAGAGAGGTCCCGTAACAGAGAATCTGGCCTTATGTCAGCACAGAATCAGTCTTCATGTCATAGCAGAGAATCAGGCTTCACGTCACCCACCACTGGAACAGGCCACTGTCACATATTTAGGCCCCAGCACCCAGACAGAGGAGAGAGGTCCCGTAACAGAGAATCTGGCCTTATGTCAGCACAGAATCAGTCTTCATGTCATAGCAGAGAATCAGGCTTCACGTCACCCACCACTAAAACAGGCCACTGTCACATATTTAGGTCCAGGCACCCAGGCAGAGGAGAGAGGTCCCGTAACAGACAATCTGGCCTTATGTCAGCACAGAATCAGTCTTCATGTCATAGCAGAGAATCAGGCTTCACGTCACCCACCACTGGAACAGGCCACTGTCACATATTTAGGCCCCGGCACCCAGACAGAGGAGAGAGGTCCCGTAACAGAAAATCTGGCCTTATGTCAGCACAGAATCAGTCTTCATGTCATAGCAGAGAATCAGGCTTCACGTCACCCACCACTGGAACAGGCCACTGTCACATATTTAGTCCCAGGCACCCAGGCAGAGGAGAGAGGTCCCGTAACAGAGAATCTGGCCTTATGTCAGCACAGAATCAGTCTTCTTGTCATAGCAGAGAATCAGGCTTCACGTCACCCACCACTGGAACAGGCCACTGTCACACATTTAGGCCCCGGCACCCAGACAGAGGAGAGGTTCATTCAACTTTGGGTTGCCCCGCAATATAATGGTAAAATGAAAATAAAAATAGGATTGAATGAGGAAGTGCCCTGGAGTACAATAATATATTGTTAAGGGGAGGTAGTTAATATCTAATCTGCACAAGGGATGGACAGGTCCTGTGGGATCCATGCCTGGTTCATTTTTATGAACGTCAGCTTGTCCACATTGGCTGTAGACAGGCGGCTGCGTTTGTCTGTAATGACGCCCCCTGCCGTGCTGAATACACGTTCAGACAAAACGCTGGCCGCCGGGCAGGCCAGCACCTCCAAGGCATAAAAGGCTAGCTCTGGCCACGTGGGCAATTTGGAGACCCAGAAGTTGAATGGGGCCGAACCATCAGTCAGTACGTGGAGGGGTGTGCACAGGTACTGTTCCACCATGTTAGTGAAATGTTGCCTCCTGCTAACACGTTTCGTATCAGGTGGTGGTGCAGTTAGCTGTGGCGTGGTGACAAAACTTTTCCACATCTCTGCCATGCTAACCCTGCCCTCAGAGGAGCTGGCAGTGACACAGCTGCCTTGGCGACCTCTTGCTCCTCCTCTGCCATCGCCTTGGGCTTCCACTGGTTCCCCTGTGACATTTGGGAATGCTCTCAGTAGCGCGTCTACCAACGTGCGCTTGTACTCGCGCATCTTCCTATCACGCTCCAGTGTAGGAAGTAAAGTGGGCACATTGTCTTTGTACCGGGGATCAAGCAGGGTGGCAACCCAGTAGTCCGCACACGTTAAAATGTGGGCAACTCTGCTGTCGTTGCGCAGGCACTGCAGCATGTAGTCGCTTATGTGTGCCAGGCTGCCCAGAGTTAAGGACAAGCTGTCCTCTGTGGGAGGCGTATCGTCATCGTCCTGTGTTTCCCCCCAGCCACGCACCAGTGATGGGCCCGAGCTGCTTTGGGTGCCACCCCGCTGTGAACATGCTTCATCCTCATCCTCCTCCACCTCCTCCTCGTCCTCCTCGTCCTCCAGTAGTGGGCCCTGTCTGGCCACATTTGTACCTGGCCTCTGGTGTTGCAAAAAACCTCCCTCTGATTCACCTCGAAGAGACTGGCCTGAAAGTGCTAAAAATGACCCCTCTTCCTCCTCTTCCTCCTGGGCCACCTCCTCTTCCATCATCGCCCTAGGTGATTTCTCAAGGAGACATAGAAGTTGTATTGTAACGCTGATAACGGCCGCATCGCCACTGGCCATGTTGGTGGAGTACTCGAAACAGCGCAACAGGGCACACAGGTCTCGCATGAAGGCCAAGTCATTGGTGGTAAAGTGGTGCTGTTCCGCAGTGCGACTGACCCGTGCGTGCTGCAGCTGAAACTCCACTATGGCCTGCTGCTGCTCGCACAGTCTGTCCAGCATGTGCAAGGTGGAGTTCCACCTGGTGGGCACATCGCATATGAGGCGGTGAGCGGGAAGGCCGAAGTTACGCTGTAGCGCAGACAGGCGTGCAGCAGCAGAGTGTGAACGCCGGAAGCGCGAACAGACGGCCCGCACTTTATGCAGAAGCTCTGACATGTCGAGGTAGTTGCGAATGAACTTCTGCACCACCAAATTCAGCACATGCGCCAGGCAAGGGATGTGCGTCAAACCGGCTAGTCCCAGAGCTGCAACGAGATTTCGCCCATTATCGCACACCACCAGGCCGGGCTTGAGGCTCACCGGCAGCAACCACTCGTCGGTCTGTTGTTCTATACCCCGCCACAACTCCTGTGCGGTGTGGGGCCTGTCCCCCAAACATATGAGTTTCAGAACGGCCTGCTGACGTTTACCCCGGGCTGTGCTGAAGTTGGTGGTGAAGGTGTGTGGCTGACTGGATGAGCAGGTGGAAGAAGAGGAGGAGGAAGCTGAGTAGGAGGAGGAGGAGACAGGAGGCAAAGAATGTTGCCCTGCGATCCTTGGCGGCGGAAGGACGTGCGCCAAACAGCTCTCCGCCTGGGGCCCAGCCGCCACTACATTTACCCAGTGTGCAGTTAGGGAGATATAGCGTCCCTGGCCGTGCTTACTGGTCCACGTATCTGTGGTTAGGTGGACCTTGCCACAGATGGCGTTGCGCAGTGCACACTTGATTTTATCCGACACTTGGTCGTGCAGGGAAGGCACGGCTCTCTTAGAGAAGTAGTGGCAGCTGGGAACAACATACTGTGGGACAGCAAGCGACATGAGCTGTTTGAAGCTGTCTGTGTCCACCAGCCTAAATGACAGCATTTCATAGGTCAGTAGTTTAGAAATGCTGGCATTCAGGGCCAGGGATCGAGGGTGGCTAGGTGGGAATTTACGCTTTATCTCAAATGTTTGTGAGATGGAGAGCTGAACGCTGCCGTGTGACATGGTTGAGATGCTTGGTGACGCAGGTGGTGGTGTTGGTGGTACATCCCATGTTTGCTGGGCGGCAGGTGCCAACATTGCTCCAGAGGCTGAGGAAGAGGCCGAGGCGGCGGCAGCAGCAGAAGAGGCCGATGCGGCAGCAGCAGAAGAGGTAGCAGGGGGAGCCTGAGTGACTTCTTTGTTTTTAAGGTGTTTACTCCACTGCAGTTCATGCTTTGCATGCAGGTGCCTGGTCATGCAGGTTGTGCTAAGGTTCAGAACATTAATGCCTCGCTTCAGGCTCTGATGGCACAGCGTGCAAACCACTCGGGTCTTGTCGTCAGCACATTGTTTAAAGAAGTGCCATGCCAGGGAACTCCTTGAAGCTGCCTTTGGGGTGATCGGTCCCAGATGGCGGCGGTCAGTAGCAGGCGGAGTCTCTTGGCGGCGGGTGTTCTGATTTTGCCCACTGCTCCCTCTTTTGCTACGCTGTTGGCTCAGTCTCACCACTGCCTCTTCCTCCGAACTCTGAAAGTCAGTGGCACGACCTTCATTCCATGTGGGTTCTAGGACCTCATCGTCCCCTGCATCGTCTTCCACCCAGTCTTGATCCCTGACCTCCTGTTCAGTCTGCACACTGCAGAAAGACGCAGCAGTTGGCACCTGTGTTTCGTCATTATCAGAGACGTGCTGAGGTGGTATTCCCATGTCCTCATCATCAAGAAACATAAGTGGTTGTGCGTTAGTGCATTCTATCTCTTCCACCCCTGGGGAAGGGCTAGGTGGATGCCCTTGGGAAACCCTGGCAGCAGAGTCTTCAAACAGCATAAAAGATTGCTGCATAACTTGAGGCTCAGACAGTTGGTTCCTGAGGTAGTTGGTTCACTAGGACTTGTGGCTGTGGCAGAACGGCCACGTCCTCTCCCAGCACCAGAGGGTCCACTAACACCACCACGACCATGTCCGCGTCCGCGTCCCTTATTAGATGTTTTCCTCATTGTTCCCGTTCACCACAATTTTGAAAATGGCAAATTTGGCAATAGTTTTTCAACCCAGAACAAAAACTGTGCTTTTACGGTCACTACAAATAACTTGACCAGCTAAAACAGTACAGATTTGGTTGAATAGAAATGTGAGGCCTATTTTTTTTTGCGCTGTGTGACAGGTATACGTTTAATCACAGAATTAGACTTGTATCTGCACGGTAGCGTGTGTGTTAAGTTTTTCTGAATGACACTATCAGCACCTTGAATCTAAGATATCCTTTTTGGGATAGATTTCAAGTAGGCCTCATATAGCATAAACTACTTAGTTATTTTGAGAATGTTAAATTTGGGAATAGTTTTTAAACCCAGAACAAAAACTGTGCTTTACGCTCACTACAAATAACTTGACCAGCTAAAACAGTACAGATTTGGTTGAATAGAAATGTCAGGTCTATTTTTTTAGGCGCTGGGTGACAGGCTCAACTTGCCCCTGATGTAGTATATGGCCAAAAATTAACCACACTGTTGATGGTTAAATGCACTTCGGTGACACAGGCTCAGCCTGCAGCTGATGTAGGATATAGCAAAAAATAACCACACTATTGATGGTTAAATGCACTTGGGTGACACAGGCTCAGCCTGCACCTGATGTAGTATATGGCCAAAAATTAACCACACTGTTGATGGTTAAATGCACTTCGGTGACACAGGCTCAGCCTGCAGCTGATGTAGGATATAGCAAAAAATAACCACACTATTGATGGTTAAATGCACTTGGTGGTAGCTTGTGCTGGCGCACCACAAGCCACAAAATGGCCGCCGATCACCCCAGAAAAAAGTGATCTAAAAACGCTCTGGGCAGCCTAAAAAAAGTGAGCAAGTAGATATTAGCACTTCAATGATCCACAGCTGGAGATCGATCACAGAATGAAGTCTTTTGGAGGAGTTAATCTGCCTAATCTCGCCCTAACGTCGCAGCAGCAACCTCTCCCTATGCTTAAATCAGCAGAGTGACGTGCAGCGCTACGTGACCCAAGCTTATATAGAGGCTGGGTCACATGGTGCACTGGCCAATCACAGCCATGCCAATAGTAGGCAAGGCTGTGATGGCCTCTTGGGGCAAGTAGTATGACGCTTGTTGATTGGCTGCTTTGCAGCCTTTCAAAAAGCGCCAAGAAAGCGCCGAACACCGAACCCGAACCCGGACCCGGACTTTTACGAAAATGTTCGGGTTCGGGTCCGTGTCACGGACACCCCAAAATTCGGTACGAACCCGAACTATACAGTTCGGGTTCGCTCATCCCTACACAATACCATTTATATTTCAAATCCTGTTGTCTTGTGCCACTCATCTTGAGCTAAGTGGAAAGGCAAGGAAGGAAACCTCAGTATATAATTAATATCCTGTTTTAGCCGGGTCTCCTGCAGTACAGTACAACTATCCTTTGCCAATATATTCCCTGCCCACTCTCCTGACCCATATTCCAAAAATTATGATTTTACAGAGCCTGCCTTCTTATGATAATGAAATGACTCTCCTTATCAGCCCTGTGCTGATAATAAGATGACTCTGCTGACCCAGCATTTTAATGATAATAAAATGACTCTGGTATCCCTACTCTCTAATGATAATGAAATAACTCTGCTGACCCTAGTCTCTCAAAATAACAACATGACTCTGCTGACTTACAGTACCTTCTAGTTATAATGAAATGACTCTGTTGCCTCAATCTTCTAATAATATGAGTATTCTACTGGTCCCACTTTTTAAATAATAATTAGATAAACCAGCTTTCTAGCAATAATGAGATAACTCATCTAACCCTTTAATGATAATAAAATGACTCTGCTGACCTATCTTTCCAATGATAAGTAGATGACTCTATTGAGCCTGCCTGCTAAGGATAATGACAATGGCTCAGCTGACCTTGCCCTCTAATAATGATGTTACTTTACTAGTCCTGCCTTTTAACTATAATGAGATGACTCTGCTGATTCTGTCCCAGAATACACAGCAAAGCTGAAAATTGATCTGCCAAAAAGGTGAACAACTCCTCGAAATGCATGAAGAAAAAATTAAAATGAGCTAAAATCTTTCATCAATTTAACCCAGCCAAGATTCTACATTACCAGCTGTCACTCTATAATTATGTCAATTGTTACTTAGCAGCACTAAAAACAAGGGAGAAAGTTTTTTTCCTGACGTTGTGTGGGATGAGCCTGCCTGATCTTTTGTGCTATGGGTTGAATAGAGGAAGAGGAAACCTTTTAGTCAATTTTAATAAAGTTTCTTTGATGTCAAGTAAAAGTTTTTTTGGTGTTGGAGCTTCGAGCAAAATGAGTAATTAAGGCCTCTTTCATACAAGCACATTTACATTCGGGTGCGATGAGTCTGTGTATGTGAGCGTTGTTTTTCCCGCATCGTTTTTGGGTCCAGAAAAATGGCAGCATGTTCTATATTCTGCGTTTTTCACGCATCCCTGGCTCCCTTGAAGGCACCCTGATGCAATGCATCTTTCACTGATGGTTGCTAGGAGATGTAGATTGTTATTCCTTAGTTTTTTTCACACGGGTGAAAAATGCATCAAAATCGAATTGCACCCACGAGAAAAAAACTGAAACTAAACGCAATTGCAAATAAAACTGACTGAGCTAGCATCAGTTTCTTACTGAACAGATCCTGAAACAGTTCGTATCATTCGTGTGAAAGAGGCCTAATGAGATAATGATGTGCAAGATCAAAAAACTGAGACTCGGAAAAGAGATATAATCTTGATGATCTCCCTGATTTCAAATATGACTGTAACAAACAAATTAGTATTTTATCAATTAGATTAAAATTAGAATTCCATTCCCCTATTTCTAATGGTGGCTCAGCAGTTAGCACTAGAGCCTTGCAGCACTGGTATGCTGGGTTCAAATCCCACCAAGGACAACATCTGCATGGAGTTTGTATGTTCTCCGGTTAGGTCCTTTGGTTTACCTCCAAAGACATACTGAAAGGGAACTTAGATTGTGGGCCCCACTGGGAACAGCGTGATCCTTATGTCTGTAAAGTATAGTGGAATATAGTATCACTATATAAGTGCATAAATAAAAACTTTTATATCCTCTGGGATTTTTGTAGTAATAAGCTTCATGAAATAAACAGACACAAATCCCTGATTGTCTTCTTCTGCCACAAGTTCTTTTATATGGATCAGAGATGTTGGGTGACAATTAGTGTTGAGCGAATCAAAGGATCCAAAGTGGAATCCGATCAGAACTTTAGTAAAAATTAGATTTGCACCGAATATGAATTTACCAGTACTTTATCAATCAGATGCACCAACTGTCTGTTCACCCATGCGGAGTTAGTCCATGGGCGAACAGACATCTGCTAATCTGCTTCTATGTCTCGTGTGGAGCTCTGTCTCTTCGCGAATGGACTAACTCCGCATGGGGGAACAGGCTTCTGCTAGTCCGTTTCTCCGGAAAGAAGACATCTAGTCTATGTGTGAAGCTCTGTCTTTGACCACCATGAACCTGTTCCACATGGGGTCCAGGCATCTGCTTGTGTTCTGGTTCCCATTTGTCTTGTCTGAACTGTGTCCTGTGCAGTTGTTTGGGTTCTTCCAGTTCATGTGCTTTCACTGTCTCTGCAGGTAAGTGGCACCATCCTGGAGGTATGACCAGTGGGCCCCTGGCTATGTTCATCCTCACCATCAGGGGCTCTGTGAAGAACGGGGCTCTTTGAGTCTCTGCCCTCTGGGATTGGCCCCAAGTCCCTTACCTGCTGGTCCAGTTTACTGTAGTATCTGTGAATAAAGAATTTCTGTTGGTCTTTGCCTTGCCTGATTGCTTGCCTTGTGTTTGTTTGCCTGATGTATGTTCTAGGGGTCAGTAGGACCCTTGCTAGAACATGACATGGGGTGCCCACATTGTGTTATAGATTAGTCATTCTACAACTCCTTGATTCTCTATTTGGGGTGATAAAGCGGTCTAATACTACAGCTATTGGGGTTTCCACCTTGTCATTATATCACGCCTTGAATCTCTAATTGGGATGAAAAAGCATTCTATTTTTACAGTTATTTTGGTGTCCACCTTGTTTTATAAATAAGTTATTCTATAACGTCTTGAATCCCTAATGGGGGTGAAACAGCAGTCTAATACTACTGCTATTGGAGTAGTCCACCTTGTTTTATAGATAAGTCATTCTACAATGCCTTGATTCTCTAATTGGGGTGAAAAAGCAGTCTAATACTACTGCTATTTTACACTTACAGTTACTATTACTGTAAAGTATGTCCTGACAAGTGCCAGGGCCTTCCAAGGGCACTGGCAGTGGCAAAAATGTTTCTGGAGCTGGCATAATTAGCAGCAGAAGAAGAAAGGGTGGTAGCAGCAGTCGTAGCAACAGGCCAGAGCTGCCAGTGTTATCCAGCGGTCATGTTTTGACCAGCAACCCAGCTGTCCTTGAATGGTTGACTCAGTCTTCAATATCATCTCAACTGACATCAGACAGCCACAGCCAGGAGTTGGTGGATTTATCTGACACCAAACCTAGTTTGCCTGACTCAGGAAAAAGCTCTGTGCTCCCACCTGTTCTGAACTTGCTGCCTCTTTCTTTTTCTGCTCCTTCCGCTTGGAAAGTATTGTATGCTGCCAGCTCTGCTCCTCTTTTCAGCAAGGACAAGCTTATTGAGGACAATCAGCAGCCTCTGCCCAGCCTAGATTTGGAGCAGAGATCCACTGCTTCCTCCTGTAGGTAGGCAAATAGCAAAGATGAGAGTTGCATGGGAGCAGGTGTTGTGCGTGGTTAGGGACACGGCCATGAGAATGGTGAGGGTGAAATCCTTGATGCGCAGACAGTAAAGGATGATATAGCCGATCACATGTGGATGCTGGGTGAAGAGGGGGCTTCATCATCATCATCATGGGGGTGAGGGTGGCAGCTTGCTTGTGAGACAGGGGCAGGGTGACAGCATTTGGCTTAGCCAGCAGGGTGTAAGCATGGCTGTGAGACAGCAGGTTGGATGCAGTTTGAGATTTGGCGCTAAAGGTGTCCGGGTTAGACTATATTCTACACAGGAGCCTACCTGTCTAGAAACGACTAGCAGTGCATGGCATCATAGAGGCAGTGGCAGACAGTCAGCATGGAGTGCTGGGGATAAAATTCCCTACTCACCGGTGTGGTAATTTTTCATCAAGTCAACAGAAGATGTCAGCGTGGCCGTATGTAGAATCTGTGGGCAGAAGGTGAAGCGTGGCTACGGTGCCAATGTTGTCACCACGGCCCTGCGTCAACACATGGAGCGTCACCATAAAGTGGCCTGGGAAAACTGTGGCACTAATGTAGTGGTACAGCATGATGTATCTCCCAGCAGCCTTCACCTCTTTCCCAGCAGTCAAGGCTCTACCACGTCAGCAGAAGAGAGTTGTGTTTCCTTCCCATCATCTACTGGTCTTGATGCTCCTCCACCTCTTCCTCATCACGCATTTCACCAGCAATCGATAAATGAGGCGATTGCAAAATGACAACAGTATGTGTGCACTCATCCAATGGCGCAAATGCTGAACGTTCTCCTGGCCAAGTTGCTGGTATTACAGTCCCTCCCTTTCCATGTGGTTGACCCTGCACCTTTCAGAGACTGATGGCTTGTGCCAAGCCAAGGTGGGGAGTCCCAAGCCATCATTACTTCTCCAAAAAGGCTGTACCAGCTCTGCACACGTATGTTAAACAGAAGGTGGGCCAGTCCTTGAGCCTGTCGGTGTCTGCTAAAGTTCACGGCAATGCCGACGTGTGGAGCTACAACTACGGCATTCTCAAGCTGTGATTCCTACATCAATGCCCTCCTTTGTCTCCTCATCCTCAACCTTGTCCTCAGCCTCCACTGTAGTCACAATCCTGAGTGGTCCTCCAGCATACCTTAGAGCACCGAGGTGTCACTCTGTTCTGTACCTGTCCTGCCTGGGCGAACAGAGTCACATCAGGGAGGAACTGCGTCCTTCAACAAGAAATCAAATACTGGTTGTTTCCTCGCCAACTGAAGATCGGAACCATGGTCACTGATAACGAGAAGAACATTGTGTCAGTGCTGCATAAAGGAGGGCTGACACATGCGGCCTGCATTTAATCTAATCACCCTAATCTGGTTGTAAAGAGGTTTCTGAAGTCTTTCACCCAACTGCAAGACATCTTGAAAATGACCAGGAAACTGTGCATGCAGTTCAGCCACTCTTAACACAATGGTGTTCCCCAACATTGCCTCATATGCAACGTTTCCACAAGTTAGAACTCCACCCTCCACATGTTGGGCCGACTATGTGAGCAGAGGAATTGTATACAGAACTGGGTGGTTTATCTGCCCAATCGACAGAAGAAGAGCAGGAGGAGCATGAGGAGCTAGAGGGCGACAATAGAAGTTCCTCTGAGTCCCTTGTGCAAATGGGCCGATGCATGCTCATTTGCTTTCGTAGTGACAGACGTATTATCACCCTTGCTACCTGCTAAGTGGGAGGATAAACTCGAGACATCCTATTTAGTCTGTTGGTTGGTGCCTATGTGAGCCATTGCCCATCCTCGCAAAGGTCTGACCGTGTGGGCCCTCTGCGCTCACGCTCCACTGCCATGACTGCTGGATTGGGGCAGCACTAGCTCCATCAGCAGTAACTTGAGTCTCCAGTCTCTGATGAACATGTATGCTAACCCCCTACTGAAGAAACTAGCCAGCAGCAGCAGGACAGGAAACAGAACCTGAACCAGCAGGTGGTGGGTTACTTGGACTGCACCCTGTCACCCCAGATCCAAGATCCCCTGGACTACTGGGCAGCCAAACTAAAATTGTAGCCGCAACTGGCTGAGTTTGCCCTGGATAAGCTATCCTGTCCAGCCAGTAGTGTGGCATCAGAGCGAGTGTTTATTGCAGCGGGGGCATAGTTACCCCAAAGAGAACTCGCCTTTCAACACAAAATATTAAGAAGAAAAAAATAGATGAGTGGAGCGCCAAGGAGCTGAAAAGGAAGAACAGAAGTGAAAAAAAACCTATAGGTGACAAACCAGAAGGCAACAAATAGCTGCAATGCAATAGGGCCTAGTGGCCCAAATGGTGGGTGGTAATTCGTGGTTAGTGTTGAGCACGAATATTCGAATAGCAAATTTTTATCATAAATATCGCTACTTCGAGAATTCGTGAATATTTAGAATATAGTGCTATACCGTATATTCGTTATATTGAATATTCAGCTTTTTTTTTCCATCTGAACACGATTCCTCTCTGCTTCTTGCTTGTCGGCCAATGAGAAGGAAGCAATGTGAAGTTCACAACAATACTTAGTGCACCAATCAGTAATCTGTAGTCAGACCTGCTAAAATGTGAAGTTGCACGTAGTGCGGAAAAATATTCTAATCACTGCCGATTAGCGCAATCGCGAATATATTGGAGCACTTGACTCTATCTGCATATAAAGCTATTCTAATGTTCTGCCATGCCAACCATTTAAAAATATTTAAAAAAGAGAGGGGACTTTGGCCACTATGATGACAATCTGGCGGTTCTTTCAAATCCCCATATATACCATATATACCACTTGTCTGTTATTTGTGCAGCATTTTATTTGTCCTGAAGAAGGGGGATTTATGTGACCCAGAAACGTGTTCAGCTTTTTTCCAAATAAAGTTCCTTGTTTGTAAGTTGGAGTCCACCAGGTAATCCATTGGAGGGACTAAAGGAGAACTACTATTCTACAGACATTCTCGGCGGGGGAGGACTGGCGACAAGTGTCTTGAGCTTTATCTTGCGCCATCCTCCCTGGTGAAGTGAGTAAGACACTTTCATTGTGTATTGTCCAGAGTGAAATCAACCAAGCGGATTGTTTTCTAACTCTTACGGATGTGGCAGGGTTAACACACATGCTTTATGAGACATGTTATCTAAACTAAATGCAACTAAATGTATTAAGCAATTGCTTTTCAATGGCTTTTGTTTCAAGATAACGTGATGATTTTTGAAACTTGAGTTAAAAGTGTGTGTGTTACCCCTGCTACATCTGTAGATGTGTAATTTTATTCTTATTCTGTCCTGCTCTTATTCTCTTAATCTAAGGACTAATCAACACCATCCATAGTTAATATTACAACTCTGGCTACAGGGAAGAGAATAATTTCCACAAAGGAGCACTGTCCCCCTACTCTGCACCACGAATTACCACCCACCATTTGGGCCACTAGCCCCTATTGCATTGCAGCTATTTGTTGCCTTCTGGTTTGTCATTTGTGTTAATCGTATTTCCCATGAACTCTATTTAGTTACCTTGGCGCACCTATAGGTGTTTTTTTCACTTCTGTTCTTCATTTTCGGCTCCTTGGCGCTCCACTGTTATCTATTTTTCTTCTCTTGATATTTATTATGGCCTGCGAGTCAGGCCGGTTTAGACACCTGGTCCTATCTAGTGTGAGCTGCCTTTCTTGCCTTTGACAAATCTTCTTTTTTTTTTTTTTCAACATCCCGTGGCGCCGGTCTTTCCTCCTTCTTTTCCCAAATTTCCCCCCTCTTCTACCCACCAACCCACTTCTGCCTTCTCCTTCTTCCCCACCCTTTCCCCCCCCCAACCCTCCCATCTTCCCACCTTCCCTCCCGAAAAGAACCCCCCCTGATCCCCTACTTATGCTCCTCTTTTTAGTTTGAATCCTTTTAACACCAAATATTGAGAGACTATCCTTTGTAAAGTTGAATGAGGCTTGGATCAGCCAGGATTTCCACACACCAGTGCCTGATGCATCAGACTAGATCATTCTGGCAGTAATTTTTTGACTGCAGTGTGATGCCACACCAAAAGATAGTGAAAAATGGCCTGTTACTCCTGACCACGTGCTTCACTATTCTGATGCTACCACCTGCCTGATGCCACACGCCTGCTGCCTCTGCTGCCATCTTATCCCACTGCCACCATCTTGTGCTGTTACTGCCACTGCTGTTGCCCCCCACCTCACCATTCTGTGACTGGGCCACTATGTTGACTACTCATGCTGTTGCCAACCTCACCTGTCTGTTCCAGGAACACTAGTGTCTCTGTTTGGCCTTGCTGACATCACACTTTATTTTGCCGTTCTGATCCGTCAGAAGAACTGAAAAATGAAAACCACAACGGATCCTGTTTTTAGATTATCTATAAGGCTTCGATCACACGGTCAGATTTGCTCATGATTTGCTCATGATTTGGAAGTCAAGATTTGCTCATGATTTGGAAGTCAAAAGGAGGAGTGGGTCCAAAACACAGAAGACATGCAAATATTTCTTCACACGTCATCTCTGTTTTGAGCCCACTCCTGTTTTTGCCTTACCAACAGTGCTCAAATACTAATGCAAAAAACTGACCGTGTGATAGAGGCCATCAAAGTCCTGCATGTAGGACTTCAATTTCAGCTTAATAAAGCCAATTTCAGAGGCAAATGGCAAAAACTCATGCAAATTGAGCATGAGGCCTCTATCACACGGTCAGTATTTTGCATCAGGATTTGTTCATGATTTGGAAGCCAAAAGCAGGAGTGGGTCCATAACAGAGAAAACATGCTGTCACCGCCAGTTCTGTGAGAAGATCTGGCAGATGTTCTTCTCTACCTCTTGGATGATGTTCTTTGTTTTGGTTTCACTTTCTCATCTCCTTTCCTTCTGCCAGGTGTCACTTATTTCGACTAATCGTCTTCCTTTATAATCCCTCCCATACTGCCTCACTTTGCGGTTTATACTACTTCCTGGATGAGGTGTTCACTGCTGGAGGCTGCTTCTGCTGTTTGTTCAGAAAAGTAATTTACTTTATTGTGTTTCCTTGCTGACTTGATTCTAGGTGACCCTGACTCCATCCGTATTAAGTGCAGGGAGCCGGTGGTCGTGTCCCCTCACTATTATAGGATTTTCAGGTGTCACACAGTATTAGGTACGCGGGCATGCAATCGTCTACCAAACAGACTCTTGCATGTGCATAGCAGTCAGGGAGAGCTCTTAGGGTTTTATAGGGCTCACCTATAAGCTCCTTAGTTTGGGATCAAGCCAGTCGCTCGTTTATTTATATGTTCCAGCTATCTGCTAACTTCATCCGTGAAATTATAACCCGCCATAACCGTCTTAAGCATGGATCCGGTTTCAGCATTGATTGACCGCATGCAAGGCCTTTCGCTGGAGGTAGCAGATCTCCGTAAAACTGTGTCTCAGTTTCAGGTGACCAATTCTGCTGGCGTTCATGGAGTTTGTTCCGAGCCTAAGATCTCGCTCCCGGATACGTTCTCCGGGGGTAGTGAGAATTTTGCTCGCTTTAGAGAGGCTTGCCATCTGCATTTTCGCCTACTTCCCCATTCCTCTGATGATGAGGAGCAGAGGGTGGGGATCATCATCTCGCTGCACAGGGATAACGCTCAGTCTTGGGCTTTTTCGCTGCCGGTGGGGGCACGGCCCCTGCAATCGGTGGATGAATTTTTTATAGCCCTGGGGCAGATATATGATGACCCGGATCGTATTGCTCTGGCTGAATCTAAACTGCGTATTTTATGCCAGGGTAAACAGTCCGCAGAGATATATTGTTCTGAATTTCGGAGATGGGATGCTGATACTCGTTGGAATGATGCTGCACTCCGAAGTCAATTTTGCCATGGTCTTTCGGAAAGATTGAAAGATGCATTTTCTTTTCATGAGAGACCAGCGTCGTTAGAGTCAGCCATGTCTCTAGCTGTTAGTATTGACAGGCGTCTTAGAGAGAGAGAGGAGACTACTCTTTCCTGTCATATTCAGCCCAAGGACAGTAGGGCTGTCTCATTCAGTGCGCAGGGGTCTCAGTCTGTCTCAATCTCCTCTGAGGAGGAGGCCATGCAGCTGGGTTTGCTGGCCTCTGATAGTAGAGGATTCAGCTCTCAGAGGAGGGTTTGTTTCTGTTGTGGGGGTATAAATCATTTGGCTAATGTTTGCCCCTCTAAGAGATTCATGGCGTTTTCTGAGGGTAATAAAAACAAAACAAAACAAAAAAAAAACTCTAGAAACTTTCCATTTGCTACTATTGGCAAGGTTGATGCGGAAATTGAAGGTTTGCCGTTTTCTTGTAGTTCCCGTTTTCTCCTACCTGCCAGGGTGGCGTTAGACAGCAAGAGCATTGTTTGTGAGATTTTTGTAGATAGTGGAGCAGCTGTCAATCTCATTGATAATCAATTTGCAACAACGCATGGTTTCTAGGTGTGCACTTTGGAAAAGGATATACCTGTTTTTGCTATCGATTCCGCTCCACTTTCTCAAAGATCGTTAAAGGGCATAGTTCACAATATCCGTTTGACTGTGGGTGACGCTCATGTTGAGGATATGTCATGTTTCGTCTTAAGCGGATTACCTACTCCTCTAGTGTTGGGGCTACCCTGGCTCACTAAACATAACCCCACCATTGATTGGCAAGCAAGGCAAATAAATGGTTGGAGTGAGTTTTGCAGAGAGAATTGCCTCACGGCGTCTCTTTCAGAGGTTTTTACCAAGACTGTGCCATCTTTTCTCTCTGAATTTTCGGATGTGTTTTCCGAGAGTGGTGTCCAGGAGATTCCCTCTCACCGGGAGTACGACTGCCCTATTAATCTCATCCCAGGCGCCAAGCTGCCAAAATCACGACTATACAATCTCTCCCAACCTGAAAGAGTCGCTATGCGTACTTATATCTCTGAGAGCCTGAGAAAGGGACACATCCGACCCTCGAAGACACCTGTTGCCGCAGTTTTTTTTTTGTTAAGAAAAAAGATGCTTCTTTAAGACCTTGTCTGGATTTCAGGGAGCTGAACCGTATCACGATTCGTGACCCATATCCGCTTCCTCTGATCCCGGACCTGTTTAACCAGATTGTTGGGGCTAAAGTTTTTTCTAAGTTGGATTTAAGAGGGGCATACAACCTAGTCAGGGTCAGGGAAGGGGATGAATGGAAGACGGCCTTCAATACCCCTGAGGGTCATTTCGAGAATTTGGTTATGCCCTTTGGTTTGATGAATGCTCCGGCCGTCTTCCAACATTTTGTGAACAGCATTTTTTTATCATTTAATGGGGAAATTTGTACTGGTGTATCTAGAAGACATTTTGATTTTTTCTCCTGATTTCAAGACTCATCGGGACCACCTATGTCAGGTCTTGCTGATTCTGCGGGAGAATAAATTATACGCTTAACTGGAAAAATGTGTGTTTGCGGTTCTGGAGATTCAATTTCTTGGTTTTCTTCTCTCCGCTTCTGGTTTTCGGATGGACCCTGAGAAGGTCCGCGCTGTGCTTGATTGGGAGCTTCCTGAGAATCAGAAGGCGCTGATGCGGTTTTTGGGTTTTGCCAATTATTACAGAAAGTTAACTTTGAATTATTCCTCTGTTGTTAAGCCACTCACTGATATGACTAAAAAGGGGGTGGATTTTTCCTCGTGGTCGGTAGATGCGCTTAAAGCCTTTTCTAGTATTAAAGAGAGTTTTGCTTCCGCTCCCATTTTGGTACAACCTGATGTCTCTCTACCTTTTATTGTTGAGGTGGATGCTTCTGAGGTGGGTGTGGGTGCGGTCTTATCTCAGGGTCCCTCTCCTGCCAAATGGCGACCGAGGAAACTCAAGGAAACTCTCCTCTGCAGAGAGAAATTACGATGTGGGAGATAGGGAGTTGTTGGCCATCAAATTAGCTTTTGAGGAATGGAGCCAGACACCCTATTACCGTGTTTACCGACCATAAGAATCTGGCCTACTTGGAATCGGCCGAGCTTCTAAACCCGAGACAGGCCAGATGGTTTTTGTTCTTTTCTAGGTTTAATTTTGTTGTTACGTTCCGCCCTGGGATTAAAATTGTGAAGGCGGATGCCCTGTCACGTTGTTTTCCGGGAGGGGGGAACTTTGAAGACCCGGGTCCCATTTTGGCTGAAGGGGTGGTCGTCTCTGCTCTTTATCCTTATTTGGAGGCAGAGGTTCAGACAGCCCAGGCAGAGGCTCCTGATCTTTGTCCTCCTGGGAGGTTGTTTGTGCCTCTCGCTTTACGACACAAGGTTTTTAAGGAGCACCATGATATTGTCCTTGCTGGGCACCCGGGGAGTAGAGCCACAGTGGATCTCATTGCTCGGAGATTCTGGTGGCCGGCTCTTCGTAAGACGGTTGAGGGTTTTGTGGCAGCCTGCGAGACCTGCACTCATGCCAAGGTCCCTCATTCACGGCCATCAGGTTCTCTCCTCCCGTTACCCATTCCTTCCCGTCCTTGGACGCATCTGTCCATGGACTTCATTACGGACCTGCCTCGTTCCTCGGGGAAGACTGTCATTCTGGTGGTAGTGGACCGTTTTAGCAAAATGGCACATTTCATTCCCTTTCCTGGGTTACCCAATGCTAAGACGCTGGCGCAAGCGTTTGTTGATCATATTGTTAAATTGCATGGCATTCCTTCAGACATCGTTTCTGATAGGGGCACGCAATTTGTTTCCAGATTCTGGAAGGCCTTCTGTTCTCGCTTGGGGGTTCGGTTGTCGTTCTCTTCTGCTTTTCACCCGCAGTCGAATGGTCAGACCGAACGCATCAATCAGAATCTGGAGACATATCTGTGCTGTTTTGTGGCGGAGAATCAGGAGGATTGGTATTCTTTTTTGTCCTTTGCTGAGTTTGCTTTAAATAGCCGTCGCCAGGAGTCCTCTGATAAGTCACCATTTTTTGGTGCATATGGGTTTCATCCGCAATTTGGGACATTCTCTGGAGAGGGGTCTTCTGGTTTACCTGATGCGGAGAGATTTTCCTCGTCTTTGTTATTTATTTGGCAAAAGATTCATGGTAATCTGAAGAGGATAAGTGAGAGATATAAGCGTGTGGCGGAAAAGAGACGTGTGCCTGGTCCAGACCTGAATGTTGGTGATCTGGTGTGGTTGTCTACAAACTGAAGGTTCCCTCCTGGCAGTTGGGTCCTAAGTTTATTGGGCCTTACAAGATCTTGTCCGTCATCAATACCGTTGCCTTCCGTCTTGATCTTCCTCATACTTGGAAGATCCATAATGAGTCCCTATTAAAACCTTATGTCCAACCCACTGTACCCTCCTCTTTGCCTCCTCCTCCGATTATTGTTGATGGTAATCTTGAATTTCAGGTCTCTAGGATTGTGTATTCTCTCATTATCCGCAGTTCTCTTCAGTACCTCGTTCATTGGGACGGTTATGGTCCTGAGTAAAGGATGTGGGTCCCAGTGGTGGACATTAAGGCCACTCGTCTCATCAGGGCTTTCCATAGGTCTCATCCTGAGAAGGTGGGCTCTGAGTGTCCGGAGTCCACCCGTAGAGGGAGGGGTACTGTCACTGCCAGTTCTGTGAGAAGATCTGGCAGACGTTCTTCTCTACCTCTTGCATGATGTTCTTTGTTTTAGTTTCACTTTCTCATCTCCTTTCCTTCTGCCAGGTGTCACTTATTTCGACTAATCGTCTTCCTTTATAATCCCTCCCATACTGCCTCACATTGTGGTTGATACTACTTCCTGGATGAGGTGTTCACTGCTGGAGGCTGCTTCTGCTGTTTGTTCAGATAAGTCATTTACTTTATTGTTTTTTTCTTGCTGGCTTGATTCTAGGTGACCCTGACTCCGTCCGTATTAAGTGCTGGGAGCCGGTGGTCGTGTCCCCTCACTATTATAGGGTTTTCAGGTGTCACACAGTATTAGGTACGCGGGCATGCAATCGTCTACCATAGAGACCCTTGCATGTGCATAGCAGTCAGGGAGAGATCTTAGGGTTTTATAGGGCTCATCTATAAGCTTCTTAGTTTGGGATCAAGCCAGTCGCTTGTTTATTTATATGTTCCAGCAATCTGCTAACTTCATCCGTGACACATGCAAATATTTCCATCACATGTTATCTGTGTTTTGGACGAACTCTGGTTTTTACCTTACTAATACTGATTAAATACTGACTGTGTAATAGAGGCCATTAAAGTCCTGCATGCATGATTTATTTATCATCTGAGTAAAACCAGCTGTATATGGACCAAACTCATACAAATTGAGCATGAGGCCTCTATCACACAGTCATTATTTTGATGATTTGAGGATTTGATGATGATTTGGAAGCCAAAAGCAGGAGTGGATACAAAACACAGAAGACATGCAAATACTTCCTTCACGTGTCATCTCTGTTTTCGACCCACTTCTGTTTTTGCCTTACCAATACTGATCAATTACTGACCAAATACTGACCATGTGAAGGTGAAAGCTCAGACAAGATTCGGGAGAAGTAAACAGTGACGTCAACACAAACTTACTGCTGACACATTCTCCACTCTGCAATGGGGCCACTACTTGTATCAGTATGTTAGGGTACGGATACTTTTGCAACATTGTTTTTTTTATTCTACTGTTTCTATTCTTGATTAAAAGAAAAGTACAGTTTTTGCATACAGCTTCAATGTAGACCTAGGTGTCTACATGGTTACAGGCTATAAACAGTACTAGTACGTCATAGCGGGAAGTGACTTCCCTCAATTTGACATATTAGGCTACTTTCACACTAGTGTTTTTTGCAGATCCGTCTTGGATCTGCAAAAACGCCTCCATTACGATAATACAACCGCATGCATCCGTCATGAACGGATCCGGTTTTATTATGTCTCATATAGCCAAGACGGATCCGTGAAAGTCAATGGGGGACGGATCTGTTTTCTATTGTGTCCGAGAAAACGGATCAGTCCCCATTGACTTACATTGTGTGTCAGAACGGATCCATCTCGCCCTGCATCCCAGGACGGACAGAAAATCGCTGCAGGCAGCGTTTTGGTGTCCGCCTGCAGGCGGAATGGTGACTGAACGGAGGCAAACTGATGCATTCTAAGTGTATCCTTTTCCGTTCAGAATGCATTAGGGCAAAACTGTTTTGGACCGCTTGTGAGAGCCCTGAATGGATCTCACAAACGGAAAGCCAAACCGTTAGTGTGAAAGTAGCCTTAGTATGTCATGCAGATTGGGCAGGCACTGGAGCGGTGCACGCCCGATCAGTGAAGGTGCCCTGCAGTCACTGACAGCTGGGCTCCTGCTGTATCCTGTAAAAGCCGGTGGCGGCAGATTAACCCCTTATATGGCACGATCAGCGCTGAAAAAGGAAAACGCTCCTTTCCCCTAACATACACATATAAAGTTTAAAAAAGTAAAACAGACATATTAGGTATCGCCGCGGCTGTAAAGACTGGCTCTATAAAAGTATCATGTAATCTACAGCATGAGATAAACGGCGTAAAAAAAAATATTAAAAGTTTGCCAAACTGCTCTGCTCTATAAAAATATCACAATCTACCCACTAAAGTGAATGCTGTAACAAAAATAAAATAAACACTGTGCCAAAACTACCAATTTTTTGGTCACCTTTGGTCATCTGTCTTTCAGAAAATGGAGACACAAAAACATATATTTTTTTCAAAAAATGCTTTATTATGTAAAACAGTAACAAACAAACAAAAAAAAGTAGACATATTTAATATGGTCACATCGGTAACAAGTTGCTCTACATAGATGAACTAACCTGTCAGGTGAACATTGCAAAAAAACAAAAATTAAAAACTGTGCCAGAACAGTAATTTTTTTCTTCACAAAGAGCATACTATAGAGCAATAAAAAAATGATATGTACTCTAAAATAGTACCAATACAACTGTCACCTTATCCTATAGCTTCCAAAATGAGCCACCTTTTGGGAGTTTTTACTGCAGGGGTGCATCAGGGGGGATTCAAATGGGACATGGTGCCTAAAAACCAGTCCAGCAAAATCTGCCCCACCCCCCAAAAACAACAACATATGGCGCACCTTTCCTTCTGAGCCTTGTTGTGCATCCATACAGCAGATTACGACCACATATGGAGTGGTTCTGTAAACTGCAGAATCAGAGTAATAGATCTTGAGTTTTGTTCCGCTGTTAACCCTTGATGGATTAAAATGGAAAATCTGGCAAAAAGGTGACATTTAGAAATGTAATCTCCATTTTCCTGTAATTCTTGTGGAATACCTAAAGAGTTAACAAAGTTTGTAAAATAAGTTTTGAATAACTTGAGGGGTGTAGTTTTTAAAATGGGGCCATTTATGGGTGGTTTCTATTATGTAAGTCCCACAAAGTGACTTCATAACTGAACTGCTCCTTAAAAAGTGGGTTTCGGAAATTTTCTTAAAAATTTTAAGAATTGCTTCTAAAATTCTAAGCCTTCTAACATTCTAAAAAATAAAATTACATTTATAAAATGAAATGGGAGAAAAACGGCTGGCACTCGCTATGTGGTTTCACATCAAACAACAATTTATTATACCTATACCGCTAATTCAACAGTAAAATACATGTTATCTAAAACATAATAGTTAAAAATCCCCCTAAAAGATAAATAATAAAATACAATATACTGTTATATTGGGTCATAAACCGCACAAGAATGAAGTCTCTTGGAAAAATGTGGTATTTCTTTGCCTGTTTGGGCAATGTGTGTCCAATTAGATATAACAAGGATACTGTCACTTTAAATGAAATGAAAAAAATGCAGCCAAGTCCACAAGCTGTATTAGGTACTGCTGGGGGATAATATCTCCCTCTCTATGATTCTCTTCAGCAGTTCTTATTTAGGTAAGTCTTGTAGATTTCAGTTTTTGGATATGTAATTGATTTGCAGGGTAATTGTACAGCTTACCCACCCAGACGAAACTCCGGCCGTCTGCTTAGATCGCTGCTGCTCGCTCTCGGCGTCCCCCGCTCTCCGGCATTTAGCACGTGATGTGCCTGAGTTATCGCGGGATTTGAAAGTTTCAATCCGAAGATCTGGTGAGAGTGCAAATGCAGCTAGAAGCTCTTTGCAAATATAATTGATCAAAAATATTTCGGGCCCATCTACCGGTCGTCAAGGTAGCTTCTAATCAGATGGGTCCTACTCTAACATGCCTCTCCTGGGCTTACAGCCTACAATCTGGGCAAAGTAGTACCAAGCTGTATCCTACGCATGCCTCTCCCAGGCTGTGAGCCTGCAGTATGGGCTGAGTAGGATACAGCTTGGTACTACTTTGCCCAGATTGTAGGCTGTAAGCCCAGGAGAGGCATGTTAGAGTAGGACCCATCTGATTAGAAGCTACCTTGACGACCGGTAGATGGGCCCGAAATATTTTTGATCAATTATATTTGCAAAGAGCTTCTAGCTGCATTTGCACTCTCACCAGATCTTCGGATTGAAACTTTCAAATCCCGCGATAACTCAGGCACATCACGTGCTAAACGCCGGAGAGCGGGGGACGCCGAGAGCGAGCAGCAGCGATCTAAGCAGACGGCCGGAGTTTCGTCTGGGTGGGTAAGCTGTACAATTACCCTGCAAATCAATTACATATCCAAAAACTGAAATCTACAAGACTTACCTAAATAAGAACTGCTGAAGAGAATCATAGAGAGGGAGATATTATCCCCCAGCAGTACCTAATACAGCTTGTGGACTTGGCTGCATTTTTTTCATTTCATTTAAAGTGACAGTATCCTTGTTATATCTAATTGGACACACATTGCCCAAACAGGCAAAGAAATACCACATTTTTCCAAGAGACTTCATTCTTGTGCGGTTTATGACCAAATATAACAGTATATTGTATTTTATTATTTATCTTTTAGGGGGATTTTTAACTATTATGTTTTAGATAACATGTATTTTACTGTTGAATTAGCGGTATAGGTATAATAAATTGTTGTTTGATGTGAAACCACATAGCGAGTGCCAGCCGTTTTTCTCCCATTTTATTTATTTCTCTGGACTGATTGAGTGAGCAGTCTTTCGGCTAGAGCACCCCGACCTTACTGAGGAGGGTGGTGAGCTATCCACATATCTTTCCATTTATAAAATGATGCAAACATAAAGTAGACATATGGGGAATATTAAGTGATAACTATTTTATAAGGTATCACTAGCAAAAAAATGAAAATTTAGACAATTGCTAATTTTTTCACATTTTTGGTAAATTTACCCCTAAAGAGACATCGGCTAGAACATTTTTAAATTTACTTCTTCATTGCAAAACTGAATTCAATACCTGGTTTACTTGCATCATTGTTTATAGAGAGTACAGGATATTCTACCAGCTGACCTTCACTCTACCTTGGAGAGTTTTGTTTCATCAAAAATTTTAAAAACTCAAAAGTGTACAGAAGAACCAAAATGAGAACATTTTTAACCTCTCTAATATATCCAAACTCCTCAATACTTTGAGGTACAACCTGAATTACCTGAATTCCTGAAAATGTTATTAGATCTCTAGAGAAATAAACCAGGAAACCAATAAATAAAGTGATGGTAACAGAGTCTACCGGGTCATGAACAAACATAAATTGTTTCTTGAGTAATACAGTAGAGAAGGAGAAAAGAGCTCAACACAAAGAGTTTACAAAAAGGAGCTCAAGGCCATTTCCACCTCAAAGAAAAATCGGCCCCTAAGGACATGTAATGGCTCCAGCAGAAGACTGGAGATGTTAACAAGATCACTTTTCTTAAGCCTTGACAGACAGATCTTCACCTTAATGTACTTGAGTTACAATGAGGGGGAACATATTGTAAACGGATGGAGGTAATGAGCTATTTATCTAAGTAGAAGACAACCCCTAGGAAAAACTGGAGAAGGAAATGTCAGCAGAGATTAGTAAGAAGTGGAGAAATGCTATTTAAAGACCTTCTTGTCCTAAAAGTCAATCGGTTTGGGTCTCCAGCCTTAACTCTGAGAAATCTCCACTTTTTATAGTTTCTTGTCAAGTGGTTGAAGATGTTCATTCAAGCTAAATGTTTCCCAGACTAAATTATCCTCTTGAGGTTCAATGAGGGGGTTATCACTTAATCTAAATGGGGTGTCCTCATAGCAACAATATGTGATGTTGCACAGAATCACTGGCACTGGGAGAGTGCAGGGAGACAGCAGGGAGAGTATATGGCCTTGTACATTAGTGTGCAGTGCACCAAGATTCTTAGCTAATCCCTTCTGTTAGCTCTAGATTTACTGTGTGTCAGTATTATACAGGTCAATGTTAACGCCAGGTCTAATTTATCGCCGTGGACTTAACTGTGCAGTGCACCAAGATTCAAGTAGTCAGCAGCAGTGGCAGTAACAGTGTGCACCAAGATACATAGTAGCTAATCTCTTCTGTTAAACTAAAAGAAATGCATACAGCACCCTTCAGTTTAGCAAAAAAAATAAAAAAACGGTGCATGCCCCTGCAGGAGCTGTGAACAAAATAAAGAAATGGAGACAGCGGCAATAAATTGGTGGTGAAAAAAAGAGGTTCTTTTAATGCATGTTGTGGCAGTCCAAACACAGCAGTGGCAGAAAGGCTATGTTCACATCACTGTTTATTTTTCCGTTCTTCTGAACCTAAAATTTGAAGGAAAAAAAAAAAAGGACCTGTATTTTCAGAATCTGTAAAGCCTCTTTCACATGATCAATATTTGGTCAGTATTTTGGCATACAACACAAGATGGTGGCAGATCACAATAGTAACAGAACCCAATAACAGCAGTGTGATAGCATGGGGCAGGGGTATGCATATTCTTGTAAAAATGCAACATGCAACATTCTTGTAAAAATGCAACATATACATATCAGTAGGCCAAGAAGCACCATTGTAGGAATGGCAGTAGAGGCATCAGGCGGGTGGCATCAGAATGAGGTCAGCAGCACGTGGCCAGCACTAACGGACCATTTTGATGAATATTCTGGTGCGCAGCACACTGCAGTATGATCATTAGTAGCAGAATGATTTATTCTATTGCATCAGGGGCCGATCTATGAAAATTATGGTTAATACACACCTGATTCATATTTATGAAGCTTAGTCTCTCAACATTTTGGGAGGAAAGGCGAGTTCTCTTTGGGGTAACTATGGCACCCACCGCACTGAGCACATGCTCTAATGCCACACTACTGGCTGGGCAGGAAAGCATGCCCATGGCAAACTCGGCTAGTTGCAGCCACACTTCAAGTTTGCATGCCCAGTAGTCCAGAGGATCTTGGTCATGGGTGACAGGGTGCAGTCCAAGTATGCCACCACCTGCTGGTTGAGGTTCTGCTGGATGTCTTACTGCTGCTTGGTGGTTTCTTCAGTAGGTGGATGAAGAATACTGCTCATCAGAGACTCTAGACTTAAAGGGGTTCTGCACTTTGTTGGAACTGATGATCTATCCTCTGGATAGATCATCAGCATCTGATCGGCGGGGGTCCGATACCTTGGACCCCCGCCGATCAGCTGTTTGAGAAAGCAGCGCCTCGGCCTTCTTACTGTTTACCGCTGGCCCAGTGACGTCACGACTAGTATCAACTTGCCTGGGCAGAGCTAAGCTCTGTTCACTGGAATGGAGCTTAGCCCAGCCCAGGCAAGTTGATACTAGTTGTGATGTCACTGGGCCAGCGGTAAACAGTGAGAAGGCTGCGGCGCTGCTGGAGTGCTGCTGCCTTCTCAAACAGCTGATCGGAGGGGTCCCGGGTGTCGGACCCCCGCCGATCAGATGCTGATGATCTATCCAGAGGATAGATCATCAGTTTAAACAAACTGCGGAACCCCTTTGAGTTGCTGCTGATGGAGCTGCCCCCCCACCCATGGTCAGACATTACTGAGAATGGGCGATGTAGTGACCAACTGACTACCGGTACATATTCCTCACAGAAGGTCTGAAAAATGATTTAATACTGAGGCACACTAACTGTATCACTAAAATAAGAGATTACCTCTGAATGTGGGTGCACTACAATGTGATGCACATGGCAATTACACCTGCCTTATATACCGAGGCACAC
Source organism: Bufo bufo (assembly GCF_905171765.1). Lineage (NCBI taxonomy): Eukaryota > Metazoa > Chordata > Amphibia > Anura > Bufonidae > Bufo > Bufo bufo. Next base: position 213,999,117 of record NC_053396.1, on the reverse strand, counting down.
TAACTGTATCACTAACTGTGAAGGTGGGGGCACTAGAATGTGATGCACTCCCTACACTCTCCCTACACTCCCTCTACAGTCTAAAAAAAAACTCCCTACAATCTCCCTGTACTGTCCCTGTCCTGTCCCCCTACAATATTCCTTTTTAAAACAGTTTTCAGCAACACTGTCCCTAGAACAAGAGCACTTGCCACGTCTTTCCCTATGCTCAGCTCACAGTGATATGGCGGCGACCGTGCGGGATGAGGGTTTTATAGGGCTGTGACATTACAGGAGATGGCTATCTGAGGATTGGCTGGTTGCACTGCATTATGGGGGATCTCACGTTCCCAGGCTTCTTTTTTTTAGGAAAACCTAATTTGTTACCGCGAATGGTGAGGAAATTCGGATTCGTTGCAAAGTTTTCCTACACTTTGGACCGATTTCCGCCTCGAATGCTTTGCTTCGTTCAACACTAGTTGTCAACATACTTTATGGTTACAATATCTCATAAACCAAACAAACATCCAATGTGATGGATTTTGGCTGCAGTTATCCTTTAAAGGTACGCTTCCATCAGAAAGTAGTATATTTGTAACCTGAATGTTAATAGAATTTTTTTTTTTTTTTTTATATTTATTTTTAGAATTTATGGCTCTTTTTCATTTTAACAGTAATAAACCTTTGAAAATAAAGTGCAAAATATTGTCCATCTGAAGCAGTTAACACACATGATAACAGAAAGGTAAGGGTTGTAATACACCAAAAGATTATCTGACAGATTTCTGACCAATCATTGGAAACATGGCCTAAGACACACACAGATCTTTTGTTATACACACCAACTATTGGTCTGATTGGACAGATATTGGTCAGATACTGTAATCTGTTGGTGTAATATAGCCCAACCCATTGCCAGTTTACTGCTGCAGTGAAAGGAAGTTGCTATTAGCAGGATAATCTATATGATAACAGTAAAGATGGTCGGACTGAGACAATTAAGAGAGACTGTCTGATCTCATAAAACTCCAAACAAAGAGGAGGAGTTCTGCCATTTGGTGTGGACACAATGTGCCAACTAATCGGTTTGACTTTGGGCCAACTCTAAAGGAGTTATCCTGGGTTTTTCACCCTTTAATCCCTATACAGGAATCTAGTATTCAATGCAGGGGAACCACCAGGCTACCACCTCTTGAGATAGTCTTGGTGTAGTTGGCAGCTGACCCACAGAGTCAGAGACATTGGTGCAAAGCAGAGAAGTATTCGACAACATACATAGTCTGATAGTAAAGGTTTGGGTAGGCAGAGTAGAAATGAGTCTGAGAAATAAGTCTGAGGTCAGGGCAAGAAGCGATAGGGTTATCTGGGAAACAGGCTAAGGTCAGGATTAGCGGTTAAAAGTCAGAATCAGGAGTAAGCTGGAATACAATACATGGGTAGTCAGAAAGAGAATAGTCCTTTAGCTGGTTACTAAAGACTAGGAAACCTAAAGGTCAGGCACCTTGCATGTGGGGTAGGTGCCTTAAATGCACAATAATGTCAACTTGGGTGCACGTGATGGCCCTTTAAGAGTCAGGAAGTGTGTGCACACTCTAGAGACATACCAGGAGCCCATGACTGAGAAGCACAGTCTGCGGCCTGCAGAAGACACATTGGTGGCCGACGGTCGGGACTGCCACTGGTGAGTATCAGGGTGAGAGTGTCCTGGCCACCGACCAAAGGAGTGAGTGTGGAGTAATATGGCATCCTGTCCGCCTAGAGAATCGGGGCAGTGCTGGGAACAGGCTGACATTGTAACAGTAAAAGTAAGTATCCCTTTAAATTAAAAATCCCCCAAAATCTATATTTTATAACTTTCTATGAATTGTTATTGAGACAGAATTACTAGAAAATTCCTCATTGAATGTGGTATGATACAATCAGATAGTGACCAGTTCATTAATCTTAGTAGATGGGTCCACAAACCGCACAGCAATACCTCGGCCGTACAGTCATTTATTCTGACTCCCAGCAATTATATTATGATTCTGCCATTATTATAATCATCAATTATTTATAAAGGAGCAGAGCTGTACGGAGGGAGGACGAGCTGCAAACAACATGACAAATAGATGTGGAGCCGTAGACCCGGCATCGGCTTCTCAGATCGGGCAAAATCCATAGAGAACCCCCTGAGGATTTATTACTGTCACTCCATCACAATAACATTATTATATGATGCAGGAAAACAGACAGTGTTACTAGAAAATATACAAATATTCTCCTATCTATATATCTATCTATCTATCTATCTATCTATCTATCTATCTATCTATCTATCTATTATCTATCTATTATCTATCTATTATCTATCTATCTATTATCTATCTATCTATCTATCTATCTATCTATCTATCTATCTATCTATTATCTATCTATTATCTATCTATCTATCTATCTATCTATCTCCTATCTATCTATCTATTATCTATCTATCTATCTATCTATCTATTATCTATCTATTATCTATCTATTATCTATCTATCTATCTATCTATTATCTATCTATCTATCTATCTATCTATCTATCTATCTATCTATCTATTATCTATCTATTATCTATCTATTATCTATCTATCTATCTATTATCTATCTATCTATCTATCTATCTATCTATCTATCTATCTATTATCTATCTATCTATCTATCTATTATCTATCTATTATCTATCTATCTATCTATCTATCTATCTATCTATCTATTATCTATCTATTATCTATCTATTATCTATCTATCTATTATCTATCTATTATCTATCTATCTATCTATCTATCTATCTATCTATCTATCTATCTATTATCTATCTATCTATCTATCTATTATCTATCTATTATCTATCTATCTATCTATCGATCTATCTATTGATCTATCTATCTATTATCTATCTATTATCTATCTATCTATCTATCTATCTATCTATCTATTATCTATCTATCTATTATCTATCTATCTAATATCTATCTTCTATCTATCTATTATCTATTTATCTATCTCATATCTATCTATCTATCTATCTATCTATCTATCTATTATCTATCTATCTATCTATCTATCTATCTATCTATCTATCTATCTATTATCTATCTATTATCTATCTATTATCTATCTATCTCATATCTATCTATCTATCTATCTATCTATCTATCTATCTATCTATAGAAAAAGAAAAAAAGAAAAAAAAAAAGAAAAAAAGACGAGCAGCACACAATTTGCAGAGGTGCAATCCCTTGGGTAGATCACGGACTTGATCCAGTAAGTTATATATATAGAAGAATCCAAGGCAGCACACGAATAACGGTGAAAAAAGTGATGTTTATTCCCACATGTGCAGACAGCAACGTTTCAGCTCTCTCAATGGAGCCTTTGTCAAGCCATAACAATCAGTGCAAGCTCACATGTTTAAATAACATACATGATTACTGTGTGAATTACATGATTATACAAAACATTACATAATTATACAAAAGTAATCTATAAAAAATTCATCCTGATTACTCTGAGTGTCACATACTTGTAATACATCGACTCCACAATTCATATTCAATATTGTAGTTGAACAGTGTCCCCAATTCACCTAATTGTGATGTGTATACATAATTCTAAATAATTACATTCAGGTGCCTGTGATTGTGTAATATTAAAAACATACAAGGAAAACTCACATACTGGAGGAGAGCAGGAATCACACGGCGTCCGGAAATTACAAGCGCGCATGCGCGGAACTTCATCAGTCCCGCGAGACCGTCTATGTTGCACAGAGCTCCGAGACCCACAACCAAGATGGCCGCACCTGAGCAGAAGCGATCTGCGCATGTCCATTCCCGTCCCTGGGCGGAGTCAGCGTAGCCGGCGTGACAGTCATGTGTCCTGTCACAAGGTGTAAACAACCCACCACGTCATGGACTATTAAGCGATCATACGCTGCAAGTATTTACTCATCTCAAAAACGGGGTCCAGCGGTTTATTCAAAAACAGTGGCTTACACCACCTATATATGTTACCACCTCATCCCAATATTCAGTAAGACATTATATTCACGTCCACGTGGTACATACAAACAGATGACAGTCTCTCAGGCCCGCGGTCTGCAACCGAAGACCCCGGGCTTGTGCGGCAGCTGCAGGCATGGATGCCACCATTCGAGGCCCCAAGCCACAGCTGTCCCAGGGAGAGAGGCATCACAACAACCATTCACTACACATATCTCATGTCACCGCCCCTGCTCCGTACACCTGTCAATCGGGAAAGATCACGCCCACGATCGTCATCAGACCACGCCCTCTCCCCGGTCCTAGGTCTCAGAACTCTGATCATACAAGATATAACATTATACAAATATATGAACATAATCGCTAAAAAGTTGCCGATCGATCCTGCCTTCATCCAGTATATTCAGAGATAATCCAATTGTAAAGCTTAGTTTCATTTTGATCTAAAAAATAATAATAAAGAAACAATGTTATTGTTCACTATTATTAAATGCTTGCACTTAAATACAGCCTTACTCCCGAGGTAAGTAGAATTTCTCAGAACCCCAATATGTATAGGTCACAGGACAAAACAGTAAAAGAAAGAAAAAAGTCACCAACAATCATAACATACAGTACACAAAAAGAGTAGGGAAATAAAACAATACTGAAAGAATCAAATCACCCTAAAATCCACATTGAGCCCCATTGGTTTGAGAGTCTGCAGCTCAAAAATCCAATAGAGCTCCCTTCTCTTCAGACGTATAGTCCTGTCTCCACCCCGTCTGGGTAAGAGCACTTGTTCTAAAATCCTAAATTTTAAATCGCGCTCCATATGCCCTGCTTCTGTGAAGTGCTTAGGCACAGGTAAATCCAATCTCTTTTTTCTGATAGTATATCGGTGCTGATTTAATCTGGTTTTGACATCCCAGGTAGTTTCTCCAACATACCATAGTCCACAAGGACATGATAGTAAATAAACAGCGTATGTTGAGTCACATGTCAAGTACTGTTTAATATGCATTGTCTTCCCATTTGTTGGATTACTAAATGATTCTCCCTTTAACATATAAGGGCAATTCACACACCCGTGACACGGGTAGCAGCCCTTCCGAGACGAGCCAAAGTACGTGGCACAGTCAATCCTGCTTGAACCCACATCAGATCTGACTAGTTTATCACCCAGATTCCGGCTTCTTCGGAACGAACACAGTGGGGGAACCTTAAATTCCTCAACCTTGTCAAAACCACTGGCCAAAATTGACCAGTGTTTCCTGACAATGGAAGACACCTGTGGACTACTATTACAATAATCCGTAACTAGAGGTATTCTAGATAAGGACTTTTTAGATCTTGCCAGATCACCATCTCTCATCCTCACTTTTGTCTTCTGGATGCTATCTGCAACAAGCTTGTTGGGGTAACCCCTCACCTTAAATTTATTGCCCATTTCACATAAACGTTGGTCCCTCACTGGACCTTCCCCGACTATCCTAGCCACACGTAACATCTGACTTAGGGGAAGAGATTCAATCATCGGTCTGGGATGGTGACTCTCAAATCTAACCAAGGTATTTTTGTCTGTAGATTTGACAAAAAGGTCAGTGACCAGGGTCTCACCCTGAATCCTCACCTCTGTATCAAGAAATTGCATTGTTTTTTTTGAGTGTGATACCGTGAATTTGACACTAGGATCAATATCGTTCAAAAATGAATGAAACGCCATGAGGTCCTCTGTGGCGCCCACCCATATCAAGAACACATCATCTATGTAGCGCCACCACCCCAGCACATGGCTGAAGTGGTGACACCCATAGACGAATGTGTCTTCCAGGTATGTCATATATATATTTGCATAGGTGGGCGCCACATTGGACCCCATCGCGGTCCCCCTTAACTGTACATAGTAATCATCCCGAAATAAAAAATAATTTCTACATAAAATAAATCTCAATAAACCAAGCAGAAATATTCTGCATTCCTCCGTATACTCTGTCTGAAGGAGACATAATTCCACTGCATGTAGACCCAACTCGTGTTCGATTGACGTGTACAAGCTGCACACGTCAAACGAAGCAAGCACAGCTCCTTCGGGGACCCTCAGATCTTTGATCTTATCCAAAAAATCATTCGTATCTCTGATATACGATCTGGCAGAAACCGCGAACGGTCGCAGGATCTTATCCAGGAAAATGGCCGGATTACAGAACAAAGACCCCCTCCCAGAGACAATCGGCCGACCTGGGGGGGCCCGTATGTTCTTGTGTATTTTCGGGAGAGTGTACAGTATGGGGGTAATTGGTTTTTCACATAACAGATAACTATGCAATTTTTCGTCTATAATCCCACCAAGTTTCGCCTGTCCTAGCATCTCTCCAAGTTCCCTTAGCAATTTAAATTTTGGGTCATTAGAGACCCTTTGGTATACATTATTGTCAGCCAGTTGAGATAAAATCTCTTGTACGTACTGATCTGTGTCCATTACCACAACCCCACCACCCTTGTCAGCAGACTTGATGGTGAGGCTGTGGTCTGCAGACAGGTCAGTAACGGCCTGGATGTCTTCAGTGGTAAGGTTACCTTGACTCAACTATTATCTATCTATTATCTATCTATTATCTATCTATCTATCTATCTATCTATCTATCTATCTATCTATCTATTATCTATCTATTATCTATCTATCTATCTATCTATCTATCTATCTATCTATCTATCTATCTCTCATCTATCTATCTATTATCTATCTATCTATCTATCTATCTATCTATCTATTATCTATCTATCTATCTATCTATCTATCTATCTATTATCTATTATCTATCTATTATCTATCTATCTATCTATCTATCTATCTATCTATCTATCTATCGATCTATCTATCTATCGATCTATCTATCTATTATCTATCTATTATCTATCTATCTATCTATCTATCTATTATCTATCTATCTATTATCTATCTATCTAATATCTATCTTCTATCTATCTATTATCTATCTATCTATCTCATATCTATCTATCTATCTATCTATCTATCTATCTATCTATTATCTATCTATCTAATATCTATCTTCTATCTATCTATTATCTATCTATCTATCTATCTATCTATCTATCTATCTATCTGTTATCTATCTATCTATCTATCTATCTATTTATCTATCTATCTATTATCTATCTATTATCTATCTATCTCATATCTATCTATCTATCTATCTATCTATCTATCTATCTATTATCTATCTATCTATTTATCTATCTATCTATTATCTATCTATTATCTATCTATTATCTATCTATCTCATATCTATCTATCTATCTATCTATTATCTATCTATCTATCTATCTATCTATCTATCTATCTATCTATCTGTCTATTATCTATCTATTATCTATCTATCTATCTATCTATCTATCTATCTATCTATCTATTATCTATCTATCTATCTATCTATCTATCTATCTGTCTATTATCTATCTATTATCTATCTATCTATCTATCTATCTATCTGCCTACATACGGTGTACATGTCTGTTTATCATATTGCACTCCCTGTATGGAGATAGACCCCTCCCCCCCCCTCTCCGGTCACACATGCATGCTGTCATGTCACTTACATATTCTCCTATATAATCTGCTCCAATGATGTTTTTAATTTGCTGACTTCAATTATACATGAGATAATCCGTCCATTACATCTCCCTCTCAATCCCCATCTGTTTACTGGAGATATACCATATGCAATATATATATAAATATGCTGTATATCAGCCAGTCTCTCATTTTTACTGTAATTAACATGGAAGGAAAAGGAAATTGCAATTTGCTGCTATTTATGCCACAGAGGTCATTTACTCCATTCATTTACCTACATTAATTTCCTCGCTCCAGTATACTATTATAGTCCTGCTTGAAATATGACTTTTTTCTGACAAGCTGCTGTCTACACAGTGGTAAAGAGGCGCCATAACGTACATATTACCGGGGAGATTGTTTGTAAATAATTCTGGTTATTACATATACTTTCATCCTAGGCAAAGGTCAAATTTGCTTATGATATTCACTTAATTTGCAAATAATAGGACTTAAGTACGTTGATTTTCACTACGTTGGATTTATACTCCAGTCACATCAAAAGCTGCCAAGAATTTGGTTTAAAGATATCTTTTTTTCACATCATCATGTCTTCTTCTCTATTCAACATTCTGTTGGTTTTCTTTTTGGTTCCCATCTGGACATTTATGTCATTTCGGAAGGATATGCCATAAAAGTCTGATAGTTTCGGGTAGGTATCTCTTTAGTCATATAGCGCTAACAAATTCTGCAGAACCTTGCAAATCACAGGGTACATGTATAGAGAAAATCAGACATTACACAGTGTAGCATCATCGTGGATGGAAGGTATGTGTCACCGAGGTTCCTGATCTCGGTGAAGTAAGAGCCGGTATTGCTAATTGACACCTTGAGATTTAGCATGGCTGTCATAGCTGATCCGGGACGGCTCTTACTGGGAGTAGTCAAAGTGCTGGGTGGGTGACTATTCCCCATGTTCCAGGCCGGGTTTTGCCAGGCATAAAAACCAACCAGCACTGCCAGGTGTAGTGGATTTACCCTCTGACAGTGGAGCTCAGGAGTCTGTGTGCTGTGAACTGAGGGCTGTGCTGGGATTTGAGGTAAGAGCCGGGCTGGAGGACTCAGGCCCCTCTAAAGGCAAACAGGCCGCCTATGGACTTGATGAAGCTGAACAGCTAACAGTGTGTGAATTAACACCCAGGAGAAAAGGTGACTTTTTATTGTTTATGGACTTTCCTTGTGTGTGAACAAACACCAAGCCACCTGCGTTTTGTGATACACTTTATCTGCATTTTGTTAAACACCATTGTGTGAATAAACACCGCTGTTTGATTCAAGAACTGTGTACTTTGCCTCTATACTGCATCCGCTAGTCCTAACTACCAGAGCGAATCCCCACAACAGTAACAAGCTAAAAAGCAATAAAAACAAGCGGAGTGAGGGCTCTGCTCACAAGAGCTTACAATCTATGAAGAGGAAGGGGAAAAAAGTGCTTGCTTTGTACAATGGTCCGGCCAATTAACAAAATACGGGAGTAGATATAAATCTGCATATGGCATCAACAGCCGATATCTGCAGTGCTTGGGGTGTCATGAATACTAGTGTTGATCGAGCATGCACAGCCGAACACCAGTTCGGCTCGAGCATCTTGATGCTCGGCACATGGCGGTATTTGGCTGAATACCGCATGTGCTCGAGTGCAATGCTCGAGTCTCCTCCCCGCACGTTGGTTGGCTGCTACACAGCCAATAAACGTGCAGGTAAGTGCTGCCCTTCACTGTAATGCCGTAGCCATGTTGGTTACTGGCATTACAGTGATTGGCTGGCCGGAACGCACACCTGATGACATGTGTTCAGCTCAGTCTTCGTCAGGCAGAGCTGTGCTGAGGAAGGGACAGACAGTGTAGAGAGTGATATATGAATATTTTTAGTAGAAAAACTTTTCAGAGACCCAAAAGTCCTTTTAAGGACTATTGTGTGTGGCAGCAGCAATATATATTTTTAGCACAACCTGCGCAAAATTGCTAAAACTTAACAGATCCAAAAGTCCTTTTAAAGACTGTTGCGTGTGGCAGCAATATCTATTTTTAGCGCATCCTGCGCTAAATAGCGTGCAATCGTTAGGGTGCTGCAGACAGCGACATTAGCTGCGCCACATCTCCTGTGTAAAGTGTGCGCATCCAAAAAATATCTGTGACATACAGTGTACGTTTTCAATAGACGGTGTCCGCATCTGACAGTGACATAACCAGGGTCACATCTGCAGTGTAACATGTGCGCCTAAATTTTTTATCTGTGACATACAGTGTACTTTTTCCATAGACGGTGTCTACTGCGGACAGTGACATTACCAGAGCCACATCTCCAGTGTAACGTGTGCGCTGAAAAAATTTATCTGTGACATACAATGTCATTTTTTGCGTAGATGCTGCAGAAAGTGACATTACCGGTGGTACCTCTCCTGTATAACGTTGCCTCTTCCCAAATACCTGTGACATTCCCTGCAATTTTTTATTAGCCGCTGGTGACAGCTTTGACATTATCTGCGGGATATCTCCTGTGTGACGTTTACACATCCCAAATACCTTTTTTTAATTTGTTTGCGCATACACTTCCAAATCCTACATTACTGTACGTGTGACAGACTTTTAAGCATATATGACATTTAATATGAAAAAGGCGAGCAGTAAGGGACAGGGAAGTGGCCGTGCTGCTGATGGTGCACGCAGAGGCCGTGGCTCAGGGCACGGTGAAACTGTGCCTGCTGCCAGAGCACAAGAAAAACAATCATCCACGATACCAAGCTTCATGTCCCAGTTTGCAGGGCGGCGCAGGACACCACTCTTGAAGTCAGACCAGTGCGACCAGGTGGTCGGTCGGATTTCAGCAGATAATGCTTCCAGTCGGTTAAGCACCACCCTGTCTTCCACCAAGTCCAGTCTCAGTAGCCAAGAGTCTGTTCAACACAATCCTCACCCTGATCCTCCTTCCTCCCACCATGGAGAGTCTGGACAAACAGGTGATCCCACACTCGGATATTCCAAGGAGCTCTTTTCAGCGCCATTCCTTGATTTGGCCCTCTCGCCAAGCACGCTTGAAGAGGGACAGATCTTGTTCCCTGATTCCCAAACTCTTGAGCATCCACAATGACAAGAAGATGACGGTGGGGAACGGCAATTACTGTTTGATGAGGTGGATGATGATGAGACACAGTTGCGAATAACTCAACGGCAATTACTGTCTCAAGAGGTTGATGAAGAGGATGAGACACAGTTGTCTATCACTGAGGTTGTGGTTAGGTCAACAAGTCAGGAGGATGAGCAGAGTGAGGAAGTGGAAGAGGAGGTGGTGGACGATGAAGTCACTGACCCAACCTGGGAAGATGTAAAGCCGAGCAAGGACAGCAGTACAGAGGGGGAGGGATCTGCTGCACCGCAACAGGCTGGAAGAGGCAGTGGGGTGGCAAAAGGGAGAAGGTGGGCCACACCAAACAGGCCCGCAACTGTTCCCCGGAGCACCCCCGTTGTGGAAATCTCCCTTTCCAAAGGGAAGGTGTTCCGCAGTATGGCGCTTTTTTGAGGAAAGTGCGCACGACAAAAGAATAGTAGTTTGGAACCTGTGCCATAACAAAATGAGCCAGGGCGTGAACACTAGCAACCCCACCACCACCAGCATGATCCGCCACATGGCATCCAAGCACTGTAATAGGTGTGACGAATGCCTGGGTCCAAAATCTGTGTCTGCGGGTCACACCACTGCTTCCTCTTCCCCAGTGTTACGTGCTGGCCAATCCCCTGTCGAAGGCCCGGATGCCTCCCGCCCTGCACCTGGACCTTCGCAAGCACCATCAGCGACCACATCCATGTCCTGACCCCAGGCCTTTGAACGCAAGCGCAAATACCCAGCCACCCACCCACAGGCCATAGCACTAAATGCACAGCTTTCAAAATTACTGGCCCTGGAAATGCTGCCATTTAGGCTTGTGGACACTGAGGCCTTACGCAGCCTGATGTGGGTGGCCGTCCCACGCTACGCAGTCCCCAGCTGCCACTATTTTTCAAGATGTGCCGTGCCCGCTTTACACCAACATGTGTCCCGTAATATCACCTGTGCCCTGACCAACGCAGTTACTGGAATGGTCCACTTAACCACAGACACATAGACAAGTGCATTTGGCCAGGGACGCTACATTTCCCTGACGGTACACTGGGTGAACGTTGTGGCTGCCGGGAGAAAGTCGTACCCTGGGATGGCACAGGTGCTACCAACGCCAAGGATTCTGGGATCTACGTCGATCAGGGTTTCCGCCAGCACCTATGTTAGTGGTTCCAACCCCACATTCTCCTCCTCCGCCTCCTCCTCCACTTCCACTTCAAAATTATCCTTGTGCAGCACCAGTCAGCCATCAGTCAGTAGCTGGAAGCAGTGTAGCACTGCAATGGGGAAGCGGCAACAGGCCGTGCTGAAGCTGATATGCTTAGGGGACAAACAGCACACCGCCGCAGAGCTGTGGCAGGGGATAAGAGACTGAGCTGTGGCTCTCGCCACTCAACCTAGAACCAGGCATGGTTGTGTCTGATAATGGCCGTAACTTGGTGGCAGCTTTGGAGCTCGGCAAGCTCACACACATCCCATTCCTAGCCCACGTCTTAAACTTAGTGGTTCAGTGGTTTCTCAAAACCTACCCCAATTTTCCAGAGCTCCTGGTGAAGGTGCACCGCGTGAGTAATCGACAGCTTCCGCCGGTCTGTCAACGCTGCAGCAGCACTGGAAATTACCAGCTTACCGGCTGTTGTGCAGATATAGTTTACTGTTTAGGCTTTCATATTCTCGCAGTTTTTGTAATGCAGTCCACATATTAGCTGTGTTTTCTTTCCTTATATGAATGAGTTGATCATCCTCCACTAACAGGCTTATGACTGCTTTTGCTTGCCTGTTTTTTCTGTCCCATTCTTCCGGGTTGTCATTGGATCTGTGTGTATCTAGTACCTGCCACAAGTCATCTTTGGATAACAACATTTGAAGCTTAAAGGGTTATTCCCATCACGCTGTTTCATACTTAACTGCTCCCTGCACGCTGTCCATTTCCTGGTTTCGTCAGGGGGCGGGCTCCATCTTGATTGAAGTCTTCTCCCGACCAGGCCGCGCGCTGGACTGAACGTGCACGCCGCCGCGCATGCGCCCTGGTGACTTCTTCCTGGTAAGTATACTATACTGGCCAGGAAGAAATCACCATAGCGCATGTGTGGCGTCGGCGTGCGCTTTCGGGACTTCATTTTCTTCTAAGAGGTGGGAATTAGTTAATTAAAAATATTTGGAAAAATGATCACTGTCAAATCATTAAGATGGGAATACCCCTTTAACCTTCCATAGCTGGTAGTTGGTATTTTTGAGCTTTGCTATTGTAAACTTCTTATCTGAAGCACTTGCCATCTTTCATGAATTGGATGCAGCTCTTGTTTCCTCACACAGGATTTGGTAGGATGGTAGATGCATCACTTACTTGCCTGTAGTTTTCCTTTTTCTGTTGGTTATGTATTAGAGAAGACACTAGTAGCTTGTTATGAGGCAGAACTTGGTTTACTTGTGTAGCTTAAGTCCCAAACATACAAAACATTTCAGCAAACTGTAACAGCAGCCATCTTGGTATAAAGAGAGAAAGAGAAAAGAGTGAGAACCAACAAGTCTTACAAGTGATATTAATACACAATACTGTATTGTTGTTACATCCCCAACAAGAACAGCTTGACGTTACATTGATGGAGGCTTGGAACAAGTGGTACTCCTATTTCTCCAGAGTGCTCCAGGAGCCATTTTTTGAAAGGACAATGGCAGGTTGCATGCTACTTTTGCTACTGTGAGCAGCCTGCGTGGCCTAAATGTTATACCATAGCCTCCAGCATCTCTGGACATGATATAGATGATATCTGGGATGTCATTGGTCAGCAATTACAAAGAGGGATACCAGCAGCGGAGCTTGATAATTTCCATGCCCAAGTGGCAGAACATTCCTCAACCATAAATGACCTCATTGACAGCATGCCAAGGCATGGAAGTGCTTGTATTTCTGCATTTGCTGCTCATATTCGATACTGATAATAAATCAAGATGTTTTGAATATTTCAATTCCATTTTGCTATCATTTGCATATCATTAATGTCTGTTGATCCTATTATTTCCACAAATTCGTGACTTTTCATTTTTAGTGTTGCAATTTTAATGTTGAGGAGTGCATTTATGAAAATGGTGCCCTGCCATTCTTTGGGAGTAGTTTGAGAGCCATAAATATGTTGACAGACTCCATTTAAGCAGGGAGGATGGGTGGTTGATCGCTGTAGACTCTTAAATTGGTGGAGGCCCCTAGGCACATGCTCCATTTGCCCTGCCTATAGTCTGGCCCTGATGATACAAATGGGGGCATTTTGCAAGCTAATGAGGCACTATTTGCCACTTTTATTCAAGAAAGAAATATATTGTTGAGAACATTTACAAACTTCAACGTCCATCCCAAAAACATCACAGAGATGTCTGGAACTCGTAACGACAAGAGGAGTTTTCTGTTGACAAGACTTCATTTATCACATCAGCTGGTGCAGACCTTCAGAAGCTTCTCCCCTCCTTGTTTAGAATTGATTCCATCGGAAATTAAACGAGACGTTCCCATCTCTGTTCCAGAAGATTACGCTGAGAAATTCTGAGGTTTATCTGCGACTTGAAAGTGATTAATGTCCACATCCAACGGCAATTTGACTCCATCTACCTGAAGAAACAAAAAAGTTACATTTTTCACAGTCAATCCAGGTAAACAGATGCACCGAATGTAACAAAGTAAAAATAGTTATTTAAAGCAAAATATTTCCGTTAGATCAGAAAACTTCTATGATCAGATGCCCAATGCAAAGATGAGGGGATATGGTACCACATACCAGTACAGTGAAGATGGGGAACCATCTTCACTGTATCCCTGACCATAGGCTTTTTATGGTCTGGCAACTCAACTCAATTCCTTCTAATCTAATATAATCCTTTTCAAGAGTACTTGTCACCTCTCCTGACATGTCTATTTGAGTAAATAATTGCATTGCTTGTGAAATAACATTTTTTAGAGTAGCTTTTCTTAGAACATTGCTTTGTGCTGTTATTCTTGGAAGAAATGAACTGGCAATTGGTTGTTACCATTTCAAAGGGGGGCCCTGCAGATTCTCACATTGCCAATCACTGTTAATAGTATCAGACAGAGTAGAGACCCAGACAAGTAAAATGGTAACACCCAACTGTCTATTTAGGTATACATTTCTAGTCGGAATGACAGAGATACAGCACAATGTATCGCTATGAGAAAACATGGTCCATAAATGCAGTTTCAAGTAAACAGATACAGTGCCTTGCAAAAGTATCCCCCCCCCCCTTGACTTTTTTAGTATTTTGTTACATTACAGCCTTAAGTTCAATGTTTTGTTAATCTGAATTCTATGTGATGGATCAGAACACAATAGTCTAAGTTGGTGAAGTGAAATGAGAAAAATATATAAAAAAAACTATTGTTTAGAAATAGAAAACAAAAAATTGGCATGTGTGTATGTATTCACCCCCTTTGATAGGAAGCCCATAAAAAACTCTGGTGCCACCAGTTACTTTCAGAAGTCACATAATTAGCGAAATGATGTCCACCTGTGTGCAATCTAAGTGTCACATGACCTGTCATTACATATACACACCTATTTTAAAAAGGCCCCAGAGGCTGCAACACCTAAGCAAGAGGCATCACTAACCAAACACTGCCATGAAGACCAAGGAACTCTCCAAACAAGTAAGGGACAATGTTGTTGAGAAGTACATGTCAGGGTTAGGTGATAAAAAAATATCCAAATCTTTGATGATACCCAGGAGCGCCATCAAATCTATCATAACTAAATGGAAAGAACATGGCACAACAGCAAACCTGCCAAGAGACGGCCAGCCACCAAAACTTACGGACCGGGCAAGGAGGGCATTAATCAGAGAGGCAGCACAGAGACCTAAGGTAACTCTGGAGGAGCTGCAGAGTTCCACAGCAGAGACTGGAGTATCTGTACATAGGACGACAATAAGCCGTACACTCCATAGAGTTGGGCTTTATGGCAGAGTGGCCAGAAGAAAGCCATTACTTTCAGCTAAAAACAAAAAGGCGCGTTGTGAGTTTGTGAAAAGGCATGTGGGAGACTCCCAAAATGTATGGAGGAAGGTGCTCTGGTCTGATGAGACTAAAATTGAACTTTTCGACCATCAAAGAAAACATTATGTCTGGTGCAAACCCAACACATCACATCACCCAAAGAAAATACCCACACTGAGACATGTGTTGGAAAATCCTCTATAAGTTAAGTATGTTTGAGTGTCACTTGTTAGGGTCTAAAATTGTTAGGGTCTAAAATGTTTGTGCAACTCAGTTAATAGTCCGTGGTTTCTCTGATGCATAGCTATAAACATTAATCAATTAATAATTCTCCGGATTCATGTAAAAAAAAGTGTTCAGGTTATGCATACTTTTGCAGCTGACTTTTATTGACCCATTGAATGTGACATAAAAATTTAAGCAACTTTGCAAATATTCTCCTATGATGTACAGTCGTGGCCAAAAGTTTTGAGAATGACACAAATATTAGTTTTCACAAAGTTTGCTGCTAAACTGCTTTTAGATCAAGAAGTGCTTTGATATGGAAAGAATGGAGGTAGAGCAGGCTGGGGGGTCATTAATCAGCTCGTTCTTTAAAAAATGGAAGACTTTCATGTCAACGGTATACTCAGACAAAGAATTGAAAACACTTATGAAACCTTTCTTGGGTTCAGAGTGGTACCTAAAGAATAAGATAGCAGGATCATTGGGGAGGTATTGGTCGATTAGGTTGTTAATCTTACCTGTGTTGAAGGAGGGACACCCCATTGTTTAGGGGGGAGGGGGTAAAAGTTGGAAAATTAAGATGACTTATGTGAGGTAACAGTAGGTCAAATTTATTCATATGACTGATTTAATTAATAATGGATGGTAATGATATTGTGCGCAAATCTCATTTGTATATGTTTCATGCTATTGTATATGTGATTCTTTGAAACTGATTAACATTAATGGAAGCTTTATGTGTGTACTTAAACCCATTACATGGCTATGTACTACTAAATATGAATGATCAATAAAAAATTTATATTTCAATAAACTGCTTTTAGATCTTTGTTTCAGTTGTTTCTGTGATGTAGTGAAATATAATTACACGCACTTCATACGTTTCAAAGGCTTTTATCGACAATTACATGACATTTATGCAAAGAGTCAGTATTTGCAGTGTTGGCCCTTTATTTTTCAGGACCTCTGCAATTCGACTGGGCATGCTCTCAATCAACTTCTGGGCCAATTCCTGACTGATAGCAACCCATTCTTTCATAATCACTTCTTGGAGTTTGTCAGAATTAGTGGGTTTTTGTTTGTCCACCTGCCTCTTGAGGATTGACCACAAGTTCTCAATGGGATTAAGATCTGGGGAGTTTCCAGGCCATGGACCCATAATGTCAATGTTTTGGTCCCCGAGCCACTTAGTTATCCCTTTTGCCTTATGGCACGGTGCTCCATCGTGGTGGAAAATGCATTGTTCTTCATCAAACTGTTGTTGGATTGTTGGAAGAAGTTGCTGTTGGAGGGTGTTTTGGTACCATTCTTTATTTATGGCTGTGTTTTTGGGCAAAATAGTGAGTAAGCCCACTCCCTTGGATGAGAAGCAACCCCACACATGAATGGTCTCAGGATGCTTTACTGTTGGCATGACACAGGACTGATGGTTGCGGTCACCTTTTCTTCTCCTGACAAGCCTTTTTCCAGATGCCCCAAACAATCGGAAAGAGGCTTCATCGGAGAATATGACTTTGCCCCAGTCCTCAGCAGTCCATTCACCATACTTTCTGCAGAAGATCAATCTGTCCCTGATGGGTTTTTTTTGGAGAGAAGTGGCTTCTTTGCTGCCTTTCTTGACACCAGGCCATCTTCCAAAAGTCTTCGCCTCACTGTGTCGTGCAGATGCGCTCACACCTGCCTGCTGCCATTCCTGAGCAAGCTCTGCACTGGTGGCACTCCGATCCCGCAGCTGAATTCTCTTTAGGAGACGATCCTGGCGCTTGCTGGACTTTCTTGGACGCCCTGAAGCCTTCTTAACAAGAATTAAACCTCTTTCCTTGAAGTTCTTGATGATTGTTGATTGAGGTGCAATCTTAGTAGCCACAATATCCTTGCCTGTGAAGCCATTTTTATGCAACGCAATGATGGTTGCACGCGTTTCTTTGCAGGTTACCATGGTTAACAATGGAAGAACAATGATTTCAAGCATCACCCTCCTTTTAACATGTCAAGTCTGGCATTTTAACCCAATCAGCCTGACATAATGATCTCCAGCCTTGTGCTCGTCAACATTCTCACCTGAGTTAAGAAGACGATTACTGAAATGATCTCAGCAGGTCCTTTAATGACAGCAATGAAATGCAGTGGAAAGGTTTTTTTGGGATTAAGTTAATTTTCATAGCAAAGAAGGACTATGCAATTCATCTGATCACTCTTCATAACATTCTGGAGTATATGCAAATTGCTATTATAAAAACTTAAGCAGCAACTTTTCCAATTTCCAATATTTATCTAATTCTCAAAACTTTTGGCCACGACTGTATACAGCTCCTGTGCAGACCTATGTCTTTCTATGACAAACTACACTACCGGAAAATGAAAAATGAAGACCTGCAAAAGGTAATGCAATTATACGGGGATTGACAAAGTATAAACTGCTGGTGGTGCTCGGTCAGTGATCGCACAACCAAATCAATGTCCCCTTTATTTTGGGTTCTGCAGCAGGGTATATGTTGGGGCAGGGTCACAAAAATACTGGGTGGCATCTCCCCATGCTGTGATACAGACTGCCACCCTGGCATGGTAGCGGTCATACAGATGATGTGTTCATTCCAAGCTTTTTAATCTTGGAGCAGTAGTTCAGCCAAGGTGGTTGAGGGCTGCTGTAAATGGGAGATCCATTGCCCCATCTAGTCCAAGACATTCTCAATAATGGGGAGATCTAGTGATCAAGCTGCCCAGGCAGTAGGACTGGTTCCACGAAGTCCTCGACATAATGAAGGCTGGTGAATGTTCCTTCCACGAACACCAGATAGGAACGGCCATGGTAGCCTGGTGTTCGTCCTGTGTGTCTCCGCACTATGTACTATGCACAAAGATTTTGTGGAGGATCTAGGAACTTTTGATCACTACATATAACTCGCTCCATATTGTAAAATAGACTTTTTAACCTAACTTTTTCTGCTTAATGTCAACAGAGCCTGGAGATTTTAGTCGGACCAGACAACCATCTGATGTGCATGTGAGTGTCATGATTCTCCCTTCATGGCAGATGAAGGAGGAGAGAAGGATCAGACTGTTAGCTTTCAATTTTCCAGTTTCTTTTTACCTCAGAGAAAATAAGCCACGACTAGCGGTGTCTGGCAGCAGTTTAACTTCCCTCTCCCCATTCAGAACCCATGCATGCATACCAAACCGTGCTTAGAATAGCTGTGGGCCAAACAGGTATTCTCCCAATATTTGAAGTGTATGGCCAGCTTAAAGGCTATGTTCACCTTTGGGGGACTTTTTTTAAATAATTGCATTGTACTCATTTTAAGCTAATGTTTTTTTTTCAACTGGTCTTTATTAAAAATATGGCGTCCTTTTTTCTGTATAGAGCTGAGATGCTGTAGTACCACCTGTGGATTTTCTGTGTTTTCTGTCATCTGGGGAGCAGACAGACTCCTTATCTTTGCTCTTTGACCTTATAAACACTCATTAAAGCTCAATCCTTATCTAACGGATAAAAATGTGGCTTAAAGGGAACCTGTCATCAACTTTGTGCTGCCCATACTAATGGAAGAATAAAGTAGAGTGTCACCGCCAGTTCTGTGAGAAGGTCTGGCAGACATCCTTCTCTACCTCTTGCATAATGTTCTTTGTTTTGGTTTCACTTTGTCATCTCCTTTCCTTCTCCCAGGTGTCACCTATTTAGACTAATCGTCTCCCTTTATATTCCCTCCCATACTGCCTCACTTTGTGGTTTATACTACTTCCTGGATGAAGTGTTCACTGCTGGAGGCTGCTTCTGCTGTTTACTCAGATAAGTCTTTTCATGTATTGTGTTTCCTTGCTGGTTTTATTCTAGGTGATCCTGACTCCGTCCGTATTAAGTGCAGGGAGCTGGTGGTCGTGTCCCCTCACTATTATAAGGTTTTCAGGTGTCACACAGTCTTAGGAACATGGGGCATGCAATCGTCTATCATTGAGACCCTTGCATGGGCATAGCAGTCAGGGAGAGCTCTTAGGGTTTTATAGGGCTCACCTATATGCTCCTTAGTTTGGGATCAATCCAGTCGGACATTTATTCATAAGTTCCAGCTATCTGCAACATCATCCGTGACATATAGACAGGTGAGATGATTTCAGCGGTCCGTCATTAATACGTTAAAAGTAAGTGGTTGCCGAGAACCAACATCACAATCATTGCAGACTGGGCCTGGAAAAGAGTCACGGCCACCTGAGAAGAGTCCTGGTTATTCATGAATTCCTGCTCTCCCTGCTGATGACTGACAGTCTTCTACCTGGTTTTCTCCCTTTCTCTCTAAGAGAGAACTGCCAATCATCAGCAGATGGACGGGGAGAACAGGAGATTATGGATAACCGTGATCTTCTCTGGTAGATTTTACTCTTTTCAAGGCCTGGGCTGCAATGATTATGATGCTGGTTCTCGGCAACCACTTACTTTTAGCTCATGAGTGACACACCGCTGAGATCAGCATTTCTGTCACTATTTTATGCTTCCCCTTAGTGAGGTCAGAAAAAGTTGATGACAGGTTCCCTTTAAATAAGTGTTTATGAACTTTTAGTAGTTTAGAGATAATGGTTATTAGATGACCGGCACAACGTGAAAGTGAAAGTACAAGTCACACAGGTAGAAAAATAGTTAACCCTTTGTGACAGAACACCTCAATATTTTTAATAAAAGCCAATTGAAAAAATGATTTTTACCCAAAAATGAGTAACATGCAAACATTAAAAAAGGTGTACATAGCCGTTAAGTCCACTCTAACTCCTATTCTTGACAATCTACAGGGTGGGCCATTTATATGGATACACCTTAATAAAATGGGAATGGTTGGTGATATTAACTTCCTGTTTGTGGCACATTAGTATATGTGAGGGGGGAAACTTTTCAAGATGGGTGGTGACCATGGTGGCCATTTTTAAGTCGGCCATTTTGAATCCAACATTTGTTTTTTCAATAGGAAGAGGGTCATGTGACACATCAAACTTATTGGGAATTTCACAAGAAAAACAACGGTGTGCTTGGTTTTAACGTAACTTTATTCTTTCATGAGTTATTTACAAGTTTCTGACCACTTATAAAATGTGTTCAATGTGCTGCCCATTGTGTTGGATTGTCAACAACCCTCTTCTCCCACTCTTCACACACTGATAGCAACACCGCAGGAGAAATGCTAGCACAAGCTTCCAGTATCCGTAGTTTCAGGTGCTGCACATCTCGTCTCTTCACAGCATAGACGATTGCCTTCAGATGATACGAGATGTGCAGCACCTGAAACTACGGATACTGGAAGCCTGTGCTAGCATTTCTCCTGCGGTGTTGCTATCAGTGTGTGAAGAGTGGGAGAAGAGGGTTGTTGACAATCCAACACAATGGGCAGCACATTGAACACATTTTATAAGTGGTCAGAAACTTGTACATAACTCATGAAAGAATAAAGTTACGTTAAAACCAAGCACACCGTTGTTTTTCTTGTGAAATTCCCAACAAGTTTGATGTGTCACATGACCCTCTTCCTATTGAAAAAACAAAAGTTGGATTCAAAATGGCCGACTTAAAAATGGCCGCCATGGTCACCACCCATCTTGAAAAGTTTCCCCCCTTACATATACTAATGTGCCACAAACAGGAAGTCAATATCACCAACCATTCCCATTTTATTAAGGTGTATCCATATAAATGGCCCACCCTGTAGAGACAGAAGAAGATGGGAGAGGGACTCTGAGAGGTAACAGATGAGTGCAGGGTTACAATATGCAAAAAGTCTTGTTTGTAGTCTGTAACCACATTAGGAGCCATATACAAAAATCAGAAGGAGATTTTTAATTGATTGCAAAAATATTACTAAAATTGTTATTTGTAAAAAATAAAGTACCTTTATTGCAAGAGTATAAATATTTTCATGATGTCAAATTGTGCAATTTTGTGATATTCAGTATACATTTCTGTCCATTTTAAAGATCTCTGCTTGCTGGAAACATTCTTGTTTAGATCTGAAAACATGTCCTGAGTGTATTCTGTTCACACAGCTGCATGGCTCGTTACAATGTATCAGTGTTCGCACTTGTAACATTTCTGATGATTGACATTTCCTACTACAGATTCTGTAGGTTGAACGCCATTGTCTTTGATGAAATGCTGCCCCACATAAAGAAATACAGAGAGAGATTCCGGGCAGAAATATGGTGCATAAGCATAAACCTGGGCCCATAACTTATCTTGACTGTCTGCTGGTCATGGATGGATGATGCACAAGACATTTTTGCTCTAGACCTCAGAGCCGCGTCTCTTTAAGACATTAGTTTATCAACCGCGCTGCATCATAATCCATCGAACAATTTATCCAAGAAGTGGAATAACTGGTTTTGCTCGGATCATTATTCTTCTCATGTCAGAAAATCATTGAGGATTAAAAAAAAAATGTTGTGATGTTTGGCGAGAAAAATTAAGCAAAGTCATCTATCTTCTCATTAGGCTCCAGTGTAACAGCGTTCAGGAGGCAGAGCTGCACCAGGAGACCAATCTAGGCGCTGCACATCCTGATCTGCCTGGTTCAGCAATGACATAAACAACTATGTATAAGCATATATTATTATGGAAAGCTGGGTAACAAACTCATGACATTATCGTTGTCACCCAGCACGGGTTACCAGGGGTGTAACTAGAAAAGGTTGCCCCACTACTTTCCCACAACCCCCCCTTTCATGGCTAGTGAAGATCACCCATGCTTCCATACAACCCCCACCCACTCAGGCATGTAAAAATATCAGAATAAAACACTAGAGCCTGAAAGGAGGACGAGTCAAGAATGTATTTTACAGTATGGCCCTTTAATACCCCACAGAAAAGAATGCCACCTTAGTGCCCTACATAGTAGTCATGGCACTTTGGTACCCCACACAGTAGTTGTGCCCATAGTGCCCCCACACAGTAGTTATGCTCTTTTAGTGCCCCCACAAAGTATTTATGCCTTTTTAGTGCCCCACACAGTAGTTATGTCCTCTTAGTGTCTCCACACAGTAGTTATGCCCTTTTAGTGCCCCCACACAGTAGTTATGTCCTCTTAGTGCCTCCACACAGTAGTTATGCCCTTTTAGTGCTCCCACACAGTAGTTATGTCCTCTTAGTGTCTCCACACAGTAGTTATGCCCTTTTAGTGCCCCCACACAGTAGTTATGTCCTCTTAGTGCCTCCACACAGTAGTTATTCCCTTGTAGTGCCTCCACACAGTAGTTATGTCCTCTTAGTGCCTCCACACAGTAGCTATGCACCCTTTGTGCCCCCTTCATGCTCCCTTACTGCCCCCACATGTCCCCTTTGTGCCCCACAGAGTAATTATGCTTCTTTAGTTCCCCTAAACAAAAGTTATGCCCCCTCTGTGCCCCCACATAGTAGGTATGCCCTCTTTGTGCCCCTTTTATAGTAGTACTGCCCTTAGTTTCCCACTTACATTATTAAAGCCCCTGTAACGTTAATAAAATAAAAAAGTAATACTCACCTAGCTTTATTTCCCTGATGAACGGAGCACATCTCGCTGTCTCCAGCAGCAGGGTGATGCAGTGATGTTGATAATTCTTTGACTATGTATTTTCAGCAGACCTAGCTCCATTTTTATGGGTGAAAACCTCATATGTCCTACATAAGCAAAAGGTAAATAATAAAATTCTGTCTGTTGCCAGCACCAGAGGGAGATTAGGAGTCTGTTAATGCATTACACAAAATAAAAGCTCTTGGAAAATGTTCAGAGTATAATATAGGATGCAACTCATGATCAGTACAGGAAAATGAATGTAATGTACATGATTCATCCACCAGAGAATAGTGAGTGCAGCTCTGGAGTATAATACAGGATGTAACTCAGGATCAGTACAGGATAAGTAATGTATGTACACACTGACTGCACCAGCAGAATAGTGAGTGCAGCTCTGGAGTATAATACAGGATGTAACTCAGGATCAGTGCAGGATAAGTAATGTATGTACACAGTGACTCCACCAGCAGAATAGTGAGTGCAGCTCTGGAGTATAATACAGGATGTAACTCAGGTTCAGTACAGGATAAGTAATGTAATGTATGTACACAGTGACTGCACCAGCAGAATAGTGAGTGCAACTCTGAAGTATAATACAGGATGTAACTCAGGATCAGTGCAGGATAAGTAATGTAATGTACACAGTGACTGCACCAGCAGAATAGTGAGTGCAGCTCTGGAGTATAATACAGGATGTAACACAGGATCTGTACATGATATGTAATGTATGTACACAGTGACTAAGTCGGGGCCCTATGGTTTGATACAAGTTAGAGTTATACTTTTAGTTAAGATGTACAGTGTGTCACTTCAAAAAACATTATCTTTGAAGAACATGGTACAGAATGATATCTCATGACTAGTAATAATGATGACAGAGTCACAAGAATTCCTAGAACTCTTCTATTACAAATCATTACAGCTGAATTGTAGAGCAAATAATTCCTGTAAGGAAGAAAAATGCATAATTGTAATAAATAACTCAAATTCCTCTCCTCTGCATAACCACTCCTTCCTTCTAAATTAAGGCCATTGGATCTCTCGGTACACATTTCTTACCTTTGCTATTCTTGATTGACCCTTCCGCTTGTAGACAAGGGCTTGCAGGTTTGCTGCATCCTTAATCTTTAACTTCATTGTAACTTATTCATGTTAAGTCAGACGTAACTGAATAAATTTAAGACATGCCTGCAATTCAAATTACCGGTATAGTGGAGTCCTTGGGGTAATCACACCCCACCTTTATAAGCAGGGAAAGTGTCTCATACCCGATATAAAAATACAGCCTCACTTTATTAACATAAGATGAAATTAAAAAAAGCACGCTGACCATGAAAATCGAATAAATAACCATAAAACCAGAAATTCTAATTAAACTCCAAAGAACGGCCTGGAAACGACACGATTAATCATCCCCATATACAGCTTATTTTCCAGAATGGTCCTGCCACAAATACGCATTTCCTTTGCATAAACCAAGCAAGGATAAAATCCAATAATTCTCTTCTCTCCTTTTGACCTTTTTTTTGCGTCTTTTTGTGAATATAAACATCTATTTTACAAGCTTAATTCCCGAAAGGTTGGTGCACGGTGTAAAATGCAAATAAGTGTGCATAATAACAATGCTATGATGATAGCACACGTATCAGATGTTGAAGATGAGACTTTTTACCATTTCGTACAAAAAATAACTCGTAGAACTTGGTAGCAGCAATATACACTGAACAAAAATATAAACGCAACACTTTCGGTTTTGCTCCCATTTTGCATGCGCTGAACTCAAAGATCTGAAACATTTTCTACATAGACAAAAGACCCATTACTCTCAAATACTGTTCACAAATCTGTCTAAATCTGTGTTAGTGAGCACTTCTCCTTTGCCGAGATAATCCATCCCACCTCACAGATGTGGCATATGAAAGTGCTGATTAGACAGCATGAATATTGCACAGGTGTGCCTTAGACTGCCCACAATAAAAAGCATGGTCTGCTGTTGTGAGGCCAGTTGGATGTACTGCCAAAACACCAGGCCAGGACCTCCACATCCAGCATGTTCACCTCCATGATCATCTGAGACCAGCCACCCGAATAGCTGCAGCAACAATCGATTTGCATAACCAAAAAATTTCTGCACCAACTGTCAGAAACCGTCTCAGGGAAGCTCCTCTGCATGCTCGTCGTCCTCATCGGGGTCTGGACCTGACTGCAGTTCGTCGTCGTAACCGATTTGAGTGGGCAAATGCTCATATTCGATGGCGTCTGGCAAATTGGAGAGGCGTTCTGTTCACGGATGAGTCCCGGTTTTCACTGTTCAGGGCAGATGGCAGACAGCGTGTGTTGCGTCGTGTGGGTGAGCGGTTTGCTGACGTCAACGTTGTAGATCGACTGGCCCATGGTGGCGGTGGGGTTATGGTATGGGCAGGCGTATGTTACGGATAAGGAACACAGGTGCATTTTATTGATGGCATTTTGAATGCGCAGAGATCCCGTGACGAGATCCTGAGGACCATTGTTGTGCCATTCATCCACGATCATCACCTCATGTTGCAGAATGATAATGCACAGCTCCATATTGCAAGGATCTGTACACAATTCCTGGAAGCTGAAAACATCCCAGTTCTTGCATGGCCAGCATACTCACCGGACATGTCACCCATTGAGCATGTTTGGGATCAGTGATGGTCGGCCCGCAGTGTTCGCAGCGAACATCTGTGTTCACTGCCAGTTGAACACATGCGGGCTGACATCTTTAGAAAGGCGGACTCACCTGTGTGAAGCCGTCTCATCCCGATGAAG
The DNA here is from genome assembly GCF_905171765.1 of Bufo bufo. Classification (NCBI taxonomy): domain Eukaryota; kingdom Metazoa; phylum Chordata; class Amphibia; order Anura; family Bufonidae; genus Bufo; species Bufo bufo. The sequence goes on along the minus strand of NC_053396.1, from coordinate 213,972,856 downwards.
GCCCCAGGCGGTTGTTCTCGGAACTGCCTGCTCCCCGTGACTGTATTTGATACCGTCTCGGGGATGAGGCAGCTACGTGGACAGCCACCGGGGGCCTTCATCGGGATGACGCGCTTATGGAAAGGTAAGCGGTGTGGCTGTTCGCTGTCCATGGAGGACAGCAAACGGCCATCACTATTTGGGTTGCTCTGGATCAGTGTATACGACACCGTGCTCCAGTTCCTGCCAATATTCTGAAACTTCACACAGCTATTGAAGAGGAGCGGACCAACATTCCATAGGCCACAAATAACAACCAATCAACTCTATGCGACGGAGATGTGTTGCTCTGCGTGAGGCAAATGGTGGCCACACCAGATACTGACTGGTTTTCTGACCCCTCGCCCCCAGTAAGGCAAAACTGTGCACATTTCAGAGTGTCCTTTTATTGTGGGCAGTCTAAGACACACCTGTGCAATATTCATGTTGTCTAATCAGCACCTTGATATGCCACACCTGTGAGGTAGGATGGATTATCTCGGCAAAGGAGAAGTGCTCACTAACACAGATTTAGACAGATTTGTGACCAATATTTGAGAGTAATGGGTCTTTTGTGTATGTAGAAAATGTTTCAGATCTTTGAGTTCAGCTCATGCAAAATGAGAGCAAAACCAAAAGTGTTGCGTTTACATTTTTGTTCAGTGAATCTCAGAATAAAGTTGGGGCAGGGCTACCTTTGTGTAGTATCTCCTATTCTTTTAACAACAGTCTGTAAATGTCTGGGAATGGAGGAGACCAATTGTTGGAGTTTTAGGAGAGGAATGTTGTCCCATTCTTGTCTGATGTAGGATTCTAGATGTTCAATAGTTTGGGGTCTCCTTTGCCAGATTTTTTTATTTCATGATGAACGGGGTCCTTGCCTTAGACAATAATGAAACCCCATTCCATCAGAGATGAAGACTGTTCAACTGTGTGATGGTAACCATAGCCATCTGGATGATACCTCTCCTCTTGAGTCTGCAGAACACAGTATCAGTGATTTCTAAAAAGAATTTTACATTTTGATACTTTTGACCACAGAACAGTATTCCATTTGGTCTCTGAATTTTAAGTAAGCTTTGGCAGTGTTTCTAAATCTTGCTGACATATGGCTTCTTCTCTGCATGATACATAGGGTGACCTTCTATCCTTTTTTTCCTAGACATGTCCTCTTTTTGGGACATAAAAAACTAATGAATGCTTTGTTTGTGGAAACGCTCATCAGTACACAAGTGCATCACTCCCTGAAATTCTTCCGGCTGCTACACTGTGTCCTGGCAGTACAGAATTTGGTCATAGTGCATGTAGATGTGTCCTATGACCTGACACTGTGCATACATCAGATCACAGTACAGTGCTATAAGAAGAGTTAAGCTACAGAGTGGGGGTGCTTTATTTTTTATCTGAGGTGAGGTCTGCAGTCATCAGATTTGGGGGGGGGGGTTGATCTGAGGTCTACATGGATCTAAGTGGAGTGGTTAGATTTAAGGTCTGCAGGAATATGTCAGAGGGGTGGCATATGCATTTTAGGGTCTCATCTGAGGTCTGCAGGGTTCTCAGTGTGGGGCGCATGAATTGTGGGGTCTGATCTGAGGTCTGAAGGGATCTGAGTGGGGGGCAAATGAATCTTGGGGTCTGACCTGAGGTCTGCAGCGAAGGAAGGAAGGAAGGGGACTTAAGGGGGCCATTTGAATTTTGGGCTCTGATCTGAATTCTGCAGAGATCTGATGATTTAAGGGCCATGTGAATTTGGGGTCTGATCCTGAAGTCGGTATGAATTTGTGGTCTGTACAAATTTGAGGTCTAATCTGAAGTTTGCATGAAGGGGATAATATGGGGTCGATATTAATTTTAGGGTGTGTCACGAGGTCTGTATTAATTTTTGGGCCTGGTTTGGGATTTGATGCTTAAAGTCTGCTTTGGGGTCCATCATGTTCTAGTTCTGCATTTGTGTCCTTTAGCACTTTTATTTTGGCACTACAGTAATTGGGGGACATTGGGCAGCACTGTTGGTACAGTAATGTGGGCACACGGGACAGCATCTGACAAGCTACAGGAGGCAGTGTTAAAGGGGCAGCTGGATAGAGGAGTTCTTTGCTATAGAGGGTGGACTGCAGAAGCATCCAGTAAAGGCAGAGGTGTAATCTAAATCTCCTGACCCTAAAGTAAAACAAGCCCCCCTCCCCATTTACCACATTTATTAATCCTGATGTCAATCACTGAAATTACATTTCGAATACCCGTGACTGTATCTTCTTGAATGTGTTTAAATCTCTTTATTAGAAAGTTGGGTCATTTTAAATTGATTTGGTGGTAGGGGCTCAATTTGGCTACTCTATCTAGGGCACCAAAATACCTTGACCAGGCCCTGCTCATTAGTACAGCTTTAGAGGACAGAAGGCTACAGGGAGCTGTGAATATGCTGTTTTCCCTCATCACTCTCTGGTCCTCTTCTGCAGGTGCCGGAGCTGCCTATGTCCTCACCACATACAGCGTAAGGATGTATTACAGCGCTGGCATCTATCTTGCCCCAAGTGTCCTCTTTTTAAAAAAAGCCAAAATATGGTCACCCTAATGATACAGCTTTAACTTTCATTTGTGGATTCCATGGCGAATTATATTCACAGGCAATGATTTCTGAACATTTTTTTTAGCCCATGCAGTGATTTCCCATGCAAAATCATGTACAGTATGTTTTTAATGCAGTGCCATCTGAGGGCCCATAGTTCATGAGAAGTGTTAAGCGAACCCGAACTGCAAAGTTTGGGCATTCAATAAAGCTATGGGTACTAATGGCATGGTTGTGATTGGCCCATGCATCATGTGACCCAGCCTCTATAAAAGCTGGATCATGTGAAGCACCACCCATCAGCTCTGAGTAGTGCAGGGACAGGAAGCAGGCAGCTGAAGTGAGGGAAAGTGTTAGGAATCTCATCTGGCTATTTATTTTGTGGGTGACCTATAGCGATTTTTTTTTTGTGGGAGCAATGCACCAGCTTTGCACCACTGACACAGAAATATATTAAATAATCTGGCTGTTAATTCTGTGATGGGGAAATAAATCTAGTTAAGGTGGTGGTCACACAGCGCCAGCCGCACAGCAAAAGAGGGAGCAGAGTGCAAAAGCAGAGTGGCCGTCCCCTAGCCAGCACGCCTGCTACTGCCCACCACACCCAGGGACTGAGCACACCAAAGCCAGCTCCAAGGAGTTCCCTGGCGTGGCAGTTCTTCAGACAATGTGCTGATGACAAGACGCGAGTGGTTTGCACGCTGCGCAATCAGAGCCTGAAGCGAGGCATAAATGTTCTAAACCTGAGCACCACCTGCATGACCAGGCATCTAAGTGCAAAAAACGAGCTGCAGTGGAGTATACACCTCAAAAAACACAAAAGATCTCAGGCTCCTCCTGCTTCCTCTTCTGCTGCAGTCTCGGACTCTTCCTCCCCCTCTGGAGTGACAGTGGCACCTGCCACCCCACAAACAGAGGATGTGTTGTGGCAGCAACACCACAACCTCCACCCAGCATGTCCACACTGTCCAATGGAAGCGTTCAGCTGTCTATCTTCCAAACACTGGAGAGAAAGTGGAAGTACCCCCCTACCCACCAGTGATCCCTGGCCCTGAATACCATCATTTCAAAATTCCTGGCCTTTGAAATGCTGTCATCCAGTCTGGTGGAGACAGAGACTTTTAAAAACCTTATGGCGGTGGCTGTCCCACAGTACGTGGTTCCCAGCCGCCACTACATCTCCAGACGAGCCATCCCTTCCCTGCACAACCAAGTGGCAGACAAAAAACAGGTGTGCACTGCACAACGCCATCTGTGGCAAGGTCGACATAACCAACGATACGTGGACCAGTAAGCATGGGCAGGGACGTTATATCTCCCTAACTGCACACTGGCTAAATGCAGTGGGTGGCTGGGCCTGAGGCGGATAGCAGTTTGGCCCACATACTTCCGCCACCGAGGATTGCAGGACATTTCTCGTTGCCTCCTCCTCCTACTCCGCTTCCTCCTCTACCGCCTTCTCATCTGGTCAGCGTAACACCTGCACCACCAACTTCAGCACAGCCAGGGGGAAACAACAGCAGGCTGTTTTGAAGCTCATCTGTTTGGGGGAAAAACCACACACCTCGCAGGAGCTGTGGACGGGCATGGAACAACAGACCGATGAGTGGTTGGTGCGACTGAGCCTCAAGCCCGGCCTGGTGGTGTGTGATAGCGGGCAAAATCTCGTTGCAGCTCTGGGCCTAGCCGGTTTGACGCACATCCCTTGCCTGGTGCATGTGCTGAATTTGGTGGTGCAGAGGTTCCTGAAAAATTACCCCGATATGTCATAGCTTCTGCAGAAAGTGCGGGCCGTCTCTGCGCGCTTTTGGCGTTCACACCCTGCTGCTGCTCCCCTGTCAACGCTGCAGTGTAACTTCGGCCTTCCTGCTCACCGCCTCATATGCGACCTACCCACAAGGTGGAACTCCACCTTGCACATGCTGGAGAGACTATGAGAGCAGCAGCAGGCGATAGTGGAGTTTCAGCTGCAGCACGCACGGGTGAGTCGCTCTGCGGAACAGCACCACTTCACCAAAAACGAGTGGGCCTCCATGCGGGACGTGTGTGCCGTGTTGAGCTGTTTCGAGTACTCCACCAACATGGCAAGTGCCGATGACGCCATCCTCAGAGTTACTATCTCACTTCTATGTGTCCTTGAAAAAACGTTTCGGCGGTTATGGAAGAGGATGTGGCACAGGAGGAAGAGGAGGAGGAAGAGTGGTCATTTCCACTGTTATCAGGCCAGTCATTCACAATTGGCTCGGAGGGTGGGTTCCTGCACCAACAGAGGCCAGGTACACAACTGTCCAGCCAGGACACAGTTCTGGAGGATGAGGAGGAGGAACCATGTTCACAGCAGGATGACACCCGAAGCAGCTCATGGGCATCACTGGAGCGTGGCTGGGCGGATACAGAGGACACAGATGATACACCTCCCACAGAGGACAGCTTGTCTTTGCCTCTGGGCAGCCTAGCACACATGAGCGATTACATGCTGCAGTGCCTGCGCAACGACCGCCGAGTTGCCCACATTCTAACCAGTGCTGATTACTGGGTGGCCACCCTGCTGGATCCCCGCTACAAGGACAACGTGCCATCCTTAATTTCATTACTGGATATTCGGAAGATGCGCAAAAACAAGCGCACGCTGGTAGACGCGCTGCTGATGGCATTCCCACCTAACAGCGGGGGCTCAGTGGAAGCACAAGGCGAAGGAAGAGGAGAATGAAGAAGTCGCACCGCCAGCACCTCAGAAGGGAGGATTAGCATTGCCGAAATGTGAAAAAGCTTTGTCAGCACGCCACAACAACCAGCACCACCAGCTGATATGGAACGTCTTAGCAGGAGAAAGCATTTCAGCAACATGGCGGAACAGTACGTGTGCACACGCCTACACTTACTGCCTGATGGATCTGCCCCATTCAACTTCTGGGTCTCCAAATTGGGCACATGGCCTGAGCTTGCCCTTTACGGCTTGGAGGTGATGGCCTGCCCTGCGGCCAGTGTATTGTCCGAACGTGTGTTTAGCATGGCAGAGAGGGGGCTGATCACAGACAAGCGCAGCCGCCTGTCTACAGCCAACGTGGACAAGCTCACGTTAATTAAAATGAACCAGGCAGGGATCCCACAGGACGTGTCCGTACTTTGTGCTGAGTAGACAAGTATATCGGCCGCACCCAGCCATTGTTATACTCCAGCGTAGTGTTGATCGAGCATGCTCGGCCGAACACCGCGTGTGCTCGAGCGCGATGCTCGAGTCTCCTCCCCGCACGTTTGTTGGCTGCTACACAGCCAATAAACGTGCAGGTAAGTTCTGACACTCACTGTAATGGCGTAGCCATGTTGGTTACTGGCATTAAGAGTGATTGGCTGGCCGGAACATGGTTCGGCCAGTCTTAGTCAGGGTGAGCTGTGCTGTAGAAGGGACAGATAGTGTAGGGAATTGAATTTTATTTTTTTGTTAGTCAGGGTTGGTGTAAGGGACCCAAAAGACCTTTTAAGGACTATAGTTGTATATATTTTTAGCGCAACCTGCGCTAAATAGCATGCAATTGTTTGGCCGCTGCAGACAGCGACATTATCTGCTCTACATCTCCTGTGTAACGTGCGCACAGCCTAAAAATATCTGTGGCATTCAGTGTACTTTTTCCGTAGACGGTGTCCACTGCAGACAGTGAAATTACCTGTGCTACATCTACTGTATAACGTTTGCGCATCCTAAAAATATCTGTGACATTCAGTGTACTTTTTCAGTAGATGCTGCGGACAGTGACATTACTTGCGCTACATCTCCTGTATATCGTTTGTGCATCCTAAAAATATCTGTGACATCCAGTGTACTTTTTCAGTAGATGCTGCGGACAGTGACATTACTTGCGCTACATCTCCTGTATATCGTTTGTGCATCCTAAAAATATCTGTGACATCCAGTGTACTTTTTCAGTAGACTCTGCGGACAGCGACATTTTCTGCGCTACTTCTCCTGTTTAACGTTTGCGCATACTAAAAATATCTGTGACATCCAGTGTACTTTTTCCGCTGCAGACAGTTACATTACCTGCACTACATCTCCTGTATAACGTTTGCGCATCCCAAATAGTTGTCACATTCCCTGTAATCTTTTATTAGCCGCTGGTGACAGCAGTGACATTACCTGTGCTACATCTCCTCTATAACGTTTGTGCATCCTAAATATCAGTAACATTCAGTTTAATTTATTTGCGCATACACTTACAAAACCTGCGCTAGTGTATGTGTGACATACTTGCAAGCATATATACCATTTAATATGCAGAAGGCAAACAGTAAGGGACGGGGAAGTGGCAGTGCTGCTGATGGTGCACGCAGAGGCCCTGGCCTTGGGCACGGTGAAACTGTGCCTGTCTGATAATGGCCGTAACTTGGTGGCGGCTTTGAGGCTTGGCAAGCTCACACACATACCATGCCTACCCCACGTGTTCAACTAGTGGCTCAGCGGTTTCTCAAAACCTACCACAATTTGCCTGAGCTTCTGGTGAATGTGCACCGCGTCTGTGCCCATTTCCGAAAGTCATCTAGAGCTGCCGCCGGTCTGGCAACGCTGCAGCAGCGCTTGCAATTGCCAGCTCACCGACTGTTGTGCGACATGACCATGCGCTGGAACTCCACATTCCACATGTTGGCCAGGCTTTGTGAACAGCAAACGGGAGTAGTGGAAATCCAGCTGCAACATGGTCGTCGCCTTTCCAGTCACCTTCTGCTCTTCACAAGCGATGAGTCGGCATTGATGTCTGACCTCTGTGAGGTTTTATGCAACTTTGAGGAATCAACACAGATGGTGAGCGGCGATGCCGCTATTATCAGCATTACCATCCCACTTCTGTGTCTACTGAAACGCTCGCTGCTCACAATGAAGGAGGACGCTTTGCATGTGGAAGAGGTGGAAATGAGGGAAGACAGTACACAGGGTGATAGCCAGACCACCCTCTGTTCGTCTTCTCAACGCAAATTTGATGATGATGAGGAGGATCAGGAGGAAGAGGATCAAGCGATTGAGAGTCATCCTCCTGATGAGGGCAGCGAAGTCTTGTCTGTTGGGACTCTGGCAGACATGGCTGACTTTATGTTATGCTGGCTTTTCCGTGACCCTCGCATTATACACATTTTGGCCAACACCGATTACTGGTTGTTCACCCTTCTCGACCTCCGCTACAAAGAGAACTTCTCATCTCTCATTCCTGTGGTGGAGAAGACGAGCAAAATGGTGCAATACCAGAAGGTCCTTGTGGAAAAATTGCTCCAAAAATTTCCAGCTGACAACGCTGACAGCAGAGTACGTAGTCCCAGCACCCTCACCCTGATACGCGGCCTAGTGTCACAAGGAGAGAAACGTTTTGGAAGATGGTGAAAGAGTACGTAGCAGACCGTGTCAGCACCCTCAATGATCCCTCTGTGCCTTACAACTATTGGGTGTCCAAGTTGGACACGTGGGACGAACTGGCGCTCTACGCCTTGGAGGTGCTGGCCTGCCCTGCCGCCAGCGTTTTGTCAGAGCGGGTATTTAGTGCTGCTGGGGGCATAATAACTGATAAGTGCATCCGACTGTCAACTATATTCTCTATAACTGAAAATGCTGACAGGTTGACTCTTATTAAAATGAACAAGGCCTGGATTGCCCCAGACTTCTGTACTTCACCAGAAGAAAACAGCTGAACATGAATGCACTTTAAATGTGGCTTTTATGGCGTATTAAGTACACTGTATTCACATGTGTTTCCTGAAGCGATGTGAGGTAATTCAACAAACTTTATTCAGACACAAACAATATGACAAAGGTTAACAACTGTCATATCTATATAGCCCACAGGTGGCAGTAAACATGTTAACATGTATAACTCCTAACATCCTCCCTTTCTTGTGAAATCAAGTAATATATAACATAAGATGATTGGATACCACAATACATTCCAAAGGTGACAATGTTTTTTATAATGTATCTAGCATACAAAATCCTTATATCTTGCTGGTGTTCTAATAACCCTAGTTCTAGTACGTCTTGGTGTGGCAGGAGCTTCACATTGTTGCATATGATCATCCATCCCTGTTTCTTCGGGAGTTGTCTCATCTGGAGATGTACCTGGTGTAATCACTTCACTTATTTCAATGTCAGATTTGTCATCTGCAGTCCTCAGAAACTTCCTATTCCTTCTGTACAACTGTCCATTTGCTTCCACTTTATAAGATCGTGGAGCAACTTTCTCCAAACAAATACCTTGTCGCCAAATTTCATCTGTTGACGACGGCGATGGTTGTATTCGCACTGGCTGACCAATGCTTAGTTCAGGAAGTTCCTTGGCTCCTTTATCATAATATGCCTTTGCTTTTTTTGTGTCTTTCAGTTAGGTTCTCGACCACTCCTTTTATAACCTTTGGAAACAGCAGTTTCTGAGCAGTCGGAAGTAAAGTCCTGGTCCTTCTTGACATTAGCCGTTGTACAGGACTACTGCTGGTGCCTTCTGATGGGGTATTTCTCCAGTCAAGAACCGCTTTCCAGATATCCTTGTCATCTCGTTTAGCTTTCTTTATGAGTGTTTTTGCTATTTTTACAGTCGCTTCAGCTTTACCGTTGGACTGACTGTGATATGGAGATGATGTAAGATGTTCAAATTCCCACTCTCTACAAAATCGTGCAAACTCTGAGCTGACAAACTGTGGTCCGTTATCTGTAATTACAGAATCAGGGATTCCATGTCTGCTAAAATGTGCTTTGCAACAATCTATAATTGTTTTAGAGGTGGTATCAGAAACTAAATCAATTTCCCAGAAATCTGAATAATAATCAACAATTATTAAGTAATCTTGTCCTGTTAAGGAAAATAAGTCCATGCCTAGTTTGCTCCAGGGTAGAGTGGGCAATTTGTGAGTCAACAGAGGTTCTTTTGTTTGTTTTCGCATATACTCATTGCAAGAGTTACAGTTCTTTATTGCCTCTATAATCTCTGGGCCCATGTGTGGCCAAAAGATGACATCCTTGGCCTTGCGAAGGCATGCTTCTATTCCTAAGTGGCTAGAATGAGTCCTCGCAATCATTTCTGGGCGCATGTTTTTTGGTATGATGACTCTGTGTCCTTTATACAGAATTCCATTTTGTATGCTTATCTCATCTCTAAAGCCCCAGTAGTCCCTGATACAAATCGGTATTTTTTCTTTTTGGTCTGGCCATCCTGTAAGAACAGTAGTTTTTAATGCTTGCAAGACTTCATCTTGTTCTGTGAACTTCTGAATTTGTTGTAGGCGCAAATCAGACACTCTTAGATATTCTGCAAAGTTTATCTCTTCCAGTTCCTTAGAAAAGGCATCCTCTGATTGCATCAAGAAAATCTCATAATCTGGGGTGTCCTTGTCCATTGTTTTGTGAGGTAATGCTGCTCTTGATAAGAAGTCTGCAATATACATTTCTGATCCTTTTTTGTAAACCACATTAAGGTTGTATTTTTGCAACTGTAGCATCATGCGCTGTAGACGTTTTGGTGCTACTAGGAGAGTTTTTAAAAAAATGCTCTCTAGAGGCTTATGATCAGTCTCAATGTTAATAATATTTTTTCCATGTAAGTACTGATTAAACTTCTGGCATGCATATACAATGGCAAGACATTCCTTTTCAATCTGGGCATATCTTTGTTCTGTTGAAGACAGTGTACGTGATGCAAATGTCACTGGCTGACCTCCTTGCAAAAGTGTTGCTCCAAGACTTTTTTCACTGGCATCACATTGGACTGTTACTTCTTCATTGACATTGTAGTATCTCAAAACTGGATGTTTAGTAACAATATCTTTAATTTGCTTGAGGGCTTCATGATGACAAATCTGACATTGAAATAAGTGAAGTGATTACACCAGGTACATCTCCAGATGAGACAACTCCCGAAGAAACAGGGATGGATGATCATATGCAACAATGTGAAGCTCCTGCTTCTCTGTCAGTGCTGAGTTCTAGTGGTACAAACCGCTGTGATCCTGGACTGCTTACTGCTCCTATTTGATGAATAATAGTGAATACTGATTCTTCTGAGCTGCTGCTCTTGATCTGTGCAGCCATATGTATTCTGGCATTTGCTTTCTGCCTGCATACTCTAGAAAAATGGTTTTGCTTTTTGCATTTACTGCAGGTTTCTCCATATGCAGGACAGTGGTCTCTGCCCCAGGGGTGGTTGTTTCCACAGTATCTACATTTGATTGTTTTTACTTTGCTTTCTTTCATGGGCTTTTTATATGTTCTAGCAGTATAATGTACGGCTTCAGTTTCACTTTTGCTTTCTTGCATTGCTTGTATTTGCATTTCTGTAAGTTCATGGCTTCTACACATGTCCATGGCTCTCTGTAGGTTCAGGTCTGGTACTCTGAGCATTCTCTTTCTAGCATTAATGTCTTTTGATCCCAGAACTATTCTGTCTCTGATAAGTTCATCATGTAATACTCCAAACTCACATGTAGCGGCTAGCTGCCTCAGCCTAGTCACATACTGATCTATAGTTTCCAATGGGCCTTGGTTTGTGGTATTGAATATGTGCCTCTCATAAATGATGTTACGTGAAGGCATAAAATGGCTCTGTAATGCATCCAGAGTTTTCTCTATGTCCTGCTTGTCGGCATCAGAGAGTGAGAGGTGCTGATGAATACGCAGACCGTCTCTCCCATCACTGAGCGCAGTGTCGCTGTCCTTACCTTTACGCAGACCGTCTCTCCCATCACTGAGCGCAGTGTCGCTGTCCTTACCTTTACGCAGACCGTCTCTCCCCATCACTGAGCGCAGTGTCGCTATCCTTACCTTTACGCAGACCGTCTCTCCCATCACTGAGCGCAGTGTCGCTGTCCTTACCTTTACGCAGACCGTCTCTCCCATCACTGAGCGCAGTGTCGCTGTCCTTACCTTTACGCAGACCGTCTCTCCCCATCACTGAGCGCAGTGTCGCTATCCTTACCTTTACGCAGACCGTCTCTCCCATCACTGAGCGCAGTGTCGCTGTCCTTACCTTTACGCAGACCGTCTCTCCCATCACTGAGCGCAGTGTCGCTGTCCTTACCTTTACGCAGACCGTCTCTCCCCATCACTGAGCGCAGTGTCGCTATCCTTACCTTGGGGTCTTTCTTATCAAGTTCAATTGCCACCTCATAATCTTCCCACTGGCATTTGAAATATGTCCAGTTAACTGCCAGGTCCCCTTTACAGTCCATGGGAGACGGCACAGGGAAGTTGTTTGCAGCCATTTTCTGTAACACGGTGTGTCTCTCATTAATAAATTACCAGAGAAACAATTCTTGTTGATCTTTTGTTCTGATATTAGGACTTTAGTGGTTTCTAAAACACCAAAGCCCTCTCCACTTCTGACACCATGTTTCCTGAGGCGATGTGAGGTAATTCAACAAACTTTATTCAGACACAAACAATATGACAAAGGTTAACAACTGTCATATCTATATAGCCTACAGGTGGCAGTAAACATGTTAACATGTATATAACTCCTAACAACATGCACCCCTTTCACTACAAAAAAGGGTATATGGTTCAATCTTCCTTTTCTCGTCCTCCTCCTCCATCATATCAACATGCTTATTAGGCTGCCCTCGCTCCTAATGTTTTAGAGAGTCAGCTCAGCAGCAGACCTTCAACCATAATTTTTTCGATGGTCAGCTAAACAGCAGACCCTAAACCATAATTTTTTCGATGTTCAGTAGTGATGAGCGGCAGGGGAAATATTCGATTTTGCGAAATTTTGCTAATATTTTGTAGAATATTCATCATATATTTGTGAATTCACGTATTCGAGATGATATTCTTGATAGCGAAAATCGGCAATGTATTATTCGTGTAATGTGCGCAAAATACCAGCGTGGGGTTGCTAAGCTGTGACAAAGCCTTCTCATTGACCCACAAGCTAGAAGAAGGGAGATATGATCACCTGATATGTACCGTATATACCGGCGTATAAGACGACTTTTGAGCCCTAGAAAATATTTTCTAGAGTGGGGGGTCGTCTTATACGCCGGGTATGGCGGGCGCTGCAGTGCCGGGACGCCCGAATTATCAACAGAGAGAGCCCGGGCTATTGCCTTGTATCCCCAGCAGCTGAGAGCTGCGATGTAACCCACGGCATATGCCCCCCCTGCACTGTACCTTGTATACCGCCCCCTGCTCTGTACCTTGTATGCTCCTTGTACCGCCATCCTCCCGGCCGCTCGCATCTAGCTCCTACGCATGTGCGAGATTTCATGCGGCGAGCGTGGCTACACGGGATCCTCACGGCCGCTCGCATCTCGCTCCTGCGCATGTGCGAGATCTCTGTGCGGCGTATCTAAGTGCGGCGCAGATGTGCATATGTGAATGTGAATATGAAGAATAACATAACAAAAACACGTTCAGGGTATAGGTGGCACATGTATAGGGTCTGGGAGGCAGGGAGGGAGGACAAGGAAGGTGGTTTTTACATGTTTGATGACAAACAGCATGTCATACTTATTTGAATTAAAATTACCATATTGAAATCAGATCTAATGCTTTTTAAATTTTTCTTTGGTGTGTGTTGAAAAAGGGGTAGTCTTATACGGCGAGTATATCCCAAACTCTATATTTTCAGTGTAAAAGTTGGGGGTCGTCTTATACGCCCAGTCGTCTTATACGCCGGCATATACGGTACGGTGTAAAAAAATAAATAAAAAATAAATAAAAATATTCTGCATTATGAATATATAGCACTATATTATAAATATTCACGTATTCTCGAAGTGCCAATATTTGCGAGAAAAATTTGCCTTTCGAATATTCGCGCTCAACACTAATGGTCAGCTCAGCAGCAGGCACTCGCCCCTAATGTTTTAGATGGTCAGCATAGCAGCAGGCCCTCGCCCAAAACCTTTTTCCATGGTCAGATCAGTAGTAGGCCCTCGCCCCTAATGTTTTAGATGGTCAGCTCAGCAGCAGCCCTCGCCCATAATGTTTTAGATGGTCAGATCTGCAGCAAGCACTAGCCACTAATGTTTTAGAGAGTCAGCTCTGCAGCAGACCCTCACCCCTAATGTTTTAGATGGTCAGCTCAGCAGCAGACCCTCACCCCTAATGTTTTAGATGGTTAGATCACCAGCAGGCCCTTGCACCTAATGTTTTTGAGGGTCACCAGCAGGCCATCAATCATAGTTTTTCAAGGGTGTGTATGATGCCCTCCTTTATGTGTAATAAAAGGTGTATTGGAGTACTGTTTCCTTGTAATTTAGTAGAGCACCCGAGCATCACGAGGTGTTCTACTCGAGCACCCTAGCACTTTGGTGCTCGATCAACACTACTCCAGCGCACTTTCTCTTTGCATTCTCTTTTCAAGTTCCCAATGTTCTGGGGTCTTCCCAAATTTATAAAAAAAAAAAAAAAATATAAATAGTGTTTGCTACTGCCTCCTCGTCCACCGCCGCTTCCATCTAAACCACCACGTCCACTGCCTCCTTAACCCCCTACTCTACTTTGACCTCCCCCTTCTAGTTCAAGATTATTAATTTTAATTTTTTTATTTTCTATGTTATTTTAACCCCTTCAGGACAAAGCCTTATTGAGGACCAGGCCATTTTTTGAAAATCTGACCAGTGTCACTTTATGTGGTGATAACTTTAAAACGCTTTTACTTAGCCAGGCCATTCTGAGAATGTTTTTTCGTCACATATTATACTTCATGACACTGGTAAAATTGAGTAAAAAAAAATCCTTTTTATTTGTAAAAAAATACCATATTTACCAAAATTTTGGAAAAATTAGCAAATTTCTAACTTTCAATTTATCTACTTCTACAATACATAGTAATAACTCCAAAAATAGTTATTAATTTACATACCCCATATGTCTACTTCATGTTTGGATCATTTGGGGAATGCTATTTTATTTTTTGGGGATGTTACAAGGCTTAGAAGTTTTGAAGCAAATCTTGGAAATTTTAAGAAATTTTCAAAAACCCATTTTGTTAGGGACCAGTTCAGGTTTGAAGTCACTTTGTGAGGCTTACATAATAGAAACCACCCAAAAATGACCCCATTTTAGAAACTACACCCCTCAAGGTATTCAAAACTTGAACTTTATTGCCCTGACTCTGCCGTTTACAGAAACACCCCATATGTGGTTGTACACTACTGTATGGCCACACGGCGTGGTGTAGAGGGAAAGGGGCGACGTGTGGGTTTTGGGGGGCTGATTTTTATGGACCAGTTTATTTACACTGTGTCCTATTTCAAGACCCCCTGATGCACCACTACAGTAGAAACTCCCTAAAAGTGACCCCATCTAAGAAACTACACCCCTCAAGGTATTCAAAACTGATCTCACAAACTATGTTAACCCTTTAGGTGCTCCACAAGAGTTATTGGCAAATGGGGATGAAATTTCAGAATTTCATTTTTTTGCCAATTTTTCCATTTTAACCCATTTTTTTCCACTAACAAAGCAAGGGTTAACAGTCAAACAAGACTGTATCTTTATTGCCCTGACTCTGCCGTTTACAGAAACACCCCATATGTGGTCATACACTACTGTATGGCCACACGGCGGGGTGTAGAGGGAAAGAGGCGCCGTGTGGGTTTTGGGGGGCTGATTTTTATGGACCGGTTTATTTACACCGTGTCTTATTTCAAGACCCCCTAATGCCCCCCTACAGTAGAAACTCCCTGAAAGTGACCCCATTATGGAAACTACGGGATAAGGTGGCATTTTTTTAGGGGCTATTTTTAGGGTACATATGTTTTTTGGTTGCTCTATATTACATTTTTGTGAGGTAAGGTTACCAAAAATTGAAATTCTGAAATTTCATCTCCATTTGCCATATACTGTTGAGGAACACCTAAAGGGTTAATAAAGTTTGTAAAATCAGTTTTAAATACCTTAAGGGGTGTAGTTTCTTAGATGGGGTCACTTTTATGGAGTTTCTACTCTAGGGGGGCAGCAGGGGGGCTTCTAAAGGGACATGGTGTCAATAAAAAAGGCACTCAAAATCTGCCTTCCAGAAACCATGTCGGTCCTTTCCTTTTGCGCCTCCCTTTTTTTCTGATACAGTAGTTTATGACCACAAATGTGGCGTTTCTGTAAACTGCAGTATCAGGGTAATAAATATTAAGTTTTGTTTGGCTGGATTGAAATGGAAAAGTGCCAAAAATAGCTATTTTGGCACAATTTTTTATTTATTTTTTGGACCGTGTTAATCTGGGGGGTTGGGTCATGGGGTATTTTTACAGAGGAGATTATTACGGACGCGGCGATACCTAATATGTCAAATTTTTTACAATTATTTAGGTTTTAGACTATATTATCTTTCTGGATACCAAAAAAAAATTTTTTTTGTATCTCTATAGTTTGAGTCATTTTTTTTTTTTTTAGCTGATTGTATTAGGTAAGGGCTCATTTTTTACGGGATGAGGGGACGGTTTTATTGCCACTATTTTGGGGGCTA
The DNA here is from genome assembly GCF_905171765.1 of Bufo bufo. Taxonomy (NCBI): domain Eukaryota; kingdom Metazoa; phylum Chordata; class Amphibia; order Anura; family Bufonidae; genus Bufo; species Bufo bufo. The sequence goes on along the minus strand of NC_053396.1, from coordinate 213,956,833 downwards.
TATGACTTTTTGATTGCTTGCTATTGCACTTTTTGTTATGTAAGGTGACCAAAAAAAAAATTTTTTTGCACCGTTTTTTTTTGTTTTTTTACCGTGTTAATCTGGGGGGTTGTGTCATGGGGTATTTTTACAGAGGAGATTATTACGGACGCGGCGATACCTAATAAATCTAATTTTTTACAATTATTTAGGTTTTAGACTATATTATCTTTTTGGATACAAAAAAAGAAATTTTTTGTATCTCTATAGTCTGAGTCTTTTTTTTGTTTTTTAGCCGATTGTATTAGGTAGGGGCTAATTTTTTGCGGGATGAGGGGACGGTTTTATTGGCACTATTTTGGGGGCTATATGACTTTTTGATCGCTTGCTATTACACTTTTTTCTTTTTTTTTTGGTTTTTAGTTTTTTTAGTTATTTATTTTTTTTTTGTTTTACCGTGTTAATCTGGGGGGTTAGGGGTATATTTACAGAGGTGATTATTACCGACACGGCGCTACCTAGTAAGTCTACTTAAAATTTTTTTTAGTTCTACAAAAAAATTTTTTTGGGTGTCTCAAGTCTGAGAACCATAGTTTTTTTGAATAGTCAATGGCTAAGTTGGTGAAAGGGATTATAAATTTTGAGCTCCATGGAAGTGTGGTACTCCCTGAGGCAACCAATAACGCAGAGGCCCGGATGATCGGGGCACGTGTCACACTGAGTGGTGGTGTCCTTCCGTATCCCCCTCTTGTGACACACTCTGCATTTTTTTGGGGTTCGTCCCTTCTTTCCAGTATGGGGGACCACACCTGGAAAGTGTTGGCTAGGGACGATCCGGGCGCCTCCAATTCCCGAGGTACTCCCACCTGCTCTTTCCCGGTCAGAAAAGATCAGGGTCTTGAGGACTGCCTCATAGAACTGGAGGAATGTCCCTGTGTTGCCAGCGCACTGGAACAGTACAAAAGAGTTGTACATGGCAACCTGCTCCAAGTAGACCGCAACTTTTTTGTACCATGCCTTGGTTTTGCGCATGGCGTTATATGGCTTGAGGACTTGATCAGAGAGATCAACTCCTCCCATATACCGATTGTAGTCGACGATGCAATCGGGTTGGAGGACCGTTGCCGCGGTACCTCGCACAGGGACAGGTGATGCCGTTACCGTGAATTGTGGACAGTACAAGGATATCCCTCTTGTCCTTATATCTGACCAGCAGCAGGTTTCAACTGGTAAGGGCACGGGTCTCACTCCTGGGGATAGGTACTTGGAGGGGGTAGGTAGTGAGACCGCGCAGATTTTTCCGCACGGTCCCACAAGCGAACGTGGATCTGGCGGCAAGGGACTGGAACAAGGGGATACTAGTATAAAAGTTATCCACGAATAGGTGGTAAACCTTATCTAGCAGTGGGTGCATAAGGTCCCACACAAGTTTCCCGCTAACACCCAGAGTGGGGGGACATTCTGGGGGTTGAATATGGGAATCTCGCCCCTCGTACAAACGAAACTTGTAAGTATACCCTACAGGTACTCTCACAAAGTTTGTACAGCTTCACGCCATACCTCTCTCGCTTAGAGGGAACATACTGGCGGAAAATGAGTCTCCCCTTGAAAGCAATGAGAGACTCATCAACCGCGACCTCCCTTCCAGGTACGTAGGCCTCCATGAATTTGTCCCCGAAGTGATCGATGACCAGCCTGATTTTGTACAGGCGGTCATAGGAAGGATCATCTTGGGGGGGACATGCTGCATTATCTGCATAATGCAGGCATTTCCGGATGGCCTCAAATCGGGAACGTGTCATGGCCATACTGTAGAGTGGGGTCTGGTATAGGACGTCCCCACTCCAGTACAGCCTGACACTGGGCTTTTTGCTTAGGCCCATATGCAGCACGAGGCCCCAAAATGTCCTCATTTCGGCTGCACTGACCGGAGTCCAGCCACCGGCCCTAGCCAAAAACAAGCCCGGGTGTTGAGCGGCGAACTGTTGGGTGTACAGGTTCGTCTGCTCCACCATCAGATTTACCAGTTCCTCACTGAAAAAAAGACTGAAAAAGTCGTATTCAGTGAAGCCCACTGTGTAAATCTGATTCACCAACAAAATCAGGAATCGCGGGCTCAAAGTTCTCTGGGTTACACCAGACAAGTCCACCTGCAGGGGGCTCAGGTGGACTGACCTGGTGGGCCGGAAAACTAGTACGAGCCACAGAGCTGCTCATACTAGGCTGGGCCACAGGGTCCCTAGCATGGGGGCCCCCCGATCTGCCTGGCGGCGTCTCCGCCGCCTTGGGGGCTCATCATCACTAGATGATTCGGAGGATGCGGATGACAACAGGAACGTGGGGTCATCCTCATCCTCACTGGGGCTCTCGCACTTGGAGGCAAGGAGGGCGTATGCTTCCTCGGCCGAGAACGTCCGGCAGGCCATCGGGGAGTGTGTGTCTGCTTGTGTGTGTGCGGGCGTGGCACTTACCCTATAGCTATAAAAAAAAAAAAAAAGATCACTAACTAAAAAAAAAGTGTAAAAAAGTGTAAAAAAGAAAAAATATATACAAATGCGCTGTGGGGCGGGGTGGGCGATGCGCTAACAGTGGCCGGACGCAAAGAGTGCCGGCCACATTTAGCACAAGCAAAGAAAAAAACAACAACCATGCACCCCCAAAAAGTGTGTGTGGGGGGGGGGGCAAGCTGCAGCACCCCTGGGGGGGGAAGGGTCTAGGGTCACACAGCTAACTGCTGTGGACCCCAGACACCCGATCAGGGGGCTCACAGACCAAAAAAGTTTTTTTTTTCTTTTTTTTACCTAATCTAACCCTAAACTTACCCTAACTACCCCTGCCTACACCTCCCACTACCTGCCTGCCCCTGCCTGTCCCTGCCTCCTAAGGTGCCTGATGGCACCAAAAACTCACAATGTCGGTGGGCAGCGCGATCTCCTGCTGCTCTCCCCGCTCCATGGCCCGGAATGAGTGGGGAGAGCAGCGGAAATTCTCAGGACGTACCGATATGCCCTGTGTCCTTAAGTACCAGGACATCAGGGCGTACCGGTACGCCCTGTGTCCTGAACAGGTTAAGTCATTTCCCTATCCATATTTGTTAGTAGGGCAATTGTCCTGCTCTTGCCCCCATTTTACTTCCTTTTGCAGCCCTCTAGCCCTCACTATGACTATTGTGAGACAGTGACAGGTCTCACTCAGGTTAGAGGCAAGGAAGGAGTGGATAGTGCGGTCCACACCCCTGTTCCACCACAGGTCAGAGAAGCTAGAGGTAATCAGCCTGGCATAAGGCACCTCCCAGAGTGTCAGAAAGGGGGTAGTGTGTTACCTGTTGACAGAGGCCTGGAGGCTCTGTCTGTGTGGTCTCAGCTGGGCAAGGCTGAGGGACCACAAGGCTGGGAGATAGCCTGGAGTTGGGGGATGCAGCGACGCCTGGGAGGGTCGCAGGGCCATAGTCAGGCAGACTACTGAGCCCCAATCCCCCACAAGAAATACTGAACTGGAGACAGTGGGAGTACTGTGCTCTGTACAGCCAGGAGGCTGTGGGACATTGGCTGACAAAAGCCGCATGAGTTCACAGGGTTTGAACTGGGACCTAGGTGAGTCAGGAAACTTTATGTTTAGTTAGAGCCTGGACGGGCGAGTGTTTATTATTTTGGCATTTTATTGTTGCTGGTGTTGAACAATAAATACACTGTTTGGACCTGAAACCTGGTGTCCTAAAGGTGTATCTGTGAGAATGACCCCCGGTGAAGAGCTAACCCCCCACACTATTTTACAGCCATTTTAGTGCACCAAAGTTCAGATCCCCATTGATTTCAATGGGGTTCGAATCCGGGTCAAGTTCGAGTGCCGAACCCGAACTTTTACCCAAAGTTCGGCCGAACCTGGCGAACCTGAACATCCATGGGTACGCTGAACCCTATTGATGAGAATCAAGTATCAACCATCGGTCTTGTCCCTTGTTCAAATTAATTTCTACAGATTCTCTGAATCTGTTGATATTATGTACTGAAGATGGTGTAATATTCAAAGTCTTCACAATTTTATATTGACGGCGAACATTTTTCTGAATTTGTTCCATAATTTTTACATGCTGTTTTTTGCAGATTGGTGAATCTCTGCTCATAGTTACCTCTGAGAGACTCTGCCTCTCTAACATTCTCTTTTTATGCCTAGTCATGTATCCTAGTTGGAAATTGCTCCTTCAGATGTTTTTTTATTAGTGCCAATTACTTCCCATCCCTTTGTTGCCACTTCTGAACTTTTTTTGAGATGCATTGCTACCATCAATTTGTAAATGAGTTATTTTTTTCATGAAATGATAAAATGTCTCACTTTTAACATCAGATATGTGTTCTTTGTTATATTATGAATAGAATATGGGTCTAAAAGATTTGCAAATCATTGCATTTAGCTTTTATTTACATTTATTCAGAGCAGTCTTTAACAAGGGGCAAAAGGGGCAGCTGCCCTGGGCCCAGTTGCTCCTGGGGGGCCCAAGGCAGCCTCCTCTTAAGTCCTGCTGGCCACTGCCCCGGGTGTCAGGCTGTCAGCTACACAGAGGGGTGCTGCCGGCACTCCAGATAGCGAACTATGAGAGCTGTGATTCTCTTAGGAGAAAGGACCTTAGATGACATCATCACCATGTGACCAGTAACCTAGCAATATTACTGGTCACATGGCTATGAGGTCATCAAAGGTCCTTTCTTTCTACCAGGAGTGTTGCTGCAGGAGAAGTTTGCCTTTTTTTTGTGAAGATTACATCAGGAAAAGGTGACAGGGGCTGTTATACTAATATACTGTAAGCTACTGTATACTGTGGGGTGCTGTATATGGTGGGGTGCTGTAATCTGTGGTGTGCTATACTGCTCTACTGTATACTGCTGCGTGCTGTATACTGTAGGGGGCTGTAATCTATGGTGTGCTATACTGCTCTACTGTATACTGTGAGGTACTGTATAGTTTGGGGTGCTGTATACTGTATACTGTAAGGTGCTTTATACTATAAGGTGCTGTATATTGTGGGGGGGGCTATACTGCTCTACTGTATACTGTGAGGTACTGTATAGTTTGGGGTGCTGTATACTATAAGGTGCTGTATATTGTCGGGGGGGGGGGGCTATACTGCTCTACTGTATACTTTGAGGTGCTGCATACTGTGGGGTGCTATACTGCTCTACTATATACTGTGGGACGCTGTATACTATGGGGTGCTGTATACTGTATAGTTTGGGGTGCTATACTATATATTGCATGCTGTGGGGTGCTGTATACTATAGGGTGCACTGTAACGCCAGTCTCCTTCCTGCAGAGCGGTGCCCACTTCTAGCCTGAGCCCAGCTGCCCAAAGCACTGATCCTGAGCTGCTGGAGTCTTCAGAACTGGAAGTATTTACAGTCATTCACTGTACTCTACCAGGTGTGTGGATTTTTTTGTGTGTGTGTTGCCTGCTAGGGTGTGGGAAGGCGGGATACAGGGGGCCCAAGTAAATTTTTGCCCAGGGTCCAATCATTATTAAAGACGGCCCTGCATTTATTTACAGCGCTCCAACTTTTATGAAATTGTGGTTGTATGTTAATAAAAGCTAGCAAATGTTCCAGTCAGTGTTGTGTACTAGTGTTGTGCAGAGTGAAGCATTTGAAGAGGAATTTGGTCCAAAATTTAGGAAGACTTTGATTCACAAAGAATCCGAATTTCCTTGCACCTCGTGGTAACAAATCAGGTTTTCCTAGATTGGCAGCTGCACATGTTACAAAATGAAACTAAGTGTAGAGGAGACAAGACCGGGAATGCAAGATCACCCATAATACTGTGCAGCAAGCCAATCCACAGATAGCCATCTCCTGTGATGTCACAGCCCTATAAAACCTAGTGAAAACAGGGCGGCACTACCTTCTTGAATTCGCGGTGCACGTGTCCGTGGAATGGCGTCCAGACAAACGTTTCAAAGAAGAAGACCGGCACTTCGCAGATGTAGATCACAATGTAGATTTATTCAGTCACATATTCAAGTGGCATAGTGACGCGTTTCAGCACAAGTGTGCTTTCATCAGACTGCAATGAAACATCTTACACTCCAGCTAGTTATACATAAATGAGACACTAAGGAACTGACATCATCAGAGGAGCTCCGCCTCCCTCATTAAATAAAAATTCGCATATCAAATAATCGCAATGAGAAATTCGCAATGAAAAATTCGCACTAGAAAATTCGCAAAAAAATTTGCAGAAAAAAAAATTGCACACATATAATAATCCACATGGACATTTAAGAATGTAAACCACAAATCTACTATCACAGGTGAACGTGCCCCTTATTGGAATATTTTCACCTGAATGAGGGTGGGAAAAACATGAACCCTTTATGACGCTGGAACAATTGACACAATTTAAACAAGGAAAAGTGCCCCGTCTAGGTGTAGATAAAAAACTCTGTCCTCTTTCTATTTTATTACTTCCCACATCTGCCCGGACTATTTTATCTCTAATATTTTCTGCCCGTTTATAGCATATCATGGGTGGCCTCTGGAACTGTCCTATCCGTGGATAGGACTTGGATAATATGTGCCAATGTTGATTAACAATAGTCCTCAGGCGCTGGGACCAAGGATGGTATTTAATCACTAAGGGGATCCTTGTTTCTTTCTTAGTTCTATCCGGTGGTGTAGTCTCAGCTTTATTACGCTGTAATTTCAATAGATCAGGGGGGTAGCCTCGCTCTCTAAATTTATTGGTCATATCGTCTAATCTTGTTTGGCACATATCCCTATCACTAACGATCCGTCTAACCCTCTGGTATTGTGAATATGGGATAGATTCCTTGATGGTTGCTGGGTGACTACTTGAAAAGGACAGTAAACTGTTCCTATCAGTTGATTTCACAAATAAATCCGTCTGTATCTTATCTTCTTTGTCCCTAGTCACCCAGGTATCCAAAAAGGACATTTTTTCAGAACTATGGTGTACAGTGAATTTAAGTTCATCCCAGATGGAATTTAAATACGTGGTAAATTCCGTAAGGGATCGGACGTCGCCTCGCCATACGCAAAAAATATCGTCGATGAATCGACGCCAAAATATACAATGTTGATGATATAGAGGGCTAGAGTAAACAAATTGACACTCAAAAGAAGCCATATATGTATTTGCGTATGGCGGCGCGACGTTCGATCCCATCGCGGTCCCACGGCACTGCTGGTAAAAAGAATCTTGAAACAAAAAATAATTTTGCTCAAGGACTATTTTCAAAAGTTCCAGAAAAAAATCCTTTTCTGCCTTTTTGTATGTGCTTGTGCCTAAGAGACCCGCGACTGCATTGATTCCTTTTTCATGAATAATAGATGTATAAAGACTGCACACGTCTAAAGTGACGAATATGCAGCCTTCATCCACCTGGAGAGAGCTGAGTTCAGATAGAAAGTGGCCAGTATCTCGGATATACAATGGTGCTAGTTTAGTTAGAGGGGTTAATACCCTCTCCAAAAAAATAGCTGGATTTGAAAGTATGGAGTCGGTGGACGCCACTATCGGGCGACTTAGTGGAGAATTTGCGAATTTGCGAATTTTCTAGTGCGAATTTTTAATTGCAAATTTCTCATTGCGATTATTTGATATGCAAATTTTTATTTAATGAGGGAGGAGTTCCTTAGTGTCTCATTTATGTATAAATAGCTGGAGTGTAAGATGTTTCATTGCAGTCTGATGAAAGCACACTTGTGCTGAAACGCGTCACTATGCCACTTGAATATGTGACTGAATAAATCTACATTGTGATCTACATCTGCGAAGTGCCGGTCTTCTTCTTTGAAGCCCTATAAAACTGTCATCCCTCGAGGTCTCTGCCATTGTCCTATTAGCTGAGCATGGGGAGAGACGTGGCAAGCGCTCATGTGCTAGGGACAGTGTTGCTGAAAATGATTAATAGAAGAATTTAATACCAATAAGCACAGTGTGCCAACCAATACCATTCAGTCTGCACCCCTTAGGGGTGCCCCATTTTAATTATGACCATCCTCATCTTTTGCTGACTTTACTTCCTAGAGGCAGAGAGAGGAGGAGCTGGATGTTCCTGATGAAATATTCTCATTGATATTAGATGATGTGGAAAAAGAGGAAAAGCAGATGGCAGAAAATGGTCTCCCACCTAAAAGGCAGGAGAGAGCTGGGGTTGGGGAAGTGGGTAAGCCAGCATATTGTGCCACCCAGCCAAACCCCAAACCAGCAACAGCCCCTGTTTAAAGGTTCATTCAAGGTGCCATGCGGCCATTAACCATGAAGACCAACTATACAGTGTGGCCTTCATTATTAAATGAAAGGCAACTGTAGGCTAATTTGTCCTTCACCACAGCATGGCTGAAACGTGACCGCAGCATGGCCGCTCCATGTGGCCAATACCCTAAGGTAGAGTGGCCTGGTTATACCTGATTTATAGCGATTCATGAAAAATGAATTAATAACAAATCAAATTGCTTTGAAAACTTTGGCAAAGCTGAATTTTTTAACACTTCGCTCATCTCTATTGTGTACCAGAAGATTGTGCAACTAGAAACTAGGGATGAATATTGGCTAAAATGGCCATAGGTGGGAACACGGCCGGCTCCAGGTTCATGTGGGCCCTTGGGCGATAAATCTCAGTGGGCCCCCTTTTGGCATTTGTCAAATGTCACCACGGCATCTGAGAGTGTTAAAAAATGGAAGCGCTGGCTTCCTGCTTAGATGCGCCATCCCCCAGCGGAGATCAGGTAAAGCACCCTGATCTAAAAATGAGCAGCAGCCTGTACTAGGCTTCCAGGCTCATTGTTAGTATATCCCAGTTCAGGCCACTAGGTGGAAGCACTAAACTGTGATATAGTGATTTCTATAGAGAATAATGGAGCAATTTCCATTATTCTGTATAAGTTGCAATCTGATGAAAAGTAATTGAAAAAAGTTTTAAAAAAAGTTTAGAAAAAAAAGTTTTGAAAATATTTAAAAAACTTAAAACATTCCCCAAAAATGAACAAAAAAATAAATAAAATTATGGGCATCGTCGCATGAAAAAAAACAAACATACTATTAAAATATAAAAAAAAGTTAGCCATATGGTGAAGGATGTAACAGAAAAAAATAAAAAAGGCTGATTTGCGATTTTTTCATCACTTTATCTCCCAAGAAAATTGAATAAAAAGTGATCAAGTCATACACACCCCAAAATGGTATTGTAAAAAAAGACAGATATCTCTCAAATGAGCCCCCACACATCTCTGTAGACATAACTATAAAAAAGTTTTTGGGGTTACCGGGGAGCAGGGGCCCTGTTAGGGTTGCCACAAAAAATAATAGTTACACAAATTAAAAAGGTTGGTGTGTGTATTCAGGTTTTATTTAGCCTCTATTTTTTTTATGATTTTTCTGGGATTCAAACTCACAGACTTCTACATTAAAATCAAGAACCTTAACCACTGGGCTATAGCGCTTCATGTTAACGTGCTATACATATATTATGGCTAAAAACCTCAGTAGTAGTTTCCCACATAATATGCATTCATATATATCTGAAGTATTATGATTTGATATATATATATACACTCACCTAAAGAATTATTAGGAACACCATACTAATACGGGGGGTCCTTTTGCCTTCAGAACTGCCTTAATTCTACGTGGCATTGATTCAACAAGGTGCTGATAGCATTCTTTAGAAATGTTGGCCCATATTGATAGGATAGCATCTTGCAGTTGATGGAGATTTGAGGGATGCACATCCAGGGCACGAAGCTCCCGTTCCACCACATCCCAAAGATGCTCTATTGGGTTGAGATCTGGTGACTGTGGGGCCATTTTAGTACAGTGACCTCATTGTCATGTTCAAGAAACCAATGTGAAATGATTGGAGCTTTGTGACATGGTGCATTATCCTGCTGGAAGTAGCCATCAGAGGATGGATACATGTTCTCATTCTGTTTACACCAAATTCGGACTCTACCATTTGAATGTCTCAACAGAAATCGAGACTCATCAGACCAGGCAACATTTTTCCAGTCTTCAACAGTCCAATTTTGGTGAGCTCGTGCAAATTGTAGCCTCTTTTTCCTATTTGTAGTGGAGATGAGTGGTACCCGGTGGGGTCTTCTGCTGTTGTAGCCCATCCGCCTCAAGGTTGTGCGTGTTGTGGCTTCACAAATGCTTTGCTGCAGACCTCGGTTGTAACGAGTGGTTATTTCAGCCAACGTTGCTCTTCTATCAGCTTGAATCAGTCGGCCCATTCTCCTCTGACCTCTAGCATCCACAAGGCATTTTCGCCCACAGGACTGCCGCATACTGGATGTTTTTCCCTTTTCACACCATTCTTTGTAAACCCTAGAAATGGTTGTGCGTGAAAATCCCAGTAACTGAGCAGATTGTGAAATACTCAGACCGGCCCGTCTGGCACCAACAACCATGCCACGCTCAAAATTGCTTAAATCACCTTTCTTTCCCATTCTGACATTCAGTTTGGAGTTCAGGAGATTGTCTTGACCGGGAGCACCCCCCTAAATGCATTGAAGCAACTGCCATGTGATTGGTTGACTAGATAATTGCATTAATGAGAAATAGAACAGGTGTTCCTAATAATTCTTTAGGTGAGTGTATATATATATATATTATTTTTTTTTTTTGTAATTACACATTTATTTTGTGCCATACATTTTTTTACCATTACTAAAAAAAAATATAAAATTATACTTCTGCTGTATAGTAATACCTAATACATGAGAAACTACTATGAGTTTTTTTCTAGCATGGTTTAGCATTGAGCTTCATAGCTCAGTGGTTAAGGTTCTTACCTCTAATATAGAAGATCGTGAGTTCAAATCCCATCAGAAACATTTCAGAAATAGAGGCTAAATTAGACTTAAATACACTGGGTGTCCACAAGTATACTGTTAATGCTTGGGGATACCCCCTTCATGCTCATAGCACTGATTCCTAAGCCGGGAACTAGAGTCCTGACTGTTCAGTAGCACAGAGGGATTCCTTGTACAGCGATCTTCAGCATAGACCTGAGTGGGCCCGGGTTTGCTGGGGGCTGATACCGGCCCTGGGTAGGAAGATTTTTTATTACAGAATTCTTAGTTTTTATTGGTTGGACATTCAGGATTTTCATCTGTAGGAATCAGTACACCTATGCATAAGGGTACTTTCACACTTGCGGCAGGACGGATACGACAGGCTGTTCACCATGTCGGATCCGTCCTTCCGCTATTTCGCCGTGCCGCCGGACCGCCGCTTGCCGTGCACCGCCGTGCTGCGCCGGAGCTCCGCCCCCGTCCCCATTATAGTCAATGGGGACGGAGCGGCGGTCCGGCGGCACGGCAAAATAGCGGAAGGACGGATCCAACATGGTGAACAGCGTCCGTCCTGCCGCAAGTGTGAAAGTAGCCTTACATGGATACCACATTAGGTTTCCCTGGATTTTAAAAATATTGCCAAACAGCAGCAACATTAATACAGGAAAAAATATATAAACCTATACTCTCCAGCTTCATTTCTCACCACTGTGGTCGTCCCTACTGATCTCTGAGTGCTTCTCTACAGAGAAGATGTGCTATACATGCTAGTGACCACTGCAGCCAACCACTGGCGTCAATGGCAATAATGCTGTTTTACTGTTTTATATGGCAAATGACTACTGAAGGCAGTGACTTGCTGCAGTGGTCACTGGCATGTATAGCACATCATCTCTGTAGAGAAACACTCAGAGATCAGCAGGGACTACCACAGTGGCAAGTAACTGAGCGGGGGAGTTTATTTTTTAAAAAAAAATTATGGTCACATGGATGGGCACAACATCATCATTTCAGGACAATTAAACTGAGACCAGTTTCAATAGTGCTTGAATATTAGGTACCGTATTTTTCGCACCATAAGATACATTTTTTCCCCCAAAAGTGGGGGAAAAATAACCCCGCTTCTTATGGGGTGAAAACTAATGAGCGCTTCTATTATGGAAGTGCTCATTAGTACCGGAGGACCAGGAAGCGGTGAAGGCTCACCGCTTCCTGATCCTCGGCTGACCGGCAGCATCCGGAGCAGGAGAGGTAAGTGTTTGTTTTTATTTTAATTTCTCTGACGCATAGGGCTGCTAAGAGGTATGGGGCTGCTAAGAGTCATGGGGGATCATATGGGGGCTGATGAGAGGCACGAGGGCACATATGGGGCTGATGAGAGGCATGAAGGCTCATATGGGGGCTGATGAGAGGCATGGGGGCTGATAATAGGCATGGGGGCTCATATGGGGGCTGATAAGAGGCATGGGGACTCATATGGGGGCTGATAAGAGGAATGGGGACCCATATGGGGGATGATAAGAGGCATGGGGGCTCATATGGGGGCTGATGAGAGGCATGAGGGCACATATGGGGGCTGATGAGAGGCATGGGGCTCATATGTGGCTGATGAGAGGCATGAGGGCTCATATGGGGGCTAATAAGAGGCATGGGGGCTGATAATTGGCATGGGGGCTCATATGGGGGCTGATGAGAGGCATGAGGGATTATATGGGGGCTGATGAGAGGCATGGGGGCTCATATGGGGGCTCACGAGAGCCATTGGTGCTGATGAGAGGCAATGGGGGCTGATAAGAGGTATATGGGGTCTGATATGAGGCAATGGGGTCTGATGAGAGGCATATGGGGGCTGATAAGAGGCATGGGGCTCTTATCTGAGGTCTGATTGGGGGTCATTCACAGTACATATTTGCTCATTTTACCAGTTTTGTGCTTTTTAACAAATGTTCTAAAACCTCCTTAATTTCAATGAGCAATGTTTAATACTTCACTTCTCCTGCTGGTTCCTTATGGGTATTAAATACTTTTTGATTCACCTACAAATGATAGATTCACTATATCTGTCACTATATGTGTCTTACATGGGGTTTTTGAGAAGGAAGTAGGAAATAACCAAACTAACTATTTCCTACTTCCTTCTCTCCTTCTCAAAAACCCCACGTAATACCTGACTGGCTGTAAGGCAACTGGCTGCAAAGTAGATCTTCCCCACTGGTCTCTCTGTAGCAGGCCAGGAAGGATAAAGCATGGAAGGGATCAACCGGAAATCATCAGTGACAAGTCAGAGTCACTGACATTTAGGACATTTCGCTAGTCGCTTTCTGAAAAAAAAGTAAATTGCTCAGAATTATTAGTACTGATATATGTACCATGACCTGAATGACAGGATGAGCAGGAAAGTAACTTTTGTGTTGTCTACGAGTGCATTAAAAAAGGATGTAGAAAATGGCTCAACCAGATTCTAATTATAGCATGCAACATTAATGGTACTATACTAAATTAATTTCAGATAACAAGTTTTAACATCAAAAAAGTGTTGGACGTTTGAATGAATGTAAGAAGGCTGCTGTCACAGCCAGTTGCCTTAGGCCCCTTTCACACGGGCGAGTATTCCGCGCGGATGCGATGCGTGAGGTGAACGTATTGCACCCGCACTGAATACTGACCCATTCATTTCTATGGGGCTGTTCAGATGAGCGGTGATTTTCACGCATCACTTATGCAATGCGTGAAAATTGCAGCATGCTCTATATTCTGCGTTTTTCACGCAACGCAGGCCCCATAGAAGTGAATGGGGTTGCGTGAAAATAGCAAGCAAGTACAGATGCGGTGCAATTTTCACGCACGGTTGCTAGGAGACGACCGGGATGGAGACCTGATCATTATTATTTTCCCTTATAACATGGTTATAAGGGAAAATAATAGCATTCTGAATACAGAATGCAAAGTGGCTGGAGGGGTTAAAAAAATAAAAATAAATAATTTAACTCACCTTAGTCCACTTGATCGCGTAGCCGGCATTTCCTTGTGTCTCCTTTGTTGAATAGGACCTGTGGTGAGCATTAAGTACAGTTACAGGACCTTTGATGACATCACTCCGGTCATCACATGGTACGTCACATGATCTTTTACCATGGTGATGGATCATGTGATGACCGGAGTGACGTCATCAAAGGTCCTGTAACTGTACTTAATGCTCACCACAGGTCCTGTTCAACAAAGGAGACAGAAGGAGATGCCGGGCCGCGATCAAGTGGACTAAGGTGAGTTAAAATATTTTTAATTTTTTTTTAACCCCTCCAGCCCTATTTTACTTTGCATTCTGTATTCAGAATGCTATTATTTTCCCTTATAACCATGTTATAAGGGAAAATAATACAATCTACAGAACACTGATCCCAAACATGCACGATTTTTCTCACGCGCGTGCAAAATGCATTACAATGTTTTGCACTCGCGCGGAAAAATCGCGGGTGTTCCTGCAACGCACCCGCACATTTTCCCGCAACGCCCGTGTGAAACCAGCCTTACAGTATGGATGGGGAACCTTTTTGCTGCCGAGGGCCATTTAGATATTTTTTAAATCGTTCGGGGGCCATACAAAATTCTCAACTTAAAAATTTGTCTGCTATATTTGGTCAAACATATGCACTTAGGGGTAAGTTACAGAAATTGCACTTCAATTAAAAAAAATCTAGAATGCTATATTTTTGCAGCACAAAGGGCGCCTACACTATATATTACAAATAGTACAGGGTCCATTTTGACCACATATAGCAGTCTAATTTTTAAGTTGAGAATGTTATATATTTAGTTCTTTATTGGCATTAATGGCAGACAAGCTAAACCCTGAGGGGTCCAGAGAGGGGTTCACCCAGCTTTCACTCTTCCAGCCACTGTCCCTGCCTCTTTCTTCACAACTGTCCCTGCATTTGTCCCTTTCTCAGCCTCAGATATGCCCCCCACCTTCATCAGCCTCAAATCCGCCTCCTATCAGACCCCCCAGCCTACACCAGCCTCAGATCAGACCCTCATCAGAACCTCCCTAGCCTTAGATCAGACCCCCATCAGACCCCCAGCCTTAGATCATACCCCCATCAGACCTCCCAACCTCAGATAAGACCCCCATCAGACCCCCCAGCCTCCCAACAGACCCCCAGGCCCAGATCAGACCCCCAGCCTCAGATCAGACCCCCAGCCTCAGATCAGACCCCCAGCCTCAGATCAGACCACCCAATACGCCCCCAGCCTCATATCAGGCCCCCAGCTTCAGATCAGACCCCCAGCCTCAGATCAGCCCCCATCAGACCCCCCCAGCCTCATATCAGCCCCTATCAGACCCCCCAGCCTCAGATCAGACCCTCCCCCACCCTCCATTAGCCTCAGATCAGCCCCAATCAGACCTCAGATCAGACATTTAAAATAAATAAAAAAATAAACTTACCTCTCCAGCTCCGGATGGCGCTGTACGTGTCAGGACACAAGGTGGGCCGGAAGAAGACCAGAGAAGGTGAGGACAGCCAGTGCAGCGCTGTTCTCATCTTCCTGTGGCTCCCGCATGCTAATGACCGCTTTCATAATGAAAGTAGTCATTAGTAGTGATTGACGAACATCTGTCAGAAGTGCACAAATAGTCCCACAACATGGACGGTGACACCAGATGGATTATTCGAATTTGCGATCTTCATTCATTATTTTTTTCAATGCGAAATATCGGCAATATAATTTTCGCCTACGCCCATGCACAAATGCACTATACAGTACCCAAATGCACTATAAAGAAAGTATATTAGTTAATGGTGTTATATACTAATATACTTTCTTTATAGTGCATTTGGGTACTGTATAGTGAATTTTTTGGGGGGGGACACCAGTAGAAATGATTTGTTCCAATAACGCTTGTCCCTCTATATACCGGCAGTATCGCAGCAGAAACGCACACAACTGCCGCACAATACAAATGCTCTATAATATACTGTCTAACATAGAAAGTATATTATAACATTGTACAAGGAAGGCAATCCCTTAGAGTATACATGAAGATAAAACGTAACCTTTAATAATTTTACTATGAGGGTCATAGACATAGACAGGCTTGGAAAAATGAAGGAAAATGAGGAAAGAAAATATATGAACTCTTTTTATATTAGTTTTGTACATTTTGCACTGTGCCATGAGATTTTATACTTGTACACGAACTACCAGAGTTGTAAATGTCCACAGAACTAAGCAAGGACATATTAGGCCACTTAATCAGACTCATTCGGGCTGTACAATCGAAGGTCTCTTGTGGGTTTTTTTTCTGTCAGAGATAAGGAGCGTTCTTGTAAAAATAAATGAATTGATGTTCTTACCATCAGAGACAAAACTCTGCACTTTCATCAGTAGAAAAATAAAAGGATGAAGTGTTAATTTTACTGCAGGTGATGGCTGCCACCCAGGACAATGGGGTAAGTAATTTAGTGGGACGGTGATTAGTGACTATTGGACTTTTCAGGACATGTAACGTTTAGTACTTGGAAAACGGATGTGAAGTTCAAGGTCATTAGATCTTGGGATTGTATTTGTTCAGACGAGTTATTGACAAAATCACTTGTGTCCAACTTCTTGTGGAAGGAGATAATGAGCGCTTTGTATCAACATAAAAAGAATAAAAGAAAATATAAAATTTGTATCCATTTTTGTACAAAAATTCTAATTCAATGGGATAAAATTGATCTATTTAGACAACATATCATTTAAGTCTCATTTGTTACAACTTACATTGCAGATATAACTGTTAGACATTCTATGTATAATTGTCTTTAAAAAAAACTGGAGATATCCCCTGAGGAAGCTACTGTCAGCAGGGATACATGTGAGGCTTTATTCCATGGTGGGGCTTTTTATCACTCCCTGTATGTGGGTATGCACTTTCTTGTGATGAATGTCACATCACAGTTTTTGTATTTGTATTTGTTATTGTAGTGTCTGGAGGAGCAATTCATTAAAAAAAATTTTTTGGGTTCCTTGCCTCCTTGTCTTTATCATGTGTAACAGCGGCTACCGTACGCCGCTGTTCCCCCACTTATCGCACTCAGCGGTGACCTGTGGTCGGTGCTTCACATTTCTCCGTTGTGGTCTTGGGCTCTGTTTCTGTAGTTGATATTGCTTTTGAAGATTCTGCTCCACAGCTTCCACTCGGCCCTGAACACAGCATGAGTTTGGCTGGTTCATGTTATGCTGCTCTAAGGTTGGAGCGCATCAATCCCTTGGCTGTGTGGGTTAGGTCAGGTGACCTTGCTGACCAACCCTGGCTCTCCTGCAGGTATTTAAGTTGCTCAGCCCTCTTCCCAGATGCCTCAGTGTCAAGGTCCTTGAGTTTGCTGGCTCCTGATACTCTTGTGTGTTCCTGATTAATACGTCGTTCTTGGACTCTGCTTATCGCCTGATCCCGGCCTGCTTGCCTTGTCTCTCCTGTTTCCGACCCGGATTGCCTGACCTGTACCTTTGCCGCCTGCCCTGACCTTTTGCCAGTCTCACTACGCCTCTGCATCATCCTTCAGTACTGCACTGTTGCTCCTGGTAACGACCCCACCTGCCTGACTATGTGTGTTCTTCTGGTACCTATCCAGGTATCTCCGGGTCCGCCTGGACCAGCTGCCACTGACTCGGGGATTGATCTGGGGTAGCACCTGGCAACTACCCTAACGGCTCAAGTCTATCCTCACCATCTGAGGCTCTATTGAAAACCAGGTAGTTGCTTAGATAAGTCCCTCCAGAGTATAGCCAGTCAGTGGCACAGTGGGTTCACACCCGCTGATCCGTGACATTATGTCCACTGTTCATTATTATTTAGTAGTATACATACCGGGAATAATTTGGATCTTACCACATGGTAGGGAGTCACAGAAAAAAGAGATAAAAAGGGTGTGTAAAAAATAAAATAAAAAAAATACTGTGTCACCGCCTGTATAGACGCTAAAATTAGAAAATAATAAATCTTTATTAACCTGTACAGTAAAATAGGAGTAGCACCCTAATACAGGCCAAATCAAATATGACTATCCTTGAACAGGGCCCTATATATCAAAGGTGCACCTATATCCACAAGGACTAAAGCATGCTGTGTCCCAGCGATCACAGTAGGTGAACCTATCGCAGGATTAATGTCATCGATATAAAGATCTAGTGCCCATGAAAGGAAAGTCAGCAGTGTTTCGGCCAGTGGTAGGATACAGCAGAATGCAGTGCAGGTAGAAAGTATATTATCAGTGGGTATTGTGGTCAGGGCCCACAGGAGGCATCGTAAAAGCGCCCCAGCCCTGATCCAAAGTAGAGATTCCAACCCAATGTACTCGCAAGAAAACCTGCAAAACTGTTACTCTAGCCTATAGTATTGCACTGCATGTAAGGAAAAGAGTTGCCGCTCTACACTAAGGATCATTTCCCCATAGTGCTATAGTATTATTTTCAAATTTTCCCTATAGTGCTATAGTATTATTTTCTAATTTTGGTGTCTATACAGGCAGTGACACCACATGGTAAGGAGACCTCGTATTTGGGCTTATCAGGAGTGCATGCCTGGAATTAGGGTGCTCTATCACAGTACCCCATGTACGCTACTTATGTTTTTTTTTTTATGTTTTCAATTTTTCTCTGACATTGTTTGTTGCTTAAAGATTATCTTTATTTTTAGGAGTACTAGAGCCTTGGAAGAACACAGAACTTCAAATTTAATTCACTTTCAAAAGAGTTTTGCCAGTTTTTGCACAACTACGACAGATGAGCATGGATTTGGGCAACTTGTGATGTACAGATGATACTACTCTATGGGCCACCATGTCTTTTTATCTCTTTTATATTATAGTCCCTGACAAGCAACCATAATTTAAAAATAAATCCTCAGTATTTAGTGCCACTACAACTTATCAGGAGTCCAGGTCCCCCTGAGTCACCATTTTTGTACCTTAGACTTTCAAACTACCTGACCTAATAGCAAAAAATGCTGGACATAAAACAATATGGTGGTAAAATGTCATATTCTATGGAAATCTATGATAGGCCCTATTTTTTTTTTTAAAAAGCCACTTACATTAAAGCCGAAATAGACTATTTATCTTGAAGTTGTAGACTACCTGTGTGAAGAGGTTCTGTGCCTGTTTCATGGAGACAACCCTTCATCTTCTGCGTTGCCACATTTTGCATGTTTAAAAATCTGGTGCATTAAATCTAAAGCTGCCGCCATACACATGAGATAAAAGTCAGTCGACTGTCATTTGGAAAACTTTTGATGGCCGACAGCAGTCTGCTGAAAATGTGATCATCCATGCTAGCAAACTTTGACCGTTCATTACTCGAATCTGCATGTTGATTGCATGATTAGCCAAATTCAACCAATCAATTTCCATTGTGCTCAGGGGCCAGCAGATGTGGCAAGTAAAGGGGACGGTAAGTGCCAGCATTATGTTTTGCACATTGTGTGCCATGATCCACAGTGCTCGTCCTTACTAGGACAACTCATTTTCATTCAAAGTCCTTCACACGGAAAATGCAGATTTAGTTTGTGGCAGAGGCCAAACTCCTTCAGGCTGGAGAAAGCACTTTCATGGGTTGCCTGTCCCACACGCTTCATTTACTTATAGATGGTGAGGGGCTGTGCAGCTACTTTCTGACTCCCTGGTCGGGCAGTTTTGTTGGCGGGATCGTTTGTACTGTACAAACATTCCCATGTATGACTGATCAGCCGCAAGGTATGGCCGCCATTACATTTCAGTCTTGAGATGTTACTTCGCATTCTACACCATTGCTTTACTAAAATAAAATAATTGAGAGAGAGAGAGAGAATTTTTGTGACATTTTTAAAAAGTCTCAGTTATTAAATTTGAGAAATCTGACTCCAAAATATGGCTTTTTAGGCTGATTTATGGAAACAATTTTGGATTTTTACACCACTCACTCCACTTTATAAAATTGGAGTGAGTGGTGTAAAAATCCAAAATTGTTTCCATAAATAAGCCTAAAAAGCCATATTTTGGAGTCAGATTTCTCAATTGCATGGCTTGATAAATTCATCAAAATATTTTCAATTACAGTAGAACATGACATGAGGCATTTTATACTTAAAAAACCTTAATATTCTATATAGGTCCTGCACAGATCTATGGGTCTCCATGGTAACAGACAACAAAGTCCGTGTAGTCTGATCCTACAGACATACTCTATTTTCGTCCTACTTCTTTCTAACATGCATTTGGTAGGTTACAAAGAGTTAGATGACATAAGGAAGAAAGTGTGATTGCAGGATGAGACAACACAGCCTTTGTTTGTTGTCTGTTAGGAGACAAATAGGTCAGCATAGGAGCTGTAGACACAAAACTGTGCAATATTTTTAATAAATGTTTGCTTTATTTTTCATTTTAGATGCACCGGAGCAATAAAAAAAAATAGTTGCACAGGCATTTTAATAAATATATCTATATAATAGTGGCTCACCACCCTGCTTATTCTGAAAAAAGGCGCTCTGTCTGTGTGACTCACCCTATCAATTCAATAAATATATAGTATTATAGACTTGCACTCTTTACTCTGAACCACTTAAGAACAATGATTGCGTGTATACAAAATTGTATCTAACATACACGTATTTATTAACACATCTCCAAAGACATATATAGAAAATATCGAACCAAAAATATAAAATAAAATCCCCCCCAAAAATGATCGTATCGCATTATCATTAGCAGTGGGCTGTGTCGATGATACATCCAATGAAATCACAATGTCTGTCAGCCATACAGCCAACATGGCAATAATAGTATGACTTAATACCAATAGTTCATTCTGGTCTCACACAAGGTGAAGAATGAAGGATGTAACTGTAATCTCAGTAAAAGTATGGTAGATTAATGACAGACAAAGGGGAATGGATATGGTTAATGTATTGGGTATATCCAATACCATCAGTTCAAATGTGACATTGATGATTTTCCAGTAAATGAGCAGGTAATTCACTCTGACCGCATATATATAAAATATAAAAACATAAAAGTATATAATTATCCCAATGCATTGAGTTAGCATTTGTTATTATATTCAGTCCAAAGTTCTCCTTTGTTGGTCATTCCTTGATAGTAAGAAGTTAATAATGATCCATATATTATATTCACTGTTAGTGGTATAGTGTAAACCGACCCTGCATCCCACGTGGTAACAGTGAGGCAACAGTGAGGCTTGTCTTACCTCCACACCTCCGTATATGGCGACTGCTGCTACCTGTTGCAGCTGCTCGTGCCGGCGTCTCACGTGGTATCGCTAACTCTTCTCAGCGGTCCACGTGGTGCGGTGCAGATACACTCGAGCCGGTCGGCTGTTGTAGAGTAGTGCTTACAATGTCCGTGGAGCGCTCCACCTATCTTTCAATAAGGAAATATTCTGGCAATAGATGAATAGATTATCCTGTGGGTCCTGGATCTTTAAGATTAATTCTGTAGTACCAAACGCGCGGTCATGTTTCATCAGAGATCCACCCCACTCATATACCCATATTCAGTCTTTCCCAAGACCCAAAATGGATTCTCAATTAACATCAAGTCAAGTTGTTTTCGTATTTTGAGAGTATATATTATCCATATTTCATTCATATATCTGAAGGTTTGGGTCCCTTTCTTATTTATTCACAATGTACTCTCCCATAATCCTAAAAATCGCATGAGATTTTGATGCGTTTTCAATGCGTTTTTTTAATCTAAATATGCGTTTTTTTCTATACAGTTGCTTCTGACTTCAAATAATGACCCTATGTACTCATTTTCATTATATTATGTAAAATATTTACTAACTATATTATATAAAAAAAATTGACTTAATCTTGTTATTATAAAAGTATAAAGTGATGTAATCATGTGACAAATCAATGTCTTCTTAGTCATTATAATTATTTTATTTATAGTTCTATTGTTACTTCTAACAGATGGACTTCTTCTTTTCTACAGATAATTTGAACATCGATGTAATGGAGATAGGGGCCTCCCGCCGATGAGAGATCGGAGCGCTGGTAAACAGCCTGACTCTGATTTCCCATCAGCGAAGGGCACCTATCCCTAATCTACAGGAAGCCGAAAAGTTCCAACTCGGCATTGAGTCCCCCAGGTATGAGTGCGTTAAAATAAAAAATTATCCTTGATTCTAAACGTGACATCCTTGTCACATGATTCCCTCCTGTCCAATGTATTTCTACCTTTTCAAAGGCAAGGTCCGTCTGCCAGCCCTGTGCTCTGGTGAAATCTTGCGCTGTTTAGTATTCGGCGCAGGCCCAGTGAGGAAGCTGTCAGCCTGTGAGCGTCTTTTCCTCGTATATTGAACGGCGCAAGATTTCACCAGAGCACAGGGCTGGCAGACAGATGCGAGCGCTACCTGGCCCTGTCAATCAGGACTTGGAGGGAGGCTACAAAGGTGGGAGAACTGAGCCTCTAGGAGCAAGAACAACGCGCCCCCCCCCCCCTGCTCCTAGAGGCGAATTAGCATATTATAAAAGTTAGATTTCTGGCGTAACGGGGGCATAGATAAAAGTAGGAATAGGCGAGTTAGGTTTAGCTGACATTAGCACATTGCTAATGTCAGCTAGCTTAATAGAGTTAAATCTGGTGACAGAAACCCTTTAACAGATCCAAAAATTCAATTTGTTCTTTATTGATATTTGAGGAAAAGTGTAAGTTATTTGGGTTATTATTGATCTCTTCCAAACATAACTGAAGTTCTGGTTCTGTTTTTGCCATATGAAGATAACATCATCGATGTACCTTAGGGTGTTTCATTTTTCCAAAGATGTGATTTTCATATGACTTTGCTTACGCCCTGAGTCGTAGTGAAGTAAAAGATATATATGCCAAACTGTGCTGGACTACACAAACTCTCCCAGGAACCGCCGACCGTCATTGGAGGACCTGGTACAACAGCGCCGGTTGAAGGGTAAGTTATCTCTGTAGCCAGAGACAGTGCGGGACGGCACACTCAGGCACAGAGCATCCCTTCTTCCTACAGTATTGTACAAAAATACAGCTACCTGTACTACATATATATTGTTACATATACCTCGAAGTCTTGATTTAAAGAAGATCATCCCTAATTCAATGCAAGATTATCAATGCATATCTTCATTGATTTATGAAAGACTATTCCACAAATAGAAACATCATTATAAAAGGCGCATTTTTCATCTCCTATCCAGTGGCGATTATCCATATTTTTTTATTTTTTTACTTTTTACCATTTTTACCATAAAGGATATTTTTATAGACTCTTATCCTGAACCATTAATCCTATGAATTTTACTGCTAGCACTCATTCATATTTTAATATATTATTATTTTTATATTAAAAAACACCCTGCAATAATATTCTAACATTATAAATAAACTTAAATAGATTGACCCATATAGGAGTGTGCCTGCTTATCCTTTTATTTCTCAAAGGCAATATATGCACTTAAAATTGTCCTCTTCACTAAACAGTTGAATATTCCTCAACGAGAATTGAAAGGAATGAAACGGGTTGCACATTTTGTCAGACTCATATATGTTTGCTTTTGGCACAAGGTAATTGTAAGTCGATGGGCTCCAAAGAATGATTTGGATATGCTACAGCTTCTGAGCACTTACCCAGATGCAGATGTAAAAAAAAGTGCTCTCACAGTTGCTAAGAGACACCTTTGGTATCTATCAGAAACAAACGTAGGATTGGCTTTTTTGGACGAACGTATTAATCAGGCTGTTAAGGAAAATATGACTAGAAGTTTAAAAACCAAACCGGCAAAGAAAAAGGAAATGAAACGATTAGAGGTTAAAAACCTAGTTTTTGAAGGAAAAGACCTGAGCCATTTCGTTACTAACAAAACAAAGACGTTCTTTGAAGTGTTTGGGATCCAGGACTTGACAGAATACTGCAGTGATTCTCTAAGAAGCCATGTGAACGCTCTTAAGGTGGTCAATAATACAGAAGAAAGAGGAATTGCTCTGATAAAAAAAGTTTAAATAATCGGTCAGGGATGAACAACAAAAACAATTGTTGTTGAGGGTAGTTGAGCATCACAGAAAAGTTGTCACCAAGCTAACAAAAGAAGGGATTGCATCATTCAAAGTTGATTAATATAACACATGTTTTTCCTATCATACTACCTATTAATCTTAGTGTCTAGTTTTAAAATTATTTTAAGTTTGTGATTTCTAGTTTTCCCAATAAAAGTAATTAACATTCAAAAATCATATTTTTTGCCTACTTTTACAAAACTGATCAAAGTGTGCAACCTCTAAATATTATCCAATCTTCTTGAGATGTGGCATATACAGTACAGACCAAAAGTTTGGACACACCTTCTCATTCAAAGAGTTTTCTTTATTTTCATGACTATGAAGGCATCAAAACTATGAATTAACACATGTGGAATTATATACATAACCAACAAGTGTGAAACAATTGAAAATATGTCATATTCTAGGTTCTTCAAAGTAGCCACCTTTTGCTTTGATTACTGCTTTGCACACTCTTAGCATTCTCTTGATGAGCTTCAAGAGGTAGTCCCCTGAAATGGTCTTCCAACAGTCTTGAAGGAGTTCCCAGAGATGCTAAGCACTTGTTGGCCCTTTTGCCTTCACTCTGCGGTCCAGCTCACCCCAAACCATCTCGATTGGGTTCAGGTCCGGTGACTGTGGAGGCCAGGTCATCTGGCGCAGCACCCCATCACTCTCCTTCATGGTCAAATAGCCCTTACTTTCAAAGTTTTCCCAATTTTTCGGCTGACTGACTGACCTTCATTTCTTAAAGTAATGATGGCCAATAGTTTTTCTTTACTTAGCTGCTTTTTTCTTGCCATAATACAAATTCTTACAGTCTATTCAGTAGGACTATCAGCTGTGTATCCACCTGACTTCTCCTCAACGCCAATGATGGTCCCAACCCTATTTATAAGGCAAGAAATCCCACTTATTAAACCTGACAGGGCACACCTGTGAAGTGAAAACCATTTCAGGGGACTACCTCTTGAAGCTCATCAAGAGAATGCCAAGAGTGTGCAAAGCAGTAATCAAAGCAAAAGGTGGCTACTTTGAAGAACCTAGAATATGACATATTTTCAGTTGTTTCACACTTGTTTGTTATGTATATAATTCCACATGTGTTAATTCATAGTTTTGATGCCTTCAGTGTGAATCTACAATTTTCATAGTCATGAAAATAAAGAAAACTCTTTGAATGAGAAGGTGTGTCCAAACTTTTGGTCTGTACTGTATATATATTTTACATTACTGAGACTCGAGGCGTAAGCAAAGTCTGCAAAAATCTTACATTTTATTTTTTTCCATTACAAAATGAAACACCCTAATGTACCTACGCCAGAGCACCAGGCCGTCCCCAGCCTGGGCACTATATTATGTTATTCCCATTGTGCCATAAATAGATGGCATAGCTGGAGGCAAACCTGGTGCCAATGGCCCCCATCTCCATTACATCGATGTTCAAATTATCTGTCGAAAAGAAGTCATCTGTTAGAAGTAACAATAGAACTATAAATAAGATAATTATAATGACTAAGAAGACATTGATTTGTCACATGATTACATCACTTTATATTTTTATAATGACAAGATTCCGTCTATTTATTTATATATTTTCATTATTGACACTTTATTTTTATATTATATATTTTGTAAATATTATACATAATATAATGAAAATGAGTACATAGGGTCATTATTTGAAGCAAGGAGCAACAGTATACAAAAAAACGCATATTTAGATCACAAACTGCATTGAAAACTATTCAAAATCACATGAGTTTTTTATACTCTCAAAAAATACTCTAAAAATACAAGAACAACTTGAGTTGATGTTAATTAAGAATCCATTTTGGATCTTGGGAAAGTCTGAATATGTGTATATAAGTGGGGTGGATCTCTGATGAAATATGACCACTGAAGAAGGAGTTAGGCAAACTCCGAAACGCGCTTGGTACTACAGAATTAATAATAAAGATCCAGGACCCACAGGATAATCTATTCATCTATTGCCAGAATATTTCCTTATTGAAAGATAGGTGGAGCGCTCCACGGACATTGTAAGCACTACTTTACAACAGCCGACCGGCTCGAGTGTATCTGCACCGCACCACGTGGACCGCTGAGAAGAGTTAGCGATACCACGTGAGACGCCGGCACGAGCGGCTGCAACAGGTAGTAGCACTCGCCATATACGGAGGTGTGGAGGTAAGACAAGCCTCACTGTTGCCTCACTTTGAACTAAATATAATAGCAAATGCTAACTCAATGCATTGAGATAATTATATACTTTTATGTTTATATATTTTATATATATGCGGTCAGAGTGAGTTACCTGCTCATTTACTGGAAAATCATCAATGTCACATTTGAACTTATGGTATTGGATATAACCAATACATTAACCATATCCATTTCTCTTTGTCTGTCACACATATAATGTATTAATCTACCATACTTTTACTGAGATTACTAAATGACATCCTTCATTCTTCATCTTGTGTGAGACCAGAATGAACTATTGGTATTAAGTCATACTATTATTGCCATGTTGGCTGCATGGCTGACAGACATTGTGATTCCATTGGATGTATCATCGACACAGCCCACTGCTAATGTGATATAATCTTTGATCATTTTTTGGGGGGATTTTATTTTATATTTTTGGGCTCGATACTTTTGTATATATGTCTTTGGAGATGTGTTAATAAATACGTGTATGTTAGATACAATTTTATATACACGCAATCATTGTTCTTGAGTGATTCCAAGTGAAGAGTGCAAGTCTATAATACTATACAGGCCTTTAAATGCTTTGAAAATGGTATTTCGGATCACACTTGCCCATAAAAGGTTTAAAAGCTTTTAGCTGGGGACCATTATTTTCTTGCCTAGATTATTATTCTTTACTTGAGACTTTAGCAGTCAGCACCTGCTGATTTGTGTGACTCAACCGGTTCTTCCGTTTTTAGCCTCCTGTGTTTCATGAGATGTTTGGAGAAATTGGCTCTGTCACAGCTACTCGATTTGGGGGGGATTATAGACTTTAGAGCCTAAAGTGTCCAGGTAATAAGTGGCTGCAGATGAATAATACTCTTTACTTGTCTCTGACACTTTAAGGCTGTGGATTCCGCTTATTTCCTTCCTTCAGTTCAGTTTGTGTGGATCAGTAATTGTCCTCCGACAGACGCCTGCCCTGTTAGCTGTAATGTACACTTCATACCTGTGAGCACTATCTGCTCAGACTGAGGCCTCTAATATGGAAGGGTTCATTAGATACAGAATTTTACAGATCATCCTGCGGCTCCTTGTATCAAAATAAACACAATTTTCATGTTATTTGGTTTGATTCTTTGTTAATTCAGATTTTTCCACAAAAGAATCCACTTTGCTTCCATGGGGGGCAGGGCTGTTTATATACAAAGTGTAGCTTAGGGTAAAATAAAAAGTGTGACCCCAAAATGCTGATGTATTGGCCAACACCATTGTCATATTTAGTCAATGCAGAAGGCGGTGTGCTAAGGCTACTTTCACACTAGCGGCAGCCTTCTCTATACAAAGACCAATATTACCTTCATACAGTGACCATAGAGTGGTAGATATCAGTTCTATACAGGCTCTCTGTAGACCTTTATAGGTGAACACTGTCCAGTTATATCCACTGAATCACAGTTGATTGTGTTTTAGACTGAGATCATTCACTGTTCCTATCTTTTTCATCTAGCCCACACCACCATAAAGACTTCTTCTATCCATGACATGCAGAGTCAAACATCTTTGGCTCCCCTTTTCCAGCACCCTTAATAACTATATCTGGGTATAAATAGATGATGGGAGAGATCTCTGTACTGACCCCGGGTATGTTTATACATAGTAATCAGATCTCCCCTCAACCATCTTTTTTTTTTCTTTGCTAAATAACTCTAATTTTTTAACTTCTCTCTGTGTCCTGTAGTCCACTCCGTTCCAGTTATTACTTTATTTGCCTGCCTTTGAAGTTATTCCCTATGCATCAGTGCTGGGTACTGTACACAATACTCCATGTATGGTCTGACTAATGTTTTGCAAAATGGCAGAACTATGTTTTCATCATATACCTCAATGACCCTCTTAATGCATCCCATGATCTTTTTAGTCTTGGCGGAAGCTGCCTGACACTGGTTGTTGTTGTTCAGTTTACCATCTAAAAAGTGCTTTTCCATGTCAGTGTTACCCAGTGTTTTACCATTTAGTATGTACGGGTGACTTGCATTATTCCTTCCCATGTGCATAACCTTACATTTGTCAGTGTTAAAACTCATCTGCCACTTTTCTGCCCAAGACTCCAATCTATCCATCTATAGCAGTATGCTGTAGTGTATATATACAGTATACTGTCTTCTGTAGTATATATATATATATATATATATATATATATACTGGCCTGCAAAAAGTTATATTTCCCAATGCAAGCCCTCTACAAGATCATTTAATAATATATTAAAGAGAATAGGGCCCTATACCGACTCCTTTGGAACTCCACTAGTAATGAAGACCCCCTCCAATGCTGACCCTTGTGGTACCCTACTAGTATGGGTGACCCATCCAATACTAACCTCTGTGGTACCTCACTGGTAACCCATTCTACATATGTACTGTTAATAACAGACAGTAATGTCCTATGATAATGTTTCTTAGTAGTGTCTCTTTCGCTACATATCATTTGACAAAATGGTTCATGATGGAAAATTAACATTTGTTTTGCTTAAAAATCTGGAGGCATTTGAGTAATATATCTGCACAACTGGATGAAGTAGAAGGGATTTTGTCTGTTCCACACATGAATAATAAATCATTCATATCACTGAATTCTGTGTGACAAAGATGTCTCTCCCCTTTGTTACAAAATCTTTTCTATGCCCCCAAGTATTTCACAAACTGCTCCTATGGTTCCCCTCTCTCTCGCTCCCCACAATTTCTTCTCTCACAGAATGCTTCCCAAGACCCCGTCTTTCACAGGCTGCTCCCCATGGACCCCTCTACTCTCACAGACTACATCTTATGATCTCTCTTCTCACACACTATTTACCATGCCCCTTTTTCTTACATATGCTGCTCCCCATGCACCCACTTTCTCACAGAGCGCTGCAGTTGCACAGAGAGCTGAGACTCCAGGAGTAATGTTGCTTCTAGAGGCTTATTTGTATATATTAAAACAGAATTTTTCTCAGCAATGGAGGCACAAATGAACATGCGACCAACACAGATGCCAAGCGCACATTTAACAGGTCAGTCAGTTTCACAATCTGCTGATAGATGCCCTCGAAGGGGTGAGTTCAGGGAGTCTGCATGCCAGCGGACTATCTCTCAGTAGGGGGCAGCTCCTCAGCCTTTAGGGCTCTTGGGAATTTCCAGGTTAGCCCCACTATATCTAATGCCAGCCATACCTGGGGGTAAAAAAAAAACTGATTGCAAAAGTATTGAAAGACAGAGTCATGGATATAAAACAAGCAACGTGAAAATCTGTCTGACAGGTCTCCATACAGTAGTTGGGGACCAAATCTTGGATCTGAAGTGCAATTCGCTTACCCCTAATGACGACAAATACAATTGCAGTGGCCGGGTTTGGGGTGACCCCAACGCTACGCTGGGTCACCCGGACACTGTTAACATGTCACCACATGTTTCTGCTCTCTGGAAGGAATGGTAAGACATTGTGCACCCCAATGGGAAATAAGTCCAGAGTGAAAGGTCTGCAGTTAATCAGGGTGCTTCTTTACTGGAGGAATTCGGGTACAAAACAATACAGGAGAGGTGTAGGGCTGGCTTCTCCAGTCTCTTCCCTGGCATAAGAAGCGTTTGATGCTGAGTAAAGGCCTGAGCTAGCTGTCCCTCTCTCTCTTCAGAAGACTGGTACCCTGGTCGAAGGCCCATGGTCTGAAGCTCAGTAGTCCAGGTGGCTCCTTGGTCACAGGGCTGGTGACCCATGCTTTGTGGCTCAGCGTCCCCATCTCAGCATCTTCTTCTGGTCACTCATGAAGACTGACATGAGTCCCCCAATCCAAGCGCTGGTCCCAAACTGCAGAACACTAGGTGCTGTGACTGCTCTATTTATATACATTTCTAGCTAGACTGGAACCTTCTAGTGGGAGGGGTGGAGTGGAGACGCTCAGCAATAACAGATACATTGTAACACTTTCCGTCTCTCATAGACTTACATTACAGCTTCAATGATACTCAATGGCAATCATACAGCAGTTTTTCCAGACAAAAACAAGTTTCCAGACATAACAGCAGAACTAAAACCAGACATTCAAAAGATATTATGTCTGGTTTTGGTGGTAAACAACGGCTGGCGTTTTTTTCCTCCAAAACATGCTCTTCTTTAAATCCTTTGGCAGCTGTGGAAAATTACAAAGTCCCAAAAGTCTCTCAGTATTCATTAACCCTTTCCACAGAGCCTTGCAAATACAGTGCAAATGAACAAGATATACTGTATATCACAACATACATATAAAATTACACAGTATTGAACACTGCACGTTAACCCTTTCAAGTGATTTACAGTAAGAAGTTTATACCTTTGCATAGTGGAAACAGGGGAAAATGTCCACAAATGTCCAGACTTAAAAGTACCCCTGCTCCAGGGCACTACACTCTCCCCTACTTTAAATGTGGCATCCTCGACACAGTCAGGACTATAACAAAAAAGATTTTGTACATAGGGTACATAGGGTTTGAGATAGTCCAACTCTAGGGGGACCTTCAATCTTCCCCTAGGGTGCAGGCTCTTAAATGTTATGAACTGGATTAAACATGGGCAAGCTTGTTTTGTTCCACTTCTGATTGGTGGGCTGTTGATGTTGTAATCCGTTCGGAAACTGATTATGCATCCTGGTAGCTGGCTCTATGGAACATGCGGGATGCGCGTGGACAGGATACATAAGGCTGATAAAGGCTGTAGATGTCAAACTGGTTATCAGTGGTCATTTCTTTGGTCATCAATCAGGAAGTTGGCAGGCTTTTGCAAGGTCATAGAAATGGTCATTACTGTTCACCAACGGGACAGAACAAGCCGGCATGTGCACCTGCAGCAAAAAGACTCAAAAGAACATTGGTATCTAGACCGAACCAATTACTTGACAGGCAAACAGTACCACCAACATAGTCATCATGCACAGTATGCATGGTGTACATGAGAAAGCCCATTCTTAATTAGAGATGTCCCGAACTATTTGCCGGCGCTTGTTCGCGTTCGCCGCGGCGGGCGAACATATGCAATGTTCGGTCCGCCCCCTATACATCATCACTGAGCAAACTTTGACCCTGTACCTCAGTCAGCAGACACATTCCAGCCAATCAGCAGCATACCCTCCCTCCCAGACCCTCCCACCTCCGATCAAAAAGCAAGGACAGCATCCATCTTAGATTCATTCGGAAGCTGCAGTGTTAGTGAGAGAAGGGACAGTGTAGCTGCTGCTGATTTAATAGGGAAATCGATAGCTAGGCCAGTGTATTCAGTGTCCACTCCAGTCCTCAAAGACTCATCTGATCTGCTGTAAGGACAGCGTCCTGACAGCACCCCAAAAAATCCTTTTTAGGGCTGGTACATCAGTCTGCTTTTTTTTTTTTCTCTGTAATCTAATTGCAGTTGCCTGCCAGCGTGTGTGTCAGGCCCACAGTGTGTACTGTGCCCACTACTGCCAGTGCCCAGTGCCACCACTAATATCTGGTGTCACAGTAGCTTGCATTTAAAAAAATAAATAAATTTTTAACTGTAATATAATTGCAGTTGCCTGCAAGCGTGTGTGTCAGGCCTACAGCGTGTACTGTGCCCACTACTGCCATTGCCGAGTGCCACCACTCATATCTGGTGTCATAGTAGCTTGCATTTAAAAATAAAAATCTATTTTTTCACTGTAATATAATTGCAGTTGCCTGCAAGCGTGTGTGTCAGGCCTACAGCGTGTACTGTGCCCACTACTGCCAGTGCTCAATTGCACCACTCATATCTGGTGTCACAGTAGCTTGCACGCATAGTACAACTAATTGAAAAAAAAAGACAGGCAGAGGCGGGCCACCCTGCAGGGGCCGTCGTGGTCGTGGTGCTGTGATTTCCTTTGGCCCTAGAATAATGCCCAGTGTTAAGAGGCCACGTACCCTGAACTCGAAAAGTTCTGAGGACATAGTTGACTGGCTTACACAGGACACCCAATCTTTTACAGCTTTCGCTCAGAACCTTGATGCACCATCCTCCTCCAGCTCAGCTTCGGGCACCTCTCAAGTTACCACTCGCCCGCCTGCCGCCACCACCAACACTAGCACCACAGCTGGTTTACTTGATCTGTCAGAAGAGTTATTTACACATCAGTTGGAAGAAATGAGTGATGCGCAACCATTATTGCCAGAGGATGTAGATAACAGGGATATGTCTCAGTCAGGCAGCATTACACACATGGACGTACGGTGTGATGATGATGTTGTACCCGCTGCTGCTTCCTTTGCTGAGTTGTCAGATACAAGTGAAGCGGTTGATGATGACGATGTGTTTGTGGATGTCACGTGGGTGCCCGCTCGAAGAGAAGAAGAACAGGGGGAAAGTTCAGATGGGGAGACAAAGAGGAGGAGGAGACGAGTTGGAAGCAGGGGGAGGTCATCGCAAGGAGCTAGTGGCACAGTCAGACAGCATGTATCGGCACCCGGGGTCAGCCAGACAGCACGCCAATCAACGCATGCTGTTGCCACCACCAGAATGCCGTCATTGCAAAGCTCAGCAGTGTGGCATTTTTTTTGTGTGTCTGCCTCTGATAACAGCAATGACATTTGCAACCTGTGCCAAAAGAAACTGAGTCGTGGGAAGTCCAACATCCACCTAGGTACAACTGCTTTGCGAAGGCACATGATCTCACATCACAAACGCCTATGGGATCAACACATGATGACGAGTAGAAGCAGCACACAAACTCAAAGCCACCATCCTCCTCCTGGTCCAGCATCTTCAGCCACGTCAACCACTGCTGTCCTCCTTGCCCCCTCTCGACCATCCGCCACTCCGCCTCTCACCTTCAGCAGTTCCTACTCATCTGCCCACAGTCAGGTGTCTGTCAAGGAAATGTTTGAGCGTAAGAAGCCAATGTCACAGAGTCACCCCCTTGCCCGGCGTCTGACAGCTGGCTTGTCGGAACTCTTAGCCCGCCAGCTTTTACCATACAAGCTGGTGGAGTCTGAGGCCTTCAAAAAATTTGTAGCTATTGGGACACCGCAGTGGAAGGTACCCGGCCGAAATTTTTTTTCACAAAAGGCAATCCCCAACCTGTACTCTATTGTGGAAAAGGAAGTCATGGCATGTCTGGCACACAGTGTTGGGGCAAGGGTCCATCTGACCACTCCATCTGCAAAGCACGGTCAGGGCAGGTATATCACGTAAACTGCGCATTGGGTAAACCTGCTGACGGCAGCCAAGCATGGAATGCGTGGCTCTGCAGAGGAGTTGGTGACACCACCACGACTTGCAGGCAGGCCTGCTGCCACCTCCTCTACTCCTCCTACTCCATCCTCTTCGCTAACCTCCTCGGCTGAGTCCTCTTCTACTGCTGCGTCTTGCTCCACATCAACTGCACCCGCCCAGCTCCCCAGGGGCTATTCCACATCCCGGATACGACAGTGTCACGCCATCTTGGGGTTGATTTGCCTGAAAGCAGAGAGTCACACCGGACCAGCAATCCTGTCCGCCCTGAACGCACAGGTGGATCAGTGGCTGACTCCGCACCAACTGGAGATCGGCAAAGTGGTGTGTGACAACGGAAGCAATTTGTTGGCGGCATTGAATTTGGGCAAGTTGACACATGTGCCGTGCATGGCACATGTGTTGAATCTGATCGTACAACGCTTTGTGTATAAGTACCCAGGCTTACAGGACGTCCTCAAGCAGGCCAGGAAGGTGTGTGGCCATTTCAAGCGTTCCTACACGGCCATGGCGCACTTTTCAGATATTCAGCGGTGAAACAACATGCCAGTGAGGCGCTTGATTTGCGACAGCCCGACACGTTGGAATTCAACACTCCTAATGTTCGACCGCCTGTTCCAAAAAGATAAAGCCGTCAATGAGAATATGTATGACCGGGGTGCTAGGACAGCCTCTGCGGAGCTCTTCCTGGAGTGTGCCCTGCGAAGAGTGCTGGATCAGGCCATAGATGAGCGTGAAGAGGAAGAGTTGTGGTCACCATCACCACCAGAAACAGCCTTATCAGCATCGCTTGCTGGACCTGCGGCTCCGCTGGAAGAGGAGTCTGAGGAAGAGGAGTCAGAGGAGGAATGTGGCTTTGAGGAGGAGGAAGACCAACCACAGCAGTCATCCCAGGGTGCTCGTTGTCACCTATCTGGTACCCGTGGTGTTGTACATGGCTGGGGGGAAGAACAGACCTTCAATGACATCAGTGAGGACGAGGAACGGGACATGAGTAGCTCGGCATCCAACCTTGTGCAAATGGTGTCTTTCATGCTGTCATGCCTGTTGAGGGACCCTCGTATAAAAAGGCTGAAGGAGAACGACCTGTACTGGGTGGCCACGCTACTAGACCCCCGGTATAAGCAGAAAGTGGCTGAAATGTTGCCGAATTACCGGAAGTCGGAAAGGATGCAGCAGTTCCAAAACAAGTTAAAAAGTATGTTTTACACAGCGTATAAGGGTGATGTCACAGCACAACGGGAATCTACCAGGGGAAGAGGTGAAAGTAATCCTTCTTCTACCACGACCACGCCGGCAAGGACAGGACGCTTTACAGACGTGTTGTTGATGGAGGACATGCAGAGCTTTTTAAGTCCTACGCATCGCCACAGCCCTTCGGGGTCCACCCTCAGAGAATGACTCGACCGACAGGTAGCAGACTACCTCACCTTAACTGCAGATATCGACACTCTGAGGAGCGATGAACCCCTTGACTACTGGGTGTGCAGGCTTGACCTGTGGCCTGAGCTATCCCAATTTGCGATAGAACTTCTGGCCTGCCCCGCTTCAAGTGTCCTGTCAAAAAGGACCTTCAGCGCAGCAGGAGGTATTGTCACTGAGAAGAGAAGTCGTCTACGTCAAAAAAGGCTCACCTTTATTAGGATGAATGAGGCATGGATCCCGAAGGGACTGACAGTGGGTGATGCATTGGACTAAAAAAGGCCTGAGGAGATGCCTTGGGCTATAAAATGGTCCACATGCTGCTGTATTTAATCTCTGCATGCCAGATGACTTGCGTGACTTCTCCGCCACCAACTACGGTTCAAGTCGCAATGTTTTAGTGCACTTTCTGCCTGGAAGACATCAATTGTAGCAGCGGTTGCAACAATACCTAGTTTTTCAGGCATGTGTACATGCCTAATTATTCTGGCCTCTGGTGCTGCACTGTGGCTGCAAAAACAAAACAACCTTGTGCAAATGGGGAGTTTGCGGTTGTGCAAATGGACTGTTTGCGGTTGTTTGCGGTGCGTTAAACCGGGAGTTTGGTCTGTCAGAGTTTGGTCTGTCACTGTGAAGCGGACGTAACCCTTACACTACCTGATCGATACAAGATCATACCTGATGTTTTAAAGCACGTTATTCCAAACAATTTAGGAATGTTAGGGGATTTATGCCCTTTATGGATTAAAACCCGACTCTGAGTCAACTACGTAATTTTCCATGGGAGTTTTGCCATGGATCCCCCTCCGACATGCCACAATCCAGGTGTTAGTCCCCTTGAAACAACTTTTCCATCACTATTGTGGCCAGAAAGAGTCCCTGTGGGTTTTAAAATTCGCCTGCCTATTGAAGTCTATGGCGGTTCGCCCGGTTCGCGAATATTTGCGGAAATTCGCGTTCGCCGTTCGCGAACGGAAAATTTTAATGTTCGCAACATCTCTATTCTTAATGTGGTCATAATTTCAAGCATCAGTTTGACCCTTTTTCACTTTACCCTCTATAGGGCTGACCATAACGTTTTTGAATGTTATCACAGCTGGTAATATAACAGACTTCCTACTGAATTTGACCAGTACATAGCCTTTTACATAGCTTGCAGCAAGACAATGTTTTTTCAGCATCATCAGCAAAAATGGACAGCTTCCTAGAACAGTCTTCTACATTTTCCTAAGAAGACCTTCTTTATAACCGTTCTTCACTAGCCGTTCTTCACTAGTATATCTCTTGCTAGTGATGCAGAATACAGTAGTGATGCAGAATACAGTAGTAATGCAGTATACAGTAGTAATGCAGGATACAGTCTTATTAGCACAGTCACTTGCTTGTGGCAGACCTCATAAGGGTAACATTTACAGTCACAGATGCTTTCATGAGGTTGGTTCACCTCAGAAACATGCTGGGGTTCTCCTGTAGATCTAACCGGCTGTCTTGATCCACTAGGGCTGGATCCATGATTACTTGCTCGCATCCGCTGGACCGTATCCTGTTTGTGACATCAAATTGCACTGGTACTGGACCGTGTCCTGTTCGTGACGCCAACTTAAGAGAAGCATTGTGAAGGTCAAAAATAGATATATAGTAAAAGAAGCAGGTTCCCCAGCAGCAGAGAGAATTGCAGAGGATGAGTATGCTGAACCTATGAGGAACAATAACTCATGTGACGATATCAGTGCGGACAAGGCTGCATGTCACAGGGAAGTCTCATGATGTGAGAAAGGAAATTAACGCAAGTAGAAGGTCATAGACTGAGATTTACAAAGAGGAGTTTTAGATCCCTCCCAAAGCACTGAGAATTTCAGAAGGAGAGCGCTCTGATCTTGCAGATGGTCACAGATTGAGAGTTACAAGCTGGAAAAACAAAAGTTCCTCATGGGGAATAATTTTAAGCCAAACTCATTTTCTTTATTTAGTTAAACTACTCTAGCTGGTTAAAATGGCAAAGATTCAAGCCCAGCTGCGGCATTAAGTCATTTTTCTATTAATAACATTGATAAAATGAGTGCTGTTAAGCGATGTTACCGGGGTCAAGTGAAGATTTTCCAAGTTCTACAGAGTATTGACGCCCTGCAGATAAAACTGCTTATTCTTGCACTGCAGTGTAGATTCTGACAAGTACAGAGTATAATTTGTTTTAGGATATTTGCCAAAATGCTTTCTGCTAAAGTTTTAAAGATAACTCGCTCTGTTTTCTCTCTTAAGTTCAGAATCATTACATTGTACATTGATTTGTGCTAAAAATGTAATTTCATTTTACTTTGGCACCAAGCTCAGAAAAATGGCTCTGTGCTGCAGGTCGTCTGCATTTTTTATTGTCTGTATATCATATTCTACTTATTTTAAACAATGACTTTGTAAGGTTTGGACTTTTAGTCTTTAAGGAACAGGTGAATCATTGCACATTTGTAATGTATGCCTATTACCTCCTGAATACTGGGTCACAATTATTCTATAAAGGAAGCAGCTTTAGGATAGAGAAATAAATATTATATTATTTTTGTACATATGGAGCAGTATTATAGTAGTTATATTCTTGTACATAGGAGACAGTATTATAGAAGTTATATTCTTGTAAATAGGGGCAGTATTATACTGTAGTAGTTATATTATTGTACATAGGCACAGTATTGTAGTAATTATATTCTTCTACATAGGAGGCAGTATTATAGTAGTTATATTCCTGTACATAGGAGCAGTATTATAATAGTTATATTATTGTAGACAGGGGAAGTATTATTGTAGTTGTATTCTTGTACACAGGAACAGTATTATAGTAGATATATTCTTTTACATAGGAGCAGTATTATAGTAGTTATATTCTTGTACATAGGAGCAGTATTATAGTAGTTATATTCTTGTACACAGGAGCAGTATTATATTAGTTATATTCTTGTACATACAGTAGGATGCAGAATTATAGTAGTTATATTCTTGTACATACAGTTGTGTTCAAAATTATTCAACCCCCAATGCTGTAAAGGGTTTTAGGGAATTTAGTGTACATTTGTAATTGTGTTCAGAATGAAATCTTACAAGGACTTTTTAAAGAACCAAATGCAACTAAAATGACATCAATTGTTTTTGTAATACAGTATTAAATGTTGTTTTTTTTTTAGATTTCTTCATTGACACAATTATTCAACCCCTTAAAGACTACCACTCTTAAGAACAGAGGTTCATTCAAGTGTTTTCGATCAGGTATTGAAAACACCTGTGGATGTCAAGGAGCAGCAATCAAGCATAATAAGCACCAATTAGGCAGATGTAAAAGGACTGTGATACTCAGCTCCTTCTAGACATTTACTAGTGTGTTTACAAACATGGTGAAGTCAAGAGAATGGTCCAGGAAGACAAGAGAAGAGGTGATTTCTCTTCACAGGAAGGGCAATGGCTATAAGAAGATTGCAAAGATGTTAAACATACCAAGAGACACCATAGGAAGCATCATTCGCAAATTCAAGGCAAAGTGCACTGTTGAAACGCTACCTGGTCGTGGCAGAAAGAAAATGCTGACTTCGACTGCTGTGTGCTACCTGAAGCACAAAGTGGAGAAAAGTCCCCGTGTGACTGCTGAGGAACTGAAAAAAGATTTGTCAGATGCGGGTACTGAAGTTTCAGCTCAGACAATAAGGCGCACACTGCGTAATGAAGGCCTCCATGCCAGAACTCCCAGGCGCACCCCCTTGCTGTCTCCAAAGAATAAGAAGAGTCGACTGCAGTATGCCAAAAGTCATGTGGACAAACCACAAAAGTTTTGGGATAGTGTTCTGTGGACTGATGAAACAAAATTAGAACTGTTTGGGCCCATGGATCAACGCTATGTTTGGAGGAGGAAGAACAAGGCCTATGAAGAAAAGAACACCTTGCCTACTGTGA
Organism: Bufo bufo; assembly: GCF_905171765.1. Lineage (NCBI taxonomy): Eukaryota > Metazoa > Chordata > Amphibia > Anura > Bufonidae > Bufo > Bufo bufo. The sequence continues at coordinate 213,918,221 of NC_053396.1, read as the reverse complement.
AGCATGGCGGGGGGTCAATCATGCTTTGGGGCTGTTTTGCTTCTACAGGTACAGGGAAGCTTCAGCGTGTGCAAGGTACCATGAATTCTCTTCAGTACCAGGAGATATTGGATGAAAATGTGATGCAGTCCGTCACAAACCTGAGGCTTGGGAGACGTTGGACCTTTCAACAGGACAATGATCCCAAGCATACCTCCAAGTCCACTAGAGCATGGTTGAAGATTAAAGGCTGGAACATTTTGAAGGGGCCATCGCAGTCACCAGACTTAAATCCGATTGAGAACCTCTGGTGGGACCTAAAGAAAGCAGTTGCTGCGCGCAAGCCTAAGAATGTGACTGAACTGGAGGCTTTTGCCCATGAAGAATGGGCGAAGATACCCGTAGATCGCTGCAAGACACTTGTGTCAAGCTATGCTTCACGTTTAAAAGCTGTTATAACTGGAAAAGGATGTTGTACTAAGTACTAAGATTGAAAGTCACTTGGGGGTTGAATAAAACTGATAATGATGTGAGCACAGAAAAGACATTTGTGGTTATTTCATTATAAATGTTATGTTATATTTGTCTGACTTACAAGGGCCTCTTTGATTTAATTGTAAACAAGATGACTGAAATGATCAAAATCAATGTCAAACTGGCCAAAACACTCAATTTCAGTGGGGGTTGAATAATTTGGAACACAACTGTAGAAGCAGTATTATAGTAGTTATTTTTTTTTTTACATAGGATTATTATTAAAGTAGTCATATTCTCGTACATAGGAGGCAGTATTATAGTAGTTATATTCTTGTACATAGGAGCAGTATTATAGTAGTTAAATGTAATAAATGAGATAGGGGGCGGCACGACTGCTCCGGCTGAATACACGAGGAAAAAGACGCTGTATATGGCTGGAGAGGACCCACACGATCGGCGGTGCTCAGCTGTAGAGGTGAGATGCAAGAATCAAGGTACTGTAGAACGGAATAAAGCAGCGACACTCACCCGTGTGGAGTCAAATCAGCAACTTTATTTTTCGAATGCTACATCAGGCAGGGGGCAGACAATTCAAAACACACGCATTGATCAGCGGCGGCCGTTTCGCGCCAAATGCGCTTCTTCTGGCTGTGCGTCAATGCGTGTCTACACATCACTCCTCTTAAATACTAGCGCAGGCAGCAGTCAAGAATCGACAGATCAGGCTACGTCAGCATCCAAGTGATGTGCTGATACGGGAATGCATTACAAACACAATATAAAAACAATGTACGTGCAAAACAAAGGAACACATACATACTACACAACAAAGAGCTTGACATATTGAGACACTCACAAAAAAGGACTTAGATCGTTCCTATCATTAAGTCCCAATTCCCCTAGGGCTTGTGTTCGCAATATCCATTTAGCCTCTCTCTGCAGGAGGAGGCGATGTCTATCTCCTCCCTGCAAAGGGAAAAGGAGAGAAGAAAGAGACAGGAGGCCGCGCCTCGTGTGTGTGGCTGTATATTTGGTTTGAACGCACTGTATACAAGAAGCGCTTACCGTATGTTGTTGTGTGAAGCCACAACAACTGTAGAAAGCTTGTGCTGGTATTCTCCCGTCCAGCATGCGGGGTCCTGTACTGCTGCCAAGGGTTCCTTTTTCTCTGCCCCAGACGGTGGCAGGAGAAATAAGAATGAAGATAAAAGATATAGTGGTTTTTGAACCCTATTTGCGGCGCTGAAAACAGGAGGCAGATTCTCGTGAAGTATTTTTTTAAAAATTGGATAGCTTGTTTATTCTTTTGTCAACGCGTTTCAAGGGCGCACAGCCCTCTTCGTCAGGACAATAAAAGCATATGTAGTATCAAGTTAAAACATCGTCTTTTAAAAAGGGGTATTTTGGCGCGCAGGCCAGTGGTTCGTTGGGCAGGGAGCTGGTGTGAATGACGTCATTAGCGGCGTCACTGGGGGGGACGTCCTTCACTATCTGGATGATGTTGAAGGTACGGTGATCGCTCTTTTTTGTATATGTATATAGCGCGTCTGGTTGCCGTTTTTATGGTCTTTATGTCTTTTTATTGTTGTTCTTCTGTAAGTATTATTGTGTGCTGGCCGATCATTTTTGTTGCAGTGGTGTACGGCCTATTTAGGTACCCTGATCTAGTAGTTCTTGTATGTTTTGGGCTGCTGCCGGCACTGTAAAGTAAGGGGGATGAGTGTCCTGGTAGCGCTCCCAGTGCCTGTAGATGTCAGGCTTTGGTAGAACTTATACTTTGCTGTAGTAACCGCATAAAGGAAAGGGAAAGAAGTGGGCAGTGTTCCGTTTCAGATGGCTTTTCAAGGTGCTGCAGGGTGACGGGCTATGTTGGCGCTATGATTTTGAAAGTGTGTTGGGAGCGGGTGTTCCATGCTGCTGGGTGTTCCCATGGGTACGGAGATGTTTCATTTGGGAGGCAGGCAGTGGGGAGCGCACTGGAGAGGGCCGCATTTTTGCATATATGACTGCGGCAGGGTCCCTGTATTTGGTCTCTTGCGGTGGGGAGGTACGTCCTTTTGGAGTTGTTATCTGGCATTTTGGTCTTGTAGAACGGAGGGGGTGCGGTGATTCCTCTTAGTTTGGAATTGTGTTGTATTTTTATTTTTATTTTATTTTATTTTATTTTATTTTGTGTTTGGGTGTATGCATATAGGGAGGCCCAGGTGTCTGTATTGTCATATGTATTGAAATTGCTGTCGGCAGATTTGTTATGTTTGTGTGTACTTGTTGGTACGTGGATTATGTTTGTGTGTTGATATTTTCGTTTTTATTTTGTGGTTGTAGAGTGCGCTGTCTGCTGTGTTTCCAGGCTGGAGACTGTGACACCGTCCGCAGGTAATATCACTTTGTATGTCATTTGTTTTATAGCGCAGGGTTTTTGTAGCAGAAAAACTGGAGGGGGGGGGGGGGGGTGGCGGAGGTGTTGTATTTTTATTCGTATGTTTTTGCCAAGATGTTTCTATATTTATAGATTAGAACATGGGATGGGTGTCTTGTTGGTTGTATTTTTTTGGGGGATCGGATGGGGGCGGCTGACGGACATGGAAAGGGGCACCATGTATTTTTATTTATATTATGGAAAATAGTTTATCTTTTTTATTTTTTAGGGGGTGGGTTTGGGGGTGTCTGATTATAGGATGGTTTCCGAAATTGCGTTGAGCCCATATGGTGCAAGGGTGTCCAGCTGGTATATCCAGTACACTTCTCTCTTTTGTAGGGTGTTGAATCTGTTAAAGGGATTTTCGGCTATGAAATCGATTGGGGTGATGGTTAGGGGGTGTTTTTCTTTTTCGGGTGTTGATGCACAGTGTCTGGAAAGACTGTGTTTTGGGTACTGTCTGCGTATGTTATACCTGTGTTGGTTTACACGGTTATGTAGGGCCTGGGTTGTGCGTCCCACATACTGGAGGCCGCATTTGCATTCAATAAGATATATCACGTAGCAGGTTTGGCATGTCATGTGGTGTTTGATCATAAAGGTGGAACCGTTTTTGTTTGAAGTGAATTGTGTGCGGTTGTGTGTAATGACCTTACAACATAGGCAGGTTTTTACTCCACATTTGAAACTGCCTTTCTGTTCGGGCCTATCCCTTTCCGTGGTTTTTTCGTGTTGTCTAGGTTTGCTGGGGGCTAGCATGTTTTTCACTGTGGGGGCTCTTCTGTGGATGACTCTTGGTTGTGATGACAGGTGTTTTTTGAGATAGGGATCTTGTTGTAGAATGTGCCAATGTTTGGCTAATATTGAACGGATGGTTTTGTTGGATGTATTATATTGGGTGATTAGGCTTAGGTGCATTTCCGATTTTTGTTCATTCTTATTTCAAAATCATAGCGCCAACATAGCCCGTCACCCTGCAGCACCTTGAAAAGTCATCTGAAACGGAACACTGCCCACTTCTTTCCCTTTCCTTTATGCGGTTACTACAGCAAAGTATAAGTTCTACCAAAGCCTGACATCTACAGGCACTGGGAGCGCTACCAGGACACTCATCCCCCTTACTTTACAGTGCCGGCAGCAGCCCAAAACATACAAGAACTACTAGATCAGGGTACCTAAATAGGCCGTACACCACTGCAACAAAAATGATCGGCCAGCACACAATAATACTTACAGAAGAACAACAATAAAAAGACATAAAGACCATAAAAACGGCAACCAGACGCGCTATATACATATACAAAAAAGAGCGATCACCGTACCTTCAACATCATCCAGATAGTGAAGGACGTCCCCCCCAGTGACGCCGCTAATGACGTCATTCACACCAGCTCCCTGCCCAACGAACCACTGGCCTGCGCGCCAAAATACCCCTTTTTAAAAGACGATGTTTTAACTTGATACTACATATGCTTTTATTGTCCTGACGAAGAGGGCTGTGCGCCCTTGAAACGCGTTGACAAAAGAATAAACAAGCTATCCAATTTTTAAAAAAATACTTCACGAGAATCTGCCTCCTGTTTTCAGCGCCGCAAATAGGGTTCAAAAACCACTATATCTTTTATCCTCCCTGCAAAGGGGCGGACACAGTTTCAAGGCCAGAAAAAGAGATACAACTCGTGTCACTATCATGGGCACTTCTAATATGTTCTATAAACCTGGGACAACCTTTCCCTGTCTTGATGGAATTGAAATGTTCTCTCACTCGTTCGAACAGGCATCTAATAGTTTTACCGATGTAAAAACGCCCACATGTGCACAATAATAAATATACTAAATAAGTACTGCGGCAGTTAATAAAGTATTATAGTAGTTATATTCTTGTACATAGGAGGCAGTATTATAGTAGTTATATTCTTGTACATAGGAGCAGTATTATAGTAGTTATATTCTTGTACATAGGACCAGTATTATAATAGTTATATTATTGTACATAGGAGCAGTATTATAGTAGTTATATTCTTGTACACAGGAACAGTATTATAGTACATATATTCTTTTACATATGAGCAGTATTATAGTAGTTATATTCTTGTACATAGGAGCAGTATTATAGTAGTTATATTATTGTACACACAAGCAGTATAATAGTAGTAATATTCTAATACATAGGAGGTAGTATTATTGTAGTTATATGCTTGTACATAGGAACAGCATTATAGTAGTTATATTCTTGTATAGAGATGGCCTTGCGGTTCACCCAGCGATCGTTTTGCGCGAACTTTGCTAGTTCGCGATTCACCGAGCATACAAACATATTGCGATGTTCGCCAGCACCATATTCTTTTGCATTGCGCCAAACTTTGACCCATGATACATCCATCAGGTGGGACAGGACAGCCAATTGAGACGTTTCAGCACATGGACACACCCCCACCCTATCACAGAACCCAATCTGGAAGCCATTTTACATTCTCTGTTTTGCCATTGTAGGGAGAGGTTGCTTTGTGGAGCAGGGACAGACTATTAGGGACACCAAACGCTAACTTATAGGGCCACAAATGTCCTTTTAGTCCTTGGTATAGGTGTGATATCGATAGGTGTGATATACTGAGGGGTGTGATATACTCATAATATACTTTCTAACATAGAAAGTATATTATAGTGCATTTGAATTGTGCAGCAGTTGTGTGCGGTTCTGCTGCGATACCGCAGCTACACAGAGGGAAAAAAGCTAATGGAATAACTAATTGCAACTGGTGTGATATACCTGTTGCCCCTAAAAAAACAGATTGAGGGGTGTAATATACCTATAATATACTTTCTAACATAGAAAGTATGTTATAGTGCATCAGTATTGTACAGCAGTTGTGTGCGGTTCTGCTGCGATACCGCAGGTATGTAGAGGGACAAACGTTATTGGAACTACTATTTGCAACGGGTGTGATATACCTGATGCCCCAAAAAAACAGATTGAAGGGTGCGATATACTTGCTTCCACAAAATACTGATTAAGGGGTGTTATAAACCTACTTCCACCAAATATTGATTCATGGGTTCTATATAACTGTTTACACAAAATACTGATTGAGGGGCGCAATATACCTGCTTCTACAAAATACTGATTGAGGGGTTCTATATACTTGTTTCCACAAAATATTGATTGAGGGGTGCGATACACCTGCTTCCACCAAATATAGATTGAGGCCTGCAATACACCGGCTTCCACAAAATGCTGATTGAGGGGTACGATATACCTGCTTCCACCAAATATTGATTCACAGGTTTTATATACCCGTTTCCACAAAATACTGATTAAGGAGTGTGATATACCTGCTTCTACAAAATACTGATTAAGGGGTTCTATATACCTGATTCCACAAAATACTTATTGAGGGGTTCCATATACCTGTTTCCACCAAATATTGATTTAGGCCTGCGATACAACTGATTCCACAAAATACTGATTGAGGGGTGCGATATACCTGCTTCCAACAAATATTAATTCATGGGTTCTATATACCCGTTTCCACCAAATACTGATTGATGGGTGCGATATACCTGCTTCTACAAAATACTGATTAAGGGGTTCAATATACCTGATTCCACAAAATACTTATTGAGTGGTGCCATATACCTGCTTCCACCAAATATTGATTCAGGAGTTCTATATACCTGTTTCCACAAAATACTGATTGAGGGGGCGATATACCTGATTCTACAAAATATTGATTAAGGGGTTCTATATACCTGCTTCCACAAAATACTGATCAAGGGGTGCGATATACCTGCTTCCACCAAATATTGATTGAGGCCTGCGATACACCAGCTTCTAAAAAATACTGATTAAAGGGTGCGATATACCTGCTTCCACCAAATAATGATTCAGGGGTTCTTTATACCTGTTTCCACAAAATACTGATTGAGGGGTGCGATATGCCTGCTTCCACCAAATATTGATTAAGGCCTGCCATACACTGGCTTCTAAAAAATACTGATTAAGGGGTGCGATATACCTGCATCCACCAAATAATGATTCAGGGGTTCTATATACCTGTTTCCACAAAATACTGATTGAGGGGTGCGATATACCTGATTCTACAAAATACTGATTAAGGGGTTCTATATACCTGTCTCCACAAAATACTGATTGAGGGGTGCGATATAAATGCTTCCACCAAATATTGATTGAGGCCTGCGATACACCTGCTTCCGCAAAATAGTGATTGAGGGGTGCGATATACCTGCTTCCACCAAATATTGAATGAGGCCTGCGATACACCGACTTCCACAAAATACTGATTAAGGGGTGCGATATACCTGCTTCCACCAAATATTGATTCAGGGGTTCTATATACCTGCTTCCACAAAATACATATCAAGGGGTGTGGTATAACTGCTTCCACAAAATATTGATTAAAGGGTTCTATATACCTGATTCCACAAAATACTGATTGAGGGGTGTGATATACCTGCTTCTACAAAATACAGATTAAGGGGTTCTATATACCTGATTCCACAAAAAACTGATTGAGGAGTGCGATATACCTGCTTCCACCAAATATTGATTTAGGCCTGCGATACACCTGCTTTCACAAAATACTGATATAGTGGTGCGATATACCTGCATTCCACCAAATATTAATTGAGGCCTACGATACACCGGCTTCTAAAAAATACTGATTAAGGGGTGCGATATACCTGCTTCCACCAAATAATGATTCAGGGTTTCTATATACCTGTTTCCACATAATACTGATTGAGGAGTGCGATATACCTGCTTCTACAAAATACTGATTAAGGGGTTCTATATACCTGATTCCACAAAAAACTGATTGAGGGGTGCGATATACCTGCTTCCAACAAATATTGATTTAGGCCTGCGATACACCTGCTTTCACAAAATACTGATTGAGGGGTGCGATATACCTGCATTCCACCAAATATTGATTGAGGCCTGCGATACACCGGCTTCTAAAAAATACTGATTAAGGGGTGCAATATACCTGCTTCCACCAAATAATAATTCAGGGGTTCTATATACCTGGTTCCATTAAATACTGATTGAGGGGTGCAATATACCTGCTTCTACAAAATATTGATTAAGGGGTTCTATATAACTGCTTCCATAAAATACTGATTAAGGGGTTTGATACACCTGCTTCCACAAAATACTGATTGAGGTGTGCGATATACCTGCTTCCGCCTAATATTGATTCAGGTGTTCTATATTCCTGCTTCCACAAAATACTGATTGAGGGTTGCGATATACCTGCTTCTACAAAATACTAATTAAGGGGTTCCATATACCTGCTTCCACAAAATACTGTTTGAGGGGTGCGATATTCCTGCTTCCACTAAATATTGATTGAGGCCTGCGATACACCGGCTTCCACAAATACTATTCTTCTCTAGGGACTTTGGCACAGGGTCATTTTGAAAATGACAGGCAGAGGAAGAGGCAGGCCATTACGCAGGGGTGGTAGGGCTCAGTTAGGTGCACCAGGCCAGAGCTTAAGTGGGAAGTTGGAGAAGGCGCGTGCGATTACGTCAAAGGATGCACCAGAGTTGGTTGAGTGGCTCACTCATCCTTCCGCTTCTGCACCCTCCTCATCCTCTGTATCGGGAACTGTGGAAGTCACTGTTAATGGGGCGGGTACTGTGGAAGTGATTGTTAAAGGGGCGGACACTGCCGAGGTCACTGTTAAAGGGACAGGCACTGTGGAAGTCACTGTAAAAGGGGCGGGTACTGTAAAGGTCACTGTTAAAGGGGCTTCCACTATGAATGTCACTGTTAAAGGGATGGTCAATGTTAAAGGGGCGGGCACTGTGGAGGTCACTGATTAAAGGGTGCGGGCACTGTGGAATTCATTGTTAAAGGGGCGGGCACTGTGAAGGTCACTGTTAAAGAGGCAGCCACTATGAAGCTCGCTGTTAAAGGGGTGGTCACTGCTAAAAGGGTGGTCAATGTTAAAGGGGCGGGCACTGTGGAGGTCACTGTTAAATGGGCAGGTACTGTGGAGATCACTTTTAAAGGGGCAGGAACTGTAGAGGTCAATGTTAAAGAGGCAGGCACTGTTATTGTTACTGTTAAAGAGGCGGGCACTGTGGAGGTCACTGTTAAAGGGGCGAGTGCTGCTGAGGTCACTTTTAAAGAGGTGGGTGGTGTGGAGGTCACTGTTAAAGGGGAGGGCACTGTGGAGGACACTTTTAAAAAGGCAGGCACTGTGGAGGTCACTGTTAAACGGGCAGGCACTATGGAGGTTACTGTTAAAGAGGCATGCACTGTGAAGGTCACAGTTAAAGGGGCGCGCGCTGCGGATGTCACTGTTAAAGGGCCAGGCACTGTGTAGGTCATTGTTAAAGAGGCGGGTGCTGTGTAGGCCACTGTTAAAGGGGCTGACACTGTGGAGGTTACTGTTAAAGGGGCGGGCACTGTGGAGGTCACTGTTAAAGGGCCTGGCACTGCGGAGGTTAATATTAAATGGGCCGGCACTGTAGAGGTAATTGTTAAAGGTGCAGTGCGCTGTCGAGGTCACTGATAAAGGGGCGGACACTGTGGAGGTCGCTGTTAATGGGACGGGCACTGCGGAGGTCACTGTAAAAGGGGAGGGTGCTGTGGAGGTTACTGTTAAAGGGGTGAGTACTGTGGAGGTCACTGTTAAAGGGATTGGCACTGTGAAGGTCACTTTTAATGGGGCGGGCCCCTGATGTGGTCACTGTCAAGGGAATAGGGTGCTGTGAAACTCACTGTTAAAGAGCTGGGCTGCTGTGAAGGTCAAAGTTAAGGGGATGGGCTGCTGTGGAGGTCCTATTAAAAAGTGGCGGGGCACTGTGGGGGGGTCAGTGTTAAGGGGTGGGGGACTGTGGGGTTCACTGTTAAAGGGGCAGGGTGCTATAAAGGTCACTGTTATGGGGGATACTGTCGATATATTTTAATGACACACAGAAACATTGAATGAAATAGATGAAATATACACGTGCGAAGCCGGGTCCTTCTGATTGCATATATATATATATATATATATATATACACTCACCTAAAGAATTATTAGGAACACCTGTTCTATTTCTCATTAATGCAATTATCTAGTCAACCAATCACATGGCAGTTCCTTCAATGCATTTAGGGGGGTGGTCCTGGTCAAGAAAATCTCCTGAACTCCAAACTGAATGTCAGAATAGGAAAGGAAGGTGATTTAAGCAATTTTGAGCGTGGCATGGTTGTTGGTGCCAGACGGGCCGGTCTGAGTATTTCACAATCTGCTCAGTTACTGGGATTTTCACGCACAACCATTTCTAGGGTTTACAAAGAATGGTGTGAAAAGGGTAAAACATCCAGTATGCGGCAGTCCTGTGGGCAAAAATGCCTTGTGGATGCTAGAGGTCAGAGGAGAATGGGCCGACTGATTCAAGCTGATAGAAGAGCAACATTGACTGAAATAACCCCTCGTTATAACCGAGGTCTGCAGCAAAGCATTTGTGAAGCCACAACACACACAACCTTGAGGCGGATGGGCTACAACAGCAGAAGACCCCACCGGGTGCCACTCATCTCCACTACAAATAGGAAAAAGAGGCTACAATTTGCACGAGCTCACCAAAATTGGACTGTTGAAGACTGGAAAAATGTTGCCTGATGAGTCTCGATTTCTGCTGAGACATTCAACTGGTAGAGACCGAATTTGGCGTAAACAGAATGAGAACATGTATCCATCATTAGTGATGAGCGGCAGGGGTCATATTCGAATTCGCGATATTTCGCGAATATTTTGTAGAATATTCGTCGAATATTCGCAAATTCAAATATTCGTTATATTCTACGATTTTTTTTACAAAAAAAATCGGCAAGGTAATGATCGTGTAATATGCAAATTTTCGTATTCGAATTTTCAAATTTTTATTGCGAATTTTTAAACTTTTAGACAGAGAATATTATAGCACTATATTAGCTAAATTGCTCTATAATCGTTTGTTTTTTGAATATTCGCTATATTGCTATAACTTTTCGTAATATTCTAAAACAAGAATATATAGCAATATAGCGAATATTCGAAAAAAACAAATATAGAGCAATTTAGCTAATATAGTGCTATAATCTTCTTTATCTAATAGTTGTAATTTTTTTCTCATCTAAAGTTCAGATTGGAAAAAAATTACAACTATAAAAAAAAAGATTATAGCACTATATTAGCTAAATTGCTCTATATTAATTTTTTTTCGAATATTCGCTATATTGCTAAAACAAGAATATATAGCAATATAGCGAATATTAAAAAAAAAAAGAATATAGAGCAAAATTCGCAAACAACACTACTCCTAAAGTCAAGTATATTGCAGCCTTCTTATTGGCCCACAAGCTAGAAGCAGGGAGGGATCATGTGTACTGCTAAAAAAAAAAAAATCGAATATAAAAAAATAATATATATCGAATATTCGAAATTACGAATATATATCACTATATTCAAAATATTTGCGAATTTTCGAAGTACCTATATTCGCGATAAAAATTCGAAATTTAAATATTCGTGATCAACACTATCCATCATGCCTTGTTACCACTGTGCAGGCTGGTGGTGGTGGTGTAACGGTGTGGGGGATGTTTTCTGGGCACACTTTAGGCCCCTTAGTGCGAGTACCTGAGTATTGTTTCTGACCATGTCCATCCCTTCATGACCACCATGTATCCATCCTCTGATGGCTACTTCCAGCAGGATAATGCACCATGTCACAAAGCTCAAATTATTTCAAATTGGTTTCTTGAACATGACAATGAGTTCACTGTACTAAAATGGCCCCCACAGTCACCAGATCTCAACCCAATAGAGCATCTTTGGGATGTGGTGGAACGGGAGCTTCGTGCCCTGGATGTGCATCCCTCAAATCTCCATCAACTGCAAGATGCTATCCTATCAATATGGACCAACATTTCTAAAGAATGCTATCAGCACCTTGTGGAATCAATGCCACGTAGAATTAAGGCAGTTCTGAAGGCAAAAGGGGGTCCAACACCGTATTAGTATGGTGGCACTAATAATTCTTTAGGTGAGTGTATATATATATATATATTTATATATATATATATATATAAATAATATTTTTACATAGAGTCATAGTTTTTCCTATGTATATTGCTGTTGTATCTCAGGCCAGCAAGATCATTCACTGTGAGCTGCTACCACACATGCATTACATTTTTGAATGTATGAATTCAGCTCCGCCCCAGCCTCCAATATAAGCAGCATCAGTAGTAACACTACTTTGCTATGACTAAAGGTGTTATATACATCCAAAATGTGTCATAGGAGGTGCGTTTTTTTCTGCTCTATGTGTTTGGCATACCTAGATTTTATGACTGTTCTTAAATAAAGGATTCCATTGTTATATCTGAAGTTTTCAGTATCACAATTGTTATATTCCTGTACATAGGAGGCAGTATTATAGTAGTTATATTCTTGAATATAGGAGCAGTATTATAGTAGTTATATTCTTTTACATAGGAGCAGTATTATAGTAGCTATATTCTTGTACAGAGGAGGCAGTATTATAGTAGTTATATTCCTGTACATAGGAGGCAGTATTATAGTAGTTATATTCTTGAATATAGGAGCAGTATTATAGTAGTTATATTCTTTTACATAGGAGCAGTATTATAGTAGCTATATTCTTGTACAGAGGAGGCAGTATTATAGTAGTTATATTCTTGTACATATGAGCAGTATTATAGTAGTTATATTCTTGAATATAGGAGCAGTATTATAGTAGTTATATTCTTGTACATAGGAGCAGTATTATAGTAGTTGTATTCTTGTACATAGGAGCAGTATTATAGTAGTTATATTCTTGAATATAGCAGCAGTATTATAGTAGTTATATTCTTTTACATAGGAGCAGTATTATAGTAGCTATATTCTTGTACAGAGGAGGCAGTATTAAAGTAGTTATATTCTTGTACATAGGAGTAGTATTATAGTAGTTATATTCTTGTACATAGGAACAGTATTATAGTAGTTATATTCTTGTACATAGGAGCAGTATTATAGTAGTTATATTCTTGTACATAGGAGTAGTATTATAGTAGTTATATTCTTGTACATAGGAACAGTATTATAGTAGTTATATTCTTGTACATAGGAGGCAGTATTACAGTAGTCATATTCTTGTACATAGGAGCAGTATTATAGTAGTTATATTCTTGTACATAGGAGCAGTATTATAGTAGTTATATTATTGTACATAGGAGTAGTATTATAGTAGTTATATTCTTGTAAATAATAGCAGTATTATAGTAGTTATATTCTTGTATATGGGAGCAGTATTATAGTAGTTATATTCTTGCACATAGGAGCAGTATTATAGTAGTTATATTCTTGAACATAGGAGCATTATTATAGCAGTTATATTCTTGTACATAATAGCAGTATTATAGTAGTTATATTCTTGTACATAGGAGCAGTATTATAGTAGTTATATTCTTGTACATAGGAGCAGTATTATAGTAGTTATATTCTTGTACACAGGAGCAGTATTATAGTAGTTATATTTTTTTACATAAGAGCAGTATTATAGTAGCTATATTCTTTTACATAGGAGCAGTATTATAGTAGCTATATTCTTGTACAGAGGAGGCAGTATTATAGTAGTCATATTCTTGTACATAGGAGCAGTATTATAGTAGTTATATTCTTGTACATAGGAGCAGTATTATAGTAGTTATATTCTTGTACACAGGAGCAGTATTATAGTAGTTATATTTTTTTACATAAGAGCAGTATTATAGTAGCTATATTCTTTTACATAGGAGCAGTATTATAGTAGCTATATTCTTGTACATAGGAGCAGTATTATAGTAGCTATATTCTTGTACATAGGAGCAGTATTATAGTAGTTATATTTTTTTACATAAGAGCAGTATTATAGTAGCTATATTCTTTTACATAGGAGCAGTATTATAGTAGCTATATTCTTGTACAGAGGAGGCAGTATTATAGTAGTCATGTACTTGAACATGGGAGCAATATTATAGTAGTTATATTCTTGTACGTAGGAGCAGTATTATATTAGTTATATTATTGTACATAGGAGCAGTTTTATAGTAGTTATATTATTGTACATAGGAGTAGTATTATAGTAGTTATATTCTTGTACATAGGAGCAGTATTATAGTGGTTATATTCTTGTACATAGGAGGCAGTATTATAGTAGTTATATTCTAGTACATAGGAGCAGTATTATAGTAGTTATATTCTTGTACATAAGAGCAGTATTATAGTAGTTATATTCTTGTACATAATAGCAGTATTATAGTAGTTATATTCTTGTACATAGGAGCAGTATTATAGTAGTTATATTCTTGTACATAGGAGCAGTATTATAGTAGTTATATTCTTGTACATAGGAGCAGTATTATAGTAGTTATATTCTTGTATATATGAGCAGTATTATAATAGTTATATTCTTGAACATAGGAGCAGTATTATAGTAGTTATATTCTTTTACATAGGAGCAGTATTATAGTAGCTATATTCTTGTACAGAGGAGGCAGTATTATAGTAGTTATATTCTTGTACATGGTAGCAATATTATAGTTATATTCTTGTACATAGGAGCAGTATTATAGTAGTTATATTCTTGTACATAGGAGCAGTATTATAGCAGTTATATTCTTGTACATAGGAGCAGTAATATAGTAGTTATATTCTTGTACATAGGAAGCAGTATTATAATAGTTATATTCTTTTACGAAGGAACAGTATTATGGTAGTAACATTATTTTACATAGGTGGTAGTATTATAGTAGTTATACTGTACATTTGTACATAGAGTCAGCATTATAGTAATTTTATTCTTGCACATAGGAGGCAGTATTATAGTAGTTTTATACTTCTACATTGAGGCACTACTATAGTAGTTATATATTTTTTTTAACATACTGACAATAGTATAGCAGTATTATCATTATATCTGAGATATGATACTACAGTTTGTCTGTCAAGCTAGGAAAAAATATAATTCTTCTGTATCCATGTTAAATTCCATTTTACTACAATCTGGCATCGCCTCTTCTTGCTTTGGAAGATGCTTACTTTATAATTGACTCCGGTTTCCTTTAGCAGACCCATTGATGTCAGATTGGTTGCACGTTCCACGTGTAGGTCCCAAAGGGACTCATTAGAGGGGAATTCTCCTGAATGCAGTCTATTCAGATAAAGGGAATGTGATAGATTTCAGGTGTCTTAAAAAACATTCCAGATCATCATGACCGTATTTTTATTATCTAACAAACTTCAGTGCAAACTTTTCCTCTCCAGATAATGACTGGTATACAAATGGCACACTTGTAAGGACACCATAAAATATTTAACTCCATCATTCTGAACTGCGAAGAAAGGAACCTTAACAAGCCCCAATGAATAGCATTTCAGTTAATGCCCATTAACCACAGCGTACGATAAGCTCATTAATAAGTAACGCGTTGCTAGTATTGTATAGATGAAAAGTTTAAACCTCCTTCGAGAGTCTCTTCTATCAACTGCTCGCTATTTAGATTTATCTTCATGGGGACGAGAAGATGAGCAGTACCTTAAGAAAGGAGAATGCATCTTTGTTTTTGTGGAAACGGAAGTCAGCCGTTATGTACTCAGGAGAAGAACAAAATTTGTCATTTTGTTCAGATCTCGGAAACTAGCCTATTTGTTTTGGTCTAATTAGAAGCCTGCCATTGGTAGCAGATAGTTTTACGTATTTTGTTTCAAAGTCTAATTGATCTGTGTAAAAAGTCTTAAAGTCATGAAATAATGAGGCACTTTTTTGCACAGAAACTTGATGGGTAACTAATTGTTGTTCAACAGAATCACCAACAAGAAAATTTTCTTTTTTAGGTTCTATCTTCTATGTTACAGACCTGGATTGTTGGGTGGATTAGAAATGATTTAGATCAATATGGAAGGCATGAGTTTTGTTCAGTGTAGCAAGTTGGTTTTAATGTGATGAAGAGGCCAGTATGAACAACGCTCCACCTCTTCCTTTGCCTAAAAAAAAAAACTAATTACACTATTTTATGTAATTGAGATGAATTTTTAAGTTAAAGGGTTTCTGTCACCAGATTTAACCCTATTAAGCTATCTGACATTAGCGATGTGCTAATGTCAGCTAAACCTAACTAGCCTATTCCTACTTTTATCTATGCCTACGTTACCCCAGAAATCTAACTTGTATAATATGCTAATTAGCCTCTAGGAGCAAAGGGGCGTTGTTCCTGCTCCCAGAGGCTCCGTTCTCCCACCTTTGTCGCCTCCCTCCAAGTCCTGATTGACAGGGCCAGGCAGTGCTCGCATCTGTCTGCCAGCCCTGTGCTCTGGTGAAATCTCGCGCTGTTCAGCATTCGGTGCAGGCACGGTGAGTGAAAGACACTCGGAGGCTTTCAGGGAAGTTCTGCTGCAGAAGTCTGGTCCTTCAGATTTGGCTAGAGGCGTACCCCAGGAAGCAGGAAGCAAAACTCCTGCTTAATGGATTTACGCAGGGGTTTTTCATCCCACATGAGCAGTTGTCTTGTGTGCTGTTATGTTCTAACTTGAAATCAGTCATGGAAAACGTCAGAGTGGCCAGAGAGAAGCTCAGGAAGGAGATAGCATTAGAATATATGGTGGGCCCTTTTCCAGGACCTCCACTTCCTAATTTGAGAGTGTCTCCTTTGCGTCTAGTCCCAAAAAAGGAGGTAGGGAAGTTTAGGTTAATACACCATCTTTCTTTTTCCCCGGGACTTTGGCAAATGACGATATCGCAATAGAGGATGCAGCAGTTTCATATACATCCTTTGATAGGGCAGTTATGTTAGTTCATTCGGCAGGCTGGGGTGTTTTACTGGCAAAGTCGGACATTGAGTCTGTGTTTCGTTTGTTGCCAGTCCATCCTGACTGTGTTCATTTGCTGGGTTGTTTTTTGGAAGGGGTTATTTTGTGGACTTATGTTTGCCCATGGGATGTTCCATTTCATGTTATTTTTTCGAAGTCTTTAGTTCCTTTTTGGAATTGACAGTAAGATATGAAACAGATTGTGTATCCTTGCTACATTACTTGGATGATTTTTTTGTTTGTGGGTCCAGACTCTTCTACACAGTGTCAGTATCTACTACAGACTCTCCGCGTATTGATGTCCAATCTGGGGGTCCCCCTTGCTATGGATAAAACGGAAGGTCCATGTACATGTTTATCATTTCTGGGAGTGGAGATTGACATGGTCAGTATGGTATTTAGGCTACCCTAGGACAAATTGTCTCATTTAGTGACGATGGTCAGTCAGTTTGTGTTGGCCCGAAGGCGACTTTACGCCAAACCCAGGTTTTGTTGGGTTTGCTAAATTTTGCTTGTAAGGTTTTGCCAATGGGCAGGGCCTTTTGTCGGCGTGGTGTGCGATACGCTCATCATTTTATACATCCTACAAGAACCTTGAAGGAGGATCCTTTTTACATTCTTTTAACAGACCGGTGATTTGTCAGGAATTGGAAGTGTCTAAGGTTGATTTGTGCCTGTATGCGGATGCAGCTGGGGGTGATGGTTTTGGAACAATTCTCGGATCTCATTGGATTGTTGGCAAGTTAGGCGGAGTGCCTTGGGTTTGACACGTAATTTGACGCTACTAGAACTGTTCCCGATACTGGTGTCAGTGGACATATGGGGAAGGGAGATAGCCAATAAGAAGATCTGTTTTTGGACAGACAATATGGAAGTGGTGCAGGTGGTCAGCAAACTATCGTCTTCATCTTTACCTGTCTTTACCTGTGTTTACCTGCTTCTCAGACATTTGATTCTTCGTTGTCTTTGTTTGAATATTTGGTTTAGGGTGAAACATGTCCCGGGTAGACAAAATGTTTTAGCTGATGGTTTATCCCGTTCACAAATTACTCAATTTTGGGAACTTCACCCACTGGCAGATGAGGAGGGGGCTTCTTGCCAGGAATTCTTATGGAACCTGATAGAGATGAACTTGTAAAGCAGATTTTGGCTTCAGTATAAAAAAAGCACTTGGCCGAGTCATCAAAAATTCTGGTTGCAATGGGTGTCAGGTATTGGGAGGATTGCCCCTATGATGCCTGATGAGTTGCTGCGGGCTATTCTTCAATTTGTAGTGCAATTACGCAATATTTCATCCTCAGCGAATGTGGTTCGTAAGGGATTATCGGGGGTGTATTTCTTTTTACAGCTACATGGGGTACAGGATCTTACGAAGCACTTTCTGGTGCGGCAGACTGTTAAGGGATTGAAAAAAGTCTCCTCTGGGGTAGATATGCGTAGACCAGTTTCCTTTTCCTTATATTTGCATTTAATTACAATTTTGGAAGTGGTGTGCTTCGATTCCTGGGAGCTGGCCTTATTTTGTGCAGCTTTCGCTTTAGCCTTTTTTGCTGCACTTCTGCGAGTTAGTATCAGCTAGCCAGCGCAAGCCAGGCGGTTTGTTTTCCAAGGATGTGTGCTTCATAGGGGGTCACATGAGGATATGTGTCTGTAATTCAAAGACAGATCAGATGGGGCGTGGTCATTGGATATCCATTGGCCCATTGGGGTCGGCAGGTTGCCCAGTTGTATTAGTTTCCGATTTTGCATGTTTGCGCTCGGGGGAGGGCTCCTTTTTAGTTCACCAGTCTGGTCTCTCTCTATTACGATTTCAGTTTGCTTTCATTTTTAAAACCTGTTTGCGGGTATTGGGTTTGCCTCCTGGTGAATTTGGGATGCGTTCTTTCCGGATAGGAGCCGCTACTATGGCTGATTTGTATGAGTTTGATGAACAGGGTATGAAAAAGTTAGGTAGGTGGAGATCCACTTGTTTCAGATCGTATGTTAGACCAGATTTCTTAACTATGTAAGGTGAGGGCAATGTGTCAATCATTTTATGTTTCTTGCGTCTATTCCAGGTTCAGAGCGTGTTCAAGTTTGGTTGGTCGGTCATTCCTTCATCTTTTGGGCTGAACAGAGGGACAAAATTTGTCCTGTTGGTTTATCTCTAGGGATTCCGGATGTGGAGGCACATTGGAGAGGAATTAGAGGTTTGCAGTGGACTGGTGTGTTACCTGAGGTAGTAAACATTAGCCGTCAAGGTTTAGATAACTTAGTGTTGATCATTCACGCAGGTGGAAACGACTTAGGTAAGGTTAAGATAGGGGATCTGATTTAGTTGATTAGACAGGATTTGGGTTGTTTTACCAAACAATTTTGTAAAGTGATTATGGTCTGGTCGGAGATTTTTCCGCGGCTCCGCTAGCAAGGGGCTCAGAATGTGGCGGTTATTGGGAGGTGTCATCGGGTGTTGAATGTCAAAGTTTCTAAGTTTGTTAGAAGTCAAGGAGGTGTTGTTCTGCGGCATAGGAACTTGAAGGGGACAACCAGGCTCTTATTTTGCCGGATGGTATGCATTTAAACCAGATTGGCCTAGATATATTTCTGGCTGGTTTGCAGGATGGGGCGGAAAGAGCATTGGCTTTGTTGGGTGGGGTTGGCCAGAATTCAGAGTAGGTCTACTCTGCCTTCCTCGGTGGAGGTAGTCTGTGCCCAAAGAAAGAAATGCAGCTTGCATTCGGATGAGATAGAGAACATTGATGGTATTCGGTATTTAGCTTAAAGAGCATCGACTTAAGGATGGTTTAATTTAATAAAGCTGTGACCAATCCCACTTAACCCAAAACGTTGGTGTATAGTCGTTATTTGTATGGAAGGTGAAGACAGAGTTGAGTTAAAAGTGGGAAAAAAGGGTGTTTCTTTCAGAAGGCTTGTTATGTGTGATGATCCCCGCAGTCCAGCCTGTTATCCTGTTAAAAATTAATCTCAGTTACATAAGAGTATATTGAGTTTCCTCTCCCTATTGATTTGGTTGCCAACCTACTTTAATGTCGGAGTGCCACGATTTTATTGTATTTAGTTGAAGGTAAAATAAGACGAAAGTCGACAAAACCATGCTTGGGGTTAAGATCACGTTGGGCCACCCAGAAAAGGTGAGACTTGGAATGTATCATCTACTTAAATAGAACATCTGTGCGTCGCCTATACATCATAGTTTTTTTTTTTACCTCATGGGTCCCATGATGTATTATGAAGGGCAGGATCATGATCATAGAATGCCCTGATCAAAAGATTTTAGTCCATCTTGCCAATTTTTTGGAAAGGGATCTGCATAGAATATCACAGTATCCAAATGGCAACTAAATCTGTAGTCATAGTGTTAAAGAGTCTGATTACTGGCAAATCCCTGTATAATGCAAAATGCAAAGGAGAGTGACCGATGGCAATCTACATAGTTGGCCTTGACAATTCTGAACCTCGATTAGAAATGTAAGGATGGGCATGGAGTGGCTGATGTTGAAAGGCACATGCGCAGCTTAAACACTGCCAACAGCGGCTGCCTGACATGGGATCGCGCAGTAAAACAGAGGGCACCGCGCATGCATGAGACTTGGCAAAGCAAAGCCGAACTGCGGGCTGTCACTCAAAGGCAAGAGGGGGCGCGGTTACCTTGACTTCAAGAAAGGAGGCGCTGCCCCTTTGACTTCAAGCTGACATGCAAAATAGCGCGGACGGAGGATAAAAGATCGTTTTCTGACCTTATGCAGCATTGGACTGCAGGATGAAAAATATGATTATTATCACACTGCAGGCTACTCTGAGATACTGCTGGCGGGTTTACATGCATTTGGGAGGTGAAAGGTTCCCTTTAACTGTGTACTGCCTGGATCTCTAAAACCAGCATTGAAACCTTGGTGCCTGTTTAGACTGTACCTCCATAATCCTTGAACCCAGTGGGCCAGCTGCCAACTACACTGAGACTCTTCCAGGAGGTAGTGGTATGGTTGCTAACCTGCAGCAAAGTCCAGATCCCTGTATTTGGGTTAAAGGGTGAATACAAGGGAATGCCAGAATAACACCCTTAGGGTTCTCCCAATGCCAAACATGTTAGTTGGCACATCGGGTTCACAATTTGCTGATCTGTAACCATTGTGTTCCCTATGGTGACCAACCTGATATTCTTGATAATGGTGATGATAAGGTTGATCTACAGTTCTCAGTGATGATTGTTTTAAGGCAACAATTTTTTAAAAGGAACAAATTGCTCAAGAGAAAACTCAGAGAAACAGTAAAGTTTGTAGACAGTAACTTCTCAGCCACATCGATTTCCTGAGGAAATGATTAAGTACTGGTGTGAACAGGTAACGTTTATTGAAGACCCAAGGCTTTGTTATTACTACAATGTATGAAAATGAATATAATTCAATAAACTGCACATTCCCCAAACCTGAGAGTGTGTGAGTGATCAGGCTGTGGACGGCAAAGCAAAAGAGGAAAATTATGCTGAGATGATGCATTCAGGTCTCAGGTACAAAACGCTCAAATGATTATCATGATTAGCAATAATTCTTAATGGTGGAACTGAAGGCACCACCTCTGACATGTGAAACTACGGTCCTAATCATGCAGGACTATGGGTCAAATATATACCAATTACTTAAAGTCAAGAAAATATCTGCAGAGTATTAAAGGGCATCTGTCAGCAGATTTCTACCTATGAAAGTGCATGTTGCATGTGCGCTTAGTAGCTGAAGGCATCTGTGTTGGTTTTGTGTCCATAAGTGCCCACATTGCAATGATGTTACAAACAGGGGCGGATTAAGTGCATGATAGGCCCGGGGCTGTCTACCCAACTTGCCCCCCCCCCCATTTTAGTTTATTTTTATTTATTTTTGTATGAAGAGGCTGCGGTGCTTCATGGGCGCCACAGTCTCTTCTTAGGCCATATGACATCTTCAGACTAAAAAAAAATACCCCAAATTGGGTCCTAAACTGAAAAATTTGGTCACCAAATTAAAAAAACATATAATTGTAATAAAAAAGACATGGAGGAGAATACAGCACCACATACCTCTTACATCCAGGGACATCTCCTGTCATGTAGACCTTCTCTTTCCTCTTCTCCTCCATTTGACCCAGACCACCATGGCAAATTCTTTCAGCCGCATCTCGTCTCTACAGTTTGTAACACAGACACGTTAGATTTCTCAATTTTTCCATCAACCTCCTCATCCTGGTGTCCCCACAGCGTCATCCTGCCACCCCCAATACTGTGCCCGTTGTGCCCCCCAATGCCCCAGGTACTATACTGCTGAAAAAATAGTGACCCTAATAGACATAATTGGGGTAATTTATCAAAATGGTGTAAAGTAGAACTGGATTTCCAAAAGAGCTGTCAAATATGAAAGGTGGAATCTGATTGGTTGCTATGGGCAACTAAGCCAGTTCTGCGTTACACCAGTTTGATAAATTACCCCAAATGTTCCTATAGTGTCCACAGCAGTTATATTGTCCCCTAGAGACCCCCAGTAATAATAACACCCTGTATTGTGCTCTAGGCAATAATCCCTGTATAGTGTCCCCAGAAATAATAGAATTGCCCCTACAGTGCCTCCCCAATAGCAACGCCCCCATATAGTAATTTCCACCACACTGCCCCCACATAGTAATCCCCCCAAACAGTAATTTCCCCCCAAACAGTAATTTCCCCCAAACTGCCCCCATATAGTAGTTTGCCCCCCACACAGTAATTTGCCCTACACTGCCCCCACATAGTAATTTCCACCACACTTCCCCCACATAGTAATTTCCACCACACTGCCCCCACATAGTAATTTGCCCCCACATAGCAATTTCCCCACACTGTTCCCACATAGCAATTTCCCCACACTGCCCCCACATGGCAATTTCCCCCACACAATAGTTCCCCCCACACTGCCCCATATAGTAATTTGTCCCCACACTGCCCCATTTTCCCCACATAGTAATTTGCCCCCACATAGTAATTTACCCCTACATAGCAATTTCCCCACACTGTCCCCACATAGAAATTACCCCACACTGTCCCCAAATGGCAATTTCCCCCACACTGCCCCCACACAATAGTTTCCCCCACACTGCCCCATATAGTAATTTGTCCCCACACTGCCCCATATAGTAATTTGTCCCCACACTACCCCCACACACAATAGTTTCCCCCACACTGCCACCATATAGAAATTTGCCCCCACATAGTAGTCCCTCCCATAATAATTTGCCCCCACACTGCCCCCACATAGCAATTTGCCCCCACACTGCCCCATCTAGTAATTTGCCCCCACATAGTATTCCCTCCCATAATAATTTGGCCCCATACAGCCCCCACATTCCCCCCCATGTACTCGATTTAACTTCCCTAATATGTCCTCCTGTGTGCCCCCCCCCCCCCAAAGTAGGCACATAAAATAAAAAATGAACAAAAAAATGAAAAGATAAATACTCACCTATGTCCAGGGCCAGGCGCTTGCTCGCAGAGGAAGGCGGGATGAGTCAGGCGCGTCACAGTGCTGCGTCCCGACACAGGCGCGCGATGACGTCATCACGCACGCCTCCGCCGGGATTTCTCTACCACATAGGCCTCAGGCCTACAAGGCCTGAAGCCTATGGCGGTGATCGGCGACGGGACAGGGAGCTATGCGCTCCCGTGCCCCGCAGCAGTATGTGGGGGTTCGGGTCAGCGTTGGGCCCCCCAGCGGTGCTGGGCCCCCCAGCGGTGCTGGGCCCGGGTCTGCCAACCTGAACGTCCCTATTGTAATACGCCACTGGTTACAAATGAGCCTTTAGAAGCAATATGGATGGTGCCATTACACCGAGAGGCTCTGCTCTTTCTGCAACTGCAGCATTCTCTGCTTGATTGACAGGACCAGCAGTGTAAACGTCATCATTAGTGTTGATCGAGCACCAAAGTGCTCCGGTGCTCGAGTAATACACATCGGGATGATCAGGTGCTCTACTGAGCATCTGAGTACAATGGAAGTTAATGGGAGAACCCGAGCATTAAACAAGACACCCCCTGCTCTAAAGAGGGGAGGGAGTCTGGTTGATAGGAAAAGGTCAGAAATTGATGGAAACACCACTGAAATGGGGAGGATGTTTGGATGCATCTTGGACTCCCAGGTCACTGCTGGGAACGATGATGCCTGAGTAGTACGTCACTTTTACAGACTGACAATAATACGCACAAAATTGAAAATAAAATCGATTTTAGAGCAAAAATTGTTAGGAAACATTCTTTCCTGTATATTTACTTGTATATAAAGTGCAAGTGCTGCCAAAAATTACAAGGAAGAGGCACTCCGATACAACCTGTATATCACATAAAGGAGGGCATCATATACAGCCTTGAAAAATTATGATTGATGGCCTGCTGGTGACCCTCAAAAACATTAGGAGCAAGGGCCAGCTGCTGATCTGACCCTCTAAAACATTAGGAGCGAGGGCAGCCTAATAAGCATGTTGATATGATTGAGGAGGACGAGAAAAGGAAGATTGAACCATATACCCTTTTTTGTGGTTTGGGTTCATGAGAATACAATCTATTAAATACACCATAAAAGCCAAATTTAAAGTGCCTTTATGTTCAGCCGCTTTCCTCTGGTGGAGTAGAGAAGTCAGGGGCAATCCAGACCTTGTTCATTTTGATAAGAGTCAACCGGTCAGCATTTTCAGTTGACAGTTGGATGCGCTTATCAGTTATTATGTCCCCAGCAGCACTAAATACCCGCTCTGACAAAACGCTGGCGGCAGGGCAGGCCAGCACCTCCAAGGCGTAGAGCGCCAGTTCGTGCCACGTGTCCAGCTTGGACACCCAATAGTTGTAAGGCACTGAGGGATCACTGAGGACACTGATACGGTCTGCTACGTACTCCTTCACCATCTTGCAAAACGTTTCTCTCCTTGTGAGTGTTTGCACAAATAAATTAAACTGAATGTCACAGATATTTAGGATGGGCAGACATTATACAGGAGATGTAATACAGGTAATGTCGCTGTCACCAGCAGCAAAAAAATTACACTGAATGTCACTGATATTTTGGATGCGCTAACGTTATACTGGAGATGTAGCGCAGGTAATGTCACCAGCAGCCAAACAATTGTGCTGAATTTCACAGCGCAAATGTAACACTACAGATGTAGCAGAGGTTGTGTCACTGTCAGCAGCGGCCAAACAATTGCACACAATTTAGTGCAGGTCGCGCTAATAATATATATTGCAGCCAGATAAAACAATAGTCTTTAAAAGGACTTTTGGGTCTCTAACACCTTTCAAGACTAAACCCTGCCTAAAAAAAATAAAAAATTCCTGTCCCTACACTATCTGTCTCTTCTGCTGCAGCTTGCCCTGTCGCATTCCGGCCAGTTAATCACTGTAATGCCAGTAACCAACATGGCTACAGCATTATAGTGAGTGTCAGTACTTCCCCGCACGTTTATTGGCTGCGGAACAGCCAGCAAACCTGCCAGGAGGAGACTCGAGCATCGCGCTCAAGCACACGCAGTAAAAATGTGTCATAGGCACAAAACTGCTGACAGCTGCCCTTTAACTGTACAGAGCAAAATTCAATAATATAACCCTCAGATCTATATATTAATTAGTGCTTACTGTTATACAAGGGAAAGTATTGAAGTAGTTATATTCTTGTACATAGAAGCCGTATTATAATAGTTATATTCTTGTACATAGGAGCAGTATTATAGTAGTTATATTCTTGTACATAGGAGCAGTATTATAGTAGTTATATTCTTGTATATATGAGGCAGTATTATAGTAGTTATATTCTTGTACATAGGAGGCAGTATTATAGTAGTTATATTCTTGTACATAGGAGCAGTATTATAGTAGTTATATTCTTGTACATAGGAGCAGTATTATAGTAGTTATATTCTTGTACATAGGGGCAGTATTATAGTAGTTATATCCTTGTACATAGGGGCAGTATTATAGTAGTTATATTCTTTTACATAGAGCAGTATTATAGTAGTTATATTCGTGTACATAGGAGCAGTATTATAGTAGTTATATTCTTGTACATAGGAGCAGTATTATAGTAGTTATATTCTTGTACATAGGAGCAGTATTACAGTAGTTATATTCTTGTACATAGGAGCAGTATTATAGTACACTGCTCAAAAAAATAAAGGGAACACTTAAACAACACAATGTAACTCCAAGTCAATCACACTTCTGTGAAATCAAACTGTCCACTTAGGAAGCAACACTGAGTGACAATCAATTTCACATGCTGTTGTGCAAATGGGATAGACAACAGTTGGAAATTATAGGCAATTAGCAAGACACCCCCAATAAAGGAGTGGTTCTGCAGGTGGTGACCACAGACCTCTTCTCAGTTCCTATGCTTCCTGGCTGATGTTTTGGTCACTTTTGAATGCTGGCGGTGCTTTCACTCTAGTGGTAGCATGAGACGGAGTCTACAACCCACACAAGTGGCTCAGGTAGTGCAGCTTATCCAGGATGGCACATCAATGCGAGCTGTGGCAAGAAGGTTTGCTGTGTCTGTCAGCGTAGTGTCCAGAGCATGGAGGCGCTACCAGGAGACAGGCCAGTACATCAGGAGACGTGGAGGAGGCCGTAGGAGGGCAACAACCCAGCAGCAGGACCACTATCTCCGCCTTTGTGCAAGGAGGAACAGGAGGAGCACTGCCAGAGCCCTGCAAAATGACCTCCAGCAGGCCACAAATGTGCATGTGTCTGCTCAAACGGTCAGAAACAGACTCCATGAGGGTGATATGAGGGCCCGACGTCCACAGGTGGGGGTTGTGCTTACAGCCCAAGACCGTGCAGGACATTTGGCATTTGCCAGAGAACACCAAGATTGGCAAATTCGCCACTGGCGCCCTGTGCTCTTCACAGATGAAAGCAGGTTCACACTGAGCACATGTGACAGACGTGACAGAGTCTTGAGACGCCGTGGAGAACGTTCTGCTGCCTGCAACATCCTCCAGCATGACCGGTTTGGCATTGGGTCAGTAATGGTGTGGGGTGGCATTTCTTTGGAGGCCCGCACAGCCCTCCATGTGCTCGCCAGAGGTAGCCTGACTGCCATTAGGTACCGAGATGAGATTCTCAGACCCCTTGTGAGACCATATGCTGGCGCGGTTGGCCCTGGGTTCCTCCTATGCAAGACAATGCTAGACCTCATGTGGCTGGAGTGTGTCAGCAGTTCCTGCAAGACAAAGGCATTGATGCTATGGACTGGCCCGCCCGTTCCCCAGACCTGAATCCAATTGAGCACATCTGGGACATCATGTCTCGCTCTATCCACCAACACGTTGCACCACAGACTGTCCAGGAGTTGGCAGATGCTTTAGTCCAGGTCTGGGAGGAGATCCCTCAGGAGCCCGTCCGCCACCTCATCAGGAGCATGCACAGGCGTTGTAGGGAGGTCATACAGGCACGTGGAGGCCACACACACTACTGAGCCTCATTTTGACTTGTTTTAAGGACATTACATCAAAGTTGGATCAGCCTGTAGTGTGTTTTTCCACTTTAATTTTGAGTGTGACTCCAAATCCAGACCTCCATGGGTTAAAAAATTTGATTTCCATTTTTTAATTTTTGTGTGATTTTGTTGTCAGCACATTCAACTATGTAAAGAACAAAGTATTTCAGAAGAATATTTAATTAATTCAGATCTAGGATGTGTTATTTTTGTGTTCCCTTTATTTTTTTGAGCAGTGTAGTTATATTCTTGTACATAGGAGCAGTATTATAGTAGTTATATTCTTGTACATAGGAGCAGTATTATAGTAGTTATATTCTTGTACATAGGAGCAGTATTATAGTAGTTATATTCTTGTACATAGGAGCAGTATTATAGTAGTTATATTCTTGTATATAGGAGAAGAGTTGAGCGGACACCTGGATGTTCGGGTTCGGCAGGTTTGACCGAACTTGAAAAAAATGTTTGGGTTCGGGACCCGAACTTGACCCCGAACCCCATTGAAGTCAATGGGAACCCGAACTTTTGGGCACTAAAATGGTTTTAAAATAGTTCTGGAAAGGGCTAGAGGGCTGCAAAAGGCATCAAAATGTGCCTAAGAGCATGACAACTGTTCTAAAAACAAATGTGGATAGGGAAATGACTTAAAATAACATAAAATACAGAAAAATTAAAAATAAAAATCTGTATCTAGGAGTAGGAGGTTGAGGAGGCGGTGGATGGGTGGATGTGGCGGTGTAGGTTGACGTGGCGGTGTAGGTGGAAGCGGCGGTGAAGGAGGAATAGGCAGCCAAAACTGATTTGTGTTATTTTATTTTTTTAAATTGGGGAATCCCCCAAAATATTGGGACATATAACAAAATAAAACTAAGGATAAGTGCACTTGAGTACAAGAATGGATGGTTGAGGCTGGTATAAATGTCTATTCTGCACAAGGTATGGACAAGTCCTGTGGGATCCATGCCTGGTTCCTTTTAATAAACGTGAGCTTGTCCACATTGGCTGCGGCCTGTGATAATGCTCTCTGCCGTGCTAAACACACGTTCACACTATACACTGGCTGCAGGGCAGGTCAGCACCTCCAAGGCTGACAAAGCTTTTCCACATTTGGGCCATGCTAACCCTGCCTTCTCAGGTGCTGGCGGTGCCCCAGCTGCGTTGGCGACCTCTTCCTCCTCCTCTGTCTTCGCCTTGTGCTTCCACTGTGCCCCCACTGTCAGGTGGGAATGCTATCATCAGCGTGCGCTTGTAGTCGCGCATCTTCCGATCAGTAACAGATGTTTTCACTAAATTTAGTTCCCTGTCAGCAATGCAGAGCAGGGGTTCATTCGCGGCAAAAGGGGATTCATGTCACCCAGCAATAGAACAGAGGGTTTTGAGAGATTTAGGCCCTTGTCACCCAGGCAAAGCAGGGGTTCATTCACGGCAAAAGGGGGTTCATGTCACCCAGCAATAGAACAGACGATTTTGAGAGATTTAGGCCCCTGTCACCCAGGCACAGCAGGGGTTCATTCACGGCAAAAGGGGGTTCATGTCACCCAGCAATAGAACAGACGATTTTGAGAGATTTAGGCCCCTGTCACCCAGGCTCAGCAGGGGTTCATTCACGGCAAAAGGGGGTTCATGTCACCCAGCAATAGAACAGACGATTTTGAGAGATTTAGGCCCCTGTCACCCAGGCTCAGCAGGGGTTTGTATACGCCAAAAATGGTAATACGTCACCCGACAATTGAAAATAAGATTTTTTTCAATTTAGGGCACTAAAATTGGCACTTTTTTTTAATTAGAATGCCTCTAAAATAGTCCTTGAAAATGCTAGAGGGATGTAAAAGGCAGTAAAATGTGTTTAAGAGCATGGCAACTGCTCTGCAAACAAATGTGGATAGGGAAATAACTTAAAATGAAATAAAATAACTTAAAATTACAAATTATTAACCTGCAACTCAGAGTAGGAGGTGGATATGGAGTCGGAGGTTGAGGAGGCGGTGAATGTGGTGTTGTAGGTGGAGGCAGCAATGGAGGAGGAGGAGGTAGCCAACAATGTTTTTTTTATTTTTTATTGGGGTAGGTAGCCCCCAAAATATTGGGACAAATAAAAAAATAAATAAACAATGAATCATTGAACTTGACTTGAGTACAAGAATGTATGTTTGATGGTGGTATAAATGTCTATTCTGCACAAAGTATAGACAAGTCTTGTGGGATCCAAGCCTGGTTCATTTTAATGAACGTGAGATTGTCCACGTTGGCTGTGGACAGGCGGCTGCGTCTGTCTGCAATGACGCCTCCTGCCGTGCTGAATACACGTTCAGAGAGTACACTGGCTGCAGGGCAGGCCAGCACCTTCAAGGCATACAGGGCAAGCTCTGGCCATGTGGACAATTTGGAGACCCAGAAGTTGAATGGGACAGAACCTTCAGTCCTGCTAACACGCTCCATATCAGCAGTTGGGGCCAGTTGTTGCGGCGAGATGACAAAGCTTTTCCACATGTCGGCCATGCTAACCCTGCCTTCTGAGGTGCTGGCGCTGACACAGCTGTGTTGGCGACCTCTTCCTCCTCCCCTGCCTTCGCCTTGTGCTTCCACTTGTCCCCCTGGCGTCAGTCGGGAATGCTTTCAGGAGCGCGTCTACCAGCGTGCGCCTGTAGTCGCGCATCTTCCGATCACGCTCCAGTGAGGGAATTAAGGATGGCACATTGTCTTTGTAAGGGGGATCCAGCAGGGTGGCCACCCAGTAGCCAGCAAACGTTAAAATGTGGGCAACTCTGCAGTCGTTTCGCAGGCACTGCAGCATGTGGTCGCTCATGTGTGCCAGGCTGCCCAGAGGTAAGGACAAGCTGTCCTCTGTGGAAGGCGTATCGTCTGCGTCCTCCGTATCCCCCCAGCTACGCACCAGGGAGGGGCACGAGCTGCGTTGGATGCCACCCCGCTGTGAACATGCTTCATCCCCATCCTCATCCTCCAGTAGTAGGCCCTGGCTGGCCAAATTTGTACCTGGCCTCTGCTGTTGCAAAAATCCTCTTTCTGAGCCACTTCTAAAAGACTGGCCTGAAAGTGTTAGAGATGACCCCTCTTCCTTCTCTTCCTCCTGGGCCACATCCTCTTCCATCATCGCCCTAAGTGTTTTTTCAAGGAGACATAGAAGTGGTATTGTAACGCTGATAACGGCGTCATCGCCACTGGCCATGTTGGTGGAGTACTCCAAACAGCGCAATAGGGCACACAGGTCTCGCATGGAGGCCCAGTCATTGGTGGTGAAGTTGTGCTGTTCCTCAGTGCGACTGACCCGTGCGTGCTGCAGCTGAAACTCCACTATGGCCTGCTGCTGCTCGCACAGTCTGTCCAGCATGTGCAAGGTGGAGTTCCACCTGGTGGGCACGTCGCATCTGAGGCGGTGAGCGGTAAGGCCGAAGTTACGCTGTAGAGCAGACAGCCGAGCGGCGGCAGGATGAGAACGCCGGAAGTGCGCACAGATGGCCCGCACTTTATGCAGCAGCTCTGACATGTCGGGGTAGTTGTGAATGAATTTCTGCACCACCAAATTCAGCACATGCGCCAGGCAAGGGATGTGCGTCAAACCGGCTAGTCCCAGAGCTGCAACGAGATTTCGCCCATTATCACACACCACCAGGCCGGGCTTGAGGCTCACTGGCAGCAACCACTCGTCGGTCTGTTGTTCTATACCCCGCCACAACTCCTGCGCAGTGTGGGGCCTGTCCCCCAAACACATCAGTTTCAGAACGGCCTGCTGACGTTTACACATGGCTGTGCTGAAGTTGGTGGTGAAGGTCTGTCGCTGACCGGATGAGGAGGTGGAAGAAGAGGAGGAGGAAGCCGAGTAAGAAGAGGAGGCAACAGGAGGAAAAGAATTATGCCCTGCGATCTTTGGCGGCGGAAGGACGTGCGCCAAACAGCTCTCTCCCTGGGTCCCAGCCGCCACTACATTTACCCAGTGTGCAGTTAGGGAGATATAGCATCCCTGGCCGTGCTTACTGGTCCACGTATCTGTGGTTAGGGTGACCTTGCCAAAGATGGCGTTGCGCAATGCACACTTGATTTTATCGGATACTTGGTTGTGCAGGGAGGGCACGGCTCTCCTGGAGAAGTAGTGGCGGCTGGGAACGACGTACTGTGGGACAGCAAGCGACATGAGCTGTTTGAAGCTGTGTGTGTCCACTAGCCTGAATGACAGCATTTCATAGGCCAGTAGTTTAGAAATGCTGGCATTCAGGGCCAGGGATCGAGGGTGGCTAGGTGGGAATTTACACTTTCTCTCAAAGGTTTGTGAGATGGAGAGCTGAACGCTTCCGTGTGACATGGTGGAGATGCTTGGTGATGGAGGTGGTGTTGTTGGTGGCACATCCCATGTTTGCTGGGCAGCAGGTGCCAACATTCCTCCAGAGGTGGAGGAAGAGGCCGAGGCAGCAGAAGAGGGAGCAGGAGGGGCCTGAGCCCTTTCTTGATTTTAAAAGGTGCTTACTCCACTGCAGCCCGTGTCTCGCATGTAGATGCCTGGTCATGCAGGTTGTGCTAAGATTCAGAACATTAATGCCTCGCTTCAGGCTCTAATGGCACAGCGTTCAAACCACTCACGTCTTGTCGTTAGCACATTGTGTGAAGAAGTGCCATGCCAGGGAACTCCTTAAAGCTGCCTTTGGTGTGCTCGGTCCCTGTTGATGGTGGCCAGTAGCAGGCAAACTGTTTTGGCGATGGCTGCTCTGCTTTTGCACCCTGCTCCCGCTTTTGCTCCGCTGTTGGCTCGGTCTCACCACTGCCTCTTCCTCCGAACTCTGAAAGTCAGTGGCATGACCTTCATTCCATGTGGGGTCTAGGACCTCATCGTCCCCTGCATCGTCTTCCACCCAGTCTTCCTCCCTGACCTCCTTTTAGGTCTACACACTGCAGAAAGACACAGCAGTTGGCACCTGTGTTTCATCATCAGAGACGTGCTGAGGTGGTATTCTCATGTCCTCATCAGGAAACATAAGTGGTTGTGCGTCAGTGCATTCTATGTCTTCCACCCCTGGGGAAGGGCTGTGCGCTTTCTGCAGAAGACTGGGTGGGAGATAATGTGAACGTGCTGGATCCACTGTCGGCCACCCAATTGAATAGCGCCTGTACTTGCTCAGGCCTTACCATCCTTAGAACGGCATTAGGAGCAGTATTATAGTAGTTATATTCTTGTACATAGGAGCAGTATTATAGTAGTTATATTCTTGTACATAGGAGCAGTATTATAGTAGTTATATTCTTGTACATAGGAGCAGTATTATAGTAGCTATATTCTTGTACATGGAGGCAGTATTATAGTAGTAATATTCTTGTACATACAAGGAGGCAGTATTATAGTAGTTATATTCTTGTACATAGGAGGCAGTGTTATAGTAGTTATATTTTTGTACATAGGAGCAGTAGTATAGTAGTTATATTCTTGTACATAGGAGCAATATTATAGTAGTTATATTCTTGTACATAGGAGCAGTATTATAGTAGTTATATTCTTGTACATAGGGGCAGTATGATAGAAGTTATATTCTTGTACATAGGAGCAGTATTATAGTAGTTATATTCTTGTACATAGGAGCAGTATTATAGTAGTTATATTCTTGTACATAGGGGCAGTATGATAGAAGTTATATTCTTGTACATAGGAGCAGTATTATAGTAGTTATATTCTTGTACATAGGAGCAGTATTATAGTAGTTATATTCTTGTACATAAGAGGCAGTATTATAGTAGTTATATTCCTGTACATAGGAGCAGTATTATAGTAGTTATATTCCTGTACATAGGAGCAGTATTATAGTAGTTATAGTCTTGTACATAGGAGCAGTATTATAGTAGTTATATTCTTGTACATAGGAGCAGTATTATAGTAGTTATATTCTTGTACTTAGGAGGCAGTATTATAGTAGTTATATTCTTGTACATAGGAGCAGTATTATAGTAGTTATATTCCTGTACATAGGAGCAGTATTATAGTAGTTATATTCCTGTACATAGGAGCAGTATTATAGTAGTTATATTCTTGTACATAGGCGCAGTATTATAGTAGTTATATTCTTGTACATAGGAGGCAGTATTATAGCAGTTATATTCTTGTACATAGGAGGCAGTATTATAGTAGTTATATTCTTGTACATAGGAGTCAAGCTGGAATAAACTTTGGATTTCAGCTGAAAGCGCTCGATTTAGTGTTGGGCACGAATATTTGAATCGCAAATTTTAATCGTGAATATCGCCACTTCAAGAATTCGCGAAGATTTAGAATATTGTGCTATATATTCGTATTCGCGAATATTCTAGATTTTTTTTCATCTGGACCCATGATCCCTCCCTGCTTCTTGCTTGGGGGCCAATGAGAAGGCTGCAATGTCTTTGTCTGAGCAACATCCCTAGCAACCAATAGGTAAGTTGCCTACCCCTTACTATATAAGAACCTCCCCAGCAGCCATTTTCTGCTGTTTTTGGCAGTTCTGAGAGAGAGCAGTGCCATTGCTGAGCTCTGTGCTTTGCTGTGTAAATACATTAGATAGTTAGTTAGCTCATATATATATAATACAGA
Source organism: Bufo bufo (assembly GCF_905171765.1). Classification (NCBI taxonomy): domain Eukaryota; kingdom Metazoa; phylum Chordata; class Amphibia; order Anura; family Bufonidae; genus Bufo; species Bufo bufo. The sequence continues at coordinate 213,884,450 of NC_053396.1, read as the reverse complement.
TAGTCGGTGTAGGTTATATACTGATATAGTGTAGCTGATAGGTTCCAGTGCAGGGTGTTCGGTACGGTAGTGTGATAGGTTCTGCTGTCCATACATACATGCTACAGACATAGTGCTGTGATGTCACAAATTCACAACAATACGTGCACCAATCAGTAATATGTAGTCAGACCTGCTAAAATGTGAAGTTGCACGTATTGCGCCAATATATGCGCATCATTAATTGCCGATTTGCACAATAGCGAATATATTGGAGCACTCTATCTGGATATAGTGCAATCCATTAGCGTGGCTGTGCTTGCAAACTGTCAAAACACCAGCCTACGTGAGCTCCCGCGGTCCCAGTCACCAGAGAGGCCGGCATTTATTTCTATAGTGTGCAAGCGCTGATTACAGGGTGGTCGTAACCATGGAAACATGGAAATGTATCCAGCCAGCAAAGGAAGCAACATGGGTAATGACAATACAGTAGTAAGTAGCTTGTATTAACTTTCTCTACATGATAAATGCCACTTGCTGAAATGACAGAACCCCTTTAAAGGGAGTCTTTCACGCAGATTCACCCTATTAACCTAATAACAGTGTTATGTCCACGGCATCCCCCCTATTAATACGGTGCTTACCGTTTGTTCCTTGCTAGCATCGTTGTGGAGAAAAACACTTTTAATCCGTATGCAAATGAGTCTGTGAAGGTGCCCAGGGGCGGCGTTACAACGGCCGGTGCCCAGGCCCCTGGGTCATTTTCATACGAAGGCACTCCCCCTCCGCCGCGTCTGCCCGCCCTTAGTCTCTGTTCTAACCTCCCTCCTCCCGTCCCTAATCCCGCGCATGCGCACGCTAAACTGCGATGCCCCGGCCCGACAGTGCTCATTCAATGCGCACGCGCCAATATCGCGTTCATCGGCGCATGCGCGGGATTACGGACAGGAGGACGGAGGTTAGAACAGAGACTAAGGGCGGGCAGACGCGGCGGAGGGGGAGTGCCTTCGTATGAAAATGACCCAGGGGCCTGGGCACCGGCCGTTGTAACGCCGCCCCTGGGCACCTTCACAGACTCATTTGCATACGGATTAAAAGTGGTTTTCTCCACAACGATGCTAGCAAGGAACAAACGGTAAGCACCGTATTAATAGGGGGGATGCCGTGGACATAACACTGTTATTAGGTTAATAGGGTGAATCTGCGTGAAAGACTCCCTTTAACTTTTTCTCCAAACATATGAATTATAATTAGCAAGCTGAAATTCTGTTTATTTGGTTTAATGCTTGATCATAAATTTATTTCATGTATTATAATGTGAATAGATAGGGATTTTCAGCATTCATATCATCCTAAATAAATGAAATATAAATATATTCCTTAATGTTATCATTTGCAACTATATTTATAGAAATGTAAGATTTTTGCTTCCATTTTATGTGTAGAATTAAAGCCATTGATAAACGCACAATTCACAGCTACACTTGCATTCTACCTGCCGTGCGCACCTGCACTTTAATGATTTACTTTGCTTGAGGGCTCTATAGGCTGAGGTCCAGAATCACATCAGTGCTCATAATATCATCTAATAGGCTCGCCACCACCATGTAAATAATTACTGCACTCTTAACAAGTGCCATGATTTAATCAAGATGCTGTTGACTTTTTATAGGAAACAAAAATGCTAAACCAGTGTAGAGATTACATACAATATCGAGCTTGAAGAAATAAAAAGAGGAAACTCTCCCAATTCTCTATGGAAGATGTAAAGGGGTCAACCAAATTATCCAAAAACGTGAGAATTTTTTTCTTAACTGCGTTAGTAATTAGGGATGAGCGAATTTCGTTTTGCCAAATTTTTCAAAAAGATTTGATCCGAATTTATTTGTGGCGAATCATGTTAAAAAACAGCTATTGAACTTCCGGTTCCGGCGCGCCGATGTGAAGACGGAGGTAGCTAGAGCTCCGTGCCCCTGTTGAAAACCCTAGGGTGTTTCGGCGCTTAATCGGAGCAACAAAGCTCCAGAATTAGAACCCGTGATCGGGAGATCACGGATGGAGAAGTTTCTGTTACGAAGCGGCTCCCCAGCACCTAATACACCGCTTCCACAGCGTGACAGAGACACAGCACGGCTGGAGCCAAATATGGTGGACGTGAAATGGCGGCCCACTCGTTCCTCGTTGCAACCTCCTGCCTTGCCAGTTAATGAGGTTCCCGCAATCTCCCTCCATCAAACCCTTCTTCAATCACAGGGTACAGAAATATCCTGCAAGGCATTAGCTATAGAGGTAGCGACACTTTTGGTGCCAGATATCAAGGCCTCCTTAGAAGCCACAGTCGCTTCTTGCCTAAAGCAGATCCAAGGCGAGGTTGCCTAGCATACCCTCCAAATGCAAGAGGTCGAACAGCGAGTGGGATTAATAGAGGATGAGCTGGAGCGAGCACAATCTTTGCTGAAAGAAACCCTCCAGACAAATCAATTCCTGAGGAACAAGTTGCATGACTTGGAAAACCATTCCAGAAGGAACAACCTCAGGATAGTGGGCCTCCCTGAAGCGATCCCTCCGGGCCAACTTGCACAGATATTGTCACGAGTCTTGGTCATGGTCGTAACTCCTGTAACCGCATGCAGTTGCCTGCGGTCTTGGTGTTGTTGTCAATCACAGGTGAGGGCTATTGTATGTTGCCTCACCTGTGGTTGCCGCTGGCAACATTGTGTATGTGGCAGCAGAGCAGCCTGAGCGGTGCTAGGCAGCTTGCTGCAGTAGGTATGCGGTTGCACCTGGCAACCTCTCTTTATAGGTGTGCCTTTTATCGGTGTGCACGGGGTGTTATATGTGTTGTGTGCACTTTCCCTTTAAGTGGCTGTCTTCTCTTCCCTGGTGTTGGAAGGGTTAACTTCCTTCCCAGTGTGTGTGTGTGCACTGGGTGTGTCTGACTGTGGGTGTGGCTACTTGGCCCTATAAAGCCTCAGTGGAAGGCAGTACTCGGAGAGGGTGCTTCAGCCATGCTTGCTGGAGACATCCTCCTGCTTATTTACCATCTGCCAGTGAGGGCCACCCTGGTTGTCATAAACGTTATGTCTGGTGTTAGTTTATGGTTTATCTGTTATTGCAGCATATGGTTTACTGGGTTCCCGTGTGATGTCTGTTGTGTGCTGTGTCCTTTATGTTGGTTGTGGATAGCAGCACTTGCACGTGGGTTCCAGGTTGTGTGTCTGTGGCAGGTAAGTGTGGTACTAGTCTTACTTACCTGTCATTGCCATATGTCTGTTTATGTTCCCCCTTTCTATGTAGCTTGGCCAGTGAGACTCCTGTTCCTCCGTGTCTAGGAGGAACGGGTCGTCTTACCCTGCTCCTAGTCCAGGGCCACCCTGAGGGCGAGCAGGAATATCAGGTTCCGGAGTATGAGCCCTCCTACCTTCAGGGTTGGCTCATACGGATAGGAGACAGGGTCAGAGTTAGGGATGTGTAGGAGGTGACCAGCTCCCTAATTCTCTGTCCTGGCCTTGCAGCGACTCCATCTGCTGATACCGCACGGCTGAGGGTTTTCCCCATCCTCAGCCGTGACAGATATGTGCAGTGGATCTCCCTCAAGCCCTGGGACTGCCGGGTCCCATCATGGTGGAAAGGGCTCACCGTATTGGACCGCCAAGAGAGTCATCAGCGACAGATCCCAAACAGAGGCCGAGGGCTACGATCGCAAGATTCTTGAATTATGCAGAAAAGGAATCCCTCATAGCAAAATACAGAAAAACTGGACATGCTGCAAAGATCCGGGGACATTAAATTCTCCTGTTCAGTGACTATTCGGCTGACGTAGCAAAAAAAAAAAGGGCCTTTTCTGAGATTTGCTCCCATTTAGCCCAAGAGAAGATCAAGTTTGCTCTTCTATATCCGGCGACTTTAAGAGTCTTCAGACAAGATGGAGCCATTGACACCTACCTCACGCCGTCGGACGCAAAGGAAGCGTTGGGAGACAACAGGGTCGGTCACAGAGCATCTCAAAGAGGCAATCCTCATTAAGGCCTGTCCATCGTCCCGCACCCCACGACGGAGCCCGAGCCAAGCTTCGAGCCCTACTTGGGACTGATGACTCTTACTTCCATCAAATCTGTTTGATTTCAAATGTTGGTTGACCCAGCGGACAGATCACTTTTAAGTTCGGCACCCAAGACGGTCCGTAAGTGAGATATTTGTCGGCTAGAAAAGGTCAACGCAGGGGAGGAATATCTGAATAGAGAGGAGGGGGGGAAGGAAAAGTAAGAGGGGAAGGAGGGAGGGGAGAAGAAAGAAAAAAAAAAAAGGGGGCATTTCATGTTATGGTATATCGTGCCGTTCTGCCTGGGATGCTCGGGACGGGTAACGAAACTTACTTGAACCTCCAATCATAATGCTGAGGGGCAATGTGCCAGTTAAATAACAAGGGGCACATGGGGCTTTAGCATGGTAAATGTGTTTCTTAAAAAGAATGTGTTACTCTGCTGTTCTAGTTGTCAGCCAGTCTAGACAGAGATTGGAGAAAAAAGTGAAGTCCAGAAAGAATGTTGGCTGGTATTGTTTAACTCCTACTAGGAGTAAGATGTGGGGGTGTTGGGGGGAAAGGTTAATGTTTTTATATTGTTATGTTTTGCTCCACCGGTATTGTGTCCAATTAATAAGAAACCTGATGAACCATAATTTACTCCCTCCAGGTGGGTTTACTGCCTGGTTCTTGACATATCCGCGTGCTTTTGTCAAATGTTGAAAATAGTGACATGGAATGTCAAGGGGCTGAGAGCCCCTCAAAAACGGGTCTCCATATTGAGACATCTTAGGCGGTTGGATGTAGATATTGCCCTCCTGCTGGAGACCCACCTGGAGGAACCAGACTTCTGGCGTATGAGACGCATGTGGGTAGGACAGGTCCTGGGATCCTCGTCTGTAGGAAGAAAAGCGGGGGGTTTTAACCCTTATACATAGACGTGTAAGGCATAATATTATTGAAAGTCATAGCGATGACTCTGGGCGTTTACTGTCTGTTACACTAGAGGTGGATGTGGGGAAGCTAAAGATTATTAATGTGTACGGTCCTAACACAGCTCATGCAACATACTTTAAAGAACTAACATCGATGGTACTACAGGAAGGAGATGGTCAATTGCTGGTGGCTGGAGATCTAAATGCAGTCAGGGATGCAGGAGAGGATCGTAGGCACACACAGAATTCACAGTCACCTATTTCGAGAGGCGGCTTCTCGATAGACCCATTTCTACAGGCCACAGACCTAGTAGATGTATGGAGATTCTTCAACCCCATCGAGAGAGAATTCACACATTTCTCTCATGCACAGAATTCATGGTCCAGGATCGATTACATATTAGCCTCACAGCAATTAATGTGCAGGGTGGAGAGGGCCGAGATTTTAGACATGGTCATATCTGATCATTCCCCAGTGATGATTGATTTAGCAGATGTCATCCCCAGAGGTCAGGATATCACATGGCGACTTCCTAGCCACCTATTTACTGACAAGGACTTCTTAGATAGACTAAAAGGGTGGTGGTGGGAATTTTCGGAAGATAATAAAGCTCACGTGGAGGAACATATCCTCTTCTGGGAAACGGCAAAATCAGTGCTGAGAGGCCGCATCATTTTCCACGTTTCCGCCAAAAGGAAGAAGATCAGGGCGCAATATAAACTAGCGTCAGAAAGTGTAAGGAAAGCTTATACACTTTTCATGGAAGACCCCTCAGACCAAAATAGAACAGGTTGGGTGACGGCCAAGCATACATATGACCATTATGTAGAGGCGCAATCCAGGCTATTTCTAAACCAAAAAGCTGCCACTTTTTATAAATTTGGTAATAAGGCTGGCAAGCTGCTGGCAGCCTTGGCTAAGTCACATAGAGGAACATTGTGTCTGACCAATATCTTAGATGAGACAGGGGGGAAATTACAGGATATGAAAAATATAACAGATCGCTTTGCGCGATTTTATGCCAAACTATGCCAAAAATCAAGTGTGCACTGCGCAACGCCAGCTGTGGCAAGGTCCACCTAACCACAGATACGTGGACCAGTAAGCACGGCCAGGGACGCTATATCTCCCTAACTGCACACTGGGTAAATATAGTGGCGGCTGGGCCCCAGGCGGAGAGCTGTTTGGCGCAAGTCCTTCCGCCGCCAAGGATCGCAGGGCAACATTCTTTGCCTCCTGTTGCCTCCTCCTCCTACTCGGCTTCCTCCTCCTCTTCTTCCACCTGCTCATCCAGTCAGCCACACACCTTCACCACCAACTTCAGCACAGCCCGGGGTAAACATCAGCAGGCCATTCTGAAACTCATATGTTTGGGGGACATGCCCGACACCGCACAGGAGTTGTGGCGGGGTATAGAACAACAGACCGACGAGTGGTTGCTGCCGGTGAGCCTCAAGCCCGGCCTGGTGGTGTGCGATAATGGGCGAAATCTCGTTGCAGCTCTGGGACTAGCCGGTTTGACGCACATCCCTTGCCTGGCGCATGTGCTGAATTTGGTGGTGCAGAAGTTCATTCACAACTACCCCGACATGTCAGAGCTGCTGCATAAAGTGCGGGCCGTCTGTGCGCGCTTCCGGCGTTCACATCATGCCGCTGCTCGCCTGTCTGCGCTACAGCGTAACTTCGGCCTTCCCGCTCACCGCCTCATATATGCGACGTGCCCACCAGGTGGAACTCCACCTTGCACATGCTGGACAGACTGTGCGAGCAGCATCAGGCCATAGTGGAGTTTCAGCTGCAGCACGCACGGGTCAGTCGCACTGCGGAACAGCACCACTTCACCACCAATGACTGGGCCTCCATGCGAGACCTGTATGCCCTGTTGCGCTGTTTCGAGTACTCCACCAACATGGCCAGTGGCGATGACGCCGTTATCAGCGTTACAATACCACTTCTATGTCTCCTTGAGAAAACACTTAGGGCGATGATGGAAGAGGAGGTGGCACAGGAGGAGGAGGAGGAGGAGGAAGAGGGGTCATTTTTAGCACTTTCAGGCCAGTCTCTTAGAAGTGACTCAGAGGGAGGTTTTTTGCAACAGCAGAGGCCAGGTACAAATGTGGCCAGCCAGGGCCCACTATTGGAGGACGAGGAGGACGAGGATGAGGAGGAGGTGGAGGAGGATGAGGATGAAGCATGTTCACAGCGGGGTGGCACCCAACGCAGCTCGGGCCCATCACTGGTGCGTGGCTGGGGGGAAACACAGGATGATGACGATACGCCTCCCACAGAGGACAACTTGTTCTTACCTCTGGGCAGCCTGGCACACATGAGCGACTACATGCTGCAGTGCCTGCGTAACGACAGCAGAGTTGCCCACATTTTAACGTGTGCGGACTACTGGGTTGCCACCCTGCTGGATCCCCGGTACAAAGACAATGTGCCCACCTTACTTCCTACACTGGAGCGTGATAGGAAGATGCGCGAGTACAAGCGCACGTTGGTAGACGCGCTACTGAGAGCATTCCCAAATGTCACAGGGGAACCAGTGGAAGCCCAAGGCGAAGGCAGAGGAGGAGCAAGAGGTCGCCAACGCAGCTGTGTCACGGCCAGCTCCTCTGAGGGCAGGGTTAGCATGGCAGAGATGTGGAAAAGTTTTGTCAACACGCCACAGCTAACTGCACCACCACCTGATACGGAACGTGTTAGCAGGAGGCAACATTTCACTAACATGGTGGAACAGTACGTGTGCACACCCCTCCACGTACTGACTGATGGTTCTGCCCCATTCAACTTCTGGGTCTCTAAATTGTCCACGTGGCCAGAGCTAGCCTTTTATGCCTTGGAGGTGCTGGCCTGCCCGGCGGCCAGCGTTTTGTCTGAACGTGTATTCAGCACGGCAGGGGGCGTCATTACAGACAAACGCAGCCGCCTGTCTACAGCCAATGTGGACAAGCTGACGTTCATAAAAATGAACCAGGCATGGATCCCACAGGACCTGTCCATCCCTTGTGCAGATTAGATATTAACTACCTCCCCTTAACAATATATTATTCTACTCCAGGGCACTTCCTCATTCAATCTTTTTTTTATTTTCATTTTACTATTATATTGCGGGGCAACTTAAAGTTGAATGAACCTCTCCTCAGTCTGGGTGCCGGGGCCTAAAAATATCTGACAGTGGCCTGTTCCAGTGTTGGGTGACGTGAAGCATGATTCTCTGCTATGACATGAAGCCTGAATCTCTGCTATGGGACCTCTCTCCTCTGTCTGGGTGCCGGGGCCTAAATATATGACAATGGACTGTTCCAGTTTTGGCTGACGTGAAGCCTGATTCTCTGCTATGACATGAAGACTGATTCTCTGCTGACATGTAGCCTGATTCTCTGCTATGGGACCTCTCTCCAATTGATTTATTTTATTTTTATTTTTATTCATTTCCCTATCCACATTTGTTTGCAGGGGATTTACCTACATTTTGCTGCCTTTTGCAGCCCTCTAGCCATTTCCTGGGCTGTTTTACAGCCTTTTTAGTGCCGAAAAGTTCGGGTCCCCATTGACTTCAATGGGGTTCGGGTTCGGGGCGAAGTTCGGGTCGGGTTCGGATCGCGAACCCAAACATTTCCGGGAAGTTCGGCCGAACTTCTCGAACCCGAACATCCAGGTGTTCGCTCAACTCTAATTATAATAGCAGCTGACTCCTATGATACACTAAGGAGATAATCCCATCACATGTGTCTCCTCGTCCCCTATTCATTCATTATGGAGGGGGTGAAGATATCTGTTTGCATGTTAATTGTTGATTGCATCAAAGACAATGCCAGTGTGTTTGTTAATTGCGTCATAGACAATGCCATTGTGTTTGTTGAATAGGGTTAGTTTTGTGTTTAAACTGTACAGGATTGGCTGCTATGTCATGTCCTCAGTATGTCATTTGTATATAAGTCAATGCTGTGTGTTCAATAAAGAGTTCCTGTTTTACCCTTCATCATGTTGAGGCTGGTGTTTGGGTAACTGATCGACACTGGGGATTGCTATACGCTGAAGATTTGCTATACTCCCCTGGCTATAACTACTAGCTCTTGTAAGAGCTGTTCCTGCTCTCTGGTTGACCCACTGGAGCCTGGAGCCTTGTCGTAGGTCCAGGGTGGGTAGGAGACGGTGAGACTTCAACCAAGCTTCGACGGTTCGTAGGGTCTGCAGCGCTTACGGTGTCAAGTGGAGTGCTTGGAGTCCTCGGGAAGCACTAGGAGCATAATTGGACGGAGGTACCCGGTCGGGGTGCCAGGAGATCCATTACAGTCCCGCTGCATGCATAAGATTTCAGTGCTGTCGTGTGACATCAGACAGTAGAGGGGCTGTAAATCCAGAGAAAGGGGTAGGTCAGGGAATGTCCGGGACCGCCCAAAGGGCACTTGCAGCTTATTTGTATATTGGACTTCAGTTGATTTACTCTCTAGTTAGACCTTGATTCTCAGCAATACAAGTTTATTTGCACATATACAGTATTTCTCATCCATTCTGGGAGCTATGTTTAGTTTAACGGTGACAATGGTTCTGATTGACTCCTATAAACAAGGATTTACATAGATACCTCCATCCCTGGAGTAAACTGGATTTGCATGTATTTGTGTAATGTACTGTGCATCTTGGACTAATCTCCAGCTACAATTACTGCCCCTTATCTTCCTGCACATCTTCTTACAGCGCTCAGTGGATGCTGGAAGTGACACTGTTATGAGACGCTGATCCATAGCTGTAACATATTCGTCTGTCAATCTAACAACTGCCGTTGTTTACAGATTCATGACATGTTGTAGTCCTTCATGTTCCCTGTTATGATGTCTGGTGAATTATTCATGGTACTGTAGGTATCTAAAGTCCATCAATAGATCAGGTTTTATTCTGCACTGTTGCTAGGAAACCACATACAATAACTTGGCATCGCCACATTGTTTACCATATAATTTGCCTCCTGTAATAGGAAAAACCTCAACCACCAAACCTTCCCCTTGGCCCTCTCTGCTACAGCTACAAAGCTGTAAATACTGTTACAAAGAAACAAGGATCCGCTATTTCTAATTCTATTGTATGCTATGATATGGAGGCGCTGCTGCATGGATGATTCTGGGAAATTTTGCTGGCAGAAATACTAGAGTGGATGACTGATTGTGATAAAAAGAGTGCATCTGACGCAGCCTGGGAGGACCTGTAGTGGAGCATGAGGGTGGTAGTGACTGGCAGCAACAATTTATCACAGTGGCTATCCTCTCACCGTTGCTCCCTAAGGCCATGCAATGAATTGATGGGCAACGTGGTCCTCTTTATGGCAGCCAACCTGCATCGCCAAGCAATATGGAATCTTTGTCATCATCATCATCACCTTTTTCTCCTCCTGCTAATACTCCTCCTTATATTCATCGTAAGACAGCTATAACGAATTGTTTGGCCATGAAAACATTTTGTCCACCAGTAATTAGCTTGAAACTTCACCAGGCCAAGTTGCTGGCGGTGCAGTCACTGTGGTATCATGGTAGTAGTGCCTTGTGTCATGACAGAGAATGCTGGACACTCCTTGTGATTCACACTGTATGTCAAGCTGCACTCCGCAGTGGACGCCTGTAGCAGCTGTTATAGACAGGGGCAGCACATGTCTTTCACGGCCCACTGGGTGAATGTTTTTCCTGATGGCTGTCACTCTGCCAACTCCAACTGGGCAAAGTGGTCAACGACAATGAGCGCAACAACCTGGTCACCCTGAACCTGGGGGAATGGCCTTTTAAAAAAATACATGGGCTTCCGCAAGGTGCTGCACTGTTCAGGAGACTGTCCCTCTTTTCAGCCATTCTCACGTGGTGAGGAACATTATCCTGGACTTGAAACGTCAGAAATGTCTGCAGTTACACTATTTAAAGGTCTTCTCTTTCGGTGATGTCATCGGCGCAGGCGCACTGAGGGAGTGCTGAGGAGACGAGCCTCCTCATCTCAGAGCGCCTGCGCCGAATGACCAGAGGCGCGCGATTTTTGAAATACTGACAGGGCCGGCCGGAGGAGGAGATCACAGCTGGCCCTGTCAATCAACACGGCGAGGGGGGCGGTTTTCTGCTGCGGCTACCAGCAAGTAGACGCCCTACTTGCTGGTAGAGCCCTGATTTACATATTATAAAACTTCGTTTTATAAAGAATCGGCCGCATGAAAGTAAGTAAGACTATTATATTCTCCTATATCGCGCTATAAGGAATATAGCTATCCAAAAAAAAAAAAAAAGAGTTTTGTGGGGTGACAGAAGCCCTTTAATCATTAATGTTCCAACTCGCTGGAATTCAACATTGCACATTCTCCGGCGTCTGTACTAGCAGCAGAAAGCCTTGAACGATTTGGTCATGCACTAGCCCATCTCAGCAGGGAACATGTGTTGTTTCCAGGACAGGCAGTGGCAGCTCATGCCGTTCATACTGCAGTTGTCCCTCATCCCCTCATATGTATTTTTCAAGAGACTCTGATGCTTATGCAACCAGTGGTGACGAAGGAGGAGGAAGAAGAACAGTTGACACATCTTGCCATCTGCCCTGTAGCTGTTGGGGACCCACAATGACAAACTCGTATGGGGACGAGGAAGAAATCCTGCCACTTGAGGATGAGGAAAAGAAGTCGGAGTTGGAGGAGAAAGAGGATGATTACGATGACACTCGTCACAACACCCAATCGTCTCAATGCGGGGCGGAAGTGGAAAGAACTGGCTCCTTGGGCACACTGGACAGAATGGCGACTTGTAGACTCGTGTGCTTACGCAGGGTCAGGCAGTTTGTTGACATCAAGCAGTCTGATGATTATGGAATAGCCATGCTTTTAGACCCTCACTAAAGCAATATGGGGGAATTTTTTTCCTCTCACATAAAGGGAGGAAAAAATTACGTTATTACCAGGAAACACTGTGTACGCAGCTTGCCGCAGCTTTTAGCGGGCAGGCACCTGTCACCAGAGTGTCTCAAAGGGAGGCCCCTCTACACCCCCTGAAGAGTCTCCCCCCTCCCTCTGAGACATCAAGTTTTCCTAAAAAGTCCTAGGAGGCAAAAAGGGGTTACATACCAACTTTCAGGGCAATTGGAGCCATTTCGGTTTTTATTATGAAAAACACTTTTTTTTTTTTGTCCCACTCTGGGACTTCATCTTCTGGGTTTTGATCCCCTCTGCAATGCATCACAATACAACCTGTATTGTAATGCATTGGCTATCAGCTTTTATGCTAACAGCCTGCCGGTGAGACCCAGCCTGAGGGCTGGATCTCACAGGCTTCCGTACAAGGCAAGCCCCGATGCCTATGGAAGGCATCGGGCTGCCTTCTCTGCCATCAGTTCCAAGTCACTGCAGCACGGTGACCCGATGGAGATGTAGATGGCACCCGTACCCTCTGCAAACCCTCAGCATGCCGCGGTCATACAAGGGGTTAATACGCCGGCATCAATGTTTTCACCGATGCCGGAATATGCAGCAGGGGCTCGGCTGTCAGTGACTGACATGTACGGCTCTGGTCCTTAAGTGGGTTAAATTACTATGTGCATTTTTTAGAGACTTTCACGGGCCACTTTACCTATAGTGCAAGGGTTTCCAGCTCGCATTATGACATACTGCATCCTTCTGAAACGTTATCCATTTAACAATTTTTTTAAATTATGGTTCATGAGTCCCAGCACACGAATATACTGTATCTGTTTACATATTTTTTATTGAATGTTTCTTTTCACATATGGCTGGGTTTAACTTTTTAGTGATTTAGGTTTCAAGCTATGCTTTATGTGTAATTATTATTATTCTAATTATGTATAGTGATGGACGAACATCTGCCGGGACGGTTCGCGAACGCGATCGCGCAAACGTGATCAAATGTTCGCGAACCGCAAGTTCGCGGCGGGTCCCATTCATTTTAATGGCAGGCGAACCTGAAAAACCTTCAGCTCATATTTGCAGCCAAGAAATAATTACTTAGAAGTGCACAAATTTTTTTCAATGTGAAATATCGGCAAAATAATTTTCACGTATGCGCAAATGCACTATACAGTACCCAAATGCACTATACAGTACCCAAGTGCACTATAAAGAAAGTATATTGGTAAATAACACCCCGCTTCAATCTGTTTTTTTGGGGGGGCGACTGGTATATCACACCAGTAGAAATTATTTTTTCCAGTAACGCTTGTCCCTCTATATACCTGCAGTATCGCAGCAGAACCGCACACAACTGCCGCACAATACAAATGCACTATAATATACTGTCTAATATAGAAAGTATATTATAACATTGTACACGGAAGGCAATCCATTAGAGTATACAGTACAGACCAAAAGTTTGGACACACCTTCTCATTCAAAGAGTTTTCTTTATTTTCATGACTATGAAGGCATCAAAACTATGAATTAACACATGTGGAATTATATACATAACAAACAAGTGTGAAACAACTGAAAATATGTCAAATTCTAGGTTCTTCAAAGTAGCCACCTTTTTCTTTGATTACTGCTTTGCACACTCTTGGCATTCTCTTGATGAGCTTCAAGAGGTAGTCCCCTAAAATGGTTTTCACTTCACAGGTGTGCCCTGTCAGGTTTAATAAGTGGGATTTCTTGCCTTATAAATGGAGTTGGGACCATCAGTTGCGTTGAGGAGAAGTCAGGTGGATACACAGCTGATAGTCCTACTGAATAGACTGTTAGAATTGGTATTATGGCAAGAAAAAAGCAGCTAAGTAAAGAAAAACGAGTGGCCATCATTACTTTAATAAATGAAGGTCAGTCAGTCAGCCGAAAAATTGGGAAAACTTTGAAAGTAAGGGATATTTGACCATGAAGGAGAGTGATGGGGTGCTGCGCCAGATGACCTGGACTCCACAGTCACCGGACCTGAACCCAATCGAGATGGTTTGGGGTGAGCTGGACCGCAGAGTGAAGGCAAAAGGGCCAACAAGTGCTAAGCATCTCTGGGAACTCCTTCAAGACTGTTGGAAGACCATTTCAGGGGACTACCTCTTGAAGCTCATCAAGAGAATGCCAAGAGTGTGCAAAGCAGTAATCATGCAAAAGGTGGCTACTTTGAAGAACCTAGAATATGACATATTTTCAGTTGTTTCACACTTGTTTGTTATTGATATAATTCCACATGTGTTAATTCATAGTTTTGATGCCTTCATAGTCATGAAAATGAAGAAAACTCTTTGAATGAGAAGGTGTGTCCAAACTTTTGGTCTGTACTGTACATAAAGATAAAACGTAACCTTTAATAATGTTACTATAAGGGTCCATTCACACGTCCGTAAGTGTTTTGCGGATCAGCAAAACACGGACACCGGAAATGTGCATTCCACAATTTGCGGACCACACATCGCCAGCACTATAATAGAAAATGCCTAATCTTGTCTGCAATTGCAGACAAGAATAGGACATTTTCTATTTTTTTGCGGAAACGGAAGCACGGATGCGGAAGTGCGGATCCACAAATGCGGATGTGGATTTGCAAATGCGGATGCGGACAGCAGATTTCGGCCCCATTAAAAATTAATGGGTCTTCACCCGTTCCGCAAAATTGCGGAAACGGATGCGGACCCATTTTGCGGACGTGTGAATGGAAAAGATATCCCTCAAAATAAAATAAAATTAAATTATTAAAGTTAAGCAAAAAGCATAGATGTGGTTGGCAATAACAAGTGCTCGGCGGCACTAAATCAGAAACCATATGTCCTACCACAATCCGGGGGGTTCCAGTGCACATCCATGAATCCCGGAGGGAAAGCAAAAACCATATATCCCTGGGCTAGATGATGATGTGGTATTGAAAGATAGAAACATAGAATGTGTCGGCAGATAAGAACCATTTGGCCCATCTAGTCTGCCCAATATACTGAATACTATGAATAGCCCCTGGCCCTATCTTATATGAAGGATGGCCTTATGCCTATCCCATGCATGCTTAAACTCCTTCACTGTATTTGCAGCTACCACTTCTGCAGGAAGGCTATTCCATGCATCCACTACTCTCTCAGTAAAGTAATACTTCCTGATATTACTTTTAAACCTTTGCCCCTCTAATTTAAAACTATGTCCTCTTGTAGCAGTTTTTTTTTCTTTTAAATATTCTCTCCTCTTTTACCTTGTTGATTCCCTTTATGTATTTAAACGTTTCTATCATATCCCCTCTGTCTCGTCTTTCTTCCAAGCTATACATGTTAAGGTCCTTTAACCTTTCCTGGTAAGTTTTATCCTGCAATCCATGTACTAGTTTAGTAGCTCTTCTCTGAACTCTCTCCAAAGAATCAATATCCTTCTGGAGATATGGTCTCCAGTACTGCTCACAATACTCCAAATGAGGTCTTACTAGTGCTCTGTAGAGCGGCATGAGCACTTCCCTCTTTCTACTGGTAATGCCTCTCCCTAAACACCCAAGCATTCTGCTAGCATTTCCTGCTGCTCTATGACATTGTCTGCCTACCTTTAAGTCTTCTGAAATAATGACCCCTAAATTGCTTTCCTCAGATACTGAGGTTAGGACTGTATCACTTATTGTATATTCTGCTCTTGGGTTTTTACGCCCCAGGTGCATTATCTTGCACTTATCAACATAAAATTTTAGTTGCCAGATTTCTGACCATTCCTCTAGTTTTCCTAAATCCTTTTGCATTTTGTGTATCCCTCCAGGAACATCAACCTTGTTACAAATCTTAGTCATCAGCAAAAAAGACACACCTTACCATCGAGGCCTTCTGCAATTTCGCTGATAAAGATATTAAACAATATGGGTCCCAGAACAGATCCCTGAGGTACCCCACTGGTAACAAGACCATGGTCTGAATATACTCCATTGATGACAACCCTCTGTTGTCTGTCCCTCAGCCACTGCCTAATCCATTCAACAATATGGGAGTCCAAGCACAAAGACTGCAGTTTATTGATAAGCCTTCTATATGGGACAGTATCAAAAGCCTTAGTAAAGTCTAGATAAGCGATGTCTACTGCACCTCCGCCATCTATTATTTTAGTCACCCAATCAAAAAAATCAATAAGATTAGTTTGGCATGATCTCCCTGAAGTAAACCCATGCTGTTTTTCATCTTTCAATCCATGGTATTTTTATTAATTTTTTGGAGTATTGGATTGTGGTGATTAATATCACCTTGGTGGCCCTATTTCAACTTTTC
Source organism: Bufo bufo (assembly GCF_905171765.1). NCBI lineage: Eukaryota > Metazoa > Chordata > Amphibia > Anura > Bufonidae > Bufo > Bufo bufo. Next base: position 213,868,327 of record NC_053396.1, on the reverse strand, counting down.
ACTGTGCATTCAATTACCCCTTAATTCCACATTTTTGTTCCCTGTGCTGCCTACTTTTACCTGTGCTTAAAATTGGGTTGCTAGGCATGGTCCGTCTATCTGTTGAAGGACAGAGGACGCAGAAGCAGGCTGCGTGCAAGGTCACATTACTGACAGCCAGGGACTGTAAGTAAATTATTAAAGCCAGGTCCTCCCCAGCAGCTGATAACAGCGCCTGGGCTGTGTGCACTTCTCCCTGTCCCTGCGCTTGGCAGACGCTCCCTCACTCAGCAGAGCTGGAGAATGCAGAGTTGGAAGCAGCGCACACCAGGGAAGGGAGATCTGCCGTCTGCTCAGTGTATAAATGAAAGCAACATTTGGTAAGAGGACCCCTTTGTGCTGCAGGAGATTAACCCTTTAGGGGGGAGGGCTCTGGTTACTGACACTTTTGGGGGGCTATTGTTACTGGCTAGTGAGGGCATGCGGGATTAGCCTCAGGGTGAGGGCAGTGGCGGCCATCTTAACTGAATAGTGAAATTGCAGTTTTATGCAGACTGGTTGCTAAGGGCTGAATCTTATTAAATATGGGGTAAGTCAGTCTAATAGTAACTGATTCTGGAATATCATGTTATTAGTAACTACATATATGAAAATTGAAATTAGGGTCTAAATGTGGCAGTTATCCTTTAAGTATGGTTTCCATTAATTTACCACTATTGATGTCAGGCTTACTGGCCTATGGTTGCCTGATTCCTGCCTACTACCTTTCTTGTGAATGGGCACAACATTTGCTAATTTCCAATCATCTGGGACGACTCCTGTTACCAGTGATTGGTTAAATAAATCTGTTAATGGTCTTGCTAGTTCACCGCTGAGCTCTTTTAATAGATTTGGGTGTATCCCATCAGGCCCCTGTGACTTATTTGTATTAATTTTAGACAGCTGACTTAGAACATCTTCCTATGTAAAGACACATGCACCAAAAGATTCATTAGTCTTCCTTCCTAACTGAGGTCCTTTTCCTTCATTTTCCTTTGTAAAAACTGAACAGAAGTATTCCTTGAGGCAGTCAGCTAGTTCTTTATCTTCTTCCATATACCTTCCTTCTTTTGTTTTTAATTTGGCAATTTCTAGTTTTAGTTTCCTTTTTTCATTTATGTATCTGAAGAATGTCTTATTGCCTTTTTTCACTGACTGAGCAAATTTCTCTTCTGCCTGTGCTTTAGAAGCTCTTATAACTTGTTTGGCCTCTCTCTGCCTAATCTTATAAATTTGCCTGTCATCCTCTTTTTTTTTTTTTTTATAATTACTAAATGCCATCTTTTTGTTTTTAATGATTTTGGCCACTTCTGCTGAGTACCACAGTGGTCTCCTCATTTTTTTGCTTTTACTGACAGGCCTAATGCAATTTTCTGTTGCCTTCAATAGTGTCACTTTTAAGTAGTCCCATTTCTACAGAACTCCATTGAAACTGTTCCAATCTGATAGGGACTCGTATACCACTAATCTAATTTTCGAAAAGTCTGTTTTTCTAAAATATAAAACTTTTGTTTTTGTGTGGTGTGAATCAGTCACTGTACTTATAATAAACCACACTGACTGGTGATCACTAGATCCCAAGCTTTCCCCGACAGTAATATCAGATACCAAATTCCCATTTGTGAATACTAAATCTAAAATGGCCTCCTTCCGGGTTGGCTCCTCCACTACTTGCTGTAGAGATAATCCCAGTAGGGAATTTAGAATATTTGTACTCCTGCCAGAACTAGCTATTTTGGTTTTCCAGTTTACATCAGGAAGATTAAAGTCTCCCATAAAGATAACTTCCCTCTTCAATGTCATTTTAGCTATTTCCTCAACTAGTAGATCATCTAATTCTTTGACTTGGCTAGGTGGTCTATATATCACACCTACACGAGTTACCTTATGATTATCAAGCTGCAAGGTAACCCAAACTGACTCTAAATTGGTCTCGCTAACTTGTATTAAATTAGATTTTATGCTATCTTTCACATCCAGGGCCACCCCTCCCCCTTGTCTTCTCTGTCTTTCCTATATAAAGAGAACCCTGGTATTGTTATATCCCAGTCATTACTCCCATTGAACAACGTCTCAGTAACAGCCACTAAATCTACAGGGTGGGCCATTTATATTGATACACCTTAATAAAATGGGAATGGTTGGTCATATTAACTTCCTGTTTGTGGCACATTAGTATATGTGAGGGGGAAAACTTTTCAAGATGGGTGGTGACCATGGTGGCCATTTTGAAGTCGGCCATTTTGAATCCAACTTTTATTTTTTCAATAGGAAGAGGGTCATGTGACACATAAAACTTATTGGGAATTTCACAAGAAAAACAATGGTGTGCTTGGTTTTAACATAACTTTATTCTTTCATGAGTTATTTACAAGTTTCTGACCACTTATAAAATGTGTTCAATATGATGCCCATTGTGTTGCATTGTCAATGCAACCCTCTTCTCCCACTCTTCACACACTGATAGCAACACCACAGGAGAAATGCTAGCACAGGCTTCCAGTATCCGTAGTTTCAGGTGCTGCACATCTCGTATCTTCACAGCATAGACAATTGCCTTCAGATGACCCCAAAGATAAAAGTCTAAGGGGGTCAGATCGGGAGACCTTGGGGGCCATTCAACTGGCCCACGACGACCAATCCACTTTCCAGCTAACTGTTCATCTAGGAATGCTCGGATCTGACACCCATAATGTGATGGTGCACCATCTTTCTGGAAAAACTCAGGGAACGTGCCAGCTTCAGTGCATAAAGAGGGAAACACATCATCATGTAGCAATTTCGCATATCCAGTGACCCCCTTAGACTTTTATCTTTGGGGTCATCTGAAGGCAATTGTCTATGCTGTGAAGATACGAGATGTGCAGCACCTGAAACTACGGATACTGGAAGCCTGTGCTAGCATTTCTCCTGCGGTGTTGCTATCAGTGTGTGAAGAGTGGGAGAAGAGGGTTGCATTGACAATCCAACACAATGGGCAGCATATTGAACACATTTTATAAGTGGTCAGAAACATGCAAATAACTGATGAAAGAATAAAGTTATGTTAAAACCAAGCACACCATTGTTTTTCTTGTGAAATTCCCAATAAGTTTGATGTGTCACATGACCCTCTTCCTATTGAAAAAATAAAAGTTGGCCGACTTCAAAAATTTTTACATTGAAAGTCAATGGGGGACGGATCCGTTTGAAAATTGAGCCATACTGTGTCAACTTCAAACGGATCCGTCCCCATTGACTTACATTGTAAGTCTGGACGGATCCGTTTGCCTCCGCACGGCCAGGCGGACACCCGAACGCTGCAAGCAGCGTTCAGGTGTCCGTCTGCTGAGCGGAGCGGAGGACAAACGCTGCCAGACTGATGCATTCTGAGCGGATCCGCCTCCACTCAGAATGCATTAGGACTGGACGGATCCGTTCGGGGCTGCTTGTGAGAGCCTTCAAAGGGAGCTCACAAGCGGAGCCCCGAACGCTAGTGTATCAAGACATTGTGCAGGAGGACTTAAGGCCATCTGTCCACCAGCTGAAGCTCAACAGAAGATGGGTGTTGCAACAGGACAATGACCCAAAGCATAGAAGTAAATAAACAACAGAATGGCTTAAACAGAAGAAAATACGCCTCCTGGAGTGGCCCAGTCATAGTCCTGACCTCAACCCAATTGAAGTGCTGTGGCATGACCTCAAGAAAGCGATTCACACCAGACATCCCAAGAATATTGCTGAACTGAAACAGTTCTGTAAAGAGGAATGGTCAAGTATTACTCCTGACTGTTGTGCACGTCTGATCTGCAACTACAGGAAACGTTTGGTTGAAGTTATTGCTGCCAAAGGAGGTTTAACCAGTTATTAAACCCAAGGGTTCACATACTTTTTCCACCTGCACTGTGAATGTTTACATGGTGTGTTCAATAAAAACATGGTAACATTTAATTCTTTGTGTGTTATTAGTTTAAGCAGACTGTGATTGTCTATTGTTGTGACTGAGATGAAGATCAGATCACATTTTATGACCAATTTATGCAGAAATCCATATAATTCCAAAGGGTTCACATACTTTTTCTTGAAACTGTATATATGGGCAGCCATTTTTTTGTCCCTCACTTCCCCTGATGAAGCCATCTGGCGAAACGCGTTGGATAGGTGAGGGACACTGGGATGGGTGTATTCATTCACTTTTGTGGTATGAATTGATAAGGGACACTTGGTACTTTTGTGATCGTAAACTTCTGTACAGGCACACGGCAGGACGCAGAAGGAAAGGAACGCCATATGGTTTTTGGAGGGCAGATTTTACTGGGATAATTTTAAGTTGCCATGTCACATGTGCCTTTGCCATTCTCCTCTGCTATTTTATGTAACACATTATTTATATTGTGTTCACATTACACACACTATTTAGTGGTGTAGCCTCCAATAACATTATGTACTTTTATACATTTGGTAGGCTATTAGTATTTGCATAGTTTAGCAGTGGAGATGTGTTATTTGTTTATGAAGCACTTAGCACTTTAACAATATGAATGGCACACCAGTACTTGAATGCAGTTTTTTTTTATGTTGCTCCTCCAGTTACAGCCTGGTCCTAAAACCTCATCCCAGTAGTACCTCTCCTAATTATCTCTTTCCCACCCGTAGTGTGGACTCCTTTTGTATGTTTTTATGGGTATGGACTCATACTAGATTTAATGGATTATTAACATGGTTGTTGTGTTTTTTTCAATAACCTGGGAATACACCACAACATACAGTGGGATGCGAAAGTTTGGACAACCTTGTTAATCGTCATGATTTTCCTGTATAAATCGTTGGTTGTTACGATAAAAAATGTCAGTTAAATATATCATATAGGAGACACACACAGTGATATTTGAGAAGTGAAATGAAGTTTATTGGATTTACAGAAAGTGTGCTATAATTGTTTAAACCAAATTAGGCAGGTGCATAAATTTGGGCACCACAAAAAAGAAATGAAATCAATATTTAGTAGATCCTCCTTTTGCAGAAATTACAGCCTCTAAACGCTTCCTGTAGGTTCCAATGAGAGTCTGGATTCTGGTTGAAGGTATTTTGGACCATTCCTCTTTACAAAACATCAGTTCATTCAGGTTTGATGGCTTCCGAGCAAGGACAGCTCTCTTTAAGTCACACCACAGATTTTCAATTATATTCAGGTGTGGGAACTGAGATGGCCATTCCAGAATGTTGTATTTGTTCCTCTGCATAAATGCCTTAGTGGATTTTGAGCAGTGTTTAGGATCGTTGTCTTGTTGAAAGATCCAGCCCCGGCGCAGCTTCAGCTTTGTCACTGATTCCTGGACATTGGTCTCCAGAATCTGCTGATACTGAGTGGAATCTATGCGTCCCTCAACTTTGACAAGATTCCCAGTCCCTGCACTGGCCACACAGCCCCACAGCATGATGGAACCACCACCATATTTTACTGTAGGTAGCAGGTGTTTTTCTTGGAATGCTGTGTTCTTTTTCCTCCATGCATAACGCCTCTTGTTATGGCCAAATAACTCAATTTTAGTTTCATCAGTCCACAGCACCTTATTCCACAATGAAGCTGGCTTGTCTAAATGTGCTTTAGCCCACCTCAAGCGGCACTTTTTGTGCTGTTGGCGGAGAAAAGGCTTCCTCTGCATCACTCTCGCATACAGCATCTCCTTGTGTAAAGTGCGCCGAATGGTTGAACGATGCACAGTGACTCCATCTGCAGCAAGATGATGTTGTAGGTCTTTGGTGCTGGTCTGTGGGTTGACTCTGACTGTTCTCACCATTCGTCGCTTCTGTCTATCCGAGATTTTTCTTGGTCTGCCACTTCGAGCCTTAACTTGAACTGAGCCTGTGGTCTTCCATTTCCTCAATATGTTCCTAACTGTGGAAACAGACGGCTGAAATCTCTGAGACGGCTTTCTGTATCCTTCCCCTAAACCATGATGGTGAACAATCTTTGTCTTCAGGTCATTTGAGAGTTGTTTTGAGACCCCCATGTTGCTACTCTTCAGAGAAAATTAAAAGAGGAGGGAAACTTACAATTGACCTCCTTAAATACTCTTTCTCATAATTGGATTCACCTGTGTATGTAGGTCAGGGGTCACTGAGCTTACCAAGCCAATTTGAGTTCCAATAATTAGTTCTAAAGGTTTTGGAATCAATAAAATGACAACAGTGCCCAAATTTATGCACCTGCCTAATTTTGTTTGAACAATTATAGCACACTTTCTGTAACTCCAATAAACTTCATTTCACTTCTCAAATATCACTGTGTGTCTCCTATATGATATATTTAACTGACATTTTTTATCGTAACAACCAATGATTTATACAGGAAAATCATGACGATTAACAAGGTTGCCCAAACTTTCGCATCCCACTGTATATGTTTGTAGGCTTTGTATCATATGTTTGTGGTTCATATTGTTCATTTTTTAGATTGACTCCACTTTAAACAGTTGATATTGATGACCTATCCTGAAAACAGACCATCAATACGTACCTGCTGCACAACTCCATTAATTAATAATTTGGTAATACCATCAAGACATTTATAGCATATACAGTATTTCTACCATTGTAACATAATATACCTAGAGGGGTTATCTGAGAGAATGAAAAGTCCCACCATATGCCAGGGCCCTTACATTGAATATACTTACCCCGCTCCCCGCGCCGCTCCTGGTCCCCACACTGCCCCTGCTGCTTCTCCCTGTGCGCGGATGAAAACATACAGGGGGATGGGATCAGCCAATGACAGGCGGGGATGGGGGACGAGCCTCCCTAGCATAGCGGGTGATGCTAGGGAGGCTCGTCCCAGTCCCCGCCTGTCATTGGCTGCTCCCCCCGTCACCGGATGTTTTCATCCGAGCACGGGGAGAAGCAGCAGCGGTGCGGGGAGCAGGGTAAGTATATTCCATATGGGTGGCCCGGCATATGGGGGGATATTTTATAGTCTCGGATAACCCCTTTAACAGTAATACATAAGTGCAGTAACTACAAATGAGCAAATTACTTTTTTTCATTTTCAGTGACTTTTCATTTTCAGTGAGCTAATACTCATAGATGAAAAGTCCTTCCAAATCACAGACATATGAAATCCTAGGTAGTAAGTTTGAGTTCACCAAAAACTAACCATTTCACTTTTATTCACAGGATCACTTTCCAAGAACGTTCCATTTTACTCAGTCTTTTTTTCACAGCTTTAAACTCTCAAAGGGACTTTGCTAATATCTATATTTAAATGGGAATTTGAGAATGTTTCATTTGAGAGTTCAGAATTATGTAACCAGGTATCTCAATCCGTTTTAGGACAGCAGTGTTTCAGCAACGTTAAACTGTTTTATGTATTTGGCTCTGCATGCTACAGTTAAATTAAAATACGTTTTTGCAACATACATAATGTTATACATTAAGTCGTGCCATTTACATGGGTAATTTCAGATATTTTAGCTGGTTGCCTGGAGACTGACTAATGCCTAATGTATATTCTTATGATAGAAATAACTCGTGAAAGGCTCTACAATAAAAGCTTAAATTATCATAAAAAACATGCCTGAAAATTGAAAACTAAAATTACCTGGCTGTAAACATTCATTTATCTCCAAAATATCACCTTTTTGGATTGAACAGTTTTACAAAATCTGTAAAAAACTGAATTTACTGCATGACAGCACCCAGAACCATTCTTAGCAATTAACTAAAGGATGTCATCAACTATCTTGGGTTCAAAAGTGTTTGTAGTTGGTTAGTAGTCAGGTACCTGGCCGAGTTCCTGAGGTCTAAAGCAACTGTACATGTGTACTACACAATGAAGACTTTTAGGAGGGGTCAGGAAGCTAGAAAAAAAGGCAATGTTATATATAATATATATGGTATATTTCATCTATTTTAGTTAATGTTTGTGTGTGTCGTTAAAAGATATCAACAGTAGAGTTGAGCAGACACCTGGATGTTCGGGTCCGGCCGAACTTCGGAAAAAAGTTCGAGTTCGGGACCCGAACTTGACCCCGAACCCCATTGAAGTCAATGGGGACCCGAACTTTTGAGCACTAAAATGGCTGTAAAAATGTCATGGAAAGGGTTAGAGGGCTGCAAATGGAGTCAAAATGTGGTTAAGAGCATGGCAAGTGCTCTGCAAACAAATGGTGATAGGGAAATGACTTAAAACAACATAAAATAACATAAAATTCTTAAAAATATAAAATAATAGGATCTAGGAGGACCAGGTCCATATGGAGTAGGAGGTTGAGGAGGCGGTGGATGTGGCAGTGTAGGTGGAAGTGGCGGTGGAGGAGGAGGAGGTAGCCTACACTGCTTTTTGGTTTAAAATATATATATATTTTTTTTAATTAGGGTACACCCCAAAACATTGGGAAATATAACCTGTGATAACCCCCTCCAATCGTGCTAAACACAAGTTCAGACAATACACAGGCTTCAGGGCAGGCCAGCACCTCCAAGGCGTAAAGGGAAAGCTCAGGCCATGTGCCCAATTTGGAGACCCAGAAGTTGCAGGGGCTGAACTCTGTCAGTCAGTTCGTGTAGGCGTGTGCACACATACTGCCCCACCATGTCGCACGTCCCCGTGATGTTCACGATCCAATTTGATATCTGCTCTATCAACTTTCGATGTTCTTTTATGCGCCTACCATGGTGATCACGGGTGACGGGGAATCTGGGTTCCAGGCCGGAGAGGGAGCATGAGAAAAAGAGACCAAATTTAAGGGAGATGAATTTATAAAAAAATTTGGGGATCGAGCAGAAATGTGGGAAAAGCTATTGAGGCGCAAATGTGGGACAAATTACAGAAGCCCAAATGTGGGCCAAAAGAGTCAAGCGGAAATGTGGGACAAAGTATTGAAGCTTAAATGTGGTACAAATGTGGTACAAGGGGGTGGCACGCATCAATTAAAGAAGCATTTCAGAAATGTTATTCCCTGTCACCTACGCAGAGCAGGGGTTTATTCACATCTAAATTTGTATAATGTCATCCCAAGAATGTAACAGAAAAATTACAGAAATTAATTAACCTGTCTACTTGGTAGAGCAGGGGTCTATGACAGAAAACAATTGTTTATTGTCACCCGAAAATGTAAAATAAAAATTATTGAAATTTATTAAGCTGTCAACTAGGTAGAGGAGGGGTATATTACACCCAAAAATTGGTGAATTTGACCATAAAATGTAACTGACAAATGTTTTTTTTTTTTTTACCGGTCTACTAGGTATAGCAGTGGTACATCACACCAAAAAATTGCTGAATTTCACCAGAAAATGTAACTGCCAATTATTATTTTTTGTTAACCGGCCTTCTAGGTATAGCAGTGGTACTATACACCCAAAAATTGGTTAATTTCACCTAAAAAAATGTAACTGAAATTATTATCATTTTTTTTACCGGCCTACGTATAGCAGTGGTACATCACACCCAAAAATTGGTGAATTTGACTATAAAAAGTAACATACAATTTTTTTTATTGTTTAACCTGTCTACTAGGTATAGCAGTGGTACTTCACACCCAAAAATTGTTGAATTTCAACTAAAAATGTAACTGAGAAATTTATTTTTTTGTTAACCGGCCTACTAGGTATAGCAGTGGTACTATACACCCAAAAATTTATGAATTTCACAGGAAAATGTTAATGGCAATTTTTATTTTATTTTAACTGGCCCACTAGGTATAGCAGTGGTACTATACACCCAAAAATTGGCTAATTTCACCAAAAAATGTTAATGACAATTTATTTTTATTTTTTTTAACCGGCCTACTAAGTATAGCAGTTTTTTTTGTCCTCCGCTCTTATTATCATGTTTAACGGCATCACATGCATTTGCTTTTTCTATTTCTGTCATTTTAATTATGCTTCAATAAAATTTATATTTTTGGTACTATGAGCTCCGTTTTTCTCTGTTTCTGCTGTTTCACTCGGGAGCTTGTGCCGAGTTATACTTTTGGTGTGTCCCTTGTGGTTGCATTGGGTGGGCACTGTCCCTCACCTGTCGCTGGGACACCCTGGGTCTTTTTGTTTGTTTTTCTAGGTATAGCAGTGGTACTATACACCCAAAAATTGGTAAATTTCACCCGAAAATGTAAATGACAAATAAAATGAAATTATATAAAATAAAACATGTACAAAAAAATATATATAATTGATTTATGAGGTGGAGTTCCATATGGAGTAGAAGTTTAAGGAGGCGGTGGACGTAGTGGAGTAGGTGGAAGCGGCGGTGGAGGAGGACGAGATAGCTAATACAGGTTTTTGGTTTTAATTAAAAAAAAATTTAAATTAGGGTGCACTCCAAAAGAGTGTAAAATATCCAAAATACAAACATGAGCAATTGCACTGCAGTATAACAATGGCTGGTTAGTGCCGTTATACATGTCTATTCTGGACAAGGTACGGACAAGTCCTGAGGGATCCATGCCTGGTTCATTTTAATGAACGTGAGCTTGTCCACATTGGCTGTGGACAGGCGGCTGCGCTTGTCTGTGATGACGCCCCTGCCGTGCTAAACACACGTTCAGACAATACACTGGCTGCAGGGCAGGCCAGCACCTCCAAGGCGTAAAGGGCAAGCTCAGGCCATGTGCCCAATTTGGAGACCCAGAAGTTGAAGGGGGCAGACCCGTCATTCAGTACATGTAGGCGTGTGCACACATACTGCTCCACCATGTTGGTGAAATGCTGCCTCCTGCTAAGACGTTCCATATCAGCTGGTGGTGCTGGTTGTTGTGGCGTGCTGACAAAGCTTTTCCACATTTCGGCCATGCTAACCCTGCCTTCTGAGGTGCTGGCGGTGCCCCAGCTGCATTGGCGACCTCTTCCTCGTCCTCTGCCTTCGCCTTGTGCTTCCACAGTGCCCCCGCTGTCAGGTGGGAATGCCACCAGCAGCGCGTCTTCCAGCGTGCGCTTGTACTCGCGCATCTTACGATCGCGCTCCAGTGAGGGAATTAAGGACTGTACGTTGTCCCCGTAACGGGGATCCAGCAGCGTGGCCACCCAGTAATCAGCACAAGTTAGAATGTAGGCAACTCGGCGGTCGTTGCGGAGACACTGCAGCATGTAATCGCTCATGTATTCTAGGCTGCCCAGAGGCAATGAAAAGCTGTCCTCTGTGGGAGGTGTATCGTCTGTGTCCTCTGTATCCCCCCATCCACACACCAGTGATGGCCATGAGCTGGTCTGGGTGTCACCCTGCTGTGAACATGGTTCCTCCTCCTCCATCTTCTCCTCCTCATCCTCCACCTCCTCATCCTTAAGAACTGTGCCCTGGCTGGACAATTGTGTACCTTGGGTTTGTGGGTGCAGGAACCCACCCTCGGAGCCACTTGGGAATAAATGGCCGAAAATCCAACGAAATGATCCCTCTTCCTCCTCCTCCTCCTGTGCCACATCCTCTTCCATCATCGCCAGGAGCGTTTTTTCAAGGAGGCATAGAAGCAGGATAGTAACGCTGAGAACGGCGTTATCAGCACTGGCCATGTTGGTGGAGTACTCAAAACAGCGCAACAAGGAACACAGGTCTCGCATGGAGGCCCAGTCATTGGTGGTGAAGTGGGGCTGATTCGCAGTGCGACTGACCCGTGCGTGCTGCAGCTGAAACTCCACTATCGCCTGCTGCTGCTCGCACAGTCTGGCCAGCATGTGCAAGGTGGAGTACCACCTTGTAGGCACGTCGCATATGAGGCGGTGAGCGGGAAGGCCGAAGTTACGCTACAGCGCTGACAGGCGAGCAGCAGCAGGGTGAGAACGCCGGAAGCGCGCACAGACGGCCCGCACTTTATGCAGCAGCTCTGACATATCGGGGCAATTTTTAAGGAATCTCTGCACCACCAAATTCAGCACATGCGCCAGGCAAGGGATGTGCGTCAAACCGGCTAGTCCCAGAGTTGCTACGAGATTTCGCCCATTATCGCACACCACAAGGCCGGGCTTGAGGCTAATTGGCACAAACCACTCATCGGTCTGTTGTTCAAGGCCCGTCCACAGGTCCTGCGCGGTGTGAGGTTTGTCCCCCAAACAGATAAGTTTTAAAACTTCCTGCTGTCGTTTACCCCTGGCTGTGGGGTAAAGTTGGTGGTGAAGGTGTTACGCTGACCGGATGAGGAGCTGGTAGAGGATGAGGAAGCAGAGTAGGAGGAGGAAGCAACAGGAGGCAAACTGAAGCGCCCTGCAATCCTCGGTGTCTGAAGGACATGCGCCAAACTGCTATCCGCCTCAGGCCCAGCCGCCACTGCATTTACCCAGTGTGCTGTTATAGAGATATAACGGCCCTGACCATGCTTACTGGTCCACGTATCCGTAGTCAGGTGCACCTTGCCACAGATGGCGTTGCGCAGTGCACACCTGATTTTGTCCCCTCCTCGGTTGTGCAGGGAAGGGATGGCTCGCCTGGAAAAGTAGTGGCGGCTGGACACGACGTGTCATTCAAGGCTAGGGATAGCTGGTGGGTAGGGGGGTACTTCCTCTTCCTCTCCAGCGTTTGGGATATGAAGAGCTGAACGCTTCCGTGTGACATTGTGGAGATGCTTTGTGACCCAGGTGTTGTTGTTGCTGGCAGATCCTCTGTGGCACTGTCACTCCAGAGGTGGATGAAGAGGCCGCAACAGCAGCAGAAGAGGAAGCAGGAGGAGCCAGAGACCTTTCTTGGTTTTTGAGGTGTCTACTCCACTGCAGCTGGTGCTTTGCACTTAAATGCCTGAGCATGCAGGTTGTGCTCAGGTTGAAAACGTTTATGCCTCGCTTCAGGCTCTGATTGCACAGCGTGCAAACCACTCGTGTCTTGTCGTCAGCACATTGTCTGAAGAACTGCCACGCCAGGGAACTCCTTGGAGCTGGCTTTGGTGTGCTCGGTCCCTTGCTGCGGTGGGCAGTAGGAGGCGTACTGTCTAGAGGATGGCTGTTCCGCCTTTGTACCCTGCTCCCTCTTCTCTTGTGCTGGTGGCTCTGTGCGACTACCGCCTCTTCCTCCGAACTACACAGGTCACTTGCATGACCTTGATTCCATGTGGGGTCTAGGACCTCATTGTCCTCCACATCATCTTCCACCCAGTCTTCACCCCTGCCTTCTTTGTCGGTCTGCACACTTTCGAAAGCCCTAGCAGTTGGCACCTGTGTTTTGTCATCATCCGAGACGTGCTGCGATGGTCCTCCCATGTACTCATCTTGAAAAATAAGTGGTTGGGTATCGGTGCACTCAATCTCTTCCACACCCGGGGCAGGGCTAGGTGGATGGCCCTGGGAAACCCTGTTAACAGAGTCATCAAAAAGCAGAAGAGACTGCTGCATGACTTGGGGCTCAGACTGCTTGGCTGATTTGCAAGGGGGTGAGGTGAAAGACTTATGGACATCGGCTGCAGATGCCAAGTGTGGTCTTTCAGCAGGAGACTGGGTGGGAGACAATGTGAAGGAACTGGAGACACTGTCAGCAACCCAATCTACTATCGCCTGTACTTGTTCAGGCCTCACCATTCGTAGAGCCGCATTAGGCCCGACCAAATATCGCTGCAGGTTCTGTCGCCTACCTGCACCTAAGGAACGGGTTTCACTTGTGCGTGTAGCTGGCACAGATCGACCACGTCCTCTCCCTGCAACAGGAGCTCCACCAGCAGCACCACGACCTGGGCCACGTCCCTTATTTGACGCTCTCCTCATATTTTTCGAATTTAGGATCTTGCCCTAAATGGGTGTTTAATTAATAGTAGAATAGAACGACAGTATGTAAAGTATGTAACGATTGTGCCTGCACCAACACAACAATTTGTCTGTAGATCGCTGAGTTAGATTCTCTCCTATTCTCTCCCTGAAATCACAAGTCCAGCAGCATCCTCTCCCTACACTAGTAACAGCAGAGTGACGTGCAGCGCTACGTGACTCAAGCCTATATAGAGCCTGGGTTACATGCTGCTCTGGCCAATCACAGCCATGCCATTAGTAGGCATGGCTGTAATGGCTTCTAAGGTCAGACAGTTAACAGCTTGTTGATTGGCTGTTCTGCAGCCTTTCAAAAAGCGCCAAGTAAGCGCCGAACACCGAACCCAAACTTTGACGGAAATGTTCGGGTCCGGGGTCCGAAAATCCTAAAGTTCGGTACGAACCCGAACTTTACAGTTCGGGTTCGCTCAACCCTAATTAGGAGCTTCTGGTGCTTGCACCAGAGTCCCTAACCCCAGAGTCAAAGCTGCCAACTACACAGGAACTATATTAGGAGGTAGCAGTTTGGTGTCTTCTTTGCAGCGAAGTCCATATTTCTGTATGAGGGTTAAAGGGTAAATATCAGAGGAGTGCCAAAATAACACCCTTGGGATTTAGCATAAAGCCAAACCAGTTAGTTGGTGCAGTAGGTTCACACTCGCTGATTTGTTAAAATGCTAATAGTAAATCTGCCCCACAATGTGCAACAGCAATTACTCAATTGTCTGATAATAAGCTGCACATTTAGACTAAGGACCCTATTAGATTGCATAATTCCAGGATGTTTATTTTGGTGTCCTATCCTCCGGGTAGACAATCAACGTGTGATCTTCAGGCATCCAACAACCCACATCAACGCCAATCAGCTGTTTCAGAGTAGTTCTGGTGTAGGAAGTTGGCCCCAGAAATACACAGCGGCATCCATTGTGTAGGGGATGGAGCTGGTTACTGCAGCAATGCCATCTCACATAACTTCTGGCACCAGCGCCACTCAGTAAAAACCTATTGACGGGGTGAAGATGTCCTGAGGATAGGCTATCAATATAAAAGTCCTGTAACTCTCATAATTCCTATAATGTGCCAATAATAGGATTAATGCATCTAATACAACACATCACAAAACTAAGCAGAAGCTTCTCTTTTCTGTCCCCACAATTGATGTTTCATCACATTTTTTGTAATGATTTTATATTTATTTACTTTTTTTGTTAATTACCATTGAAAAAAAGAAAATCTCCTATGTTCTTAAGGACGTCAGCTTGTGCTACTGAGATGTGCTACTGTAAAGGAATAAAAGATCACAGCTCTTATATGAAAGTATCTGCCTTACAAAACAACTCTTTTTTTTCCAATTGGAAAAAAAAACTATTGATTTTCTTTCACTGCGCGTTAAGTATGATTTTCTAAAAGGTCATCTAGTAACAGAAAAAACTGTGGAAATGTAACATGAGTTTGACACATTGTTGGGGAATCTGCTTCTGAAAGATGTTAGTAGGGAAAAAAATAACAGTGAATGTAAAGAGATACTTGTAGTGTTTGGACAAAGTTCAGTTTAATGCATCATAACAATATAACACTGAATTCTTGGAAATGGTAAAATTCACCAGTACAGGGCACCCTTCATGGTGTAATAATTATATGATCAGCAAAAAGTTTATCAAGTAAAAGTAATCACTAGGAAATTAAGGCTATCTGTGCTATTTTATACCTTTTATTCAACTCATATCCAGATCTGAAAAATAAATGTAACGCACAAGAGTAACTACTGCCCCAAGAGGTGCACTCAGTCGGGTGGACTCACCCTGTCCACTCCCAGAGGCAGTAAAAATTGAATAAAATTAACTGGGCACTCTCAGGATATCTGAACCAATTGAAATTTATTAGCATATATTAAAATAGCAATGAGCAACAGTATATATTGGCGGTGATAATAAACACTAAATATCAATATATATAAAACACACAACATGCAGTACAATCATGTAAAACACCTGGAAAATAGAAATCTAAAATGTAATAAAATTCGAAGAATAAGATTGGAATACTCGATAATAAAATGTTCGTATGAATATTCAGGCGAATATTCGTATGGAAAAGTCACCTCTGATAATGGTGGCGATAAACAGTGTCCTCTGATATTGTCCTATTCGATTTAATCTCAGGGGTATCCAAAAACTACAGTCCCAATACGCGATCCACTGAACAATCTTTAAGAGGCGTCCCGCTTATAACATCCACCAGCAGCGTCCCACTGGACTAAGAGTCATATAAATAAAGGTGCTGGATAAAATTGAACGGTCTTACCGTCTCCCTTGGTAGGTCAACGAAGGAAATAATATGGTCCTCTGAGTCTGTAGAACGATAGTTCGTCAATAAATTCGCACACTGGCAATTGTTTGGCACGTGTATTCAGGCCTTCCCCATGGACTCAGGCCTTACAGGTTATATTCCAAGTAAGCCATTCGTGTGACAGACGATTCCTTCTTAGCGGCAATCCAGTCAGTTCTCCAGCTTCCCAAGTGGTCCAAATTTCTGGGGTCCTGTCTAGGCTAGACGCGTTTCGGGGTATCACATTACCCCTTCCTCAGTAGCTATCAGTCCCCCAAAAAAGTCCTTTCTTATATAGTGGATAGGCTATTCCCAAAAGCAGGATCAAGTATTCCAAAAACCTGGAGTGGATTTATTCAATTCATATCCAGATCTGCATTTAAAATTATTCTGGAATGTATTGATCTTGAAATTATTTAAGAAAACAAAGATACTTTAAGGTAGAGCTTCACTATGCTAAAGCAATACTCATAACTACTATACAACTGTCCCTATGTACAAAAAGCGACGCCCGGGAACAAGCATTGAAAGGTCAGAGTCGAGAGGACTACTAGACCACAACCCTCTCCAAAGGTACTGCATTTGTTACAGCCTGAGGGCTGGTGGACTGTATGTCTGGGGTAAGCCGCACCTGGTTCCATGTGGGAACGCTATTGTATAGCCGAGTTAGGGATACAATGTTTATTATGTTTAGGTAGAGCCCAGACGGGCAGGCTTTTGTTTTATGCCATGTTGTGTATGAAGAGTGTAAAATAAATCGCACTGTTTGGACCTGAAACCCAGTGGTTATGAAGATAATTCTGTTAGAATGACCCCCGAATAAGAGACGATCCCTACATATGGTGGGGGATGCGGTCAAGTTGTCCATGAGAGAAGGGCAACGGTTGGTTGCTAGGGGCAACGACGAGACCACACGTGCTGCTAAAAGCTGTTTTTTGCCGTGTGTGGAGTCAAAGGGCTGGAAGCTTTTTTTTTTGTCCAGTGGAGCAGGTGCTGCTCATAAGAGTGTCGACTATTTTGCTGTGGTGCAAGTTAAACTGCCGTGAATTAAAGGTCCAGTAGCCCAGCAAATGTGGACTTGTGGCTGAAAGTTTTTCCTGCTACCATGGGTCTCGGGGAAGAGTACGTCCGGCGGCGCTGGCGCATACAGCAGGCAGAAGAAATGGCCATAGCAATTGGCTACACTAAAAATGAATTGGTGAAATTTGATGCAGAGCGAGAGGCTTTGGAGGCACAGTTGCAGCTGGCCTTGAGAAAAGGGTTCTCAACGCTGTATGGACCCTGTACAAAGTTCCAGGAGGTTGGTGGTGTGCCGGGACTATCGGGGGAAAAGCAAAGATATGCCGTTGCCAAGGGCAACTGTCGGGAAGATAAAGAGGGGGAGAGCGGTTCAGCTCTCAGGAGGTCGAATGTTCCCTACCAGTTGAGACAGAGTAGTGCCGAGGATCTGCAAGGCTGTTGCTAAGGGCAACCAACCACAACAGCGTGCGGCTGTCCAGCAATTATGGAGCGGAGCAAGTGGCTCATATTCTGCGGCTGGAGATCCCAAGGACAGGTCTCCCGAGAGTGTGACTCCACATCTGGAAGGAGGATGGAGTCACAGCGTTTCTCGTAGCAACCACGGCAGTCAGGAGGCTGCAGGTGATTTTGTAATGGAGGATCCTGGAGTATCCTTGGATTCTGGGACTGCCGAACCCGTGACATCGCTGGGTAAGATCGTCCCTGTTATTAATTATGTGACAGACCCAGTGACAGTGAGCCGGCAGCAGGGGATACCTGCTGGGAGGGTGAGTGATAAATCAACGAGGCGAGGAACTGTCTCGGAAGTGTGTGACATTGGAGAAAACGCAGGGTCTGAACAGTCGGGTAAGCCTGTTGCGGTTGTTCCCTTGCAGGACTTTGTAGGGGATAAGGTTGTTGTGTTGCCCAAAATGCCCATGACCAAGGCTAGGCATGGGGTGGCGAAAATTAGAGACCCTATGATGGCCCAGTTAAGAGGTAGCACAATATGGAAACCTGAGATTAATAAAGTAATAAATATGCTGGACAGACATGCGGTTAATGAAGACTTTCAGGCAGTTCTCACTGAGTGTGAGGCTATAGTGACAGCTGGGACTGATGGACTTGCTGCCGTAAATTCGCTGGTTTCTACGATTAATAAAATGTCCCAGGTGGAGATTAGCTCATCGGTGCCCCTAGAGGTCAGCGTTAATATTGACATGAGCAGTATATGTGACATATGTGCTGTGACCGATAGCAACTCAGAGAGGGAGGCTGCCATATCAAGACCCTGCGAAACTAAGGTGGTTACTAGTTGCGACCAGATGACAGTTATACCTGATGTGACGAGAGCTGAGTGGGGAGACGGCAGCCTAGTGTCTGAGACCCATACCCAGGCAGGGGTAGATGACCTAGCAGGTCAGTACAGCTAAAAACTTGAAGATGTTTTCACTTGCTTTGCACAGTCCTTAGATACACTAGAGAAGGGACAAGCGGTTCTCACAGAGCAACTGCATAAAGCTCCAGAGGAGTCACAGGAAGAGACTCGGAAAGAGATGAATGAACTGAAGGATCTAGAGTCACAAATGGAAGCGGAAATTCTCCAACTTCAAGAGGAAATTGTAGCTTCTGAGCGATCCAGACGTCATGCAGAGCAGGAAAGGGATGAGCTGGCGGATGAGGTCTTAAACAGCGCCTCAGAAAAATCTGCTCTCTTGGAGGAGAAAAGACATTTGGAAGCCAGGGTGGCTCAACTCGATCAAGAATAGCGTGATCGGATGGTGGACCTGGACCACCAGAGACAAACTGTGTCTAGATTGGAGAAGAAACAGAAGAAGTTTGACCAGCTCCTGGTTGAAGAGAAATACATATCAGCTCAATATGCCGAAGAACGTGACCGAGCGGAGGCTGATGCTCGGGAGAAGGAGACCAGGGCCCTCTCCTTGGCTAGAGCCCTTGAAGAAGTGCTTGAGGAGCGAGATACATTTGAGAGGCTGAACAAGCAACTCAGAGCAGAGATGGAAAATCTCATGAGCTCAAAAGATGACGTCGGGAAGAACGTCTATGAGTTGGAGAAATCTAAGCGTGCTCTCGAGCAGCAGGTGAAAGGTGAGAAATCTGAAGAGGAGAGTCCTCTGAAAGATGTCAAGAAGTCTAAGCCAGAGCCTGTTAAGAATGGGACTGGAGATGGTGGCGCTGTGGTGCCGGCCGAGGCAGAGAAGAAGATGGAATATGTATCTGCTGAACCAGTGGATGGGGGTGATGTGGATGCAGAAGACAAGAGACTCTTGGCAGTGTGTGGCCAGGACCTGGCCATGAAAGACATTTCCTCTGCTGTCAATGCCTTCCAGAAAGCTAGCAGTCTTCTGGGGAAGAAATACAGGGAGACGGATGACCAGTATGAGGATCCTGTCTACTACAATGGACTGGCTCTCCTGAATCCTGCCCGAAAGAAGAACAATATCCCGGGTGATGAGCATATGGAGAAAATACCAGAAGACGACGAGTCTAGTGAAGACCCTGGTGTCCCCAGTACCTCCAACCTTGATGAGAAAGAGGAGAGGGGTTTAGATTGGAAGTATATGATGCCATGTCTGAGAAGGATGAGAAAGCTAACAAAGTGAATGAAGACTCCAAAGGAGACTCAAAGGCTGAAGAAGCTAAGGCCGATGAGTTGGAGTGGGAGAAATCCCGAGATGTTCCAAAGACCAAGGATAAGGCTGAAGAGGGGTCTGCTGAAGTGGGGAGAGCTACTGAAGAAGCAAAAGACTCTGAAACTAAAGCCAAACCTGAGGTAACCCCTGTGGAAACTAAAGAAAAAAGAGAAGTGCTATCTGTTGATAGAATAAAAAAACAAAGTGAGTTTGAACACCAGGTGACATTAGAGCGGCTGAAGGGTGGTTTAAAACTGACCAGCCGGATCTCCAACAAAAGGAGGAGGCGGGAGCTCCCCGTGGAAAACGCGGCTGTAAAGGTTGCGGAAGTTAAAGATTGTGGGCCTAAGAAGAAATCTAGACAAGAAGGAAGCAAGAAAGCTAAGTTCTCCAGCGAAGAGGAGACGGAGAAGGCCCTTAGACACTGTAGTCTAGGTAGGAAGGCAGTGTTTATGACAAACCAAGCTCTGATGGCCTGGGTCTGGCAAAATAAAGGGAAGCCTGTGAGGCTGGACATCTCTGCCAGGGGGAACGTTGAGCCGGAAGATGGCAGTATAATGCGGATGCCCTATCACGAGCATCCGGTTGGTACATGTGTTCACCCCCACAGGTTTGAACAGAGGGGGCGAATATGTGGCAATGTGAACATTGAGGTGTTGTTTGCACCAGGAGCGTGTCACCAAGGGGCCCGGCCTTGGTGGAGTAAAATCCCTAGTCCAGGTGTCCACTAAAGTCAGCTATTTCAGGGCAGGCTTTTACTGCGAACAGGCAATGTGTTGGGTGGGTGCCTGTTCCCCATGCTCCAGTCCGGGATTTTGGAATATGCCCATGTCCAGGGATGGTATTTAATCCTGTTGCTGGACTTGGGTGTGGCTCCCAGTCTCACTCTGGAAAGTGTGCAGACAGAGGCCTAGTGAGGCTCTTTCAGTGTGGTCTCAGCTAGGCAAGGCTGAGGGGCCAGGAGGCTATGCAATAGCCTGGACTTTGGGGGACTCAGCGACGCCCGGGAACAAGCATTGAAAGGTCAGAGTCGGGAGGACTGCTAGACCACAACCCCCTCCAAAGGTACTGCATTTGTGACAGCCTGAGGGCTGGTGGACTGTATGTCTGGGGTAAGCCACACCTGGTTCCATGTGGAAACGCTATCGTATAGCCGAGTTAGGGATACAATGTTTATTATGTTTAGGTAGAGCCCAGACGGGCAGGCTTTTGTTTTATGCCATGTTGTGTATGAAAAGTGTAAAATAAATCGCACTATTTGGACCTGAAACCCAGTGGTTATGAAGATAATTCTGTTAGAATGACCCCCGAATAAGAGACGATCCCTACAAGGGATATAATATAATACTGCTCCTATGTACAAGAATATAACGGCTATAATACTGCTCCTATGTACAAGAATATAACTACTATAATACTGCTCCTATGTACAATAATATAACTACTATAATACTGCTCCTATGTACAAGAATATAACTACTATAATACTGCTCCTATGTACAAGAATATAACTACTATAATACTGCTCCTATGTACAAGAATATAACTGCTATAATACTACCTCTTATGTATAAGAATATAAGTACTATAATACTGCTAGTATGTACAATAAAATAACTACTATAATACTGCTCCTATGTACAAGAATATAACTACTATAATACTGCCTCCTATGTACAAGAATATAACTACTATAATGCTGCCTCCTATGTACAAGAATATAACTACTATAATACTACCTCCTATGTACAAGAATATAACTACTATAATACTGCTCCTATATACAAGAATATAACTACTATAATGATCTTTTTATTTAAAATCAAGCAACAAAATATTACAATATATTTACAATAAAGTCATAGAAAATAAATGAAATAAAGTTACATCACAAACATTATAGAAATGCTGACACATGGATGTTCCTCCACTAAACATTATTGCAGTTATTTTTCTCAACTTCTATCCTATCACACAATCATTTATCTCCAGCACAAAGGACCAGAAAGACGACTCTTGTCTCCCGGCTGCAAACTCATGAGCATTGCTCTTCAGATAAGTCTCCTGTATGGTTGGAGAAGACATCAGATCGCCTGCCACCTGTTCTTAGTCTTTACACTGTTCACATTAAGAGGGTTTTTTTTTTGCAGTCTTATTCAGGTCACTTAAACTTCTTTGCCCTTTTTTTCCTCCTCCCACTGCTGTGACCTGTAGAGCCCCATCTTTTGGTGGACACTGAGGAAACAAGATCTTCTTTCTGAGGGTCATCCTCAGGATTGAGTGAATGAACTTGCTCCATTTGTGCCTCTTCCTTCTGATCTTCTTCTCCCAGTACACTGTAACGTCCAGAAGCTACTTCCAGCACCGATAGCTCAGGTGTTCTCTTCACTGTGCTGTTTTTCCTTTTTACTGTCTGGAACCCATCATCATCCACACTGGTCTCTATGGCTGGACCAGCTGGCTCTGTGGACATAGTCTCTGTGGCTGGATCAGTTGGTTCTACAAGTGTGACCCCTGCAGGGTTAGCTGGTTCTGTAGACACGCAGGGCCTCTCTTCAGGTGGTTTGGTGGCAGCTGGTTCTTCAGGCGTTCTTTGCTTTTGTTTTAGTAATTCATTGATAACTTTTTTGAATATTTTGCTTCTTGGAAGGAATTTCTCTTCGGGAGTTGGTGATATTTTTGAAGCACCACCCATGGGTGGCACATCAGTCTCTACAGCAGGGTCACTGGTACCTTGCCTTCTAACATCATTTGGATTTACAGTTTCTGGGACTACATCTGTAGTTGTAGGGACATCCTCCTGGTCTTCCTCCATGTTTTCTGTGAACATCTGCTCAGTAATCTTGTTGTGTTCTGCGTGCGGACAGTCCCGGAACGTGTGGCCCTGTCCTAAGCACAGGTTACAGATGACCGGGCCTGTGCACTCGTCCTTTACATGCCCCAACTGTCCACATAATGAGCACTTGGTGCGAGAGCAGCTGTGGGCGAAGTGTCTGCCCCCACATCTATGGCACAGGCGCAGCTGCCCAGGGTAATAACATATCCCTCTCTCAGAGCCCAGGTAGAAGGAGTGCGGCAGATGGCTGGTCACCCCGTTGTGTTGGACGAGCTGAACTCTGACAGTGTAGCCCCCATTCCATATACCCTCCACATCATAGATTTTTGCTGGCCGGCTTTCTACTACACACTGTCTGTTCAGCCAGAGCTCCAGATCTGCCAGCGCGACCACCTCTGACTGGAAGAGGACAGTGGCCGTGACCACCTGGGGCCTAGACAGCTGGATCACTCTGAGGTGCTCCCAAATCTTGTTCTCTTTAGTATCATTATAAATGCTCCAGAATAAATCCAGACTGTACTGAAGCTTAAAGCTGACATTATAATTCCTAGTGGAAGGAATATGGATCAGAGCGTACACCTCAGAAGCCTTAAACTTCATGAACTCTTTCAGAAGAACTTTCCCAATGTACAGTCTGGAGGGGATGTTCTCCTCTGGTCCTGTGAACCTGATTCTGACTGCGTTCCTCCTCTGAGGTGGGGGATTCGCCAGCCTGGTGACATTAGAGAACAGTCTCCTGTATTGAGGTTCTTCAGCAGATGGATCAGTACTCGGCCTCTCCTCAGCTGCAGTCTTATGGTCATCTGATGGTGCTGTCTGCACTGTGGAGAGCTGAGGGTCCTGTACAATGTCTGTAACCTCTGCTGCACGCTGTGTAGTTGGTTTAATATGGGGTACATTGTCACTCGCAGCACTGAGCGGGGTCTCACTGACAATATCAGCACATAAAGAGTTTTCTTGCTGAATCACAGGACTGACACTAGAATTCAATTCATCAGTGCTACGAACAAAGTCCACTGTGCTTAACCCCTTGCTGTCTGGCACACTTTGTTCTGCAGCATTTGCAGAGGTTGATGGCTCAGACCCCAAACATGGTTCACACAAGAGCTGTGATCCTCCAGTCTCTGCACCCCCACATATTATAGGGCTCCTCTGCTTCACAACATTGCAACCAGTCTCATATTCAGTTTCTTTTTTTTCTAAGAATTTCTCTCCTTTTCACAACTTGGGCTCTAGATTCTTTCTTTTTGTCACTTGCCCAGTTCTGTATTTTAGATATTATACTTTTATCTTCCTCCAGACTCCCCTTCAGTACAGCCAGCTCAAGTGTGCAACCATCCAGACACTCACACTTCATCAGCTTTGTTTTAGGATCAGACTCTTTGCTAATTTCATCTCTTAATCTGTGGATCAAGTTTAAATACATTTTCCTGGTCACATTTATGTTTAAGTCAGAAACATTGCTGCATTCAGAAGACTCACCAGCCACCATTTCCAAACTCTCCTCTCCATGCTGCAGACCACACTCCAAGCTCTGGGCTTGCCCAGGATCATCAGCCCAGCTTCCCTCTCCTCCACCTGGGTCAGAAGCCATGCCCCCCCCCCCCTGCAGGGAGCTCAACAAGCACACGTCTATCCTCTCCTATGGACAAGAATATAACTACTATAATACCGCCTCCTATGTACAAGAATATAACTACTATAATACTGCTCCTATGTACAAGAATATAACTACTATAATACTGCCTCCTATGTACAGGAATATAACTACTATAATACTGCCCCCTATGTACAAGAATATAACTACTATAATACTGCTCCTATGTACAAGAATATAACTACTATAATACTGCTCCTATGTACAAGAATATAACTACTATAATACTGCTCCTATGTACAAGAATATAACTACTATAATACTGCCTCCTATGTACAGGAATATAACTACTATAATACTGCCCCCTATGTACAAGAATATAACTACTATAATACTGCTCCTATGTACAAGAATATAACTACTATAGGGGGGCGGAGCCTAGCCACGCAGCTGAATGGCCGCACGAGCTTGAGCTCCTCCAGCATTCCGGCTCATTTACCCTATAAAAGCCTATATTTCACCTGATTATGGGGAAACCTGGCAAAGAAAAGAACAGAGGAAGCTCAGAGTCTACCCCACTGCGCTCCAGACAGCCTGAGATGGAGAAGTTCCTACGAAAAGCACCGAGAGCTGCCGCGCAGAAAGGCGCCAATATGGCGGCGTCTATTGCCCAGGACTCTGACGCAGGAGAGCTATCTGATGCGGGTAGCGGCTCTGATGTTTCAGACAGGAGGCCCAGAGATTCGCCTTTATCAGAGCGGACCCTCCGCCGGGTCCTTGAATCGGCCCTTACACCTCTTAAACAAGATCTGGCGGACATCAAAGACGATATGAAGCACCTAGGCCAGAGAGTGGTCACGCTAGAGGGTACGCAGGACGCCATTATAGCCTATCAAGGCAAAGCATCAGAAGTATTGGCCTCCCACAAAGCTCTACTGAATGAGGCCTTCCTGAAACTAGAAGACCAGGAGAACCGGAGTCGCCGGCGCAACATACGCATACGCGGCCTACCTGAGTCGATTGCGACGGAGGCCTTACCGACTGTGGCGCGTGAGCTGTTCTCCAAAATGCTTGGGCCAGACAGAGCGGAGGGGATCGTGGTGGAGCGCATACACAGGGCGCTGCGCCCTAGGCCTAAACCACAAGAGCCACCACGTGACGTAATTTGTGGCCTACTGAGCTATGTAGACACCGCGGCCCTCCTAAAAAGGCAACGAGAGATGGAAGTGTTGGAGTATGAAAATACCCCGATTCAGATGTTTCAGGACATTGCGCCATCCACTCTGACCAAAAGACGTCTCCTCAGACCTCTCCTGGAAATCCTAAGGAAAACCTCGACCCCATTCCGCTGGCTATATCCCTTTGGGTTGGCAATTTCCAGAAATGGCAAGCTACTCACCGTGCGTTCACCTGCAGACCTGGATTCTGTCTGGCGGTCTCTGGACGTTCCTCCGGTGGAAATTCCCTCATGGCTGCCAGCTGACCAAGATGGCGCTCTTCCCACAGCACCTCGCGTATCCGCATGGCAGACGGCGTCTACAGGCAAGTCGGATCGCTCGGGCCGCAGCAGGATTGACAGAGATCCCACCTGATTAGAAGCACTTACAAGCATTCCTTGCTGATATTTCTACCTCCCAGAATTGGAGATGACTGTTGCTCACCTCTACGATATACAGGTTCTAAAGGCAGACTTAGCCTCTTTACATTTTCTATGTTTTCAGCATTTTTACGGTTTTATTTTTATGGCCTACCTTTTAATTGGGCTTAATGTTGTGTCATATTTGAATGTTTTTGCACCGTGTCTCTGTCGCTAAAGGATACTACCTCTAGAGTATTACACTTTGTTCCTCATTGCAGGGTGATGACCGGACGGATTAAGATGCTGGACACTTTTTCTGTTTTTGGTCTCTTTTGTTTAGACCACAGGTGCTTTACTTGCCCCCTCGCCAGTCCAATCCTGTCTTGGCTGGTGATAGGTAGAGTGCCTAACCCTCCTCGGACGGGTATCTAGTCTGAGTTACTCACTTGTCAACTTGACATGTTTAATGTTCTCTTACTCATTTTTTGCTCTTTTGTACTTCCCTTACCTTTTTTCCCCTCTCCTGCTCATATCACCTGTATGCTCTTCTATAATTCCATGGATGTATTATGCATTTACTCACCTGAATGTATGCAGAAATGTCTTCTATAATAGTCGCCTCACTAAACGCGCACGGGCTGAACGAGCCATGTAAAAGGTCTCAAACTCTATCTCTCCTTCTGAAAGATAAGGTCTCTGTGGCCTTTTTGCAAGAGACCCATTTTAGAACAGGCAAAGTTCCTAAACTTCCCCCCAAGAAATTTGTCCAGTGGTTTCACAGTACTCATGATTCCACCAGTAGAGGGGTTAGTATAGCTGTGCATAAATGCCTCCCCTTTAAGCACTCAGCTATCTCAGCGGACCCTGAGGGCAGGTACATCTTTGTAAAGGGTTTACTGGGCGAATCTCCAGTGACCCTTGCTAACTTATACGCTCCCAATAAAGGCCAAGTACCATGGCTCGTTCAGACCCTTAATGCGTTGTCCTCCTTCTCTGAGGGCTTACTAGTTTTGGGGGGCGACTTCAATGTTGCCCTGGAGCCAGCGGTGGACACCTCGGCGGGCAGACCTTCAGTATCTTACAGGCTCCTGAGAAGATTAAAAATTTCCCTGAGGAAACTTAAAGTATTGGATGTTTGGCGGGCCCTAAACCCCAATGGCCGAGATTATACTTTTTATTCACATGCTAAACTGTCTTTCCACAGATTGGATTACATTTTCCTGTCGAGTTCTCACGTGCGTAATGTCTCTGGAGCCCGGATAGGTAATATAACATTGTCCGACCATGCCCCTGTCATTGTTAATTTTTCCCTGTCTGGCCCGCAGAGAAAGGAGCGCTTGTGGCGTCTTAATGATACCCTGATTCTAGACCCCAGACATGCAGATAAAATTAAGGCCTCAATATCTGAATTTTTCATGCTTAATGATACCCCAGAGTCGCCTCCTTCTCCTTCTATATTATGGGAATCCCATAAGGTGGTCCTCAGGGGGGAGCTTATAGCTTTGGGAGCTTTTTTGAAAAAACAAAGGACACTAGCCCTGGACGCCTTATTGGCGAACATAACCCGTTTAGAATCCTCCCATAAGGAATCTCGGGCTATAAGCATCCTAGCAGAACTAACTGAAGCCAGAACAAAACTAAAAAATCTATTGAATGTCACTTCAGCAAAGTTGGTACTTCGTTCCCGATTTAAGGCCTATGCACATGGGGATAGAGGAAACAGACTGATGTCGGCAATTGCCAAGAAGCAGTTTTCTGACTCCTTTGTTTCCTCTATTAAAGACTCCAAGGGCAAAATACATAAGTCCACTCCAGATGTTGCTAAAGCATTTTGTGCCTTCTATGAGGCCTTATATAATTTGCCACCCCCTAATGGGACTACACCAGGAGATTTATCCGAGGCTACTGACAAATTCTTGCAGTCTCTAGATCTTCCCTCTGTATCCCCATTAAAAACTTCCCTCCTGACTAAGCCTATTTCAGACTCGGAGGTGCGCAAGGTCCTTATGTCTATCCCATCGGGCAAAAGCCCCGGACCGGATGGATTTTCCATTGCATACTATAAATCCTTTCAGGATGTGTTAATCCCACGTTTCAGGAACTTGTGCAACTACCTTCTGACAGGGGGGTCTCTTGCTCCTCATTCCTTATTGGCGCACATCACTGTCCTCCATAAGGAAAACAAAGATCCAACATGCTGCAGTAACTATAGGCCAATATCTTTACTCAATAATGATGTGAAGTGGTGGGCGAAAATTCTGGCTACCAGGCTTCAGGATGTCCTCCCTGACATTGTACATGAGGAACAAGTAGGTTTTGTCCATGGCAGACAGGGGTCGGAGAACACGGTGCGGCTTCTACATCTTGTGAATTGGGCCAAGAGATCCTCTAAGCCTTTAGTCCTGGTGAGCACGGACGCGGAAAAAGCCTTCGACAGGGTCAGCTGGCTCTTTATGTCGCGGACCCGGTCGAAGTTTGGCCTCCCGGACCAGTTTATTAGTGCTGTTAACACCCTTTATTCGGCCCCCTCTGCCATGGTCAAAGTCAATGGAGCATTGTCCCCACCATTTCGCATCACCAATGGGACAAGACAGGGGTGCCCCCTCTCCCCGGCACTGTTTGTACTGGTCATGGAGACCCTTTTGTGTAAAATTAGGTCAGATCCTGCTATCAAAGGCCTTCAGATTGGCTCGCAAACCGATGTTACTGCAGCATTTGCGGATGACCTTTTAGTCATGACCTCCAACCCTGCAGAGGCCTTGCCCAAGTTGTTGAATACTTTTGAGGATTTTGGATTTGTATCCAATTTTAAAATAAATTATGGGAAATCCATGGCACTTAATATTTCATGTCCCCAATCTGTAGTCAATAGTCTAAAACGTGCCACCCCATTTACCTGGGCCTCCAGAGACATTACATTTTTAGGAACACGTGTTTCGGCCAATATTCAAGACCTAGCCTCCCTTAACTATGCTCCACTCCTGCAAGAGGTTCGCACTCACCTACAGAATCTGAAACTCCCTTTTGTTTCGTGGATAGGGAGGAAAAACTATCTGAAAACTTTCATTCTCCCCAAATTTCTTTATTTGCTGCAAGCCATTCCCATATGGCTGCCAAACTCATACTTCTCAGAAGTCCGCCGAGTGTTCACGCGCTTCCTCTGGAATGGTAAGTCTCCACGCATTGCCTACTCTGTCCTTACAAGGGACAAGAAGTTTGGAGGCTTTGGGATGCCTGATGTAAAGTCATATTATACTGCTGTTCAGTTATGTAGATGTATATCTGCCCTGACCCACAAATCTAACTCTCTTTGCTCACGGCTCGAATCTGTACTACTCACCAGCCAAGATCAGCTCACTCTATGGGGTGTTAGGCCCTTTTCAGCCAATCACTACGCCTCTTCCCCGGTTTGGAAAGGAATGCTAGTAGAAAGGTCTAAAATGGTCAAATCCCAGCAGTTTAACTTTCCTAACCCCTGTATGCCTCTTAAATTGTTACAGAGCTATATTCATCCTTCTGTGTCAAACCCCTCCGGGATTTGGTCTAGGCTCGCTGGTTTGTACCTGCGGGATGTCCTTCTCCCAGACGGTAGTTTGCAATGGGATTTAATAATGGATCGCCCCGAAATCAAGTCAGCTCCTTTTTTCCACTTAGCAGACTTTAAGAGAGATACTAAGTTATGCGTAGTGAACTTTGCTAGTAATAGCTCCCCTTCCTGGCTTGAAAAGAAAGTCTTGGCCCCTAGGCCTCCTCTTAGGCCATTATCCCAGATGTATAAGGAATTGCTTTCCTCTTTACCTCCAGAGCTCGGTTATGTGACCTCATGGGAGCGAGAGCTTTCCATGATCCTGACGGAACCAGAGAGAGCCTTTGTTTTAGCCCACTCTCATGGCTTCAGTCGTTGTGTGAGAGTTCAGGAGAATTCTTTTAAGCTACTAAGTAGATGGTACAAAACTCCTGAATTCTTGCACAAACTTAATCCTGAGGTACCCGAGGTGTGCTGGAGGTGTGGCATAAAAACCGGCTCATTATCACACATCTGGTGGTTCTGCCATAAGATCCAACCGTTTTGGAAATTGATAGAATCAATGATTAATAGCGTTTGCAAAACTAAAGTCGTATTAGATGCCAAACTTATCCTACTGTGGTGCCCTAATAGCACGATAACCCCTGCTAAGAATAATCTCCCTACAATGCTGATCACAGCTGCGAGATTACTGGTTCCCCTTTTGTGGAAAACTGATTCCCCACCAAATCTAGATATGTGGACGGACAAGGTAGATCATATCTACCGCTTTGAGGAATTGGCGCATTGGGAAACAAACTCTCGCCATTGTTTCCTAAAGCTATGGTCCCCATGGAAATCATACAGAAATTTCACATGATAGAGCAGGATTCCCTCACTTCTCTGCCCCCTCCCCCACCTAACCCATTGTCTCCCCCTCCTCCCCTTTTTTCCTCCTTTTGATGTTTGTTTTATGGTGATGATGATGATAATCGCTAGTATTGTCTACACATGACTTGTATGCTGGATAACTACTGTAACTTTTAATGTTATGATACTGATGTCTTGTGTGGGCATGTGGCCTTGTTTTCTTACCTCAATAAAAAGAAATATGGTTAAGAATATAACTACTATAATACTGCTCCTATGTACAAGAATATAACTACTATAATACTGCTCCTATGTACAAGAATATAACTACTATAATACTGCTCCTATGTACAAGAATATAACTACTATAATACTGCTCCTATGTACAGGAATATAACTACTATAATACTGCTCCTATGTACAAGAATATAACTACTATAATACTGCTCCTATGTACAAGAATATAACTACTATAATACTGCTCCTATGTACAAGAATATAACTACTATAATACTTCTCCTATGTACAAGAATATAACTACTATAATACTGCTCCTATGTACATGAATATAACTACTATAATACTGCTCCTATGTACAAGAATATAACTACTATAATACTGCTCCTATGTACAAGAATATAACTACTATAATACTGCTCCTATGTACAAGAATATAACTACTATAATACTGCCTCCTATGTACAGGAATATAACTACTATAATACTGCTCCTATGTACAAGAATATAACTACTATAATACTGCTCCTATGTACAAGAATATAACTACTATAATACTGCTCCTATGTACAAGAATATAACTACTATAATACTGCCTCCTATGTACAGGAATATAACTACTATAATACTGCCCCCTATGTACAAGAATATAACTACTATAATACTGCTCCTATGTACAAGAATATAACTACTATAATACTGCTCCTATGTACAAGAATATAACTACTATAATACTGCTCCTATGGACAAGAATATAACTACTATAATACTGCCTTCTATGTACAAGAATATAACTACTATAATACTGCCTCCTATGTACAAGAATATAACTACTATAATACTGCTCCTATGTACAAGAATATAACTACTATAATACTGCCTCCTATGTACAAGAATATAACTACTATAATACTGCTTCCTATGTACTAGAATATAACTGCTATAATACTGCTCCTATGTACAAGAATATAATTACTATAATACTGCTCCTATGTACAAGAGTATAACTACTATAATACTGCCTCCTATGTACAAGAATTTAACTGCTATAATACTACTCCTATGTACAAGAATATAACTACTATAATACTGCCTCCTATGTACAAGAATATAACTACTATAATACTGCTCCTATGTACAGGAATATAACTACTATAATACTGCTCCTATGTACAAGAATATAACTACTATAATACTACTCCTATGTATAAGAATATAACTACTATAATACTGCTCCTATGTACAAGAATATAACTACTATAATACTGCTCCTATGTACAAGAATATAACTACTATAATACTGCTCCTATGTACAAGACTATAACTACTATAATACTGCCTCCTATGTACAAGAATATAACTACTATAATACTGTCTCCTATGTACAAGAATATAACTACTATAATACTGCTCCTATGTACAAGAATATAACTACTATAATACTGCCCCCTATGTGCAAGAATATAACTACTATAATACTGCTCCTATGTACAAGAATATAACTACTATAATACTGCTCCTATGTACAAGAATATAATTACTATAATACTGCTCCTATGTACAAGAGTATAACTACTATAATACTGCTCCTATGTACAAGAATATAACTACTATGTGCACACAGCAGCAGGGAGCTGAACATGGCAGCCAGGGCTTCAGTAGCGTCCTGGCTGCCATGGTAACGATCTGAGCCCCAGCAGTGTAATCTGCCACTGCCAACACTGGAGGGGATGGGACCCTGTGGCCACCATATAACAATGAAGGGGGGGGGAGGGCGACGACTTGTGGCCAGTGATAATGGGGGGGGGGGGGGGGGGGCTTTGGGGGGGGGGGAGCACTGCGCCACCAATGAATGTAATTAAAAAGAGGACCTTTCGTGGGTCCAAAGAATATGAACTTAATAGCAGGCTGCACAGAGCGGCGCCCAGGGATCTAAGTGCACTTACTATTATTCCTGGGCGCCGCTCCGTTCGTCCTCTGTGGCCCCCGGTATTTTCAGCATTCAGAGGAAGGAGGAGGAGACGCCAGTGTCTCTCCTTCTCCCTGACAGCAACGCTGTCCAATCAGAGCGCAGAGCTCAGAGCCAGGGAGAAAAAAAACTCCCTGGCTCTGAGCTCTGCCCTGTGATTGGACAGCGCTGCTGTCAGGTAGAAGGAGAGACACTGGCGTCTCCTCCTCCTTCCTCTGAATGATGAAAATACCGGGGGCCACAGAGGACGAACGAAGCGGCGCCCAGGAATAATAGTAAGTGCACTTAGATCCCTGGGCGCCGCTCTATGCAGCCTGCTACTAAGTTCATATTCTTTGGACCCACCAAAGGTCCTCTTTAACTCCTTCATACAATTGTCTGCAGCGGTATAACAGACCCGGCACCCGGCCTCAATAACAGGGCATGCGATCTGTGGCACCTGAGGGGTTAATTGCCGCGTATCGCATGCCCTGCGTGCCGGGTCTGTGATACCGCTGCCTATACTTATACGTTTTACATTCATTGGTGGCGCAGTGGCGACAGCTCCTCCCCTCCTCCTCCTCCCCTGCTATCTCCCCATTGGTGGTAGTGGCGGCCGCGTCACAGTGGAGAGGGAGGGACTCCTTCCTTCTCCACTGTGCGGTGTGCTAGTGAAGAGAACGTAGGCTGCGCAGGATCGCGACGGGACAGTGACACACAGTGTGCAGGAGAGGAGGAGCGCTCTGAAGGATGGCCGGGGTCCGGACAACCGGCGGCCGCGGTCCGTATTTGGACCGCGGTCCGCCAGTTGAGTACCCCTGCTGTATAGGCTCGAAAGCCTACTACCAATTAAGCATATTAGGTGATGTGCATCTCTGTAATGAGAAGGGGTGTGGTCTAATGACATCAACACCCTATATCAGGTGTGCATAATTATTAGGCAACTTCCTTTCCTTTGGCAAAATGGGTCAAAAGAAGGACTTGACAGGCTCAGAAAAGTCAAAAATAGTGAGATATCTTGCAGAGGGATGCAGCACTCTTAAAATTGCAAAGCTTCTGAAGCGTGATCATCGAACAATCAAGCGTTTCATTCAAAATAGTCAACAGGGTCGCAAGAAGCGTGTGGAAAAGCCAAGGCGCAAAATAACTGCCCATGAACTGAGAAAAGTCAAGCGTGCAGCTGCCAAGATGCCACTTGCCACCAGTTTGGCCATATTTCAGAGCTGCAACATCACTGGAGTGCCCAAAAGCACAAGGTGTGCAATACTCAGAGACATGGCCAAGGTAAGAAAGGCTGAAAGACGACCACCACTGAACAAGACACACAAGCTGAAACGTCAAGACTGGGCCAAGAAATAGCTCAAGACTGATTTTTCTAAGGTTTTATGGACTGATGAAATGAGAGTGAGTCTTGATATGCCAGATGGATGGGCCCATGGCTGGATTGGTAAAGGGCAGAGAGCTCCAGTCCGACTCAGACGCCAGCAAGGTGGAGGTGGAGTACTGGTTTGGGCTGGTATCATCAAAGATGAGCTTGTGGGGCCTTTTCGGGTTGAGGATGGAGTCAAGCTCAACTCCCAGTCCTACTGCCAGTTTCTGGAAGACACCTTCTTCAAGCAGTGGTACAGGAAGAAGTCTGCATCCTTCAAGAAAAACATGATTTTCATGCAGGACAATGCTCCATCACACGCGTCCAAGTACTCCACAGCGTGGCTGGCAAGAAAGGGTATAAAAGAAGAAAATCTAATGACATGGCCTCCTTGTTCACCTGATCTGAACCCCATTGAGAACCTGTGGTCCATCATCAAATGTGAGATTTACAAGGAGGGAAAACAGTACACCTCTCTGAACAGTGTCTGGGAGGCTGTGGTTGCTGCTGCACGCAATGTTGATGGTGAACAGATGAAAACACTGACAGAATCCATGGATGGCAGGCTTTTGAGTGTCCTTGCAAAGAAAGGTGTCTATATTGGTCACTGATTTGTTTTTGTTTTGTTTTTGAATGTCAGGAATGTATATTTGTGAATGTTGAGATGTTATATTGGTTTCACTGGTAAAAATAAATAATTGAAATGGGTATATATTTGTTTTTTGTTAAGTTGCCTAATAATTATGCACAGTAATAGTCACCTGCACACACAGATATCCCCCTAAAATAGCTAAAACTAAAAACAAACTAAAAACTACTTCCAAAAATATTCAGCTTTGATATTAATGAGTTTTTTGGGTTCATTGAGAACATGGTTGTTCAATAATAAAATTAATCCTCAAAAATACAACTTGCCTAATAATTCTGCACTCCCTGTATAATACTGCTCCTATGTACAAGAATATAACTACTATAATATTGCTCCTATGCACTAGAATATAACTACTATTATACAGTCACTTATACATACTAAGTGATGTATATTAAATCTGTGAAGCAGGCTTTGTTTGTTCTATCTTTGGCTTTGCACATTAATGCACATTTTTGTGCCACTTGCCATTTTTGTGAGCCAGTTTTTAAGCATTTTTCATTGTACGAAGAGCACAGGGTGTAGTGCTTTTTGTTCCACCTTAACAATAGAAACTTAGACAGCACTATCACCATGATAACACAATAGGGCTTCAATAGTTGCCATTCATATCTGCCATATGGATCAGTCATAGCACCATAGCTATGTTCTAATTAGTAGCCATTATACTAGTGTGAACAGAATCATATAATAATTAGGCAATATCTACACTGGCATACCTTTTGATAACAGGTTCTGAGTGAGAATATCGCCCCAGTATTCTAGTCATGACTTCATGGCATAAAAAATGACAATGTTAAGATCCATTTAGCAGAATGATTCATTACAGACGCCATTATATTTGCTCCTTCTGCCCTCTACATACATTTTTTTTATATTGGACAAGAAGGTAAGAAGGAATAAATGGCTCTGTTGTGAATTTCTAGATTGAAGTTTCCACAGCATACTTGAAATAATGGTTCCTCTGGGTATAGATATATTTCACTCTCCGAGTCGAGGTTGACTTAAGCTCTGCGAGTCAGATGCAAGTTCAGCTCCAGCGCCATAACTCATTGGGCCTTTTCTTCACCACTTTACGTGATATACAGGTCAAGTATAGTCATATCCGATGATAGAAGGGGGAACCGGGACGCCTTTGCTGCTGCTCCTTTCTTATGGGGTTTCCTGGATTGTAGGGAAAAGTAATGAAAACTTATAACTCAACAAAGATGAAAGCAGCAGAAGTTTCCCTGGTCTAAATGTGTAAGAGTCAAATCTTACATATAAGACATGTGCAGGAACGTGAGGGAACAAAAGAGAGAAAGAAGAAGAGAGACAGTGATAAGAGAGAGAAAATCAGAGAGAAGGGAGAGAGCAAGAGATAAAATGAAAGGGAGAGATGACAGATAGATAATAGATATGAGATAGATAGATAGATAGATAGATAATAGATAGATAATAGATAGATAGATAGATAGATATGAGATAGATAGATGATAGATAGATGATAGATAGATTGATAGATAGATAGATAGATAGATAGATAGATAGATAGATAGATAGATAGATAATAGATAGATAATAGATAGATAGATAGATAATAGATAGATAATAGATAGATAGATAATAGATAGATATATAGATAGATAATAGATAGATAATAGATAGATAGATAGATAATAGATAGATAATAGATAGATAGATAATAGATAGATATATAGATAGATAGATAGATGATAGATAGATAGATAGATAGATAGATAGATAGATAGATAGAATGACTTGTTGTTTCCTCCTATCTAGAGATGAGCGAATTGAAGTTGACGAAGTGGAATTCAATCCGAATTTCAGGAAAAATTAGATTTGCACCGAATCCGAATTTCCTCACGCTTTGTGGTAACGAATCAAATTTTTTTACTAAAATGGCTGCGGCACATGTTTGGACATGAAGCAAGGATCTCTGGGAACGAGAGATCACCCATAATGCCATGCATGCAGCCAATCAGCAGCCAACCAGCCCTGTGATGTCACAGCTCTATAAATACCCTCAGCCATCTTGGATTCAGCCATTTTCCGGTGTACTTAGAGCAGGGAGAGACGTCAGCAGGAGCTAGGGACAGTGGTAGGAAAGACTTTAAAACTTTTATTTTGCTCAATAGAAGTTCCAGGAAAAGAGCATTAGAAGTTCAGGGAAAGGACAGGGAGATATCATTCCACAGCATTTATGTAGAACAGGGTTCAGTAGGGGAGGTTACAGTCTGGATAATAGGAACAATCCTATTACACCTTGCTGCACTGACCGGGGACCCAAATTGCAATTACACAGCTCTGTAATTCCAGCAAACCGTTCTTATTAGGGTGCAAGTGCTGTTTGATACAGCCATTAACAGGGTTTATTACAAGGAAATATTTATATGTCTTATTTGCCCTTGTCCGGTGCAGTTATATGTTCTAAAGAATTTTTTGGCTTTTATCAGTGGGAAAAAAGGGCTTATTAGCCGTTGTGCTCTTTTTGGCGTGTATTAGTGGAAAAAAAATATATATTATTTGCCGTTCAGCGGTGCAGTTATATGTTCTAAATCCCTTTCTGCCGTGTATTAGTGGAACAAAATAAGGGCCTATTTGCCATTCAGCAGTGCAGTTATGTGTTCTAAAGCCCTTTTTATCGTGTATTAATGGCAAAAAATATATATTATTTGCCATTCAGTGGTGCAGTTATATGTTCTAAAGCCATTTTTGGCATGTATTAGTGGCACAAAAAAAAGCATTTGCCGTTGTGTGGTGAAGTGAGAAAATTACAGCCCTTTTTGGCGTGTATTAGTGGCAAAATAAAATATTAGTGGGTTGTAGTGGCTCACTCCTTAGTAGTTACAGGGTGGTGCTGCAAGCTCATATAGAGAGAATCACCCCACCCTCTGTTAAAAAGTAAATGTAACAATGGAAAAATGGGCGAGCACTCATACACTTGGCAACCAAATTGACATATGCAGAAAATATTTATTATTAAATCCCCATAAAATTCAAGTAATAAAAATAATAAAAACAGTGTATTATAGCAATGACATACAAAAACTACAATCACATAAACTATAGTAGATATAATAGTATAGTCGATATTGTATTGAATGCTAAAATATATGATAATAAAATATTCGATACTAGTCTATAGTCGATAAATTCACTGATATAAATCACACACCAAAAACTTAAAGTATTGTCCAGGTCTTATACACTCACCTAAAGAATTATTAGGAACACCATACTAATACGGTGTTGGACCCCCTTCTGCCTTCAGAACTGCCTTAATTCTACGTGGCATTGATTCCACAAGGTGCTGATAGCATTCTTTAGAAATGTTGGCCCATATTGATAGGATAGCATCTTGCAGTTGATGGAGATTTGAGGGATGCACATCCAGGGCACGAAGCTCCCGTTCCACCACATCCCAAAGATGCTCTATTGGGTTGAGATCTGGTGACTGTGGGGGCCATTTTAGTACAGTGAACTCATTGTCATGTTCAAGAAACCAATTTGAAATGATTCGAGCTTTGTGACATGGTGCATTATCCTGCTGGAAGTAGCCATCAGAGGATGGATACATGTTCTCATTCTGTTTACGCCAAATTCGGACTCTACCATTTGAATGTCTCAACAGAAATCGAGACTCATCAGACCAGGCAACATTTTTCCAGTCTTCAACAGTCCAATTTTGGTGAGCTCGTGCATATTGTAGCCTCTTTTTCCTATTTGTAGTGGAGATGAGTGGTACCCGGTGGGGTCTTCTGCTGTTGTAGCCCATCCGCCTCAAGGTTGTGCGTGTTGTGGCTTCACAAATTCTTTGCTGCATACCTCGGTTGTAACGAGGGGTTATTTCAGTCAACGTTGCTCTTCTATCAGCTTGAATCAGTCGGCCCATTCTCCTCTCACCTCTAGCATCCACAAGGCATTTTCTCCCACAGGACTGCCGCATACTGGATGTTTTTCCCTTTTCACACCATTCTTTGTAAACCCTAGAAATGGTTGTGCGTGAAAATCCCAGTAACTGAGCAGATTGTGAAATACTCAGACCGGCCCGTCTGGCACCAACAACCATGCCACGCTCAAAATTGCTTAAATCACCTTTCTTTCCCATTATGACATTCAGTTTGGAGTTCAGGAGATTGTCTTGACCAGGACCACCCCCCTAAATGCATTGAAGCAACTGCCATGTGATTGGTTGACTAGATAATTGCATTAATGAGAAATAGAACAGGTGTTCCTAATAATTCTTTAGGTG
The DNA here is from genome assembly GCF_905171765.1 of Bufo bufo. NCBI lineage: Eukaryota > Metazoa > Chordata > Amphibia > Anura > Bufonidae > Bufo > Bufo bufo. The sequence continues at coordinate 213,829,788 of NC_053396.1, read as the reverse complement.
AGTGTATATAAAAAAAAACAAAAAAAAAAACAGACTGATGTACTAGCCCTAAAAATGGCTTTTTGGTGTTCTGTCAGGACGCTGTCCTTACAGCAGATGAGGTTTTGAGGACTGGAGTGGACACAGAACACTGGCCTAGCTAACGCTTTCCCTATTAATTCAGCAGCAGCAGCACTGTCCCTGCTCTAACTAACACTGCAGCTTCAGAATAAATCTAAGATGGATGCTGTCCTTGCTTTTTGATAGGAGGTGGGAGGGTCTGGGAGGGAGGGTCTGCTGCTGATTGGCTGGAATGTGTCTGCTGACTGTGAAGTACAGGGTCAAAATTTGCTCAATGATAACGTATAGAGGGCGGACTGAACATCGCATATGTTCGCCCGCCGCGGCGAACGCGAACAAGCGATGTTCGCTGGGAACTGTTCGCCGGCGAATAGTTCGGGACATTTCTATCCCTTAGTGCTCGCCTTTTTCATATTAAAAGTTTTATTGTATAGATGTTAGACAACTTTGTTAAATTTGCCACCAGCAAAATTTCTTCTCTGCTGGATTACTGTATATATGGTTGCGGCCTAAATTCAAGCACAGATGTGACCAAAAGTTGTGAAATTTGTCACAAATAGAAATAATTCTCTGGTGAATAACTGCATATATGGTTGCAGCCTAAATTCACGCACAGATGTGACCAAAAGTTGTGAAATTTGTCACAAATAGAAATGATTCTAGGCTGGAATACTGTATATAATGTTTGTGGATTGAGTGCGCACACAGATGTGGCACAAATTAGGTTAATTTCCCCAGAAAAATACATTTCTATGATGGAGCGGTGTGTATCTCACTAGCAGGCACACTCTAGTGAATAAGCCCCATTTTAGAATTTCTGCTAAACACACTGCTTTCTGATGGTGTACCGTACGTAGACCTCACTGCAGACGCCAGTCCCTAATACTGCTGAATTTAACCCTTGTTAAAAAATAAATAAATGCTGCACTGCTGTCAAACACACACTTTAAGAGGACTGTTTTGTCTTTCAAGAGCTTTTTGGGAGTTCAATCGTTGTAATTTCAGCAAACCGCTATCTGTCTCTGCCTACTGTCGGCTCTCCCTGACACTGAATGATCCGAGCGAGGGACGTCGGCTCCTATATAAACTAGTACCACGTGTTCCGGTCAGCCAACCAGTGTAAGGCTTATAGCTAACATGGATATGGCATTACACTGGAGGGAATTACTCACCTGAACGCTGATTGGATGCTTCAGAAGGCGCCAAACGTGCGGGGCGGAGACTCGAGCAATGCGACGAGCACACGTGGTATTTGGCCGAGTACCGCCACGTGTCGAGCATAGCGATGCTCGAGCCGAACCAGTACTCGGCCGAGCATGCTCGCTCATCACTAGTGAGTACAGTGAAAGCCTAATGTTTGGGGCCTGTACTCCACTGGCCTGCAGTAAAATTGATATCCAATGACTGTCTAATATACTTCCAGCCACATAGTCACTTGATGTTTTCGGTCCGGTGAATGAATCATTTTTTGGGCCTGTACTCCACTGGCCTGCAGTAAAATTTATATCCATTGACCGTCTAATATACCTTCAGCTACATAATCACTTGATGTTTTCTGTCCGGTGAATGCCTAATGTTTGGGGCCTGTACTCCCGTGGTCTAAAATAAAAAATTTCTAGGCTCCAGCAGGGCACATTTTTGACAGTTTCCCTGTAAGACACCTAAAAATGGCCCCTGATTAAAAAAAATATTTTTTGTGGTAATTTTTGCCATTGATCCCCCTCTGGTATGTAACTGTCCATGTTGTGGGACGATTTGTGCACTTCTAGTAAGTATTTGGTGGCTGCAAATATGACCTGAAGGTTTTTCAGGTTCGCCTGCCATTAAAGTTAATGGTGCCCGCCGCAAACTTGCCGATGTTTGTCCATCACTATTCTTGCAGTTTTACCGCACACTTGTACAATCTCTCACGCGCATTGCGCAGAGAGGCCCTCCTGTGGTGCCCCCAACATTATAACTACTGGGGACACTATAATGGTGGATAAGTACTACAGGGGGCCTTATTAATATTATAGAGAGCCTTATTAGTGCTGGGTGCACTATGGTGTCCATTATTATTGGGCAGAATATGGAGGGCACTATCACTAACAGTGGCACTCTTGGGGAGTAGTATCATTATTGGTGGCATTGTAGTGGTCAGTATTACTAAGAAGGTCACTCTGGGAGAGAATTATTGCTATAAGTAGGACTTTTATATTACTATAGGTGGATTAATCTGTATAGCAGTATAATTTCTGTGGTATAGTATTTAGGGGCATTGGGGAGCACAATAGGCACAGTATTCTGGGCAGCACCAGGATAATACTGTTGGGGTAGCAGGGTGGGGAGGATGATGATATTAGAAAAGTGAGGAACCTAAGATGACTGGCAAACTCTGCAGAGACTAGATGCGGTTGAAAGAAGTTGTCTGGCCCGAATGGAGAAGATGGGGAAAGAAAACGTCTACATCAGAGGAGACATCTTCTCATTATCATCGGGAGAAGAGGGTGGCAGCTTGTCAGTGAGGCAGCAGTGGAGCCAGCAAGTTGCTAGCGTGGCCGGAAGTCAGCAGTGTGGCAGCAGTGGGAGGTCGTGAGCCATACGTGCCTGGGGTAGACCACCCGCTTCGCAGGAGCCTACCTGCCCGTAAAGTAGTGGTTCAGGGGTTCACGGAAGCAGCAGCGGTAGCAGTCAGTCAGTGCGGAGTGTTGGGGTAAAATCACCTACTCGGCGGTGTGGCAGTTTTTTTTATTAAGCTGCCAGAGGAGGTGAACATGGCTATTTGTAGAATCTGTGGGCAGAAGGTGATGCGTGGACAGGGTGCCAATGTTGGCACCACGGCCCTGTGTCAACATATCCAGAGTCAACATAAAGTGGCCTGGGAGAATCGTGGCTCTGATCTGGTGGTCCAGCCTGCCGTAGCAACCGCTACATCACCCAGTGGCGCAGTCTCGATTTCAGGCAGTCAAGGCTCCACCACCTCAGCCGAATGTTGCTGTCTGTCCTTCCCATCATCTGCTTGTCCTGATGCTCCTGCTCATCCTCCTCCTACTTCTAGTCAGTCATTTTGTCAGCAATCGATCACTAAAGCGATTGCCAAGAGACAACAGTATGCGTGTATTCATCCAACGGCGCAGAAGCTGAATGTGCTCCTGGCCAAGTTGCTGGTACTGCAGTCGCTCCCTTTCCAAGTGGTGGACTCTGCACCTTTCATAGAACTGATTGCTTGTGCCGAGCCGAGGTAGAGAGTCCCAAGCCGTCATTTCTTTGCCAGCCCTGCACACGTAAGTAGAACAGAAGGTTGGCCAGTCCTTGAGCCTGACTGTGTCTGCAAAAGTGCATATCAGAGATAACGTGTGGAGCTGTAACTACGGTCAGGGACAATACATGTCCTTTACGGCCCACTGGGTCAATATGGTTCCTGCACAGCCACACCAGACACTTGGCCAGGTGATGCCACTTCCGCCTCTACGTTCTCATGCCGTTGGTCCTGCGACAATGTCTGCCTCTGCCTCCTCATCCTCCACCGTGTCCTCAGCATCCACTGCAGGGACATTTCACAGTGCCCCTCCAGCATACCACATGTGCAGGGCACGGCGCTGTCACGCTGTTCTGCACCTTGTTTGCCTAGGCGAATAGAGTTACTCCAGGGAGGAACTGCTCTGTGTCCTTCATCAAGAGATCGAATCCTAGCTTTCTCCGCGGCAACTCAAAATCGGAACCATGGTGACCGACAACGGGAAGAACATGATGTCGGTGCTGGGTCAAGGAGGGCTGAGCCAAGCGCCCTGCATGGCACACATGTTAAATCTGGTTGTCAAGCGGTTCCTGATGTCTTCCACCCATCTGCAAGACATCCTAAATATGGCCAAGAAACTTTGCATGCACTTCAGCCACTGGTACACCGCAAAGCACACCCTCCTTAAGCTGCAGCGGCAGAACGGCATCCCCCAACAAAGGCTGATATGCAACATTTTTCCTCCCGTTGGAATTCCACCTTCCATATGTTGGACCGACAATACAAACAGAGAAAGGCAATAAACAATTTCTTGATGATCCAAGCGGACAGGAGTACTCCCCTGTGTAACTTCGATGTCAGCCAGTGGCAGTTTATGTGTGACACCTGCCGTTTGCTCAGGCTCTTGAGGAAGCCATGTCAGTTGCCAGGACTACGGGATGAACAATGTCATTCCACTGCTTCATGTCCTGGAACGGATGATGGTAAATCTGGCTGGTCAGAGGATTGTAGACGTGGCGCCTAGATCTCATGGCCACATGAGCCCTGTAGGAGCTGAACTGGAGGAGGAGAAGGACATTGAAGCACAAGCAATGTGTAGCAAAATGGGTGTTTTTTCTACACAGGTGACAGGAGAGGAGGAGCAGGAGCAGCCAGAGGAGCTACAGGACGATGAGGAAGACGAGGCAGAGGACACAGACACACCCTGGCAGTATGCAGTGGAGATGGAGGCAGGGAGTCCCTCCGAGTCACTTGCACAAATGGCCCAATGAACGCTCACTTGTTTGCGTAGTGACAGCCGAATTGTCACCATTCGGCAGAGGAATGGCTTCTGGCTCTCCATCTTGTTGGACCTTCGCTACCGGTCGAAAATGGGGGCATTTTCTACACCCGCTGAGAGGGAGGACAAACTGAACTACTATAAAGACATCCTATGTAGTCAGTTGGCCGCTGCCTATCGACGCCATCATCCATCCTCTTGCAGGTCTGACCAAGGGGGCATTCTGCACTCACGTTCCTCTGCCATGGCTGCTGTGGCAGGGTGGGGGGGTAGGAGCAGTTCCAGCTCCATCAGCAGCAACTTGAGTCTAGAGTCGCTGATGAGCAGCTTTCTTCACCCACCTAGTGAAGAAACTACTCACCAGCAGCAGCAGCAACTATACCTGGAGCAGGACCTTAACCAGCAGGTGGTGGCATACTTGGACAGCACCCTGCCACACCACATTGAAGGTCCGATGGAATACTGGGCAGCCAAACTGGATTTGTGTCCGCAACTGGCAGAGTTTGCCCTGGAAAAGCTGTCCTGCCCGGCCAGTAGTGTGGCATCAGAGTGGGTGTTTAGTGCTGCGGGGGCCATATTTACCCCAAGAAGAACTCGCTTGACCACCCAAAATGCGAAGAGACTGACCTTTGTCAAGATGAATCAGGCGTGGATCAGCCAGGATTTCTACCCACCAACGCCTGATGCATCAGACTAGATCATCCATGGTGCCACACCAACACTTTGACAAAATAGACAGGTTTCTTCTGGCTACCTGCCTCAGCTACTATTCTGATGCTGCCACCCGCCTGATGTCACACATCTGATGCCAAGTGCTCCTTATTTCATACAACATCTTCAGCTGGTACTGGTATTGCCACCCATCTCCCCACCCTGTCACCGGATCACTCTGTGGTCTCTTGATGCTGCTGCCACCTCCACGCTATGTCACTTTGCCACTCTGTGGTCTCCTGATGCTGCTGCCACCTCTGCTCTATGTCACCTTGCCACTCTGTGCTCTCCTGATGCTGCTGCCACCTCCACACTATGTCACCTTGCCACTCTGTGGTCTCCTGATGCTGATGTCACCTCCACACTATGTCATCTTGCCACTCTGTGGTCTCCTGATGCTGCTGACACCTCCATACTATGTCACCTTACCACTATGTGGTCTCCTGATGCTGCTGCTACCTCAACATTCTGTCACCTTGCTACTCTGTGGCCTCCTCATGCTGCTGCTGCTGCCACCTCCACACTGTCATTGTGCCACCTTGTGGCCTCCTCCTGATGTTGCTGCCACCACCTCCACACTCTGTGATTGTGACACTCTGTGGCCTCCTGATGATGCTGCTGCCACCTCCACACTCTGTCATTGTTCCACTCTGTGGTCTTCTAATGCTGCTGATGATGCTGCCATCTCCACATTGTCATTGTGCCACCCTGTGGCCTCCACCAAATGCTGCTACTGCTGCCACCTCCACACTCTGTCATTGTGCCACTCTGTGGCCTCCTGATGCTGCCCTTACCTCCACACTGTAATTGTGCCACTCTGTGGCCTCCTGATGCTGTTGCTGCCACCTTTACAATGTCATTGTGCCACTCTGTGGCCTCCTCCTGATGCTGCTGCCACCTCCACACTCTGTCATTGTGCCACCCTTTGGCCGCCTCCTGATGCTGCTGCTGCCGCCCCTTCCACACTGTTATTGTGCCAACCTGTGGCCTCCTCCTGATGCTGCTATAGCTGCCCCCACCTCCACACTTGAGGGGTGTAGTTTCTAAAATGGGGTCATTTTTGGTTGGTTTCTATTATGTAAGCCTCACAAAGTGACTTTAGATTTGAACTGGTCCTTAAAAAGTGGGTTTTGGAAATTTTCTGAAAAATTTCAAGATTAGCTTTTAAGCTTCTAAGCCTCTCTACTGCCACCACCTCCACACTCTGTCATTGTTCCACTCTGTTGTCTTCTAATACTGCTGATGATGCTGCCATCTCCACATTGTCATTGTGCCACCTTGTGGCCTCCACCAAATGCTGCTACTGCTGCCACCTCCACACTCTGTCATTGTGCCACTCTTTGGCCTCCTGATGCTGCCCTTACCTCCACACTGTAATTGTGCCACTCTGTGGCCTCCTGATGCTGTTGCTGCCACCTTTACAATGTCATTGCGCCACTCTGTGGCCTCCTCCTGATGCTGCTGCCACCTCCAGACTCTGTCATTGGGCCACTATGTGGTCTCCTCTGTGGCCTCCTGATGATACTGCTGCCACCTCCACACTGTTATTGTGCCACCCTGTGGCCTCCTTCTGATGCTGCTGCCACCTCCAGACTCTGTCTTTGGGCCACTCTGTGGTCTTCTCTGTGGCCTCTTGATGCTGCTGCCACCTCCACACTGTCATTGTGCCACTGTGTGGCCTCCTCCTGAAGCTGCTGCATCTGCTGCCACCTATACACTCTGTCATTGTGCCACTCTGTGGCCTCCTGATGCTGCTGCCACCTCCACACTGTCATTGTGCCACTCTGTGGCCTCCTCCCGATGCTGCTACTGCCGCCACCTCCACACTCTGTCATTGTGCCACCCTTTGGCCGCCTCCTGATGCTGCTGCTGCCACCCCTTCCACACTGTTATTGTGCCAACCTGTGGCCTCCTCCTGATGCTGCTACAGCTGCCCCCACCTCCACACTTGAGGGGTGTAGTTTCTAAAATGGGGTCATTTTTGGTTGGTTTCTATTATGTAAGCCTCACAAAGTGACTTTAGATTTGAACTGGTCCTTAAAAAGTGGGTTTTGGAAATTTTCTGAAAAATTTCAAGATTAGCTTTTAAGCTTCTAAGCCTCTCTACTGCCACCACCTCCACACTCTGTCATTGTGCCACTGTGTGGCCTCCTAATGCTGCTGCTGCCTCCTTTACACTGTCATTGTGCCACTCTGTGGCATCCTGATGCTGCCGCCACCTCCACACTGTCATTGTGCCACTCTGTGGTCTCCTCCTGATCCTGCTACTACCGCCACCTCCACTCTTTGTGATTGTGCCACTCTGTGGCCTCCTGATGATGCTGCTGCCACCTCCACACTCTGTCATTGTGCCACCCTGTGGCCTCCTCCTGATGCTGCTGCCACCTCCACACTATGTCATTGTGCCACTCTGTGGTCTCCTCATGCTGCTGATGCTGCTGCCCTCTCCACACTGTCATTGTGCCACCCTGTGGCCTCCTCCTAATGCTGCTGTTGCTGACACCTCCACGCTCTGTCATTGTGCCACTCTGGGGTCTCCTCATGCTGCTGCTGCTGCTGCTGCTGCCCTCTCCACACTGTCATTGTGCCACCCTGTGGCCTCCTCCTAATGCTGCTGTTGCTGACACCTCCACGCTCTGTCATTGTGCCACTCTGTGGCCTCCTGATGCTGCTGCAACCTCCACACTGTCCTTGTGCCACTCTGTGGCCTCCTCCTTATGCTACTGCTTCTGCCACCTCCACTCTCTGTCATTGTGCCACTCTGTGGCCGCCTCCTGATGCTGCTGCCACCTCCAGACTCTATCATTGGGCCACTCTGTGGTATCCTCATGCTGCTGATGCTGCTGCCCTCTCCACACTGTCATTGTGCCACCCTGTGGCCTCCTCCTAATGCTGCTGTTGCTGACAACTCCACGCTCTGTCATTGTGCCACTCTGTGGTCTCCTTATGCTGCTGATGCTGCTGCCCTCTCCACACTGTCCTTGTGCCACCCTGTGGCCTCCTCCTAATGCTGCTGTTGCTGACACCTCCACGCTCTGTCATTGTGCCACTCTGGGGTCTCCTCATGCTGCTGCTGCTGCTGCCCTCTCCACACTGTCATTGTGCCACCCTGTGGCCTCCTCCTAATGCTGCTGTTGCTGACACCTCCACGCTCTGTCATTGTGCCACTCTGTGGTCTCCTTATGCTGCTGATGCTGCTGCCCTCTCCACACTGTCCTTGTGCCACCCTGTGGCCTCCTCCTAATGCTGCTGTTGCTGACACCTCCACGCTCTGTCATTGTGCCACTCTGTGGCCTCCTGATGCTGCTGCAACCTCCACACTGTCCTTGTGCCACTCTGTGGCCTCCTCCTTATGCTACTGCTTCTGCCACCTCCACTCTCTGTCATTGTGCCACTCTGTGGCCGCCTCCTGATGCTGCTGCCACCTCCATACTCTATCATTGGGCCACTCTGTGGTATCCTCATGCTGCTTCCACCTCAGTACTATGTCATAGGGCCTCTCTGTGGACTTCTCATGCTGTTCCCACCCTCCCCACTTCATGACTGTGCCACTATTTTGCCATTCGGCCTGGCTGACATCATTTATTTGACCCTTCTTCTGATCTGTCAGAAGGAAAAGAAAATGAGACACACAACTGATCCTGTATATGTAACAGCTGTAAGGCCTGTAACATTGACATGCAAGGCTGAGTTCACACTTGAGTTATTTGGTCGGTTTTGGCCCCGTAACTGCCCAAATAAGTGAAGTGTGCAGTGATTCTAAGAGAGATGCCTGTCATCTGCATGTCATAAGGACTCACAGTATTGTTTCACTACCACAGCAGACTCCCTATGCGTGTTACTACACTATAAAGGTTCTCTGCAGCCATGAAATAGCTGTTTTTTAACGTGATTCGCCACAAATAAATTCGGATCGGACCAAATTTTTCAAAAAATTCAGCGAACCGGCCAAATCGAATTTTTGAGAAATTTGCTCATCTCTATTCCTGGCAATCAGCACAATGGTTAATACCCACTAGATCAAGGGTGGCCAACCTTACAGGCACTAAGAGCCAGAAAAAAAAATCGTATGACTGCCAGGAGCCACAAGCTTTCCGTTTACACAAATATGCGTGCACACGACAGTATTACTGCAATTGCTAGGCTATGAGCTGTGCGCTGTGATTGGCCAGCGCTGCAGCAAGGGACACGCCTCATACAAAAAATCAGTCAGAGGGAGCGCAGACACCGGAGCCTATACCGGGCGAACGGAGCGGCGCCCAGACATACTAGTAAGTGCAGGGGGACCCCTGGGTGCCGCTCTGCCCACTGATCTAGTTAGTTTTTAGTTTGTACAGTAGTGAAAGGTCCTCTTTAAACCACCTTTCCTACCTGTAATGTAGACAGCTTTAGTGAGACTTCTGGCAATCTTTGTTTTTCACAATGTGTTTCAAGATTTCTCAGATGATACCCCATGCTCAGATGACCGCCACATGTTCAGATGACCGCCACATGTTCAGATGACCGCCCCATGCTCAGATGACCGCCCCTTGCACAGATGACCGATCTATGCTCAGATGACCACTCTATGCTCAGATGACCGCTCTATGCTCAGATGACCGCCCCATGCTCAGATGACCGCCCCATGCTCAGATGACCGCCCCATGCTCAGATGACCGATCTATGCTCAGATGACCGCCCCATGCTCAGATGACCGATCTATGCTCAGATGACCGATCTATGCTCAGATGACCGCTCTATGCTCAGATGACCGCTCTATGCTCAGATGATTGCCCCATGCTCAGATGACCGCCCCATGCTCAGATGACCGCCCCATGCTCAGATGACCGCCCCATGCTCAGATGACCGCTCTATGCTCAGATGATCGCCCCATGCTCAGATGACCACCCCATGCTCAGATGACCGCCCCATGCTCAGATGACCGCCCCATGCTCAGATGACCGCCCCATGCTCAGGTGACCGCTCTATGCTCAGGTGACCGCCCGATGCTCAGGTGACCGCCCCATGCTCAGGTGACCGCTCTATGCTCAGGTGACCGCCCCATGCTCAGGTGACCGCCCCATGCTCAGATGACCGCCCATGCTTAGACTACCACCCATATGCTCAAACACACTTTGTGTGCTGGGCAGTGGCACCTGTGAAAAAAAAAGGCAGAGCAGCAGTGGCAGAGAGACTGAGGCCAGCAGAAGCCATTTCAGTCAGATTAGAGCCAAAGCTGCAGAGTGGCTGTAATCGGACTAAAATGGCTGCTGCTGGCCTCAGTGAGTCTCTCTGCCACTGCTGCTCTGAGTGCCCACTGACCTGCTGTCCACCATTAACATTCATTAAAATTTACTATGGAACTGGAAGCAGGTCCTCCTTGCTTGCTGCGCCACTTCTTGCCACCCCCATAGCCCCAGCCCGCGGTCTGATGAATCTAGCTGCTGGGCTGGCACTGAGAAGACTGGAGGCGGGCATTAGGTCACACACAAACACACTCACAGATAGGGGTGTGGGGCACATTGGCGGCTGGTGGCGGGGTTAAGTACTGCAGCTTCGCCTTCTCTGCCGGAGGAGGGGGCGGAGCTACAGTGAGTGACTGAGTCACGTGCCCGCTCTCGGCGCTCTGAGTCCTCTCCACTCTTCCACCTCGTTCCAGCGCTTCACTTACGCGCTGCAGAGAGGAGAGTAATCGCTGGCCGCACCGCTCCCCTGCGAGCCGCAAATGAAGGCTCAAGGAGCCGCGGGTTGGCCACCCCTGCACTAGATAAACCCCTGGTTTATTAAACAGTTATCCACTTTGGACCTTGTTGTGATCTCCTGACTATAAGTTGAAAACAGGGTGTCGTGAGAAAATGGATCCGTCCTCATTGACTTGCATTGTGGGTCATTTCAGATCCGTTTTGTCCGCATCCCATGACGGAAAGAAAACTGCAGCATGCTGCAACCTAACGGAACAAAATGCATTCTGGTGCATTCTATTCTGTTCATTTCCGTTTTGTCCCCTTGACAATGAATGGGGAAAAAATGGAAGCATTTTTCTCCGGTATTGAGTTCCTCTGCTGCAAACGCAAATATAAAATACCACTCTGCCTAATAGATCAGGGTCCACCCCCATTATCTCACAATTTCCTAGTAGTTTGTCTGAATATATATATCTGACAACACATTTAACAAATCTCTTTTCAGCCCCACATAATGGTGGCTACAGTCAAGCAGAATATTAACATGTAACTATTGCTTGGAGAATGAAAGCAGGAGATCTGGAGCTCCATCAGATGAATACTACTCTGACCCCTCTGAATATACAGATATGTTATAAAAGGAATCAGTAAAAAGGTTTTTATAACATCAAGCCAAGAGAAATGTTAAATCTGGTGACACATCCTTTAGCATCATGTTAGTATAGCCCACAGATAACGTTATTTTGGTTTTTTTTAATATATATTTTTGTACATGTATTTCAGGTCATAATTAAAAGTAAAAAAGAAAGGTTCTCTGAGATTCTCAGTAACAGGTAGGCACTTGTTTCCATAAAAATGAATTATAAACTATGTGGTGTTAAGCAGCACAAGGCACTTAGGATTATCAGTATGCAGAGCCTGTAGGCACGTAGACCTGATCAGGAAATATTAAAGATCAGACTTCTAAAGTAATATTTCAGCAAAATATTCTGAGATTAACATATACCGGGAAAAATAACTGTAACAGTGGCTACTGTGTGCTGCTATTCAGGGCTTTTTTTCTGGCGGAACGCACCGGAACGGCATTCCGTCACCTTTTGACATTGCAGCCTGCGATGTATCAACGGGGAGGGACTGGGAGGAGGAGCTGGGGGCCGATACGTTCACTGTGCTCCAGCCCCGCAGATCCAGTAGAGACTTATAAAATGTGTAATTAAATGAATAATGATTCATGCTGCCCCCTCTGTAGTATAACTTTCAATATATTGTACTCACAGGGCTACTGTTATCATAATGCAGGCCGGCCGGGCAGACGAGCGGCAGCGTCACTTACTGACGTCACGTGCCTGCGCCGCCTACTTCATTCATAAAGTAGGCGGAGCAGGCACGTGACGTCAGTCAGTGACGCTGCCGCTCGTCTGCCCGGCCGGCCTGCATTATGATAACAGTAGCCCTGTGAGTACAATATATTGAAAGTTATACTACAGAGGGGGCAGCATGAATCATTATTCATTTAATTACACATTTTATAACTGTACTGGAGCGGCAATGGGGGGTCTGTGGATGACACTGTTATGGGGGGGGGGGTCTGTGGATGACACTGTTATGGGGTGGGGGGGTCTGTAGATGGCACTGTTATGGGGTGGGGGGGTCTGTGGATGGCACTGTTATGGGGTGGGGGGGGGGGTCTGTGGATGGCACTGTTATGTGGTGGGGGGGTCTGTGGATGGCACTGTTATAGGATGGGAGGGTCTGTGCATGGCACTGTTATGGGGTGGGAGGGTCTGTGGATGGCACTGTTATGGGGTGGGGGGGTCTGTGGATGGCACTGTTATGGGGTGGAGGGGGGTCTGTGGATGGCACTGTTATGGGGTGGGGGGGTCTGTGGATGGCACTGTTATGGGGTGGGGGGGTCTGTGGATGGCACTGTTATGGGGTGGAGGGGGGTCTGTGGATGGCACTGTTATGGGGTGGGGGGGTCTGTGGATGGCACTGTTATGGGGTGGGGGGGGTCTGTGGATGGCACTGTTATGGGGTGGGGGGGTCTGTGGATGGCACTGTTATAGGATGGGGGATCTGTGGATGCCATCCCCAGATCCTCCACCCCATAGCAGTGCCATCCCCAGATCCCCCATTAACAGTGCCATCCCCAGATCCCCCATTAACAGTGCCATCCCCAGATCCCCCATTAACAGTGCCATCCCCATTTGGGGGGTTTCTTTGCTGGGCTGGACTTTTATAGCCACCCCTCAAATTTTACTTGCATCCCTGTTCTCTAAAGGGGCGGTTTTAGGGGGCGGTCCTAGGAGTGGGTGGGGGGGCGGTCCTAGGGGTGGGTAGGGGGCGGTCTTAGGGGTGGGTAGGGGGCAGTCTTAGGGGTGGGTAGGGGGTGGTCCTAGGGTTGGGTAGGGGCGTGGCCAGGGGAGGGGGGTGAGTTCCACCACCTTTTCTCTGAGAAAAAAAGCCCTGCTGCTATTCCCCTGCTTCCTGCCGCGGTCCCGGTCGCTGTGTTCAGTGGTGATCTGCTGCCAGTGTTTCCTTTCAGCCCTGGCCCCAGCATGCTTTGCTGCTTGTTTCCTGCAGCATTTCCTTAAGGGCCAGCATGCGTCACTTCCTGTGCTTTATGGGTTGGATCATGTGACGTTGCTGACCAATCCTAGCCCTCCTGCACATATATAAGTGGCTCAGCCCCCTTCCCAGATGCCTCAGTGTCAAGATCCTTGTGCCTTGTTAAGGTTCCTGATATCTGCTTGTGCTCCTGTGTTCCTGACTTGTACTTGTATTCCTGTACTCTGCTACCTGTTTGATCCCTGCCTTGCTTGCCTTGACTCTCCTGTTGCCGACCCGATTGCATGACCTGTACCTGTGCTGCCTGCCCTGACCGGTTGCCTGTTTGACTTCACCTCTGCCTCATCCTTCAGTCCTTCACTGTTGCTCCTGGTTACGACTCAGCCTGCTGACAAAACCTCTACCTCTGGTACCACGGTCAGGTACCTTCTGGTCCATCTGGATCAGCTGCCTTTTGTGCCAATCCTCCTCAAGAGGTAGCGACTTGGTGTTCCCCTTGGGAAAGTCTATCCCCCACCATCAGGGGTACTATGAAGATCGAGGGGCCCACTTAGACAATGCCCTTAGAGGAGGTAGGACACGTAGCACAGTGGGTTCACAACCGCTGGTTTGTGACAATAACTCTGACACGTTCCTGTCAGAGAATAAAGTCCTGTCTATATCTATATGATAGCCTCTGTATGGTCACATATGTAGGAAAGGTCAAATGAACCTTTTCTTAAAGGGGTTTACTTATGGTATTTTGCTCTGTTATACCATAAATATCTGATAGGTGGAGCCCATTCAATAAGAATTTTCCTAATCCTAACAACAGTGTCCCTTCGTGTCCCCAAGAGAATTGGTCAGGCATGTGTGGGCATGCTCCCTCAAAGTCTATACAGAAACAGTTAAGTGAATGTGCTCATCTCTTTCTCAAACTCCAATAGGCTATAATGGAGAGGGTTTCCACAGTTAAAGGGGTTGTTCAGAATTAGGCAAACATGGTTGTTTTCTTCTAAAGGTCAGCTCCACAACAGTCCACAGTCAACACAGCGAATGGCTAGTTGTGGCACCGTCATGTGATGAACACTTTTGACTCTAATCTCTAGTCCAATTTCTAAGCTACTTTGTAGACTATAAGCGTTTAGCACCAAAAAATAAAAAAATAAATAAATAATGAAATAACTGCTTGTCTGCACCAGAGAAGTGGTCAAAATGACACCCCCCTTTTTTTTTTTTACATCACTTCTTCTTTTGCATCTACTGTATTGGCTGAATCTGCACCTTTTGGCTCTTCCTGCTCCTTGCATTCTGTCCTGTCTGCTCATAATACTGTTAATAGTGCTTTTCAGGTAATTCTCCTGCTTTCTGGGCCAAATGCTGGAGGAAGAATCTAAATGTCGAAGAGAGTTCTAAGCATTTGTAGAATATTCGTCATATATTCTCGAATTCGCGAATTTTCTTGATTGCGAAAATGTAATATTCACATAAAGTGCACGCAATACAGGCGTGGGTCACTTTTGCTACATTTTCCAAGCTGCTAGAAGTTTCCTGAAACAACTGGAGAAAATGATTGGCACAGCAGAACATAAAAAATGGCTTTATATGCAGATAGAGTGCTCCAATATATTCGCGATTGCGCTAATCGGCAATTAATGATGCGCATATATTGGCGCAATACGTGAAACTTCACATTTTAGCAGGTCTGACTACATATTACTGACTGGTACACTATGTATTCTTGTGACATCACAGCACTATGTTTGTAGCATGTATGTATGGACAGCAGAAAAACAGTAATCCCTATCACACTACCTAACACCCTGCACTGGAATCTGCTATACTATATCAGGATATAACCTACACTGACTATCTCACACTAACTATCTGCATTATATATATATATAAGCTATCTAACTATCTATCTAATGTAATGTGGAAAGCACAGAGCACAGCAATGACACTGCTCTCTCTCAGAACTTTTAAAAACTGTAGAAAATGGCTGCTGGGAAGGTTCTTATATAGTAAGGGGTAGGCAACTTTCCTATTGGTTGCTATGGATGTTGCTAAGCTTAGACAAAGACATTGCAGCCTTCTCATTGGCCCACAAGCAAGAAGCAGGGAGGGATAATGGGTTCAGATGAAAAGAAAATCTAGAATGTTCGAAAATACAAATATATATCACTATATTCTAAATATTCACGAATTCTCAAAGTGCCAATATTCACGATTAATATTCGCTTTTCGAATATTCGCACCCAACAATACTAAGCATTGCTAGAGTTAGTTGCAGAGTCAATGCAGAGGACGAGCAGAGCAGGAAGTCTATATACATTAGTGCAGCTTCATTCAACAGCTTCAGAGCAGGAAGTAATGTCAGAGAAGGGATGCACCTTTGACATTTTTCACTGTACAAATTTATGTTTGGCAATATGCAGCCAATCTGTTATAGCCAGTAGTGTTAAGGACCTATAATGTACAGAGTGACTTGAGAACTCGCATGTGACGGAGTGAAATTTGGAAAAATGCTACCTAGCCTGAAAAAACCCTAAATTCTGTAGCATCTAGAAGTTGGTAAGGACAGGGTTTGATATTAAACCACCTGAATCCATGGATCCATCCTGCCTTATGGCACAGGATAAAGCAAATGGTTGGTAATAAAATAGGGAATATTTGTGTGTAGCTAAAATCCAAAAGCTTTAACTTTTATATTTGGTAATGTTTAGGTTCTCTAAAAGAGGAGCGTGTTTAGGGGTTCTTCCAAGTTCTTTATTTGAGATGTGAGTAAATCGATGCTACACAAATCAAAAAAATAATTTATTTCCCCCCAACAAAAAAATAATTGAATTTTAGTGAATCCAAAACATTTTTAATGCACATTTTTTTATTTTTTTTTATAAAATAGAAAACCAGAATAACATAACATCACAAAATATAAAATGATGATATATCACCCAGAGGCCACAAACACAAAGCAGGAAGATATCACAATACATTTGTCCTGTTGTTGAAGTGTTTTGCAATATCCTGAAGTACAGCCAATGTACCACTCCAAACCTTCTCACCAGAGATGAGTGACGTTTTGAAAAGTTTAATTCGGCAGCTTTGCCTAAGTTCACCAAGAAATTTGATTAATTATGAATTAATTTGTCATGAATCACTATAAACCAGGTATGCCCAGGCCACTCTGCCTAATCATATTCTTCCCACTTGGTGGCTCAATTGCAGTGTGAAGGCTTGGAAGTTAACCCCTTTCCGACTGCCAACAGTAAATTTACTTACAGTCCTAAGAGACCTCTGAGTGCCATATATGACTTCCCAGGTCAATTAGGGCAATTTTGATTTGGGTCACAGTTGTTTGGACCAAATAGAATATGATGGCTGATTCAAGAGAATAAGACCTAAATAAATTTTGGGAAATTTGCTCAGCTCTTTTCTTTATCTTTGCAAAGGTATCTTAGGTTGTAAGTAATAATTTTTTATTTATTTTTTGTTAACTATACAGGTGAAACTCCAAAAATTTGAATATCGTGCAAAAGTCTATTTATTTCAGTAATGCAAATTAAAATGAATTGCATTAATGCAGCTTAAAATTAGAATTTTGTGAAAAGGTTCAAAATTCTAGGCTCAAAGTGTCACACTCTAGTCAGCTAATTAATCCATACCCCCTGAGCAAAGGGCACCTCAAAATTGAGACTTTGGGGTTTCATAAGCGGTAAGCCATAATCATCCAAATTATAGCAAATAAAGGCTTGAAATATCTCGCTTTGCATGTAATAAGTCTATCTCATGTATTCGTTTCACCTTTTAAGTTGCATTACTGAAATAAATGAACTTTGCACGATATTCAAATTTTTCGAATTTCACCTGTATATTTCTTAAGTAACCTTTATGTGGTCAAGCAAATTTGCTCCCATTTTGCTTTTATAAGCATGCTTCAATGACCCTCAGGACACCATTAAGTAAGTTTTTCTTTACTCTTGTTATATAGGCTTGATTTCCTATTTGTAGAGGCTGTGATGTTGCTTAGCAACCCAGAAACTAAATCTAGATGTAACCATCGCAATCACTTTTTAATTTGCTGACTTTTGAGTAGAGAACCACATGAACAATACAACCTCTTGCATTCTACATTTTCCAAATAATGAATCAATTGCCCATGATGAAACTTCAGGAAAAAAAATGTAACAAATACAGAATTTTAACAAACAGAAAAGCTATAAAATGTTATTCCAAAAAATAAACTCTGTGAGAGAGAGAAGTGCTCTGGTGACAAATAACGGTTCTAAAGACTCCTCCTTGAGTCTCGCAACACAGATATTGTAAATTCTCTTGTACTGTGCCGTCGTCTTGCAAGATACTCAAAGCATTAGAGTATAAATAACGAGCGTAGCCAACACCACTGACTTACGGTAATAAGATCTGCAATTATTTGTGGCTGCAGAATGGGGAGAATCTGATCAGAGAAATGTAAAGTAAAATATTTATTGGATCTTGATTGCCTTTTTTAAATCACAGAATTACAGATTGTATGATATCTCATCACAAGTAGCATCAATAAAACAGATTTATTGGAGGCATAAAAGTATCTTCTTCCTGGATATCTCTGGAGAAAGGAGATGCTGTTTTTCATCGGCCTCTAAAACTGTTTAAGAGGCTGCAACAGGAAGCATTTTATTCCATCAACAGTATTAACTTAGCTTTTCACAAGGTCGAAATTCCCTGCAGGCTGGCATCAACTTGGGTTTAGCTGAGTATATAGAGATACCTACTAATAGACTCAGGTGCCAGAATTCTTTGGATGTCACAAAGGAAAACAATGATCAAAAGCTGCATGGAAATCAGTGATGGAGAATTTGACCTCACTCTCAAGTCAGTGATTTAGGTATGTGTGGTGTCTGTGGTCTCCACTGACATTTCCAATGACTTTAAGCCACATCAGTGGTTTACCATGGGTCCATGGTGACTCCACAAAAGCATGCCCTATTCAGGCCTTGATTACAGATCCTGCACACAAGTTATAGTATATGGGTCAGTGAAAATCAAGGGCACAACACAAATAACATCTGTGTTTGGTTCATGGTTTTAGTGGATTGTTGCTAGGGTATATACTCCTGAAGTGGGTGTTTGTCATTCTATCCTGATCTGTGTGATTGCCTGGTAATTCATTGATGTCACCATGTCTTGAAGTCACCTTGTCTCAATGTCTTTGGCCTTGTCTGACTGGGAATGCCATGCATCTGTTCCACATGGGCTCCAGGCATCTGCCTGTCTCATGTCTGTGTAGCTCTGTCTGGGACCGCAATGCATCCGTTCTGCATTGGGTCCAGGCATCTGTCTTTGTCCATCTGTATTTCAGCATGGTTTATGTCTGAACTGTGTCCTTTGTTTCTGATTTTTTGGGTTCCATATCCATGCAGCTCTGTCTGTGATCACCATGCATCTGTTCTGCATGGGCTCAAGGCATCTGCCTATCTCATGTCTGTGTAGCTCTGTCTGGGACCGCCATGCATCCATTCCGCATGGGGTCCAGGCACCTGTCTTTGTCCATCTGTATTTCAGCATGGTTTATGCCTGAACTGTGTCCTTTGTTTCTGATTGTTTGGGTTCCAGTTCCTGTTTGGCTATTGTGCTTAGACTGCTGGTGTTATGCACCACCGTCGGTTATCTTGTAGGTTTTGACCAAGGGCATTGGGACTATCACAGGAGGTAGTGACCTAGTGAACCCTTGGGAAAACCTATCCACACCATTAGGGGTATTGTGAAGATCGAGGGTTCACTTAGACAATGCCCTTAGGGTTTGGCCCCAAGTCAAACCAGTGTACTTGGCCCAGTGGTTATCCATCTGCCCCTGTTTACCTTGCTTGTTTGTCCAGGATTATGTCTTTTGTGTTTGGTAATGCTTAATAGAGTCTTGTTTTGTCTTCTCTGATCCATTGGTTTTTGTATGCTCGTAACATGAACTGGACATGAAACTTCACCATTCCTCAGCGCTGATACACGAACCAACGGTTATGAACCCACTGTCCCAAGTGACCAACCTACTCTAAGGGTGTTGTCTAAGTGAACTTCTCATTCTTCATAGTACCCCTGATGGTGGGGATAGACTTTCCCGAGGTGAACACCAGGTCGCTACCTCTTGAGGGGGATTGGCACGCAAGGTAGCTAGTCCAGGTGGACAAGAGGGTACCAATGCAAGGTACCGGAGGTACAGTCATAGTCAGTAGGCCGAGTCATAACATGGAGTGACAGTGCAGGACCAAAGGATGGGGCAGTCAAACAAGCAATGGGTCAGAGCAGATGGCACAGGTACAGGTAAGACAATCCGGATCAGCAACAGGAGAGTTGAGGCAAAGCAGGCAAGGATCAAACATGTAGCGTAATCCAGAAACACAAGCATAGGTCAGGTGTACAGGAACACAAGCAGAGATAACAGCAGGTCCTTTGAAGGACACAAGAACCTTTGAAGTTCAGGCACCTGGGAAGGGGGCTGGAAATTTATATAGCTGCAGGATGGCTGGCATTGGTCACACAGGTCATATGTGCAAATTATTATGTGCAATTATTTATATACTTCGTGTGCCTATTTCTTATATGTTCCTCTAATGCTTTGTTTATATTTTCTTAACTGGAAACTCCATGGGCACATTTCCTTGGCCATCTGGTCAAATTTTTCTAGCTTCACGTTATATGTGACCTTTACTATCCTATATGCTCTACTAATTATGGATATTTTCTTTTCTATGTCATGTAATTGAATTTATTTATTTTGTTTTTTGCTTTTAGTGTTTGAGAAACGTCTATGATAGGGCCCTTTCACACTTGCGGCAGGACGGATCCGACATGCTGTTCACCATGTCGGATCCATCCTTCCGCTTTTTCGCCGTGCCGCCGGACCGCCGCTCCGTCCCCATTGACTATAATGGGGACGGGGGAAGAGCTCCGGCGCAGCACGGCAGTGCACGGCGAAAGCCGCCGGACTAAAAAGTCGGACATGCAGGACTTTTTAGTCCGGCGGCTTTCGCCGTGCACCGCCGTGCTGCGCCGGAGCTCCGCCCCCGTCCCCATTATAGTCAATGGGGACGGAGCGGCGGTCCGGCGAAATAGCGGAAGGACGGATCCGACATGGTGAACAGCATGTCGGATCCGTCCTGCCGCAAGTGTGAAAGGGCCCATAGACTGAAATGTCCCATGCTGTTTTGCTTTTAAATTATGTCAAAATTCCCCTTTGCATCACATTTGGAGCACTACATCTGAGTCACTGAATCTGAATCATGTCAGCATGAAAATACCATCCAATTGATTGACTTGCAATATTTCACGAATATTTGGTAGAATATTAATTATATATTTTCGAATTCGCAAATTCGAGATTATTTTCTTGATCGCGAAAAATCGGCAATGTAATATTCACGTAATGCGTGCAAAATACAGGCGTGGGTCACTATAGCTAAATTTTTCAAGCTGCTAGAAGTTTCCTGAGACTGGAGAAAATGGTTGGCATAGCAGAACATTACAATAGCTTGATATGCAGATAGAGTGCTCCTATATATTCGCGATTGCGAAATCGTCACTAATGATGCAAAAAGTTTTAGTATCTCCATAGTCTGAGTCATAGTTTATTTTTATTTTTTGGGCTATTATCTTAGGTAGGGTCTAATTTTTGCGGGATGAGATGACGGTTTGATTGGTACAATTTTGGGGTGTGTATGACTTTTTGATCGCTTGCTATTACACTTTTTGTGATGTAAGTGACAAAATGGCTTTTTGACACCTTTTTTTTTTTACGGTGTTCAAATGAGGGGTTAAATCATGTGATATTTTTATAGAGAAGGTTGCTATGGATATGCCTAATATGTATACTTTTAATTTTTTTTAAGTTTTATACACTAATATTTTTGAAACAAAAAAAAATCATGTTTTAATGTCTCCATAGTCTGAGAGCCATATTTATTTTTATTTTTTTGGGCGATTGTACTATGTAGGGGCTAATTTTTTGCAGAATGAGGTGACGGTTTGATTGGTCCTATTTTTGGGGGCATACACCTTTTTGATCGCTTGGTGTTGCACTTTTAATGATGTAAGGTGACAAAAATTGCTTTTTTTGACACAGTTTTTACTGGGTGGATCATGAGATATATGGATCATGTGATATATTTATAGTGCCGGTTGTTACGGGCGTGGCGATACCTAATATGTGTGTTTTTTCTTTTTTTTCTATTTTTTATTATAAAATTAGCTGACAGGGGCCTTTTTTTCTTTTTTTTCTTGAAACTTTATTTGTTCTGGCACAGCTTCCCCCGCCGTACATGCACGGCATTTTGCATTAAGGGGTTAAAGGGGATCTCCAGGAATTAAGAAAATAAACATACTTAAATATTACTTCATTATAAATATATTACCAAATACCTTTCATTAGTTATAATGGCTCATTTTGTCAGGGTAGCAGTCCTTAGGAAAAATAAAATGGCCGCCAACCTACTAGTCCAAACAAAACCTGTCCTAATTACACAGGAGGACAAGTTAAAGAGCTACGCCATCTTCCTCTCTTACTTGTCAGGGATTATAATCCTGAATACAGTTTAATATGATCTTCAGATAAATCTCTGTGGGAATGGAGTTTATTAGGAGACATGAAGTACAGAGAGGATAGTGGGGGTGTAGATAATAAGCAGCAGCACTTGTATGCAGTCTTCATTACCACAGTCTGTCCTGTCCGTCCTCTCTGTACTTCATGTTTCCTCATGAACTCCATTCCTACAGAGATTCAGCTGAAGATCTCATCATCTGTATTCAGGATCATAAACCTTCGCAAGCAGAGCAGAGAGGAGGATGAGGCAGCTCTTTACCTCAGTGTTGTAAATGAACTTGTCCTGCTATGTGACTAGGCGGGATTTGTGTGTGCTAATAAGACGGTGGCCATTTTATTTCTCCTAATGATTGCCCCCTAGACAAAATGAACCATTATAGCTAATGAAATGTATTTGGGAATATATCTATACTAAAGTAATATTTAAGTATTTTCATTTTCTTAATTCCCGGAGAACCCCTTTAATGTTTTGTCCAGGGGCTCTAACCAACCTGTCCCCGACACAAGAAACAACAAAGGTGTCCATTTTTATTTTATAACCTACAGAAGAACAATGAGAAGTATAATTTGTCTTGTTGTGATTGCAATTGCCCCATTCCTATCAACATTACTATGTTGATTAGTTCTTTTCAATAAACAAACTCCAGAGAGCGCCACGACCCTTTATTTAAGAGCGACCTTTCTTTTGATTACTGAAGGTTTATTATGGTTTAAAAAATCACCATTAGTTAAAAATTACCTGTACCTGTTCAGTCTAATAAAATAAAATGAGAAAATGAATGATCACAGGCAATCATCCCAGCTGGTTAATCCCAGTGTTCACTGAAACATGGTGGAAAAAAAATTACGTCTTTAACTATTGCAGGTGTTCAATTCCCTCTGAGATTTGTCTTGAAATTAAAAACATAGTGCAAGCACCATAACAAAAGGAGATTGAACATTTAAAGGGAGATGAAAGAACTAACATTAATGGTAAAAAGAGACAAAGAGCTAGGAGGCAAAACATATTTAACTGCTTGTTCCACGCCTCGACTATTTCAATGTAAAGGTGAAGCGACTCATTGAGAAAAGGTTTATCTCTAGTTTAGAATGTGAATTTAAACACTAGAATCCCTTTCAAAGGTGGAGAACTTTAGCTTGGCTATAAAATAGGTGAAAGAATTGAATCATGTCTGCATGTCAAATAGTTAATTTGTGGAGAAAATATAATAAACCTTTTGTGGAAGTCATGGACCATGTGGTCAGAGCTGACAGGGTTTGTCTTTTGGCCAGCACAAATTGTGAATTTTCACAACTAAGCTTGGTTTGGTGTAGTCTTCAAAGTAAGAGCAGATGGACATTTGTTTTACCAAACTGGACATCCACTATCTACAGGAAATATAGGAACTTTTGCAGTTTAGTGTTACTAGTTCTTCCTCCCTCTGCATCTTATTTCCTACTGTCCAGTAATAACCTTACATTTCAGGCAGTTCTGAAACCTGAACCAAAGTATGAAGCTACCATTTAAAATATGTTTTTAAAAACTAAAGCTTGCTTTATTTTTCAATCAGGATATGTTCCATCATTCTTACCTACTCACAAGAAGAAGAAATACATCAGTTTTCAAGTCTTCTGTTATTTTCTCAATTTCTTTCTATTTTTTGTGTCTCTTTTTTATTTTTGGGAGCACTGTTCCTTTCCTGTTAAAGTTTGCAACTTCAATATGTTTTGTCCTTGTATGATCTAAAATAATTGATAGCCTTTCATAGCTTCTAGAGAGAACAGTTTTTGTTGGATTGCCTATCAGGCCCCCATAATTTGATATTTGGTGGCAGTGTGTATCTGGGGTAAGTGGACTGGTTTGGCATATGTTTTATCCTCAGTTTGAAGCCTAAATGGAAGGAGAATGCAATATTGAGTTAGTGGAGACAGAGTAAACCCTTGCAGTCATACACATTATGTGCTGGAACATTGGTATGTGACAATGTGACAAAATATAGGTAATGTGACGTAATTAAAGAAGCAGCACTGAGGGTGGGGATATAACAGGGCCAGGAGGTCAGTCAGTCTCTCTCAGAAAGCATGTCTGTGTGAGTGAGCAAACCGTGAGTACTAGGTTGCTGAAGCCTTGTTTTGTGCGCTGGCCGGGAGAAGCCCTCCAGCGGATAGATAGGAACCTTTGATGTTTAGTAAGTGCCGGACAGGCAACATTTTTCTTTTGTTGTTCTATTTTATTTATGCAACCTGCTCAATAAACCTGTGTCCTTTGACCCCAGCAAAGGTGATCCCAAGCTTAACCCCCCACAAGTGGTGGCTTGGAGCGGGCAACACGTTAAAAGTCTGAAAATGGATGACATAGTAAAGGCCCTGATACAGTCTGCGGCAGCCCAGCAGGAGGCAACCAGAGAACAACAGCGTACAAATGCAACCCAGCAAGAAGCAAACCGCTTACTGTCTGCACAGCTAACCACCCTGATAGAGGCCACGAATAAAGACCGCCAAATCTTGCAGGAAATGGTGCAGCGTGTGGCAAGTCTTCCAGTGATACAGCCAGGAAAAGAGCAGACAACTTTCCATGTGGGTCATTTTTTTTGCAAAAGATCTCTGCTGTCATCTTTTGATCAGCAGAGGATGATGTGGAAGCTTACCTGGCTACATCTGAGAGGACAGCAGTGAGGGAAGCGTGGCTAAAGCCACGGTGGGCAGGATTGCTAGCCCCGTTTCTTGCAGGTGAAGAGCAAAAAGCTTATTTTGATCTAGAACCTGAGGCTGCCCAGGACTATGATAAACTTAAGTCGGAGATTCTGGCTCGGCTAGGTGTTACCCTAGCAGTTAGAGCACAACGAGTACATCAGTGGACATATAAAATGGATAAACCACCACGCTCGCAGATGTTCGATCTCATCCTTTTAACCCGAAAATGGCTACAACCCATTATCAGCACCTGACGTCATGCAGCGGGTGGTCCTCAACAAGTTCCTGAGGTCGCTACCCCCAGTCCTAAGGAAGTGGGTGAGCCACGGGGACCCTAATACAGCAAACCAGCTTATTGACCTGGCGGAGCGATACTCTGCGGCTGAGGATCTTCTAAATAACTCTCAGCTCTCAACCCCACGGAGTCCAAGGGTTCCGGGTAAGACTGTTCCGGGTCTTAAGGGAACTGGGAGAAATGTAAAGACTTTAAGTGAAGAAGATAATGAGACTGTGGGCTCAGTAAAGCCCAAGGGGTATAATGTTGGACTAAACAAAGGTCCCATAAGATGTTTTTTGTGTAATGGGTTGGGACACATTGCAGTGAACTGTCCTATGACTACTGAACCTATGCAATGTGATGTTGCCTTTATGAAAAAATGCATGTCTATGTTTGCGCAAGTGGTGTGTACTGCGGCAGGTTCAGACAGTGTGGAAAAACATTTGTGTGAATTAAAAGTGGATAATAAGAGTGTGACTGCGCTGCTAGACTAAGGGAGTGTAGTAACTCTGGTGAAAGCAGGCCTTATAGCCCCTCTGACAGTCAATCAGACATGTTCACTGTGACTTGTGTGCATGGGGATACATGTGAATACCAGACTACTCTTGCTTATATTACCATCCCCTATTGGTCTGTGTGTCATAAAGTTGGAGTAGTCCCAGCACTACTGCATGAGGTTATTCTTGGGAGAGATTTTCCACATTTTTGGAAATTATGGGAATCCAAGTGGGAAACAAAAAGAAGTACACCGCAGATATTGACAGCATCTGATATAGGCCCAGAACTATTAGAGGATTCCCCACTAGGGGATGTAGTTGAGGTATCGGCAGATAGCTCCACCCCTTTTCCATTCTCTGTTATGGCAGGGGACCTAGATGAGTCCACATCAGCGACTGAGACTGAAGGGGTAACACTTCAGGGTATGCCTGACCTAGACGTTAGGAAAGACGACTTTTAAAGTGAGCAAATGAAGGACCCCACCCTTACACGGGCCAGAGAGAATATAAAAGTGATAAATGGGAATCCTGTGGAGTCTGGTGCTAGGCTGACTTTTCCTTACATGGCTCTAGAGAACGAATTGTTGTATCAGATAGACAAGAAGGGAGAGGAGGTGGTACAGCAGTTAGTGGTCCCAAAGCCCTACCGGAGAACTGTTCTGGATCTGGCACATGGACACAATATGGGTGGCCATTTGGGGATCCAGAAAACTACCGAAAGGATTTTAGAGAGGTTTTTCTGGCCTGGAATGCATGGAGACATTAAAGCATATTGTGAATCCTGCCCTCGGTGTCAGATTACAGCCCCTATGCCCCATTTCCGTAGCCCTTTGGTGCCCCTGCCGATTATTGAAATACCCTTTGAGCGCATTGGGATGGATTTGGTGGGTCCCCTAATAAAGTCAGCTCGGGGTCACCAGCATATCTTAGTCATAATGGATTATGCTACCCGTTACCCCGAGGCCATACCTTTGTGCAATACCTCATCAAAGACCATAGTAAAAGAACTGGTCCAGGTGTTTAGTCGGGTTGGTATTCCAAAAGAAATACTCACAGACCAAGGGACGCCCTTTATGTCTAATGTCATGAAGGAACTTTGTTGGCTTTTTAAAGTTACCCAGCTACGTACGTCAGTCTCTCACCCCCAAACTGACGGATTGGTGGAAAGATTTAATAAAACCCTCAAACAAATGCTGAAAAAGGTGGTAGATAAAGATGGCAAAAATTGGGACTGTTTGCTCCCATATCTGCTGTTTGCTATAAGGGAGGTACCGCAGTCATCCACAGGGTTTTCACCTTTTGAGCTTGTATATGGTAGACATCCACATGGTTTATTAGATATGGCTAAAGAAACGTGGGAAGGACAGGTCACACCGTACAAAAGTGTAATAGAGCACGTGTCCCAGATGCAGGACAGGATTTCATCAGTCATGCCAATTGTTAAGGAACATATGGAATGGGCTCAAGGAGTACAGAAAATGATTTATGATAGAGGGGCCAAGATTCGAACATTTGCACCAGGGTATCGAGTACTAGTTCTCGTCCCCACCGTGGAAAGTAAATGCTTGGCTAAATGGCAAGGTCCGTTTGAAATTATTGAAAGAGTAGGTGAGGTGAACTATAAAGAATACCAACCAGGTAAAAGGAAGCCAGAACAGATTTACCATATAAATCTGTTAAAACCTTGGAAGGACCTGCTAGTCCTGGCAGAAGCACTTGCTCAACCCATCAATAATGGGGCAGCAATACCTGCTGTCAGAATAGCCGAAACTCTGCCCGATGTCCAAAAGAAGGAAGCTAGACAGTTGGTCGCTCAGAACAGAAAATTATTTTCAGAAAATCTTTGTTCCCAACCAGTATTGATGACCCCTGAAATTAATTTGTGGTACAGACAGATGCTTCCAGCTCAGGAATAGGGGCAGTGTTGTCACAGACTGTTAATGGAGAGGAGCATCCCATGCTTTACTTGAGTAGCAAACTAAATAAGTATGATAAGAACTATGCAGTTGTAGAGAAGGAGTGTTTGGCCATCAAGTGGGCCTTAGAATCACTAAAATACTACTTGCTGGGTCGGAAGTTTTGCTTGGTCACTGATCATGCCCCTCTGAAGTAGATGAACCTGAACAGAGAGAAAAATAGCAGAGTGACAAGATGGTTTTTTGGCCCTGCAGGCTTACAGTTTTACAGTGGAGCACAAGCCAGGAAAGTGGCAAGGAAATGTGGATGCGTTGTCACTTGTGCATTGTCTGCTGGTTTCAGTTGCTCAGACCCACTTGCCTGAGCAAAGAGGGGGGGGGGGGTATGTGACACCAATGCTGGATTGGTAGTGGAAGGGAGGTATATTTCCCCAAGATTCCTCTCCTATGTGAAGTAGCAGGTGAAAAACTCTCACCTGTGAGGTAATTAATGAAGCAGCACTGAGGGTGGGGATATAATAGAGCCAGGAGGTCAGTCAGTCTCTCTCTGCCTGGGGACACAGAAAGCATGTCTGTGTGAGTGAGCAAACCGTGAGTACTAGGTTGCTGAAGCCTTGTTTTGTGCGCTGGCCGGGAGAAGCCCTCCAGCGGATAGATAGGAACCTTTGATGTTTAGTAAGTGCCGGACAGGCAAGATTTTTCTTTTGTTTTATTTTATTTATGCAACCTGCTCAATAAACCTGGCTCTAGGCCAGCTTAAAACTTATACCTTAGTGGCTGGTCGGAAATGTATGAAACAGACAAGTGTCCTTTGACCCCAGCAAAGGCGATCCCGAGCTTAACTCCCCAAACAGTATAACAGTATAACAGTGACAAAACAGTATAGAGAGGTTATTGAATATAATGTTAGGACAATTAGAAAACTGAAACTTTTTCTGAAGCCCTCCTAGGCAGTGAGAGAAGAGTTAGCTGTCATCCAAAAAAGAGTTTTCAATTTGTCACCCTAATGATAATGAGCCGGGCGCACAGGTCCCTCAAGCCATCCAACTTAAGTCAAGCAACTTTGAGGCTCACAGGCACTAAGGTTCCTTCATCTCAGCTTTTTTTATTATGATCAAGGCATGCCCGGACATTGGGATGAAGGTGCGAGGTTTGAGGTGATCCGTTTTTCCTTTCTTAAGGGAGACGATTCCTAAAGATGGCTGGAATCCCTTAAACTATTCGTTTGAAAGTGGACCTGAAGGAAATGTTATTGTGATCGAACTCTTGGAAAAGAAGACTGGAGCTGAGAGACATCAAATTTATAGTGTCTAAAACTTCCCTAAAACAGGTGTGTACAGTACAATGTAACATTTCTGAATGAGAACCTTTGTTTGGATGCATATGAATGGTTCAGAAACAATTCAGAAGATCCTGGGAGTAAATGGGAGTAAAAATGACTCTATTGTTTGGTCTTCATGAAATCATAATTGTAGCACATGTCTATAATCCTTTCACTGAAGCAAATTTTATTATGGATCTTTTGTTGAAACATTGTGAATATGTGGGGAAACTAGTGCCTCAGAAGAATCTTCTTGGTATCTTTAATTGCAAATATTGTTTCAAAGCTACGTTGAAGCAGGACCCACAGTCTGTGGGAGGTTTCAGCCACCCGCAGGCTAATTTTTCTGTGGCCGGAAACAGAGGTTACCTGATGTACCCTGGACAGCCATCATATTGTAGGAAATGTTATTCTTTTGGACACACTCAGGAGAGATGTCCGAAAGAAGTGTGTTGTAGGAACTGTAAGCAGGAGGGGCATACTGCTGGGGAGTGCCCAGTCCCTAAAGCATGTGATATATGTGGGAAAACAGACCACATGTATAGGAATTGTCCAAAGGCTGAAGCCAAAAGACAACAGCATGAGGCAACAGCAGATAGTTCAAGAGGAGCGGGAACAGAGAAGGAAAACCGATGCAGCTGTGGCGAGTGAGGAGGGAAAGAAGGGATGGGACTGTGCTGCGCCCTGCTACAAAATCTGATGGTGCACCCCTCCCAAAAGCATTTCCTGTAAGAAGTTTGGAGGAAGTTGTAGATGATCTCCCAAGTCCGTCTGACCCAATAAATATTGGAGAATTTCTTTCTGGTGAGAAGAACAAGACAGCTCTTCAGTCATACAGAAGAGTCAGAGTGTCAAAAAGAGAAGGGGTTATTCGAGTGGACCAGAAATCAGCAACTAATACAAGAGCCAGCAAGAGGAGAGTATGGATTCTGGTGGAGGTGGCCAAACAATATGACTTTGAGCATAAGCTACCTGGAAAATATGGAAAAATTAAAAATGTTTTTTTTTTGTTAGATAAGAAAAATGGGTTTCAAGATCTGCTTACAGAATGTAAGATTATTTAAAAGTAAGATCAGAAGAGCGGCTATTCTTGAATTTCTAGCACAAGAAGATGCTGCAATTTATTGTTTACAGGAATGTGGCTTGTGTGAAATAGTAAAAGAAGAAAAGTGGATGTATGGAAAATCTGTATGGTGGAAATAAAAATGATGGAGTTGGTTTCTTAGTTAAAGGGAGGGAAGTGTCTTTAGTAAATTATATGGTGATAGAAGAAGGGAGGTGTATATTTGCTAATTTTGAATATAAAAATGTGAAATTTTGTGTAATTAATATTTATGCACCTATAGATAAGAATGAACGGAAACTTTTGTTTGAAAAGGTGAGATTATTTATTCCTGGGAGAATGCCAGTAATTATTGCAGAAGATTTTAATTGTGATTTAGATAAGATCTATATTGATGTGTCAGGAAAGGGGTAAATAGATTTCCCCGACCACTCCATGCTGATTGCCTGCCGCTTCCTTTATGAACCCATGCACCGCTAGTTGTTTCTGGACAGGTAGGCTTCTGAGTAGCAGACGTTCTACCCCAGGCACGTTTGGCTCCAGATCTCCCTTTACGTCCACTTTGCTGGCTCATCAGCGCACTGCCACCCTCATGATGATGATGCCCCCTCTTCGCCTGGCTCCTACGATCAGCTACATAATCATCCATGATGCCCCCCTCTTCGCCTGGCTCCTGCGATCAGCTACATAATCATCCATTACTGTTTGCTCATCACTGATGTCACCCTCACCAGTCTCATGTCCACGTCATTGAGCACTCGAAACACATTCTCCCACTCGACTGTTATGATCGATAGTTGCATGCCTAAATAAGAATGCAGCGGCCCTCTCCTCCAAGTCTGTGCTGGCCTGTAGTTGCTGAATGTCCTCGCAAAGCTGGTCTTCTCTGAAAAGCGGAGCAGAGCGGCAGCATACAATACTTGCCGAGCAGAAGAAGCAGCAAAAGAAAGAGGCAGTTGCAGGACAGGTGAGGGAACATAGGTTGTTCCTGGGCCATGCAAACTAAGTGTGGCGTCAGAGAAACCCACTGATTCCTGGCTGTGTGTGTCTGACGTTACTTGAGATGATGTTTAAGAGTGAGTCAACCATACCAGTATAGATGGATTGTTGGTCAAAATACGACCGCTGGACAGTGGCAGCTCTGACCTGTTGCTGCTGCTACCATGAATGGTGCAACAGTTGAACTAAATAAACACACCTATATATTAGATCGCCTGTCGACACTGTGTCTGACACACAATAAGTACTATATATGTATAACAGAACAGATTAAGTCTTAATGGCACAGCAAGTGTACTAGCTAAATGCGCCTATATATTATGCCACCTGTTGACAATGAGTCTGACGCACAGTAAGTCTATGTATAACAGAACCGATTAAGTATTAATGGCACAGCAAGTGTACTTGATAAATGCGCCTATATATTAGACTGCCTCTTGAGACCAAGTCAGAGGCACAGTAAGTCTATGAATAACAGAACAAGTTAAAGAGGACGTTACATCAGTTTAGCCCTAGTCTAATTATGATCTTACCTTATTGGGCGGCCCCCATTATAATATAAGGCGCCAAAATAAACGGGGCCAAGAGCGGACGAACAGGAAAAAAAAAAGAAGTGCCATGGCATCAGTGGGGGCTACCTTATAATGTAAGACCATAATTAGACTAGGGCTAAACTGATGAAAGGTCCTCTTTAAGTATAAATGGCGCAGCATGTAGACTAGATAAATGCATCGATATATTAGACTGCCTGTCGGTTCCCGTGCGGGATGAGGCTTTTTTAGGGCTGTGACATTACAGGGGTTGGCTATCTACTGATTGGCTGGCTTCATGGATTTATGGGTCATATCACATTCCCGAGCTTCTTACTGTAACTTTGAAACATGTGTAACCACGATTTTAGGAAAAAACGATTCGTTAACACGAAGTGCAAGGAAATTCGGATTTGTTGCGTATCAAATTTTTCCTGAAATTCTGATTGAATTCCTTTTCGTTATAAATACAAAGTGGAGTCAAATGGAAAATTGAACATGCCCTATTCTTGTCCATATTACAGACAAGGATAGGACTGTTTTATTATGGCTCGGCTGTTCCGTTTCACAAAATGCAGAATGCATGTTTGGATGCATATGAATGGTTCAGAAACAATTCAGAAGATCCTGGGAGTAAATGGGAGTAAAAATGACTCTATTGTTTGGTCTTCATGAAATCATAATTGTAGCACATGTCTATAATCCTTTCACTGAAGCAAATTTTATTATGGATCTTTTGTTGAAACATTGTGAATATGTGGGGAAACTAGTGCCTCAGAAGAATCTTCTTGGTATCTTTAATTGCAAATATTGTTTCAAAGCTACGTTGAAGCAGGACCCACAGTCTGTGGGAGGTTTCAGCCACCCGCAGGCTAATTTTTCTGTGGCCGGAAACAGAGGTTACCTGATGTACCCTGGACAGCCATCATATTGTAGGAAATGTTATTCTTTTGGACACACTCAGGAGAGATGTCCGAAAGAAGTGTGTTGTAGGAACTGTAAGCAGGAGGGGCATACTGCTGGGGAGTGCCCAGTCCCTAAAGCATGTGATATATGTGGGAAAACAGACCACATGTATAGGAATTGTCCAAAGGCTGAAGCCAAAAGACAACAGCATGAGGCAACAGCAGATAGTTCAAGAGGAGCGGGAACAGAGAAGGAAAACCGATGCAGCTGTGGCGAGTGAGGAGGGAAAGAAGGGATGGGACTGTGCTGCGCCCTGCTACAAAATCTGATGGTGCACCCCTCCCAAAAGCATTTCCTGTAAGAAGTTTGGAGGAAGTTGTAGATGATCTCCCAAGTCCGTCTGACCCAATAAATATTGGAGAATTTCTTTCTGGTGAGAAGAACAAGACAGCTCTTCAGTCATACAGAAGAGTCAGAGTGTCAAAAAGAGAAGGGGTTATTCGAGTGGACCAGAAATCAGCAACTAATACAAGAGCCAGCAAGAGGAGAGTATGGATTCTGGTGGAGGTGGCCAAACAATATGACTTTGAGCATAAGCTACCTGGAAAATATGGAAAAATTAAAAATGTTTTTTTTTGTTAGATAAGAAAAATGGGTTTCAAGATCTGCTTACAGAATGTAAGATTATTTAAAAGTAAGATCAGAAGAGCGGCTATTCTTGAATTTCTAGCACAAGAAGATGCTGCAATTTATTGTTTACAGGAATGTGGCTTGTGTGAAATAGTAAAAGAAGAAAAGTGGATGTATGGAAAATCTGTATGGTGGAAATAAAAATGATGGAGTTGGTTTCTTAGTTAAAGGGAGGGAAGTGTCTTTAGTAAATTATATGGTGATAGAAGAAGGGAGGTGTATATTTGCTAATTTTGAATATAAAAATGTGAAATTTTGTGTAATTAATATTTATGCACCTATAGATAAGAATGAACGGAAACTTTTGTTTGAAAAGGTGAGATTATTTATTCCTGGGAGAATGCCAGTAATTATTGCAGAAGATTTTAATTGTGATTTAGATAAGATCTATATTGATGTGTCAGGAAAGGGGTAAATAGATTTCCCCGACCACTCCATGCTGATTGCCTGCCGCTTCCTTTATGAACCCATGCACCGCTAGTTGTTTCTGGACAGGTAGGCTTCTGAGTAGCAGACGTTCTACCCCAGGCACGTTTGGCTCCAGATCTCCCTTTACGTCCACTTTGCTGGCTCATCAGCGCACTGCCACCCTCATGATGATGATGCCCCCTCTTCGCCTGGCTCCTACGATCAGCTACATAATCATCCATGATGCCCCCCTCTTCGCCTGGCTCCTGCGATCAGCTACATAATCATCCATTACTGTTTGCTCATCACTGATGTCACCCTCACCAGTCTCATGTCCACGTCATTGAGCACTCGAAACACATTCTCCCACTCGACTGTTATGATCGATAGTTGCATGCCTAAATAAGAATGCAGCGGCCCTCTCCTCCAAGTCTGTGCTGGCCTGTAGTTGCTGAATGTCCTCGCAAAGCTGGTCTTCTCTGAAAAGCGGAGCAGAGCGGCAGCATACAATACTTGCCGAGCAGAAGAAGCAGCAAAAGAAAGAGGCAGTTGCAGGACAGGTGAGGGAACATAGGTTGTTCCTGGGCCATGCAAACTAAGTGTGGCGTCAGAGAAACCCACTGATTCCTGGCTGTGTGTGTCTGACGTTACTTGAGATGATGTTTAAGAGTGAGTCAACCATACCAGTATAGATGGATTGTTGGTCAAAATACGACCGCTGGACAGTGGCAGCTCTGACCTGTTGCTGCTGCTACCATGAATGGTGCAACAGTTGAACTAAATAAACACACCTATATATTAGATCGCCTGTCGACACTGTGTCTGACACACAATAAGTACTATATATGTATAACAGAACAGATTAAGTCTTAATGGCACAGCAAGTGTACTAGCTAAATGCGCCTATATATTATGCCACCTGTTGACAATGAGTCTGACGCACAGTAAGTCTATGTATAACAGAACCGATTAAGTATTAATGGCACAGCAAGTGTACTTGATAAATGCGCCTATATATTAGACTGCCTCTTGAGACCAAGTCAGAGGCACAGTAAGTCTATGAATAACAGAACAAGTTAAAGAGGACGTTACATCAGTTTAGCCCTAGTCTAATTATGATCTTACCTTATTGGGCGGCCCCCATTATAATATAAGGCGCCAAAATAAACGGGGCCAAGAGCGGACGAACAGGAAAAAAAAAAGAAGTGCCATGGCATCAGTGGGGGCTACCTTATAATGTAAGACCATAATTAGACTAGGGCTAAACTGATGAAAGGTCCTCTTTAAGTATAAATGGCGCAGCATGTAGACTAGATAAATGCATCGATATATTAGACTGCCTGTCGGTTCCCGTGCGGGATGAGGCTTTTTTAGGGCTGTGACATTACAGGGGTTGGCTATCTACTGATTGGCTGGCTTCATGGATTTATGGGTCATATCACATTCCCGAGCTTCTTACTGTAACTTTGAAACATGTGTAACCACGATTTTAGGAAAAAACGATTCGTTAACACGAAGTGCAAGGAAATTCGGATTTGTTGCGTATCAAATTTTTCCTGAAATTCTGATTGAATTCCTTTTCGTTATAAATACAAAGTGGAGTCAAATGGAAAATTGAACATGCCCTATTCTTGTCCATATTACAGACAAGGATAGGACTGTTTTATTATGGCTCGGCTGTTCCGTTTCACAAAATGCAGAATGCATGTTTGGATGCATATGAATGGTTCAGAAACAATTCAGAAGATCCTGGGAGTAAATGGGAGTAAAAATGACTCTATTGTTTGGTCTTCATGAAATCATAATTGTAGCACATGTCTATAATCCTTTCACTGAAGCAAATTTTATTATGGATCTTTTGTTGAAACATTGTGAATATGTGGGGAAACTAGTGCCTCAGAAGAATCTTCTTGGTATCTTTAATTGCAAATATTGTTTCAAAGCTACGTTGAAGCAGGACCCACAGTCTGTGGGAGGTTTCAGCCACCCGCAGGCTAATTTTTCTGTGGCCGGAAACAGAGGTTACCTGATGTACCCTGGACAGCCATCATATTGTAGGAAATGTTATTCTTTTGGACACACTCAGGAGAGATGTCCGAAAGAAGTGTGTTGTAGGAACTGTAAGCAGGAGGGGCATACTGCTGGGGAGTGCCCAGTCCCTAAAGCATGTGATATATGTGGGAAAACAGACCACATGTATAGGAATTGTCCAAAGGCTGAAGCCAAAAGACAACAGCATGAGGCAACAGCAGATAGTTCAAGAGGAGCGGGAACAGAGAAGGAAAACCGATGCAGCTGTGGCGAGTGAGGAGGGAAAGAAGGGATGGGACTGTGCTGCGCCCTGCTACAAAATCTGATGGTGCACCCCTCCCAAAAGCATTTCCTGTAAGAAGTTTGGAGGAAGTTGTAGATGATCTCCCAAGTCCGTCTGACCCAATAAATATTGGAGAATTTCTTTCTGGTGAGAAGAACAAGACAGCTCTTCAGTCATACAGAAGAGTCAGAGTGTCAAAAAGAGAAGGGGTTATTCGAGTGGACCAGAAATCAGCAACTAATACAAGAGCCAGCAAGAGGAGAGTATGGATTCTGGTGGAGGTGGCCAAACAATATGACTTTGAGCATAAGCTACCTGGAAAATATGGAAAAATTAAAAATGTTTTTTTTTGTTAGATAAGAAAAATGGGTTTCAAGATCTGCTTACAGAATGTAAGATTATTTAAAAGTAAGATCAGAAGAGCGGCTATTCTTGAATTTCTAGCACAAGAAGATGCTGCAATTTATTGTTTACAGGAATGTGGCTTGTGTGAAATAGTAAAAGAAGAAAAGTGGATGTATGGAAAATCTGTATGGTGGAAATAAAAATGATGGAGTTGGTTTCTTAGTTAAAGGGAGGGAAGTGTCTTTAGTAAATTATATGGTGATAGAAGAAGGGAGGTGTATATTTGCTAATTTTGAATATAAAAATGTGAAATTTTGTGTAATTAATATTTATGCACCTATAGATAAGAATGAACGGAAACTTTTGTTTGAAAAGGTGAGATTATTTATTCCTGGGAGAATGCCAGTAATTATTGCAGAAGATTTTAATTGTGATTTAGATAAGATCTATATTGATGTGTCAGGAAAGGGGTAAATAGATTTCCCCGACCACTCCATGCTGATTGCCTGCCGCTTCCTTTATGAACCCATGCACCGCTAGTTGTTTCTGGACAGGTAGGCTTCTGAGTAGCAGACGTTCTACCCCAGGCACGTTTGGCTCCAGATCTCCCTTTACGTCCACTTTGCTGGCTCATCAGCGCACTGCCACCCTCATGATGATGATGCCCCCTCTTCGCCTGGCTCCTACGATCAGCTACATAATCATCCATGATGCCCCCCTCTTCGCCTGGCTCCTGCGATCAGCTACATAATCATCCATTACTGTTTGCTCATCACTGATGTCACCCTCACCAGTCTCATGTCCACGTCATTGAGCACTCGAAACACATTCTCCCACTCGACTGTTATGATCGATAGTTGCATGCCTAAATAAGAATGCAGCGGCCCTCTCCTCCAAGTCTGTGCTGGCCTGTAGTTGCTGAATGTCCTCGCAAAGCTGGTCTTCTCTGAAAAGCGGAGCAGAGCGGCAGCATACAATACTTGCCGAGCAGAAGAAGCAGCAAAAGAAAGAGGCAGTTGCAGGACAGGTGAGGGAACATAGGTTGTTCCTGGGCCATGCAAACTAAGTGTGGCGTCAGAGAAACCCACTGATTCCTGGCTGTGTGTGTCTGACGTTACTTGAGATGATGTTTAAGAGTGAGTCAACCATACCAGTATAGATGGATTGTTGGTCAAAATACGACCGCTGGACAGTGGCAGCTCTGACCTGTTGCTGCTGCTACCATGAATGGTGCAACAGTTGAACTAAATAAACACACCTATATATTAGATCGCCTGTCGACACTGTGTCTGACACACAATAAGTACTATATATGTATAACAGAACAGATTAAGTCTTAATGGCACAGCAAGTGTACTAGCTAAATGCGCCTATATATTATGCCACCTGTTGACAATGAGTCTGACGCACAGTAAGTCTATGTATAACAGAACCGATTAAGTATTAATGGCACAGCAAGTGTACTTGATAAATGCGCCTATATATTAGACTGCCTCTTGAGACCAAGTCAGAGGCACAGTAAGTCTATGAATAACAGAACAAGTTAAAGAGGACGTTACATCAGTTTAGCCCTAGTCTAATTATGATCTTACCTTATTGGGCGGCCCCCATTATAATATAAGGCGCCAAAATAAACGGGGCCAAGAGCGGACGAACAGGAAAAAAAAAAGAAGTGCCATGGCATCAGTGGGGGCTACCTTATAATGTAAGACCATAATTAGACTAGGGCTAAACTGATGAAAGGTCCTCTTTAAGTATAAATGGCGCAGCATGTAGACTAGATAAATGCATCGATATATTAGACTGCCTGTCGGTTCCCGTGCGGGATGAGGCTTTTTTAGGGCTGTGACATTACAGGGGTTGGCTATCTACTGATTGGCTGGCTTCATGGATTTATGGGTCATATCACATTCCCGAGCTTCTTACTGTAACTTTGAAACATGTGTAACCACGATTTTAGGAAAAAACGATTCGTTAACACGAAGTGCAAGGAAATTCGGATTTGTTGCGTATCAAATTTTTCCTGAAATTCTGATTGAATTCCTTTTCGTTATAAATACAAAGTGGAGTCAAATGGAAAATTGAACATGCCCTATTCTTGTCCATATTACAGACAAGGATAGGACTGTTTTATTATGGCTCGGCTGTTCCGTTTCACAAAATGCAGAATGCACATGGCCATTATCGATGTTTTGTGGATCTGCAATTTGCAGAAAGCGAAACTTCCAACGGTCATGTGCACGAGCCCTAATGGTTTCATTGTGATCTAGAGATGAATGAATCATCAAAATTTGATTTAGGTTCAATTTGTTAGAATTGGTTGACAATTCAATTTTTGGTTCAAATCAATTCTACCTGAATTCAAAGTGCTCCAATTGGCATGACAATCTGTGTATATACTGAAGTTTCTTAGAACTCATATTTTTTCTTTGAAATTTTTGTATTTTGACTCCTGTGGTATGCGTCCTGACTTCAAAAGGAGGTACACATGGTTAAAAACATGTCATGCACCCGGATCAAACGGGCTTTATGCCTGGGAAATCGACTGCTATAAATATCCGTAGAGTATATGCTAGTCTGAATATTCCAGCAGATAATGGAGGAGATAGGGCCTTACTTGCGTTAGACGCCGCTAAGGCGTTTGACAGTGTTGAATGGAACTACCTATGGGAAACATTGAGAGTCATGGGCTTTGGTACTCGATTTATTCAGTGGGTGAAAGTGTTGTATTCAAGCCCAAAAGCACGGATCAGAGCTAATGGGGGGCTGTCAGAAAGCTTCTCTTTGGCCAGGGGCACCAGACAGGGGTGCCCATTGTCACCCTTGTTGTTTGCGTTAGCAATTGAACCACTTGCAGCCCTTATTCGCCTGTCACCTCATATTGTGGGGTTTAGATATGGTGAGACGCAAAACAAAGTGGCAATGTATGCTGATGACACTATGCTATTTTTGGGTGACACTGGGGGCTCTCTGGATGCGGCCATGGCTTTGATAGATAAATTTGGTGGCTTCTCTGGACTTCGGATAAATTGGCAGAAGTCTGCCTTGATGCCGGTAGACGGACAGGCACTCTCTGGTGTGCGGGCAGATAGTTTGATTCCCTGGGTGGGCAAGTTTAAATATTTGGGGCTATATATAACACCTAGACTGCTAGATTTTGAAGAGCTTAATTTAACTCCTTTGCTAAATACCTTCAGGCTTAAGGCAAGGACATGGGGTAGACTCTTTTTGTCAGTAGTGGGCAGAGTGAATCTCCTAAAAATGGTAATGATGCCTCAGTTACTATATATATTGAATAATGCACCTGTATGGATCCCAGTGGAGAGATTTAGAAAAATACACTCGATATTTAGAGATCTCATCTGAAAATATGGTCAAGCTAGAATTAAGCTGGAGACGCTGCAATATCCCAAGGCTGAAGGTGGCTTAGCTGTCCCTAACGCCTGGATTTATTTCTTAGCCTCTCAGTGTCAACATTTCAAGGGTTGGATGGAATTTCAGTTACCAGATGTGACGGGGAAGATACTGCAACACTGGTTGGGTAGTAGGGATCTTATGGGTATTCTGGAAGGTGCAGGGATGCATGGGGGAAGAGAGAAAGCGACGCTTATAGAGCTTATGAAAAAAGTGTGGGCAAAGGTGAAATTGATCAGGGGAGTTGGTGGGGTAGGAGAGCTTTCCCCAATATGGAACAATAACCTGTTGCCAGAATTCACTTCTCTATCAGGAATCCGAAATTGGGAATCCCATGGAGTAATGAGGATAGGTCAATTGATTGAGACTAGTGTATTTAAATCATTTCAAGGTCTACAGCAGGAATTCAACATTCCCAAAGTGTGGTTCTATCAATATCTGCAACTGAGACACGCCTATGAGGTCACGATAAGGAAGGGATGCACTATTGCAAAAGTGGATGTGGTCCATAAACTGGTTCTCCCAGCTGGAGGAAAGAGAGGTTTGATATCACAGATGTATACTCTGCTTTTAGATAAATTTCTGGTAGAATTCCCCCTTACTAGGATGAGAAAATGGGAAAAGGATCTGGGGGACATCCCTAAGGAACAGTGGGAAGATATATTGGAGGCAATTCCGAGAGTGTCTGTAAGTGAACAGGGCAAGTTGTCACAACTATTTATCATCCACAGAGTTTACAAAACTCCAGTGTTTTTACGGAAAATTGGGATTAGAACTGATGATAATTGTCCAAAATGTATGGCGGAAGGTGCAGATCTATTTCATATGCTTTGGTCTTGTCCAGTGCTAAGTAGATATTGGGACGAGGTGTTGACTTTGATTAATCGTAACCTGGAGTTGAGGGTGCAGAAGGACCCTAAGATATGTGTGCTGGGATATGTGAAGGAGATTGGTGGGGGAGAGGCGGTCAAGGTGGCAGTTGGGAGACTACTGTATGTGGCCAGGAAATTGATTGCCTTTAGGTGGATCCAGGGGAGTCCGCCAACTGTGGATGAATTTGTGAGAAAGGTGCATGATATGTTAACATTAGAGAAGGGAGTGTTTGTTAGGAGGGGATGTCCTTTGAAGTTTGAAAAGTTGTGGAATGAATGGTTGTCTCACACTCATGTTGTAATATAAAAGGTCTTGGAAACTCGTGCTCTGATCTGGGGGGGGGGGGTATGGCTGTTGGGGGAGGGGGGGTGGGTGTTGTTGGGGTTATAACAGTCAAATGTCTCTGTAAATGATTTGCCTTTATTTTGGTATATTCATTATGTACAATGATTGTAGAAGATGTAACAAATATATGGACATATGATAATGTTTTTATAATTGTGTATATTTGAGATGCGGAGGGGAGAAAACACCAAGAAAATTGTGATGCAAAATGTATTGTGATACACCAACTTTATTTGAACAATAAAAAACGATTTGATTGAAAAAAAAAGACATGTCATGCAGTGTTGTACCGGAGTGTATAAAACCCACTAGTACAATTGGTTATAGGGGACCCCTGTTACAGCTACATGAAACAATAATTATTTTTGGTCCCCTGTTGTGCTGCAATACAGTGTTTAAAACAGCTGTATTTTGCACTGTGCTAGTGGTGCTATATATTCTACTGAGTTCTCCCTAGAAGTCCTAGGCTCATTGGTTTTATGAGATATACTGCACTGAGAATGCAGCAGTTTCTATGTTGCCTTAAACAATCATATAGCATGATTAATATCACTACAGATCATGGGACAAAAATGCTGCCATACAGTACATTGCACAAATCAATAATGCTGCAAAAAATGTTGCACTATACCGTGCAAAGCAATCATATTGCTCCATACAGTACATCATACCCATAATGCTAACATACAGTGCCGCACAAGGTACCACCATACAGTGTACATACAAAATGCTACCATATACTGTGCACTAAATAATTCTGCCATATTCCGTACACACAAATATTATTGTCATACACTTTGCAAATTAGTCACATGTGAGCTTAGACAATGCTTTTGAATAGCTGAAAGGGATCACGATGAAGAACGCCATCAGTACATGTGGCATATTGTTTTGTAAAACCTGTTTGGCCCTTAAGGGGTTTGCTGGGCTGATCTGTGCCCCCTACTACTGCCATTGATGAGGTAACTGTTCAGGTGGCAGTTCCCTTTTGCAATATGTCTATGTAATATCTCATTCTCAGTCTTCTAAAAAGGAGCTCAATAACAGATATTCAAGGTTAAGGTCAACTTTTTAATTTTTTTATTTTTTTTGCCTGCTTACCATTAAATAATTGCTACTTGTGAGATATAAAATATACACTCTATGAAAAATAAATACATTTAAAAAGTAATTATTCTTTGGTGCCTAGTTACCATGAGAGAATTGCTACTGATATTGATATACCACTGATAAAATCTAAAATATCAACTCTATAAAAAATGATTGAATTTTAAAAAGTAATTAAGTAAAAACACTGTTTTTTCTCCCTTTCTATCTTAATCAAATAACCAATGTTCTTCCTACTACTATACAAACAATTACCTGCCTGTAATTTAATATCATTCATTACCGGGATTATTCCTCGTTTTATTGCTTTGCTCTCAGCTATTTTTATATGACTCATATTCTTTCCTAATTAATTTATATATACTGATAGCATGAAAAAAAAAAAATTAATAAAGTAACAGCCGGCAAAAGCTTTCGATCTGGAAACAGGGGCAACAGAGAACCAGCACTTTGTAATGTTGAAAAGACAGCATTGCTACGTTTTCTACTCCTTGAAATAATACATCTTCTCTGCTTAATGCTCACCATTCAGGCTGAGCCAAAGGGAGAAAGATGAGTTGCAGAAATAAAATTCTGCAGAATTTATAGAGCGTTTTTGACTTTTTTATAGATTTGCAAATAAACATGTTGCACAAAATTTTATCCTACAGAAAGTATAGATATATTTATGCTATATACTTTTTTTTCAACGGCTTTTAAAAATCTCCACTTGAAATTTACACCGCTGTAAATTGAGTTAGATCGGTATAAAAAAATAATAATTTGCCACACTTCAAGTTAACTGTTTCATTGGAAGTGTTGCCACAGGAATATTTTGCCCTGTTAATATGTTTCTAAACCTTGATCCGCTTTTTACTATGATGTTATTTTTAGTGC
Source organism: Bufo bufo (assembly GCF_905171765.1). NCBI lineage: Eukaryota > Metazoa > Chordata > Amphibia > Anura > Bufonidae > Bufo > Bufo bufo. Next base: position 213,787,167 of record NC_053396.1, on the reverse strand, counting down.
CAACATTATGTGCACATAAATTTCTTAATGTGTATTCATATTGATCAGAGTTCTGCTTTTATTATACAGAACTTCAAATCTCCCGTATAAACACAGAGCCAAAAAAATTAATTCGGTCTGTCTGCAGCCACCACTAGATGGAGCTCAGAAGCTAACTACCTGCTGTTATTGAGTTGAATGTATAATCAGTATGCAGTGAGCTCCTAAGCTCCCCCTAGTGGTAGCTTAAGGCATCCAGAAAGGGATTTGAAGCTTTGCATTATAAAAATTGGAGCTCTGACCTCAATAAAGATACATTTTTTATTAATTAATTAATACAAGTTTATCAATAATATTTCTTTTTTGTAGTAATAAGGAATAAGTCATTAAACATTGAAGTAGAATTAGAGGCTTGGATGTCCTCACTGCTTCTATGAATGACGTGGTTCCAAACCTGGACTGCAATAAAAGGTGGCCTTGCCACTCATGCATGGCTTCTCTTGACCGAATTGGGACATAAACCTTCAATTGAAAGTGTTTTGTAAACTTGTATTCAGTTCAATGGAAAGTTTTTAACTCCTTTAGGGCATTGGGGTCTGTCACCAAGAACTTCACTGTTACACCAAACACAATGCCTTGGAGGGATAGTTCAGCTGAATCTAATGATACATTTCACTTAGTGATCAGTTACTGTATTTAGTTTATAGGAAAAAGGACTTTTTATTAGAGATGAGCAAATTTACCAAAATTATTTTTGGTCTGATTCGTCCGAATCAGCCAAGAAATTTGATTTGGATACAAATCAGTTCTACCTAATTCAAAAGTGCTTTAAATGCCAGGAAACCCCACTCCCCCACCCCCTCACCTACACCTTCTTGATTGACAGGGCCATCTTCCTGCATAGCTATCTTGCCTGGTCCTGTCAATCAAGAAGGAGTGGGAAAGGCTGGTAGCGGGAGCAGGAAGAACAAGGGTGCACAAAATAAATACTACCTTTAAAATCACCTGCCCTCCAGCAACAATTAGTAATTTGAGGGTATGTTTTTAGTGTACATTAATTTAAATGTGCATGCATCCAAGAGACATTGTGCATATTTACATTATGTATATTTTGTAAACATTTCACACAAAAAACAAATCCCAGTATTCTTCTTTTTTAGTATAACTTTGTGATATAAAAAAGTTTTACAGAAATAGGATTATCCATTCAGATCCATTGAATCTTGATTGAATTGTACCCCAAGAGTCCAGTTACCAAGTCCAAACAGAGGGTTTGCATCTTACAATGAGATTCAATTTAGATTTTTTTTTTTCTTGTAAGATAAGAAATTCTGGATCACCCACAGCCAAAAGCTCCAGTATTATAGACCATGCAGTTAGACATATTGACATCATTGTATCTCCACCGAGTGCAGTAATACCTGTGAAGCTCCGCACTGTATCCATCACTATCTGCTTGGCCGCCATATGTTTTGTGGCATTTGGAATGGATTTCAGTGTCTTAAGTGCATCTGGAGGAAAGGATTTATACACTAGACAGGAAGTTTTCTTTGATGTTCTTTCAGTCAATATCCTATGTGTTCACCTATTATTGGTCTCACAGCTCCTTTTACTATATAATAAAGGTCAGGTTGGGTTGTTACTGGAGCGAAAGCAGATTAGTACATCATCATGAGAAGATGTAAAGACTCTCAGGAGGTTGTGTAGCAGACTTTATAGAGATGAGGAGATTCAGGGTATGTGCACTCAGTGGAAACTTCACAAAGTCGACCATTCATGTAAATATCTAAGCAGCCAATCACGTGGAAGCAATGTAATGCATGAAATCTGCAGACATGGGGAAGAAATTTAATCTGTGCAAAGTTGGAGCGATTGGTGGTGCTGTATGGAATGGTTTCTCAGTATCTCAGATACTCTTCCTGAAAATTTATGAAATCACTCTATAGAGTTTACGAAGATTAGTGCCCTAAACATAGTGCATGATGGTGAGACAGAAACGTCTTGGTAATGACAGATCTCAGAGAAGTATAGCTAGACTGCTTCAATTAGACAGGAAGGGAACATATCTGCAAATAATATGCAAAAAGTGGGTGAGCTACAAAAGAGCAAAATGAAGAATTGTAACATGTCTTATAATGTGGGGCAATAAAAAGGTTTAATGATAACATTCCTGTTGGACCAGGGGATAATAATAACATCTGTTGTGGCTCTGCCAACAAAGGACATACTAATAGTTCCCTGGTGGTCTAGGGCAGTAAAGGGGTTGATGATAATATCCCTGCTGTTCTTGGGTAGCGAAATGTATGAGATTACTCCCTGTGAGGAAGTAATCTACCTATACTGTAGGTTGCAGAACCTTGTCCTCCAGCTGCTCCTTCTGTGACTATAGGCTGTTCAGACTCACAGGTACTGCATTTTCAGACAGTTACATACAGGTGAAACTCAAAAAATTTGAATATCGTGCAAAAGTCCATTTATTTCAGTAGTGCAAATTAAAAGGAATTGCATTAATGCAGCTTAAAATTAGAATTTTGAGAAAAGGTTCAATATTCTAGGCTCAAAGTGTCACCCTCGAGTCAGCCAAATTATCCATACCCCCTGAGCAAAGGGTACCTCAAAATTTTAACTTTGGGGTTTTATAAGCTAGAGTTGAGCGAACACCTGGATGTTCGGGTTCGAAAAGTTCGGCCGAACTTCCCGGAAATGTTCGGGTTCGGGATCCGAACCCGATCCGAACTTCGTCCCGAACCCGAACCCCATTGAAGTCAATGGGGATCTGAAATTTTGGGCACTAAAAAGGCTGTAAAACAGCCCAGGAAAGAGCTAGAGGGCTGCAAAAGGCAGCAACATGTAGGTAAATCCCCTGCAAACAAATGTGTATAGGGAAATTAATTAAAATAAAAATTAAAAAAATAAAAATGAACCAATATCAATTGGACAGAGGTCCCATAGCAGAGAATCTGGCTTCACGTCAGCAGAGAATCAGTCTCTTCATGCCATAGCAAAGAATCTGGCTTCATGTCAGCAGAGAATCAGTCTCTTCATGCCATAGCAGAGAATCTGGCTTCATGTCAGCGCAGAATCAGTCTTCATGTCATAGCAGAGAATCAGGCTTCATGTCACCCACCACTGGAACAGGCCACTGTCACACATTTAGGCCCCGGCACCCAGACAGAGGAGAGCGGTCCCGTAACAGAGAATCTGGCCTTATGTCAGCGCAGAATCTGTCTTCATGTCATAGCAGAGAATCAGGCTTCACGTCACCCACCACTGGAACAGGCCACTGTCACACATTTAGGCCCCGGCACCCAGACAGAGGAGAGAGGTCCCGTAACAGAGAATCTGGCCTTATGTCAGCGCAGAATCTGTCTTCATGTCATAGCAGAGAATCAGGCTTCACGTCACCCACCACTGGAACAGGCCACTGTCACACATTTAGGCCCAGGCACCCAGGCAGAGGAGAGAGGTCCCGTAACAGAGAATCTGGCCTTATGTCAGCGCAGAATCTGTCTTCATGTCATAGCAGAGAATCAGGCTTCACGTCACCCACCACTGGAACAGGCCACTGTCACACATTTAGGCCCAGGCACCCAGGCAGAGGAGAGAGGTCCCGTAACAGAGAATCTGGCCTTATGTCAGCACAGAATCTGTATTCATGTCATAGCAGAGAATCAGGCTTCACGTCACCCACCACTGGAACAGGCCACTGTCACACATTTAGGCCCCGGCACCCAGACAGAGGAGAGGTTCATTCAACTTTGGGTTGCCCCGCAATATAATGGTAAAATGAAATTAAAAATAGTATTGAATGAGGAAGCGCCCTGGAGTAGAATAATATATTGTTAAGGGGAGGTAGTTAATATCTAATCTGCACAAGGGATGGACAGGTCCTGTGGGATCCATGCCTGGTTCATTTTTATGAACGTCAGCTTGTCCACATTGGCTGTAGACAGGCGGCTGCATTTGTCTGTAATGACGCCCCCTGCCGTGCTGAATACACGTTCAGACAAAACGCTGGCCGCCGGGCAGGCCAGCACCTCCAAGGCATAAAAGGCTAGCTCTGGCCACGTGGACAATTTGGAGACCCAGAAGTTGAATGGGGCCAAACCATCAGTCAGTACGTGGAGGGGTGTGCACAGGTACTGTTCCACCATGTTAGTGAAATGTTGCCTCCTGCTAACACGTTCCGTATCAGGTGGTGGTGCACTTAGCTGTGGCGTGTTGACAAAACTTTTCCACATCTCTGCCATGCTAACCCTGCCCTCAGAGGAGCTGGGCGTGACACAGCTGCGTTGGCGACCTCTTGCTCCTCCTCTGCCTTCGCCTTGGGCTTCCACTGGTTCCCCTGTGACATTTGGGAAATCTCTCAGTAGCGCGTCTACCAACGTGCGCTTGTACTCGCGCATCTTCCTATCACACTCCAGTGTAGGAAGTAATGTGGGCACATTGTCTTTGTACCGGGGATCCAGCAGGGTGGCAACCCAGTAGTCCGCACACGTTAAAATCTGGGCAACTCTGCTGTCGTTGCGCAGGCACTGCAGCATGTAGTCGCTCATGTGTGCCAGGCTGCCCAGAGTTAAGGACAAGCTGTCCTCTGTGGGAGGCGTATCGTCATCGTCCTGTGTTTCCCCCCAGCCACGCACCAGTGATGGGCCCGAGCTGCTTTGGGTGCCACCCCGCTGTGAACATGCTTCATCCTCATCCTCCTCCACCTCCTCCTCATCCTCGTCCTCCTCGTCCTCCAGTAGTGGGCCCTGTCTGGCCACATTTGTACCTGGCCTCTGGTGTTGAAAAAAACCTCCCTCTGAGTCACTTCGAAGAGACTGGCCTGAAAGTGCTAAAAAATGACCCCTCTTCCTCCTCTTCCTCCTGGGCCACCTCCTCTTCCATCATCGCCCTAAGTATTTTCTCAAGGAGACACAGAAGTGGTATTGTAACGCTGATAACGGCGTCATCGCCACTGGCCATGTTGGTGGAGTACTCGAAACAGCGCAACAGGGCACACAGGTCTCGCATGGAGGCCCAGTCATTGGTGGTGAAGTGTGTCTGATCCGCAGTGCGACTGACCCGTGCGTGCTGCAGCTGAAACTCCACTATGGCCTGCTGCTGCTCGCACAGTCTGTCCAGCATATGCAAGGTGGAGTTCCACCTGGTGGGTACGTCGCATATGAGGCGGTGAGCGGGAAGGCCAAAGTTACGCTGTAGCGCAGACAGGCGAGCAGCGGCAGGGTGTGAACGCCGGAAGCGCGAACAGACGGCCCGCCCTTTATGCAGCAGCTCTGACATGTCGGGGTAGTTGCGAATGAACTTCTGCACCACCAAATTCAGCACATGCGCCAGGCAAGGGATGTGCGTCAAACCGGCTAGTCCCAGAGCTGCAACGAGATTTCGCCCATTATCGCACACCACCAGGCTGGGCTTGAGGCTCACCGGCAGCAACCACTCGTCGGTCTGTTGTTCTATACCGCCCCCACAACTCCTGTGCGGTGTGGGACCTGTCCCCCAAACATATGAGTTTCAGAACGGCCTGCTGACGTTTACCCCGGGCTGTGCTGAAGTTGGTGGTGAAGGTGTGTGGCTGACTAGATGAGCAGGTGGAAGAAAAGGAGGAGGAAGCTGAGTAGGAGGAGGAGGAGACAGGAGGCAAAGAATGTTGCCCTGCGATCCTTGGCGGCGGAAGGACGTGCGCCAAACAGCTCTCCGCCTGGGGCCCAGCCGCCACTACATTTACCCAGTGTGCAGTTAGGGAGATATAGCGTCCCTGGCCGTGCTTACTGGTCCACGTATCTGTGGTTAGGTGGACCTTGCCACAGATGGCGTTGCGCAGTGCACACTTGATTTTATCGGACACTTGTTTGTGCAGGGAAAGCACGGCTCTCTTGGAGAAGTAGTGGCGGCTGGGAACAACATACTGTGGGACAGCAAGCGACATGAGCTGTTTGAAGCTGTGTGTGTCCACCAGCCTAAATGACAGCATTTCATAGGCCAGTAGTTTAGAAATGCTGGCATTCAGGGCCAGGGATCGAGGGTGGCTAGGTGGGAATTTACGCTTTCTCTCAAATGTTTGTGAGATGGAGAGCTGAACGCTGCCGTGTGACATGGTTGAGATGCTTGGTGACGCAGGTGGTGGTGTTGGTGGTACATCCCATGTTTGCTGGGCGGCAGGTGCCAACGTTCCTCCAGAGGCAGAGGAAGAGGCCGAGGCGGCGGCAGCAGCAGCAGAAGAGGCCGAGGCGGCGGCAGCAGCAGAAGAGGCCGAGGCGGCAGCAGCAGAAGAGGCAGCAGGGGGAGCCTGAGTGACTTCCTTGTTTTTAAGGTGTTTACTCCACTGCAGTTCATGCTTTGCATGCAGGTGCCTGGTCATGCAGGTTGTGCTAAGGTTCAGAACGTTAATGCCTCGCTTCAGGCTCTGATGGCACAGCGTGCAAACCACTCGGGTCTTGTCGTCAGCACATTGTTTGAAGAAGTGCCATGCCAGGGAACTCCTTGAAGCTGCCTTTGGGGTGCTCGGTCCCAGATGGCGGCGGTCAGTAGCAGGCGGAGTCTCTTGGCGGCGGGTGTTCTGATTTTGCCCACTGCTCCCTCTTTTGCTACGCTGTTGGCTCGGTCTCACCACTGCCTCTTCCTCCGAACTCTGAAAGTCAGTGGCACGACCTTCATTCCATGTGGGGTCTAGGACCTCATCGTCCCCTGCATCGTCTTCCACCCAGTCTTGACCCCTGACCTCCTGTTCAGTCTGCACACTGCAGAAAGACGTAGCAGTTGGCACCTGTGTTTCGTCATCATCAGAGACGTGCTGAGGTGGTATTCCCATGTCCTCATCATCAGGAAACATAAGTGGTTGTGCGTTAGTGCATTCTATCTCTTCCACCCCTGGTGAAGAGCTAGGTGGATGCCCTTGGGAAACCCTGGCAGCAGAGTCTTCAAACAGCATAAGAGACTGCTGCATAACTTGAGGCTCAGACAGTTTCCCTGATATGCATGGGGGTGATGCGACAGACTGATGGGCTTGGTTTTTATGCGCCATCTGTGCGCTTTCTGCAGAAGACTGGGTGGGAGATAATGTGTACGTGCTGGATGCACTGTCGGCCACCCAATTGACTAATGCCTGTACCTGCTCAGGCCTTACCATCCTTAGAACGGCATTGGGCCCCACCAAATATGGCTGTAAATTCTGTCGGCTACTGGGACCTGAGGTAGTTGGTACACTAGGACGTGTGGCTGTGGCAGAACGGCCACGTCCTCTCCCAGCACCAGAGGGTCCACTAACACCACCACGACCATGTCCACGTCCGCGTCCGCGTCCCTTATTAGATGTTTTCCTCATTGTTCCCGTTCACCACAATTTTGAGAATGGCAAATTTGGGAATAGTTTTTCAACCCAGAAAAAAAATAGGGCTTTTACGGTCGCTACAAATAACTTGACCAGCTAAAACAGTACAGATTTGGTTAAATAGAGATGTGAGGCCTGTTTTTTTTTGCGCTGTGTGACAGGTATAGGTTTAATCACAGAATCAGACTTCTATCAGCACGCTAGCGTGTGTCTTAGGTTTTTCTGAATGACACTATCAGTACCTTCAATGTAAGATATCCTTTTTGGGATAGATTTCAAGTAGGCCTCAAATACCAGAAACTAGTTATTTTGAGAATGGCAAATTTGGGAATAGTTTTTTAACCCAGAAAAAAAATAGGGCTTTTACGGTCGCTACAAATAACTTGACCAGATAAAACAGTACAGATTTGCTTGAATAGAAATGGGAGACCTGTTTTTTTTGCACTGTGTGACAGGTTAAGGTTTAATCTCAGAATCAGACTTCTATCTGCACGCTAGCGTGTGTCTTAGGTTTTTCTGAATGACACTATCGGTACCTTCAATCTAAGATATCCTTTTTGGGATAGATTTCAAGTAGGCCTCAAATACCAGAAACTAGTTATTTTGAGAATGGCAAATTTGGGAATAGTTTTTCAACCCAGAAAAAAAATAGGGCTTTTACGGTCGCTACAAATAACTTGACCAGATAAAACAGTACAGATTTGCTTGAATAGATATGGGAGACCTGTTTTTTTTTGCACTGTGTGACAGGTTAAGGTTTAATCTCAGAATCAGACTTCTATCTGCACGCTAGGGTGTGTCTTAGGTTTTTCTAAATGACACTATCAGTACCTTCAATGTAAGATATTCTTTTTGGGATAGATTTCAAGTAGGCCTCAAATACCAGAAACTAGTTATTTTGAGAATGGCAAATTTGGGAATGGTTTTTCAACCCAGAACAAAAAGTGTGCTTTTACGGTCACTACAAATAACTTGACCAGCTAAAACAGTGCAGATTTGGTTGAATAGAGATGTGAGACCTGTTTTTTTTTGCGCTGTGTGACAGGTATAGGTTTAATCTCAGAATCAGACTTCTATCTGCACGGTAGCGTGTGTCTTAGGTTTTTCTGAATGACACTATCAATACCTTCAATGTAAGATTTTCTTTTTGGGATAGATTTCAAGTAGGCCTCAAATACCAGAAACTAGTTATTTTGAGAATGGCAAATTTGGGAATAGTTTTTCAACCCAGAAAAAAAAGTGTGCTTTTACGGTCACTACAAATAACTTGACCAGCTAAAACAGTACAGATTTGGTTGAATAGAAATGTCAGGTCTATTTTTTAGGTGCTGGGTGACAGGCTCAACTTGCCCCTGATGTAATATATGGCCAAAAAATAACCACACTGTTGATGGTTAAATGCACTTGGGTGACACAGGCTCAGCCTGCACCAGATGTAGTATATGGCCAAAAAATAATCAGACTGTTGATGGTTAAATGCACTTGGGTGACACAGGCTCAGCCTGCAGCTGATGTAGTATATGGCCAAAAAATAACCAGACTGTTGATGGTTAAATGCACTTCGGTGACACAGGCTCAGCCTGCAGCTGATGTAGGATATAGCACAAAATAACCACACTATCGATGGTTAAATACACTTGGTGATAGCTTGTGCTGGCGCACCACAAGTCACAAAATGGCCGCCGATCACCCCAGAAAAAAAGTGATCTAAAAACGCTCTGGGCAGCCTCAAAAAAGTGAGCAAGTCAATAATAGCACTTCAATGATCCACAGCTGCAGATCAATCACAGAATGAAGTCTTTTGGAGGAGTTAATCTGCCTAATCTCGCCCTAACGTCGCAGCAGCAACCTCTCCCTACACTGATCATAGCAGAGTGACGTGCGGCGCTACGTGACTCCAGCTTAAATAGAGGCTGTGTCACATGGTGCACTGGACAATCACAGCCATGCCAATAGAAGGCATGGCTGTGATGGCCTCTTGGGCCAAGTAGTATGACGCTTGTTGATTGGCTGCTTTGCAGCCTTTCAAAAAGCGCCAAGAAAGCGCCGAATACCGAACCCGAAAACGGACTTTTACGAAAATGTTCGGGTTCGGGTCCGTGTCACGTACACCCCAAAATTCGGTACGAACCCGAACTATACAGTTCGGGTTCGCTCATCCCTACTGTAAGCCATAATCATCCAAATTATAACAAATATAGGCTTGAAATATCTCGCTTTGCCTGTAATGAGTCAATCTCATATGTTAGTTTTACCTTTTAATTTGCATTACTGAAATAAATAAACTTTGCACAATATTCAAATTTTTCGAGTTTCACCTGTAGTAGATCAAATAATAATTGATGATGTACACTGAGCAAAGATGAACCAAAATGGGAAACTGAAGACTGGAAATATGTTACTTGTCATTATGTTCTGCATAATGCCGATGCAATGATGGGAGTCACATAAGTCCCACTCACTTCACTAATATTATTTGGGCAGAACACTCCAAAATCAGTTTGCCTAATCAGAAATGGTGATGAGCGGCAGGGGCAATATTCGAATTTGTGATGTTTTGCGAATATTTGGGTGAATATTCGGCGTATATTCTCGAATTCGAGAATTCATTATCAGTCATTATTTTCTTGATTGCGTAAATCGGCAATTGAAAGATTCGCAATCAACACAACTCCTAAAGTCAAAGATATTGCAGCCTTCTCATTAGCCCACAAGCTAGAAGCAGGGGGGATCATATGTACTGTTTAAAAAAAATCTAGAATATTCTAAATTACAAATATATATCACTATATTATAAATATTCGCGAATTCTCAAAGTGCCGATATTCGCAATAAAAATTCGCAATTCGAATATTCGTGATAAACATTAATCACAAAGAGGACTGTGCGGTTTCAATGATAGAGCTGACCAATCCTGTCTATCCTCAGCATAGAAAATAAACAGATATCTACAGCCTGACAATCCTGGAGTCTGGTGAGGTTAGTAAGCTCTAGTAACTATTTCACTGAATATTAACATCAACTTTTTCACTGTCTTGGTCCACAAGAGATCCATTCAACTAACCCTTTTACTGCCGTAGAACACGATGAATACTGGAATAAGCTCCCACACAATCCTAGACCATCAGTTGTACTAATGGTAATGTTGAATATTTGATACCAATGATAGAAATTAGGTTGGTAGATGCTACAGTGGATAAAATATTATTAGTGATTATCATGGACAGAAAGGTAAAAAAGTGCCGACTCCTTCTCTCAGACCAGCAATAAACAGTCTCTCATTAGTTACCGCTTATATAAATTACAGTCATACTTCATGTGCAATGACTAGATGGGTTTTTGTATGGATCTATGCTCATATATTCTTTTGCCGTGTGGGATAGAAAATACATCAAACCATTTAATTGTGCAGTAGAGATATTTCTCTTTTTTCATTGCATCTTAGTCTGTCCACACAGAGCAGCTTGCAAATGTACTAATGGCTGATGTTTGTAAGAAAAAAAAATCCTAATTGTTGTAACGATAAAAACATTTTATGCGCTACACAAATCTCCAGGTCATTCTGTTGTGTTGTACACAAACCTCTTTAGATGTGCCACATGGTCCAGCACTGAGCTACAAGTTGGTATACAGGGTTTTGTCAGTTTAGGAAACCCACCAAGAGTGTCACTCAATGTGGAGGACCTGTTCAATCCTAGATTACATGGACCTGCATTGACCAGACAAAAAGGATCCCCACCAAGCCTTACTGTATTTTGCCACAAGTACTCTTGGGGAGATAGAGGGTGATAAAATAGAATAGGAAGAGAGAAGATGATGACAGAAAACTAGAGATGAAAAAATGTCCTGAAATTCAATTCGATTGGCTCATTAGATTTGGGTCTGAATAACTTCAACCTGAATCGGAGTCAAATTGTGTCCTGGCAAGTCACATATTACACTCTGACATCTCCTAAGACTTTTTAAGGCCAACACATCATTAGTAATGTCAAAGTGACAGCAGCATGTCTAGCGATGGGTAAATGCATGGCTGCAGGTGGTAATGAACAATTCTTTAAAAATAAATTGTGGTGTTGGATTTCTTTAAGTTTTTTTAAATAGTCCAAGTTCCTGCCACGGTGTTTACACGGACACCACCAGGGTCATTTGATCCTACTCATTTGTCTTTCTTGTCTTCCAATCTGATAAATGGATGATGCCATTTTGAGAAATTCACCCAAATCCAATCACAAACAATCAAATTTGGTTTCAAACCACAATTGTGTAAAATTTGGGTTGCATTTGATTTCAACCAAACTGATTTGCTCATCACTACAGAAGATGATATAAAGAGCAGAAGGAGAAAGGAGAAAAAATGAAGGAGGAGCATATGGATCCAAGGAGAAGGATAACCTGATTTAGATACCTACATTAGCAAAGGACTCTATTGTGTTCACTCATTTCTCTTAACAGATTGATTGCACTCTACATATGAAACCTTTGCGAGTCATAACCAAACACAGAACAAGAAGATAATAAAACTGCAGATAAATTCAAATCCTAGGAGAATTGTTACATTGGCAGCTAGGCTCGGCCGCTGGACTAATCTGTGGCCGCTTCCTGCCGGCTGTGACATGGTCTTGCCACCATAGGCCTCTCCTCCCTGCCCATAGAGAGCACATGTGCTCCCTCTAGCTTTTAAAGGGCCAGCATGTGCATCCTGAATCACCCCAGCTTATGGCTGGTCAAACCCAAGTATTAAGGCACCAACACCTATGGGAAGGTGCTTGAGCAATAGGTAGTCTAGCTTGCTAGTTGCCTGCAAAGGTGTGCTGTATTTGTTTGGCGGTGTGCAGATTTCTGCCTGTTTACCAGATTCTGATCCTTCGCTGCTTGACCTGATCTGTGCTTGACCTCCCTATTGACCCCTCACTTCCTGCCTTGACCTGGGGATGATTCCTAATACTCTGCCTGCCCTAAACTCGGCCTGTCATTAACTACAATTCATCAATCAACCATACTGAAACTACTTAAGGAGGTAGTGACTTGGTGGTTACCCTTCAGTGAAGTCCAGATCCCTATATAGGTGTTAAGGGGTGTAAACCAGGGGACTGTCAGAATAAGTCCCTTAGATTTAGCCAAAAGTAGAATCTGCTGGTTTACACCGTAATTTCATATGCTGGTTATAGCTGCTGGTGTAAGATGTGCCAATATGCCTCTTAATTATTCTGGTGCATTTCAGGAGGTCCATGTGTCAGAAACTCAAATCTATGCCAGTGAAGACCTGGTGTAAATTTTTGGTGTAACCTATGCTAGTTTTTTTTTTTTTTTTTCCATAAATAATCTCAAGACAATTGGACCTTTTTAGAAAAAAGTGACAGTCATAGTGGAAATGGGTTAACAGTTTTAAACATTTGCACCAAAGGAGACTTGCACAAACATTTACAACTCTTTCTGCATCAGCCTTCATAAATTAACCCCATAAAGTCTTTATAGAAGTCATAGCCAAGAATAAAATAAGTAAATGATTCTTAAGGATAAAGAAAATAAAGCATTCAGTCATCATCATTATTATGGTCATAGGGTACATCAGCAAATACAGAAATCTACATCAATTGTCTCCAATGACATTCTGAGCTTGAAGCACCATTGTCCATTTCTCCTCATATTTTACATATAAATATAGAAAAATTACTTCAAAAGGACCTTGACCATCCGCTTCCTTGCTGCAAAATTCATTCCAACAGTTCAGAACTCAAAAAAGGAGGTTACAGAACAAAATGAGGATGAACATGCATTAAAGTGATTAATTTAAATCTCACATGAAATGCACTTCATATATAAAAGAAGGGAAATGCTGAATTCTCCATCTATTATCTCAATTGTAATACATTTTCCATTAACATTTGTCCATATTTTGCAATCTCTTTATAAAGATGATGATAAGAGCTTGTTCAAAATTGAGAAGAGATGCCGGAATAAAAATCAACCAAATTAAACTCCTTGTGAACTCATTTCATTGGTAAATTAAAGACAAAGTAAAATGATTTCTGTATTGTTTAGTTATGAAAATGGCTCTGGACAAAAGGATAGCAATTTAGCCAAATATTAAACCTGGCACATCATTTGTGAACATTTTTAGGCCACTGTATTAACAATAAAACATGAAGCTGGATTGTGCGGGACTCACGCTAATGTGCAGCTTATTTGAAATGTAACATAAATGTTCCCAAAAGTACTGATTTGTATTACTGAATGAATGTAGAAAATCAAACTCACTAGACACTGCCACATAAGAATTGCTAAGGCTCAGTTTAGAGGATTTAGGGAAAGGAGGGAGTGGAAGAAAAGAAAATACAAAGAGAGGAAGGGAGAAAAAAGGAAGAAAGGGAGAGAGGAAGTAAGGATGAAGAATGAAGGGAGGAAGGAGGGAGGGAGGGAGGGAGAAAGGAAGGATGGGAGGAAAGAAAATTAGAAGGGAGGAGGGAAGGAAAGAGAAGGGAAGGAAATGTAAGAAAAGGAAATAAAAGTTTAGCAAATAAAAAAATAATACAAAGAGGGAAGGGAAAAGAGAAAAGGGAGAAGTTTGAAAAAAACAAACGGAACATAATCACAAAGTAAGGGAAGACAAGAAAAAGAATGGAGTGTAAAAGAAGGACAGATATGAGAAGGAAAGTAAATGAATGGGAATTATGGCAAAGAAAAGGAATGGAAGTAAAGGGAAAGCAAGGAAGGAAAGAAAAGTTGAGATAATAAGGATGGATAGGAGGGAAAATAAAGGAACTGGAGGAAAGAAATGGGGGAAAGATGGAAGTAAATGGAACAAAGGATAATGAAAGGTAGTGAAAGGAAAAGGAAGAGAATGAAAATGAAGACTGGGAAAAAAAAAAGAGTGAAGGAAACAGAATAAGGCTACATGTACACGACCATTGTGTGTTTTGCAGTCCGCAAATTGCGGATCTGCAAAACACGCATGGTGTCCGTGTGCGTTCCGCAATTTGCAGAACGGCACCGACAGCTATTGATATAACTGCCTATTCTTGTCCGCAAAACGGACAAGAATAGGACAGGTTATATTTTTTTTTTGCGGGGGCACGGAACGGAGCAACGGATGCGAACAGCACACTGAGTGCTGTCCGCATCTTTTGCGGCCCCATTGAAGTGAATGGGTCTGCATCCGAGCCGCAAAAACTGCGGCTCGGATGCGGACCAAAACAACGGCTGTGTACATGAGGCCTAAGAAAGAGTTTGAGAAAGCAAAGAGAATGTCAAGGTAAGGGAAGACAAAGGGGAGGGGGGTAAGCATTACCAGGCTTTCCAGCCCCTTATGTAGGTGAATAAGGGAAATTGATGCAAATAAATGTAATGGAAAAAATAGTGCAAAACAAATGGAAGCAAAAAAGAAAAGGAAAAGAAGAAAAATAAGGAAAAGAAAGTATGGAAGAGTTTGAGAAGGCAAATGGAACATAAAGACAAGGTAAGAGGAGGCATGAAAAGGAATTAGATTCAAATTAAAGAGGGTGTAGGACAGCGAGAGCAAATGAAATAGAAATAAAAAAGAAAGGAAAGAATGTTACATAAAGAAGGCACAGATAGGAGAGTGAAAAGAAGGAAAGAATGGAAGCTCAAGAAATGAAAGTAAAGAAAAAGGAATGAAAATAAGAGAAGGATGGGTAAGGGGAAATAAAGAGGATACAGAAAATGCTAGAGTGTGAAAAGAAAGACAAAGGAAGGATAGGAAGGAAGGAAGGGAAAGATGGATAGGAACCACTAATATAGGAAGATACAAAAAGGAGGGAATTTAATAAAAAAATTGGTACGACAGAAGATATGGCAAGGAATAGAGTTGGAAGAAGTGGTAAGAGTTTCCTGATGAAATTACAATTATGGATCATCTTTTCTTAGATCTCTGCATTGTTCCATTCTTCTGTTATTCCTGCTGGAAATGTATCAATAAATTGACAAGTCACAATAACAAAGAGGGCGTCCCTATACAGTCTGATACTGTCAGCAGTGATAAGATAACATCAGGATATACACAGAGACACAAACCCCAACTGGTAAAATGCAGCTCTCAATTTATCCTTAAAGAGCTGATAGGTCTTCTATAATCAATCCAAATTAACTCCAGGCTCACAAATATTGAGAATTCATACTCCTGTGGTATAGACTGGTATTAGAGATGAGAGAATAAAAAAAAAAATAGATTCTGCCAATTCGCAGAATTTTCTGAAAAAAATGTGGTTCGCTCCAAATTTATTTGCGGCAAATCACGTAAAAAAACGGCTATTTACTGGCTGCAGAGAGCCTTTATACTGGTGTAGAACACTGTGCCATGCAGTAACATGCATTGGGAGTCTGCTGTGGTAGTGAAACAATACTGTGAGTCAGTATGACATGCAGATGACAGGCGTCTCTTAACCCCCAAAAAAAGGATCTGTCTGTGGAGCATCCGCCTTCACTTGGTCAGCATTTGGTCAGTAATCCATCAGTATTGCTAATGCCCAAAAAAACAGAAGTGGATCCAAAAAAAGAGATGACACGTGAATGGAATATTTACATGTCTTCTGTGTTTTGTACCCACTCCTGCTTTTGGCTACCAAATAACAAGCCAATTCTGATGGGACCATACAGGACCTACAGCTGCTACATGGACAGGATCTGTTGTGCGTTTCATTTTTCCTTCCTTCTGACAGATCAGAGTTTGTTGGCAACAAAGAGAGAAAGGAGCTTATAGGGTGAATATGTAAAGTACTGATGTTCCTCACTTAGGGGAGGTAATTTGCTCACCTGTTGGGGTTGCACCTAATTGGGTGCAACCACAATGAGGGCTGAGAAAAGATAGGAGTTAGTTGGTGCTGCCATTCTTGTCCAATCACCCTTAGGTCGGGGCCAAAGCGTCAATTGGGTGGATGTGGGAACTGTAGAGTTGCTGGACCATAGAAGTCCAATAGATATGTGAAAAATGGAGGACGCAGAACCGCAACCAAGGTAGAAGTAAATTAAATTTATTCCAAGACAACACATTTCGGTGAGCACACAGCGATCCAAACGCCCCACCCGCTGGTGAGCGAATGGCTGCGCCTGTCTCTGGTTTACCTTCAGACTTGATGAAGGGGTCATGTACCCCGAAACGCGTTGTCTTGGAATAAATTGAATTTACTTCTACCTTGGTTGTGGTTCTGTGCCCTCCATTGTCTGCATATCCATTAGACTTTTATGGTCCAGCAACTCTACAGTTCTGACAGATCAGATGAAGGGTCAAATAAATGATGATGTCAGCAGGGCCGAAAGGCAAAATAGTTGCTAGTCATGAAATGAGGAGGGTGAGAATAGCATGATAAGTCCCCAGAGTGGCCCAATGACAGAGTGTTGAGGTGGCGGCAACATCAGGAGGCCACAGAGTGGCACAATGACTGTGTGGAGGTGGCTGCAGCATCAGAAGGCTACAGAGTGGCAAGGTGACACAGTGTGAAGGTATCAGCAGCATCAGGAGGCCACAGAGTGGCAAGATGACATCGTGAGGAGGTGGCAGCAACATCAGGAGGCCATAGAGGGGCAAGGTGACATAGTGGGAAAGGGGCAGCAGCATGAGGAGACCATAGAGTGGCAAGGTGACATAGTGTGGAGGTGGCAGCAGCATCAGGAGGCCACAGAGAGACAAGGTGACATAGTGTGGAGGTGGCAGCATCATCAGGAGGCCACAGATGGCAATGTGAAATAGTGTGGAGGTGGCTGCAGCATCAGGAGGCCACAGAGTGGCAATGTGACATAGTGTGGAGGTGGAAGCATCATCAGGAGGCCATAGAGTGGCAAGGTGACATAGTGTGGAGGTGGCAGCAGCATCAGGAGGCCACAGAGTGGCAAGGTGACATAGTGTGGAGGTGGCAGCAGCATCAGGAGACCACAGAGTGACCCGGTAACAGAGTGGGGAGATGGGTGGCAATAACAGTATCCACTGACGATGGTGGGTGTAAGAAGAAGCACTTGGCATCAGATGTGTGGCATCAGGTGGGTGGCAGCATCAGAATAGTAGCAGGTAGCCAGAAGAAACTGGTCTCTTTTGCCAAAGTGTTGGTGTGGCACCATGGATGATATAGTCTGATGCATCAGGCATTGGTGGGTGAAAAACCTGGCTGATCCACACCTTATTCATCTTGACAAAGGTCAGTCTCTCTACATTTTGGGTGGACAGGCGAGTTCTTCTTGGGGTAACTATGGCCCCCGCCACACTAAACACCTGTTCTGATGCCACACTCCTCAATAAGTATTTTGTAGAAGCAGGTATATCACACCCCTCAATCAGTATTTTGTGGAAACAGGTATATAGAACATCTGAATCAATATTTCGTGGAAGCAGGTATATCGCACCTCTCAATACGTATTTTGTGGAAGCAGGTATATCAAACCCCATAATCAGTATTTTGTGGAAGCAGGTATATCACTCCCCTCAATCAGTATTTTGTGGAAGCAAGTATATCGCACTCCGCAATCAGTATTTTGTAGAAGCAGGTATATAGAACCCCTTAATCAGTATTTTGTAGAAGCAGGTATATTGCACCCCTCAATCAGTATTTTGTCGAAAAAGGTATATAGAACACCTGAATCAATATTTGGTGGAAGCAGGTATATCACACCCCTCAATCAGTTTTTTGTGGAAGCAGGTATATGGCACCCCTCAATTAGTATTTTGTGGAAGCAGGTATATAGAACCCCTTAATCAGTTTTTTGGCACTGCCGTGCACTTTGGCAGACACCGACAGGCATAAAGACTGGCCCACCTTCTGTTCTACATGTGTGTGCAGGGCTGGTACTGCCTTTTTGGCAAAGAAATGACGGCTTGGGACTCTCCAACTCGGCCGGCACAAGCCATCAGTTCTCTGAAAGGTGCAGAGTCCACCACTTGGAAAGGGAGGGAGTGCAGCACCAGCAACTTAGCAAGAAGTACATTCAGCTTCTGTGCCGTTGGATGAGTGCACGCATACTGTTGTCTCTTGGCAATCGCTTCAGTGATCGATTGCTGACGGAATAAATGACAAGAGGTAGGAGGAGGAAGAGCAGGAGCATCAGGACCAGCAGATGATGGGAAGGACAGACAGCTCCCTTTGGCTGAGGTGGTGGAGCCTTGACTGCCTGAAATCAACTGCATGCCACTAGGTGATGCAGCGGTTGCTGCGGCAGGCTGGATCACCACCAGACCACTTTATGGTGACATTGCATATGTTGATGCAGGGCTGTAGTGCCAACATTGACACCCTGGCCACGGTTCACCTTCTTCCCACAGATTCTACATGTGGCCATAT
Organism: Bufo bufo; assembly: GCF_905171765.1. Taxonomy (NCBI): domain Eukaryota; kingdom Metazoa; phylum Chordata; class Amphibia; order Anura; family Bufonidae; genus Bufo; species Bufo bufo. The sequence continues at coordinate 213,768,573 of NC_053396.1, read as the reverse complement.
TCACCTCCTCCGGCGGCTTAACAAAAAACTGCCACACCGCCGAGTAGGTGATTTAAACCCCAACACTACGCATTGACTGACTGCTACCGCCGCTGCCTCCGTGAGCCCCTGCACCACTACTTTATGGACAGGTAGGCTCCTGCGAAGCGGGTGGTGTACCCTGGGCACATTTTGCTCCCAACCTCCCACTGCTGCCACCCTGCTGACTCCTGGCCACGCTAGCAACTTGCTAGCTCTGCTGCTGCCTCACGGGCAAGCTGCCACCCTCTTCTCCCGATGATGATGAAGCCCCTTCGTCACCCAGCTTCCAAGTGCGATCAGCTACATCATCATCATCGAGTACTGTCTGCATGTCACTCATGTCCTCCTCAACCGTCTCTGGGTCAGGACTGACTGCTCGCAACACCAGATTCCACGCCACTCTCCTCATCACTACCAGCCTGCCTAGTGGAGGAAGCGGCAGATGTCTCCTCCACATCTTGGCTTGCCAGTAGCTGCTGACTGTCTTCTAGTAGCTCATCCTCACTGTATAGTGGAGCTGAGCACACAGCATGCATTACTTCTCTGGCTGAGGGAACAGAAAAGGACAGAGGCAGGTTGAGGACAAGTGAGGGAACAGGGCCTGCTCCCGGGCCATGCCAACTAAGGTTTGTGTCTGACGAACCCACTGACTCTTGGCTGGTGTGTCTGATGTCACTTGCGACAAAGTCCAAGATCAAGTAAACCATTCCTGAACCGCTGGGTTGCTGGTCTAGACACGGCCGCTAGCTGACACTGGGAGCTCAAGCCTCTCAATGTGATTCCTGCTGCCACGGCCCCTTACTCTGCTGCGACCGCTGCGACCCCTATGCAGGGCCTGGTACTTCTCTGTCTGACATACTGTTAGATCAAATAAATACATAAAAAGGAAATTAAAACACCCCAAAAAAGTCTGTAATTTTCTCACTTCACCACACAACAGCTAATAAGTCCTTTTTTTCACACTAATACAAACAAAAAAGGGCTTTAGAACAAATAACTACACCGCTGAACGGCAAATATATTTTTCTTTTTCCATTTATACACGCCACAAAAGACTTTAGAACATATAATTGCACCGCTGAACTGCAAATATATATTTTTTTGCAACTATTGCACGACAAAAAGGGCTGTAGAACATATAACTGCACCGCTGAACAGCCAAATATATTTTAATTTTGCGACTATTGCATGACAAAAAGGGCTGTAGAACATATAACTGCACCGCTGAATGGCAAATATATTTTTATTTTGCCACTAATACACGCCACAAAAGTCTTTAGAACATATAGCTACACCGATAAATGGTAAATATATTTTACTTTTGCCACTAATACACGCCTCAAAAGGCTTTAGAACATATAACTGCACCGCTGAATGGCAAAAATATTTATCTTTTTCCACTTATACACGCCACAAAACACTTCAGAGCATATAACTGCACTGCTGACTGGCAAATGTATTTTTATTTTGCCACTATTACACGACAAAAATGGCTTTATATCATATAATTACACCTGAACGGCAAATATATTTTTCTTTTTCCACTTAAACACACCACAAAAGACTTTAGAACATATAACTAAACCACTGACCGGCAAATATATTTTTATTTTGCCACTATGACACAATAGAAAGGGTTTTATATCAAATAACTGTACCGCTGAACGATAAATATATTTTACTTTTGCGATTAATACACGCCACAAAAGGCTTTAGAACAAATAACTACACCGCTGAACGGCAAATATATTTTTCTTTTTCCATTTATACACGCCACAAAAGACTTTAGAACATATAATTGCACCGCTGAACTGCAAATATATATTTTTTTGCGACTATTGCACGACAAAAAGGGCTGTAGAACATATAACTGCACCGCTGAACAGCCAAATATAGTTTTTATTTTGCCACTATTACATGACAAAAAGGTCTTTAGAACATATAACTGCACCCGTGAACAGCAAATATATTTTTATTTAGCGACTATTGCATGACAAAAAGGGCTGTAGAACATATAACTGCACCGCTGAACGCCAAATATATTTTAGTTTTGCCTCTAATACACGCCACAAAAGGCTTTAGAACATATAACAGTACCACTGAACGGCAAATAATTTTTTATTTTGCCACTATTACATGACAAAAAGGTCTTTAGAACATATAACTGCACCGCTGAATGGCAAATGTATTTTTATTTTGCCACTATTACACGACAAAAATGGCTTTATATCATATAATTACACCTGAACGGCAAATATATTTTTCTTTTTCCACTTATACACACCACAAAAGACTTTAGAACATATAACTAAACCGCTGACCGGCAAATATATTTTTATTTTGCCACTATGACACAATAAAAAGGGTTTTATATCAAATAACTGTACCGCTGAACAATAAATATATTTTACTTTTGCGATTAATACACGCCACAAAAGGCTTTAGGACATATAACTGCACTGCTGAACAGCAAATATATTTTTTTTTTGTGACTATTGCTCAACAAAAAGGGCTGTGGAACATATAACTGCACTGCTGAACGGCAAATATATTTTACTTTTGCTAATAATACACACCACAAAAGGCTTTAGAACATATAACTGCACCGTGTCCCGGCAAATATGTTTTAATTTTGCTACTATTACACGACAAATAGGGCTGTAGAACATATAACAGCACCACTGAACGGCTAATATATTTTTCTTTTGCCACTAAAACACGCCACAAAAGGCTTTAGAACATATAAGTGCACTGCTGAACGGCAAAAATATTTTTCTTTTTCCACTTATACATGCCACAATAGACTTTAGAACATATAACTGCACCGCTGAACAGCAAATATATTTTTATTTCGTGACTATTGCACGACAAAAAGGGCTGTAGAACATATAACTGCACTGCTGAACGGCAAATATATTTTAGTTTTGCCAATAATACACACTACAAAAGGCTTTAGAACATTTAACTGCACTGCTGAACGGCAAATATATTTTTCTTTTTCCACTTATACATGCCACAAAAGTCTTTAGAACATATAACTGCACCGCTGAACGGCAAATATATTTTTCTTTTGCCACTATTACACAACAAAAAGGGCTTTATATCATATAACTGCACCACTGAAAGGCAAATATATTTTACTTTTGCCACTAATACACGCCACAAAAGACTTTAGAACATATAACTGCACCGCTGAACAGCAAATATATTTTTATTTCGTGACTATTGCACGACAAAAAGGGCTGTAGAACATATAACTGCACTGCTGAACGGCAAATATATTTTAGTTTTGCCAATAATACACACTACAAAAGGCTTTAGAACATTTAACTGCACTGCTGAACGGCAAATATATTTTTCTTTTTCCACTTATACATGCCACAAAAGTCTTTATATCATATAACTGCACCACTGAAAGGCAAATATATTTTACTTTTGCCACTAATACACGCCACAAAAGGCTTTAGAACATGTAACTACACCGCTGAACAGCAAATATATTTTTATTTTGCGGACTATTGCACAACAAAAAGGGCTGTAGAACATATAACTGCACCACTGAACGGCAAATATATTTTACTTTTGCCGCTAATACACGCCACAAAAGGCTGTAGAACATATAACTGCATCGCTGAATGGCAAATATATTTTACTTTTGCCACTAAAACCCACCACAAAAGGCTTTAGAACATATAAATGCACCGCTGAACGTCAAATATATTTTTATTTTGCCACTAATACCCGCCACAAAAGGCTTTAGAACATAAAACTGCATCACTGACTGGCAAATATGTTTTTATTTTGCCATTATTACATGACAAAAAGGGCTGTAGAACATATAACTGCACCACTGAACGGCAAATATATTTTTCTTTTGCACTGATACACGCCACAAAGGCTTTAGAACATATAACTGCAACGCTGAATGGCAAATATATTTTACTTTTCCATTAATACATGCCACAAAAGGCTTTAGAACATTTAACTCCACCGCTGAAAGGCAAATATATTTTTCTTTTGCCACTAATACACAACAAAAAGTGCTGTATTTTGAGCACTTCACCACAAAACGGCTTATAAGCCATTTTTTTCTCACTAATATAAGGCAAAAAATGCTTTAGAACGTATAACTGCACCGCACTAGTGCAAATAAAACGTAGAAATATTTCCTTGTCATAAAGCCTGTTAGTGGCTGTATCAAACAATACTTGCACCCCAATAACAAAAAATGTTTGCTGGAATTACAGAGCTGTATAATGGCAATTTGGATCCCCAGTCAGTGCAGCAAGGTGCAATAGAATTGTTCCTATTACCCAGGCTGTAACCTCCCCTACTGAACCCTGTTCTACATAAATGCTGTGGAATGATTCCTCCCTATCCTTTCCCTACACCTTGAATAATCTTTCCCTGCACTTGTAAATCGTTTTTTTAGCACATTGAAGTTTTTTTCTAGCACTGTCCCTAGCGCCTGCTGATGTCTCTTCCTGCACTAAGTACACTGGAATATGGCAGAATCCAAGATGGCTGAGGCTATTTATAGGGCTGTGACATCACAGGGCTGGATGCTGATTGGCTGCATGCATAGGATTATGGGTGATCCCGCCTTCCCAGGGTTCCTTGATCCATGTCCTCACACGTGCAGCAGCCATTTTAGGAATAAAATGCGATTTGTTACCACAAAGTGGGAGGAAATTCGGATTCGGTGCAAATCGAATTTTTCCTGAAATTCGCATCGAATTCCACTTCATCCACTTCGATTCGCTCATCTCTAACTGGTATCTTGCAAGAAAAATCTACAATTCAGTACTAAAGGTCTTAGTGAAAGGACTGGATCTGGTGGTGCCTTTTTGGGGAATTTGAAGGAACCCTTATAGGTAACTAATTTCATCTGAAAAAGCATTTTTCCCTTTAACAAGTGTCTTAACAATCTGTCTTGAATCTTGACATTTCCCTTGAAAAATATCTGCTAAACAGTAGATTGGACCAAAGTCCTACCTTCAGCAGCTGTCACATGCCGGGTCTTTCAGTGCTTGTACAATTATAGAAAAAAAAATCAAATAAATTTCTCCCAAGTCAAATCTACATCAAACGTCTAAAAACCGAAAATACATTCCTTGAAGTGTATTATAGCTCCCATTGCCATTAGCAGAGCTCTGTGCTACATACTGGTTCTTTCAGTTTTACATTTTATATAATTGCTTGTTTGATCCTTCATGGGTCATTAAGGTGTCACAAAACCACATAAGAAAAGAACAATTTAAAAGTGAAAGTACTGAATGGTGGTATTATTGCAACCTACACAAAGCAGGATATATTTAAGTTACACAAATACATTTTTCCGATTTTCACTAAGTACCGTAGATACAGTATGGGGCTGTCCTTCAAATTCTTGCTTGCCTGGCTAATCTACAGGGACATCATTGAGCAGAACAAAATCTCTGCACCATCAATGCATACTATTTAATTACTTTGCCTGGACTTAACTGAAAGGGAATGGCTGAGACAAATGAGGTGAAGAAAGTGAGATCAGCAACATGCATACTTGCTCCAAATTTTGCCAAAAGCTGTGAGATGCTATGGCTACCCAAACATTTACCTGTGGTTATGCGTGTCATTCAAGTGAGTGGTTAACCATGCCATGCATGGACAGACAGGGTCTGATGGATACTGGCTCTCTCCTCTAACAAGCAGAGGGTATCCCAAGCAGGGGACCCCTCTCTTTATGTTCCAAGCACTGCTGCTCCATCAAACAGCTGATCGAGAGAGATCCTGTGTCAGACACCCACCAATCAGATATTGATGATCTATCCTGTGGATAGGTGATTAATATTAGATTTCAGAAAACCCCTTTAATACCTGATTTATTGACAACATCAGAAGTAAAGCTTTCTTCAGCCCATGCATGGTCAACATTTGATGCTATTTCGCATAACAAAGACTACTCAATACAGCAAAAAACTATGCCTTAAGTATATGCAAAACATAAAATATTTAGGAGGTGTATCGTATTTTTTTTTAAAGGGGTAATGCCAAGTTTTGAAATTGACAGGGAATAACTAACTAGTAAGAGACTGATCGTTGGGATTCCTAACAATCACAAAAGCACAGCTTTCATTTCATTAATTTTGCAGGCCACTCTATTGGACTTGCCTATTTCTGATGGTCCCACATAGAGAATGAATGGAGCGACAGGACACATGCTCGACCTGCCGCACCATCGGGGGAAGGGGACCACAGTTCTCTGGATGAGATGTGAATACTGTAAGCCACTGGCTCTGAATAGACTGGGGCATGGAGTCTAAGCAATCTCCATGTGCTTCACCTTTAACCCCTGAAAGGATTGTATTTTTCATGCCAGATTGTCAGGTTGTGGTCTCCAAACAGTCACATATTGTTGAGAGTAGCAGTGATGCAGACGATATAGGCCTCTAGAAATCCTGCACTATCCTAAAGAAGATGAACGGCCACAGGATCTTATAATCCTATAATGTTTAAACATCAAGAGGGTAATCCCAACAGGGTTACATAACCAACTAAAATAGAGTTTTTACCTAAAGAAGATCCAGGGACTAAACTACCCACAAGTTTAACCACAGAGACAAGCACAGACATTGGCAGAAGACAACAAAATCCCCTCATCTATAGAAGTAATTTGTGGACAAGAGGGAGTAAAAACTGTTTATTACAGTTCCAACCAGCCAACCACTGAGGAGTCTGATAATAGTAATAGAGCAGTCAAGATCAAAGTCATAGCACCACCACCACATAAAACGTAATATTGGGCTACAGGGATAGGTCAGTCATGAAAGGGACATTCACCCTATATACTTTCCTATAAAGCCTTATCTAAATCCCATGTCAGGAACCTCTTAGATGGCCCTAACCAGGAATAGAAACCACCACAAAGTCAACATTAGTTGACCAAAAATGTTGTAGTGCCAAACGACACAAAAAAATAATATAGATGTATGATGGTATAAATCACATACTGTATGTGTATCGTCCCAATAGGCCACGCCTGGGGTATCCCTTGCCCCTTAGGAGGTTTCTACAAAATATGTCTCTCTTATAGATCAAGTAAACGCGATGCTAGCTGCGGTTAAGCAGCGGAAGCATAAGGCTCCCTTTTGTAGATGGTAATGTTGGTACCCAGGGTAGGATTGCCACAGTGGTGCCGGATGGCTACAGTATCTTTAAATGTTATATACACATGTCATGGTGTTCCTACCTGGATATTTGTGGATCCCAGACGTGGTGTGGTCTGGAGCAGTGCAAAAAGGGGTAGGTGAACTTGGATGGTGTAGAACAAAGTTGAGTCCAGACTTGGTAAACAGTTGAACAGTTGCTTTACTTGGCATAAATGGTATTCCATACAGTTTCCAGACTTTATCTTGGTCATCAATAGGTTTCAGCAGGCAAATGGCAGGCAAATACTTCTCTCTGCAACAAACTCTCCTCTGCTGTATCCTCTCTGTAGCTCTTTCAGCTCAGCTATGTCAGTAGTCAGTTTCTTACTGTAGATAATCATATGAACTTCTTGTCCTGGCTTAGAGTACGTCAAGCTTGCTTTTGCTTGGTGTTGCACAACCTCCAGTGATAAGGCTGGCGTAGGACTAACAGAACCTGTCCAGCAGGGACCAGGTCTGCTGCCTTCCCCATGAGGGGGTACGTCTGGTCTCTCTCACACAACCTCTCCCCAGGAGGGGACAAGCTAGACTCACCCCTCACTAGCTAACTCCTCCTCTCCTTCTTCTCCCTCTAGAGGGAGAGAGAGAATGGACTATCCAGTCCATTCCCTGGAACTAGCACTGCCAAATGTTGCTGCTACCTAGTGGGAAACCAGGCAATTACATGAACATAACTGTTTTACATGAATAAATTTGCACGGTGAAGATGAATACACTACTGCATTAGATGACACTTTATATTAGCCTATAGGAAGTGGTAGCAAGGTGCCAAGGAGTTGTAATGGCACTCCGGGACATTACATAAGTAGATGTTCAGGTATAAAAATGTAAACCATGGGGTACATTTATGAAGAGTACTGTTGATCGCGAATATTCTAATCACAAATTTTTATCGCGAATATCGATACTTCGAGAATTTGCAAAGATGTAGAATATAGTGCTATATATTCGTAATCGCAAATATTCAAGATTTTTTTTTCATCAGTAACCTCCCTTCTTGCTTGTGGGCCAATGAGAAGGCTGCAATATCTTTGTCAGAGCTTAGCAACATCCCTAGCAACCAATAGGAAAGTTTCCTACCAATTTACTATATAAGAAACTCCCCAGCAGCAATTTTTTGCTGTTTTTTGCAGTTCTGAGAGAGAGAGAGCAGTGACATTGCTGTGCTCTGTGCTTTCATCTGGATCCTATTCCTTATCCAATTACATTAGATAGTTAGTTAGCTCATATATATAATACAGAGAGTTAGTGGGAGATAGTCAGTGTAGGTTATATCCTGATATAGTGTAGATGATAGGTTCCAGTGCAGGGTGTTAGGTAATGTGATAGGAATTACTGTTTCTCTGCTGACTATACAAACATGCTACAGACATAGTGCTGTGATGTCACAACAATACTTAGTGCACCAATTAGTAATATCTACTCAGACCTGATAAAATGTGAAGATGCATGTATTGCGCAAAAAATATGCGCATCATTAGTGTTGATTTACGCAATCGTGAAAAAAATTACTGGAGATCATAAATTCTAGAATTCTAGAATTTATTGCGAATATTATGCGAAAAATTCACAAAATATCACGAAAACGAATATTGCCTATGCCGCTCATCACTAATGAATTGGTGCCGGCCTCCTCATATATTCAGCGTATCCACCGCCAATTCTAAATGTAATACAGCTTCCTTGCTGTCTTATATTCAGACCATTTTCTATGCCTAAACCAGGCATAGAAAATGATGAATGAGATGGGCCTCTGGGCCTGTCCGCTTCCCCGCCTATGTGACGACTAGAGTTGCTAGAATTTTTCAGAAAAATTAGTTTCAATCCGAATTTATTTGCGGCGAATCGCGTAAAAAATATGGCTATTTCCTGGCCTTTATAGTGGTGTAGAACACTGTGCCTTGCAGTAACAGGCATTGGGTGTCTACTTTGGTAGTGAAATAATACTGTGAGTAGTGATGGACGAACATCGGCAGAGACGGTTCACTAACGCGATTGAACTGCAAGTTCGCGGCGGGCCCCATTCACTTTAATGGCAGGTGAACCTGAAAAACCTTCAGCTCATATTTGTAGCCACCAAATACTTAGTAGAAGTGCACAAATAGTCCAACAACATGGACATTGACATACTAGAGGGGTATCAATGACAAAAATTCAAACAAAAAATATATGTCCTAATCAGGGGACATTTTTATACGTCTTAATGGGAAATTTTCTTAAATGTGCCCTGTCGGAGCCTAGAAATTTTTTATTTTAGGCCACGGGAGTACGGGCCTTAAAAATTAGGCATTCACCTGACATAAAAGAAATTCTGATTATGTGGCTTGAGGTACATTATGCAGTCATTGGATATCAATTTTCCAGCAGGCCAGTGGACTACAGGCCCCAAATATTATGCATTCAGCGTACAGAAAAAAACAAATAAGTATGTCGCTGGAGGTAGATTACACGGTCATTGGATATCAATTTTACAGAAGCCCAGTGAACTACAGGCCCCAAAAATTATGCATTCAGCATACAGAAAAGAACAAGTAAGTATGTGGCTGGAGGTAGATTACACGGTCATTGGATATCAATTTTACAGCAGGCCAGTGGACTACAGGCCCCAAAAATTATGCATTCAGCGTACAGAAAAAAACAAATAAGTATGTCGCTGGAGGTAGATTACACGGTCATTGGATATCAATTTTACAGAAGCCCAGTGAACTACAGGCCCCAAAAATTATGCATTCAGCATACAGAAAAGAACAAGTAAGTATGTGGCTGGAGGTAGATTACACGGTCATTGGATATCAATTTTACAGCAGGCCAGTGGACTACAGGCCCCAAAAATTATGCATTCAGCGTACAGAAAAGAACAAGTAAGTATTAGGCTGGAGGTAGATTACACGGTCATTGGATATCAATTTATCTGCAGACCAGTGTATTACAGGCCCCAAAAATTATGCATTCACCGTACAGAAAAGATCAAGTGATTATGTGGCTGAAGGTCTATTAGACGGTCAATGGATATCAATTTTACTGAAGGCCAGTACAAATACAGGTCAAATACATATGTTTAAAAGAACTCTTGAAATCCCCCCTCTTGAAAAAAGCCCTAATGATAATAGTTGAAACACATGGTCGTCACAGGTGTTGAATTCCTCCGAGGCCCAAAACATTAGGCATTCAAAGGCCTTTTATGCAGCTTTATTTACCTAAGATGTGGAACATTGGGAGTGTGGCTTTGTGGGTACTGACGGTGTTGCTCCCACTGGGCACGGTGATGGGAGTTCAGGTGCCTTTTTAAGGTGGTCATCCCTAGGTGAATGTTGGGCTTACCGCAACTTATGCATTGATAGCACAGGCTGCAGATGGCAACACTATTGTCAGCAGCTGACACGTTAAAAAAAGAACACACTGCGGAACTATGTGCCGGCGTCCTGGGAGCACAAGATGTGATGTTGCATGGTGGATGGCTCGCTCCAGATACATTTGCAGTCTGCTTTTTGCCTCCTGTGCACTGTGAGTTCTGCCTGCTTCTCCTCCCTATCTGCTGCTCCGTCTCTCCCTCTGAACTCCCCTCCTCTTCCTCTCTTGTGGGCACCCACGTGACGTCCATTGCCACGTCATCATCGTCAACTTCACAACCACTGACATTAGAGATCTCGGAGTAGGCAACAACAGCGGAGACCACCCTCCGTGGGCTGATCTGGGTACTGTCGTCGGCCGTTGCTACCTCCTCTTCCTCATCCGATGCCAAGAATGGCTGCGCATCAGTAAGGTCTGGGAATAGATGGGAAAATAATTCCTCTGACTCGAGTGGAGGGGCTATGGTGGTAGTGGTGGTGATGGTGTCTTTAAGGGTGCACACAGCAGAGAGTGAGGAGGGTGCAGATACGGAGGATGAGGAGGGTGCAGAAGCGGAAGGCTGAGTGAGCCACTCAACCAACTCTGGTGCGTCCTTTGACGTAATCGCATGCACCTTCACAAACTTCCCACTAAGAACCCATGACGTACCGCTTCGTCATCTATAGTTCCGATCACCGCCACCCGGCGGGCGGTGATCGGAACACGGTGCCTGCTAAAATCATTGAGCAGGCACCACGGCTAAATGCACTGGGGGATCCTGTAACCCCCCCCGTGTCGGCGATCGCCGCAGGTCAATTCAGACCTGCGGTTTGCGGCTTTTTATTGTACGGGCGGCAGTAGTCGGCGGTGCCATCTGGTCCCCATGGGGCTGTAGGGGGGACCCGATGGCATGGAAGGCAGCGCGATGCCTAAGGAAGGCATCGCGCTGCCTTCCGGTGAAGAGCCTGTGAGATCCAGCTCCCTGGATCTCACAGGCCGGAAGCTGTATGAGTAATACACACAGTATTACTCATACAGCCAATGCATTCCAATACAGAAGTATTGGAATGCATTGTAAAGGATTAGACCCCCAAAAGTTCAAGTCCCAAAGTCGGACAAAATAGAAAGTGAAAAAAAAAGTTGAAAAAATAAAGTTTCCCCCCCCCCAAAAATTTAAAATTTCAAGTAAAAATAAACAAAAACGTAATTTTCCCCAAATAAAGTAAAAAAAAAAATTGGTAAAAAATAGGGGGGGAAAAAAGTATACATATTATGTATCGCCGCGTCCGTATCGACCACTTATATAAATATATCACATGAACTAACCCCTCAGATGAACACTGTAAAAAATAAATAATAAAAACTGTGCTAAATAGACAATTTTTTTGTCACCTTACATCACAAAAAGTACAACAGCAAGCGATCAAAAAGGCGTTTGCCCACCAAAATAGTACCAATCTAACCGTCACCTCATCCCGCAAAAAATGAGCCACTACCTGAGACAATCGCCCAAAAAATAAAAAAAACATGTCTCAGAATATGGAGACACTAAAACATCTTTTTTTTTGTTTTAAAAAAGCTGTTATTGTGTAAAACTTACATAAATAAAAAAAATGTATACATATTTGGTATCACCGCGTTCGTATCGACCGGCACTATAAAAATATCACATGACCCAACCCCTCAGATGAACACCGTAAAAAATAAAAAATAAAAACTGTGCTAAATAAACCATTTTTTGTCACCTTACATCACAAAAAGTGTAATAGCAAGCGATCAAAAAGTCGTATGCACCCCAAAATAGTGCCAATCAAACCATAATCTCATCCCGCAAAAATCATACCCTACCCAAGGTAATCGCCCAAAAACTGAAAAAATGATGGCTCTCAGACTATGGAAACACTAAAACATGATTTTTTTTTGCTTCAAAAAAGATATTATTGTGTAAAACTTACATAAATAAAAAAAAGTATACATATTAGGTATCGCCACATCCATGACAACCTGGTCTATAAAAATATCACATGATCTAACCTGTCAGATGAATGTTGTAAATAACAAAAAGTAAAAACGGAGCCAAAACAGCTATTTCTTGTTATCTTGCCTCACAAAAAGTGTAATATAGAGCAACCAAAAATCATATGTACCCTAAACTAGTACCAACAATACTGCCACCCTATCCCGTAGTTTCTAAAATGGGGACTTTTTTTGGAGTTTCTACTCTATGGGTGCATCAGGGGGGCTTCAAATGGGACATGGTGTAAAAAAAAAAACAGTCCAGCAAAATCTGCCTTCCAAAAACCGTATGGCATTCCTTTCCTTCTGCACCCTGCCGTGTGCCCGTACAGCTGTTTACGACCACATATGGGGTGTTTCTGTAAACTACAGAATCAGGGCCATAAATATTGAGTTTTGTTTGGCTGTTAACCCTTGCTTTGTTACTGGGAAAAATGGATTAAAATGAAAAATTTGCCAAAAAATTTTAATTCTGAAATTTCATTCATCTCCTATTTTCCATTAATTCTTGTGGAACACCTAAAGGGTTAACGACGTTTGTAAAATCAGTTTTGAATACCTTGAGGGGTCATTTTTACCAGAATACCAGAATGGGGTCATTTTTGGGTGGTTTCTATTATGTAAGCCTTGCAAAGTGACTTCAGACCTGAACTGGTCCCTAAAAATTGGGTTTTTGAATATTTCGGAAAAATCTCAAGATTTGTTTCTAAACTTCTAAGCCTTGTAACATCCCCAAAAAATAAAATATCATTCCCAAAATGATCCAAACATGAAGTAGACATATGGGGAATGTAAAGTAATAACTATTTTTGGAGGTATTACTATGTATTATAGAAGTAGAGAAATTGAAACTTGGAAATTAGCCTTTTTTTTTTTTTTTTGGCAAATTTGGTATTTTTTTATAAATAAAAATGAATTTTTTTACTTCATTTTACCAGTGTCATGATGTACAATATGTGACGAAAAAACAATCTCAGAATGGCCTGGATAAGTCAAAGCGTTTTAAAGTTATCAGCACTTAAAATGACACTGGTCAGATTTGCAAAAAATAGCCAAGTCAGTAAGGTGAAATAGGGCCGAGTCCTTAAGGGGTTAAAAGTAGATCCATACTTGTTAAGATTTAAAACTAATAGTACAAAAAAATAAGGTAATAATAATAATAATACATATGTGCATACGGAAATAATAAATATTAATTACTATTAATTGAAAAATAAAGATTACAAAAAAAATGCTTTCACCAAGTCAGAATTTTTAACTTTAAATAAATAAATAAAGTAGTAAAAATCCTTGTGAGGAAATATATATTCTTCCGCAATTCTATTTTATTTTGTGCTGGAACATGAAAGATTTTCACATAAAATACCGCAATAATAAAAAGCACTTTTGTAAGGTTACAAGACGATATAAGTAGCGTTTCAAGGTCTTTCCCTAATCAATCCTCTTAGAGAAGACAGTTTTTATATAATTGAAGATCAAGTAAACTAAGTGGTACCAGTATAAATTCTCTTGATCTTCTGGAAATGATCAGACATTTTCTGTTTGAAGGCTTAGTGCTTAAAAGGAAGGAAAAAATCAAAAGGACTTGTACTTATATTTAAGAATAAAAAAATACAATGGAATCTCGGAGCGGTGGCTTGGGTTGCATTTTGTGCAGGTGACACTTTGATGTCTGCTTTAAATGGAACATTCATAGCTTTATTGATTGAAGAGATTGGGAAGAATTTAGAAATCCATAAGGACAATGGTGATTACAAAAATTCTAAATGTTGTATAATAGCTGGTAAGAGAACAGCCTACAACAGTCTGCTAAACGGGGTCAACTTAACTGTAACACATCAAAATGGGTCAAAAGATGAGAGCAGATGTTGCAATGAACATTCTTAGAAGGGCATAAACGAGAAAAGTATCCCTTGCACATGAGGTACTGTGGAGATATTATACAGATGGGCCACAAGCATTCAAAGAGCTAGACGTCCCACCAATCGCAAGGTGCAATCAAATCTCTTTAAGAGAACCCCCCAAAAGTCAAAGGATTTTTCTTCTAGAGGAAGTCCACTCAGGTACCTGGATGATTATTTTGCCACTGAGTAAAACAAACACAAACAAATGTAAGCTCTCACCCTACTAGTGAAAGATCTTGCAAGGACTCCTGAGAAACCAGAAGTAGAGAAAAAACATGCAGCAATGTAAATCTTGAATTTATTGGCAACCTTTTAAAAAATGCAACTCCATAAATTACATCAGTCGATGGTTTTAAAAGATTTCAATTGCTGGACATTTTTTCTTCACTTCATGAATTTGCCACTGACCTCAGAGAATTGGGATTCTGACTATAACACTTCCTAATAGGCAAGTATCTAGACGATGAATATACAGTTTGATTTTCCAATAGCTTATCACCTGGAACATGGATTTGGAATCTCCAAGTGAATACCTGAATATTGGATCAAACATATATTATCATAGTCAACTAAAGTCTACCAAATATTGAGTGCAGCTCTTGAGTATAATGTAGGCTGTAAGTTCTGTAGCACATAATCAGCACAGGATAAGTAATGTAATGTATGCACACAGTGACTCCACCACCAGCAGAATAGTGAGTGCAGCTCTGGAATATAATACAGGATGTAACTCAGGATCAGTAATGCAATGTATGTACACAGTGACTCCACCAGCAGAACAGTGAGTGCAGCTCTGGAGTATAATACAGGATGTAGCTCAGGATCAGTACAGGATAAGTAATGTAATGTATGTACACAGTGATTGCAACAGCAGAATAGTGAGTGCAGCTCTGGAGTATAATACAGGATGTAACTCAGGATCAGTACAGGATAAGTAATGTATGTACACAGTGACTCCACCAGCAGAATAGTGAGTGCAGCTCTGGAGTATAATACAGGATGCAACTCAGGATCAGTACAGGATAAGTAATGTAATGTATGTACACAGTGACTGCACCAGCAGAATAGTGAGTGCAGCTCTGGAGTATTATACAGGATGTAACTCAGGATCAGTACAGGATAAGTAATGTATGTACACAGTGACTGCACCAGCAGAATAGTGAGTGCAGCTCTGGAGTATAATACAGGATGTAACTCAGGATCAGTACAGGATAAGTAATGTATGTACACAGTCACTCCACCAGCAGAATAGTGAGTGCAGCTCTGGAGTATAATACAGGATGTAACTCAGGATCAGTACAGGGTAAGTAATGTATGTACACAGTGACTGCACCAGCAGAATAGTGAGTGCAGCTCTGGAGTATAATACAGGATGTAACTCAGGATCTGTGCAGAATAAGTATAATGTATCTACATAGCAATTTCACCAGCAGAACAGTGGGAGTATAATATAGGATGAAGTTTATAGTTTATGAAGTGTCACAGCTTTTCATGTTGTTTCATTCTATATGTGAATTGATGTTCACCATAAGGGCTCATTCATACGTC
Source organism: Bufo bufo (assembly GCF_905171765.1). NCBI lineage: Eukaryota > Metazoa > Chordata > Amphibia > Anura > Bufonidae > Bufo > Bufo bufo. The sequence continues at coordinate 213,752,567 of NC_053396.1, read as the reverse complement.
CATATGCTATCCGCAAAAATGTGGATCCGTTTTTTTGCGGATTAGATGCTGACCCATTCACTTCTATGGGGCCCTTTTCTGTTCCACGGTTCCGCAAAACAAATGAAACACGTCCTATACTTGTCCGTGAAAATCAGGACATGGCCCCATTGAAGTCTATGGGTCCGCAAAATACTGAATGATATCCGTTTTTTTGCGGATCAGTTTTTTGGCGAATCCGCAAAAAAACAGATAGCATTCAGTTTTTTTGCGGACGGCATACGGCCGTCTGAATGAGGCTCCATTCACACGTCCGTAAGTGTTTTGCGGATCCTCAAAACACGGACACTGGCAATGTGCATTCCGCAATTTGCGGACCGCACATCCCCTGCACTATAATAAAAAATGCATAATCTTGTCCGCAATTGCGGACAAGAATAGGACATGTTCTATTTTTTTGCGGAAATGGAAGCACGGATGCGGAAGTGTGAATCCGCAAATACGGATGCGCAAATGCGGACAGCACATTCCGGTCCCATTGAAAATTAATGGGTCTGCACCCGTTCCGCAGAATTGCGGAACGGATGCGGACCCATTTTGCGGACGTGTGAATGGACCCTAAAGCTTGTGTTATCTAAAAAGACAAGATGCACTAATAAATGACGCACAATTTAATTTGTAATCTGCAATTCTTAAACTGTCTATAATATATAACCCTATTTCGCCACTTTGTAAAGCAGATATTATATTAGGTCCTTCCTAAATCTTGCCATTTTGCTATTTCTACTGAGGTGCAGACACTTTTCCCATCTGCAGAGCTGATCGCCAGGTTAACGACAAAGCGAGTAATTATTAATGTCGGCTCCGATAATCTGTAAAGTAGCGCAACTTGTCGACTTGTACTGTAAGTAACAGGATGATCTGCAGATCACAGTAATTAGATCCATCCACCTTGAAGTTGCTCCACTCCTAAAACCTGTTTTAAGATGACGCGTAGCAGGTTTACAAGTCGGAGGACATCGCTCTTTAATGTTTTCTGCAGGATTTAAAAGCTGTAATATCATAGATGTAACATGCATTTGCATCGTGTCCTGTCTTTAAGATCAGACCACACAGGGTTTGTTTGCAGTGTGCAATTACTGAGTTACATAGCTCCGCATAAAACAGTAGAAGATTTTTAAGTCAATATTATTGGTAAATATACTTTTATATTTATTTACTTTATTTATTTATTTTTTATTTATTTAATTACTTTTAGAAGTCCTAAAGTAATACTGCAGTGGCCAGGTTTGGGGTGGTCCCAACACTACACTGGGCCCCCTGGAAACCATTGAGGTGTCACCATGTTTTGACGCACCCAAAGCACACCCCAATGAGGCATGACCCACCACACTGAGAAATACCTTATTTTTCACCCTGTATGCCCATAAATAAGTACCTGGGTTTTGACCCCTTAAGGACTCAGCCCTATTTCACCTTAAGGAGCAGGCCATTTTTTGCAAATCTGACCAGTGTCACTTTAAGTGCTGATAACTTTAAAACGCTTTGACTTATCCAGGCCATTCTGAGATTGTTTTTTTTGTCACATATTGTACTTCATGACACTGGTAAAATGAAGTAAAAAAAAAAACATTTTTATTTATAAAAAAATACCAAATTTACCAAAAATTTTCAATTTCTCTACTTCTATAATACATAGTAATACCTCCAAAAATAGTTATTACTTTACATTCCCCATATGTCTACTTCATGTTTGGATCATTTTGGGAATGATATTTTATTTTTTGGGGATGTTACAAGGCTTAGAAGTTTAGAAGCAAATCTTGAGATTTTTCAGAAATTTTCAAAAACCCAATTTTTAGGGACCAGTTCAGGTCTGAAGTCACTTTGCAAGGCTTACATAATAGAAACCACCCAAAAATGACCCCATTCTATAAACTACACCCCTCAAGGTATTCAAAACTGATTTTACAAACGTCGTTAACCCTTTAGGTGTTCCACAAGAATTAATGGAATATAGAGATACAATTTCAAAATTTCACTTTGTTGGCAGATTTTCAGTTTTAATATTTTTTTTCCGGTTACAAAGCAAGGGTTAACAGCCAAACCAAACTCAATATTTATGGCCCTGATTCTGTAGTTTACAGAAACACCCCATATGTGGTCGTAAACCGCTGTACGGGCACAGGGCAGGGCGCAGAAGGAAAGGAATGCCATACGGTTTTTGGAAGGCAGGTTTTGCTGGACTGCTTTTTTTGACACCATGTCCCATTTGAAGCTCCCCTAGAGTATAAACTCCATAAAAGTGACCCCATATAAGAAACTACACCCCTCAAGGTATTCAAAACTGATTTTACAAATGTCGGTAACCCTTTAGGTGTTCCACAAGAATTAATGGAATATAGAGATACAATTTCAAAATTTCACTTTTTTGGCAGATTTTCCATTTTAATCATTTTTTTCCAGTTACAAAGCAAGGGTTAACAGCCAAACCAAACTCAATATTTATGGCCCTGATTCTGTAGTTTACAGAAACACCCCATATGTGGTCGTAAACAGCTGTACGGGCACACGGCAGGGCGCAGAAGGAAAGGAATGCCATACGGTTTTTGGAAGGCAGATTTTGCTGGACTGGTTTTTTTGACACCATGTCCCATTTGAAGCCCCCCTGATGCACCCCTAAAGTAGAAACTCAAAAAAAGTGGCCCCATTTTAGAAACTACGGGATAGGGTGGCAGTATTGTTGGTACTAGTTTAGGGTACATATGATTTTTGGTTGCTCTATATTACACTTCTTGTAAGGCAAGACAACAAGAAATAGCTGTTTTGGCACCGTTTTTATTTTTTGTTATTTACAACATTCATCTGACAGGTTAGATCATGTGATATTTTTATAGACCAGGTTGTCACAGATGCGGCGATACCTAATATGTATACTTGTTTTTTATTTATGTTTTACACAATGATTTCATTTTTAAAGCAAAAAAAATCATGTTAGTGTTTCTATAGTCTGAGAGCCATAATTTTTTCAGTTTTTGGGCGATTACCTTGGGTAGGGTATGATTTTTGCGGGATGAGATGACGGTTTTATTGGCACTATTTTGGTGTGACTTTTTGATCGCTTGCTATTACACTTTTTGTGATGTAAGGTGGCAAAAAATGGTTTATTTAGCACAGTTTTTATTTAAAATTTTTTACAGTGTTCATCTGAGAGGTTAGGTCATGTGATATTTTTATAGAGCTGGTCGATACGAACGCGGCGATACCAAATATGTATAATTTTTTTTTATTTACGTAAGTTTTACACAATAACAGCTTTTTTCAAACAAAAAAAATTATGTTTTAGTGTCTCCATATTCTGAGCCATAGTTTTTTTATTTTTTGGGCGATTGTCTCAGGTAGGGGCTAATTTTTTGAGGGACGAGGTGACGGTTACATTGGTACTATTTTGGTTGGCAAACTCCTTTTTGATCGCTTGCTGTCGTACTTTTTGTGATGTAAGGTGACAAAAAAATGGTTTATTTAGCACAGTTTTTATTTTTTATTTTTTATGGTGTTCATCTGAGGGGTTAGGTCATGTCATATGTTTATAGAGACGGTCAATACGGATGCGTCGATACCTAATATGTATACTTTTTTTTTTCCCCTATGTTTTCCAATTTTATTTTACTTTATTTGGGGAAAATGACTTTTTTGTTTATTTTTACTTGAAACTTTTAATTTTTGGGGGGGAAAACTTTATTTTTTCAACTTTTTTTTCACTTTATTTTTTGTCCCACTTTGGGACTTGAACTTTTGGGGGTATATTCCTTTAAAATGCATTCCAATACTTCTGTATTGGAATGCATTGGCTGTATGAGTAATACTGTGTGTATTACTCATACAGCTTCCGGGGCCTGTGAGATCCAGGGGGCTGGATCTCACAGGCTCTTCACCAGAAGGCAGCGCAGATGCCTCAGGAAGGCATCGCACTGCCTTCCATGCCATCGGGTCCCCCCCACAGCCCCATGGGGACCCTATGGCACCGCTGCCGCCGCCGCCCGCACCATAAAAAGCCGCAAACCGCAGGTCTGAATTGACGGGACCCGCGCATTTAGCCGAGGTGCCTGCTCAATGATTTGTGTCCGTCATGTGTCCTTAAGGACTCGGGAAACATGCCGTACCGGTACGTCATGTGTCCGTAAGGGGTTAAAGGAGAAAAAATAAAAGTCTCCCAATCAGACCTCAGATCAGACCTCCATATTAAAGTGGTTGTGTCACATCAGCAAATTGCATTAATTATGTAGAGAAAGTTAATACATGGGACTTACTAATGTATTGTGATTCTTCATATTGCTTCCTTTGCTGGCTGGATTAATTTTATCCATCATATTATACACTGCTCATTTTGATGGTTACGACCACCCTGTAATCCAGCAGATGTGGCCGTGCTTGCAGACTATAGGAAAAAGCACCAGCCTATGTGCTCTCCTGCCATCTCGGCCACCAGAGAGGCCAACAGGGTCTCAGATCTCTCCTGCTCTGGCTGCCGCTACTGTTATTAATGCACTTCTTCTTCTTCCTGCCGTCCTGTGCTGTAACCCCGCGCACACAGCATGAGGTCACAGAGTGCTGATGCCAAGGAAGACCAGGAAATGATCAGTACAGAGCTTGGGGCACACTACATTCATCGCTTCCATGTTCTCCTATAGCAATGAGCACTTACATAATGGAAGCAATCATTAGTATTCGCCCCATAAGACACACTGACATTTTTCCCTCACTTTGGTGGGAAAAAAGTGTGTCTTATAGGGCGATAAATATGGTAAGACTAGAGAGTTAGAGTCAGTAGTAAACCAGTGTGCTTCTGTTCTGGGAAGAACTCAAGTGAAAAACAATAGAGGCAATGAGTTGGCTTCTCCAATCTCCTCCCTTGCAGAAGATGGTTTCATACTGAGGATAGGCCTGAGCTAGCTGCGCATGTCTCTCTCAGAAGGCTGGTACCCTTGCCAAAGACCTGGTTTTCTGGATGGCTTCCTGGCCACATAGCTGGTGATCCAGGATCTGTGACCCAGTATCCCTATTTTCTTTTTCTGGTCACTCATGCAGTTTGGCAGAGTCTCTCTTTCTAAACACTAGTCCCTATCTGAAGACAACTAGAGGCTCTGACTGCTTTCCTTATTTAGTTTCTTTCTTTTCAAAATCTTTTTATTGATTTCAAAAGTATGAATATGTTTAAATGTATATAAACATTTTAACATACGGCATACAATGCGGAATGAATGACATATCCAGTAAGCGCCCAAACATAGAGGCATATCGACATTGTCAGGAAATCCAGAGAGCACATCATAATGATCCGCACCCATCTGCAAATATATGACCCATAAAGATCCAAGAGTAGAACTTATGGTACCAGTGTGGTAATAATAGCTATGTTATACCCAGTAGCATAGGTAAACTAAGAATAGCTTAAGGTAGATCTAGTTGCGTCAGATGACTTCAGATTTAATTTTGTAAAACTATGCCATAAGGTAAAGCAGTGCCGTGTAGTAGGGGAGGGTAAAAACAGAGACATACAACCTAAGACAAGGGAATACGAACAGGAGGGAAGAGGGGGGAGGGTAAAGGATAAAGAAGTGGATATCGTAGTCTGGTCTGTGTAAGACTATGCCTTGAAAAGTACTATATATGGATACAAGGGTATAAGTCAGTCAACTATGATGACGTGCCACTACTGAGGGTCACCATTAGTGAATATAAAAATGTGAGGTTGTAAGAAACTGAATAATTAAACATCAATTGTGCCTACTCCCAACTACTTCCTCCAGAGTCTCCAGTCATACCAGATGGCTACATATTTATCATGAGATCTCAGTTCCCAGTGGGATAATTCTTCTAATTTACCAAGAGACTCCACTCTGTTAACCCAGTCTGTCACTTTGGGGGACACATTGGATTTCCAATTTGAGGCGATCAGGATCCTAACCACCGATAATAGTTGTCTAATTAGACGTTTCTGTAGGTGGGGAATAGTGTCAGGGAATAAGTTTAAGAGAGCTATTTTGGGGCAGAGAGAAAGTGTACGACGCTTATCATTAAGAATGGTGTTAAGAGTGCCTATTATTTCTGTCCAAAAGACACTTATTGTAGGGCATGACCTCCATATGTGCAAGTATGTGCCTCTATCAGTATGGCATCTCTAACAGCGATCAGAAGCGGAACCGTACATTTTACTTAATCTGACAGGGGTTAGATACCATCTGGCTATTACTTTGTATGTGTTTTCTTGTATAGTTATACATCTAGAGGTATTTTTTGGCGCGGTAAGTATGGTATTCATGTCTGATTTGGTGAACTTAGTCTTAAGATCACTTTCCCATTCTCTCAGAAAATACAGAGAGGATGGAGATTCTAGAGTAAGTAAGTTCTTGCAAATAACAGACACCATTTTTGAAGGTTGTTTAGTTTGTATAAGGAGGTCTTCAAACCATGTATTTTTTTTTTTGCCAATTTTCATTTGAGTATATAGGTTTTAGTGAGGTGCGTAGGTATATGTATTGGAGGTCACTAAGTGTTGGGAGTTTAAATTTGTCCCTAATAGTATTTAAGTCTAAGATAGCTCCATCAGAATCTAGTAACTCTATAGGAGCCATTTGTGAATTCCGGAGTTGAGGTGGTAAAGATCGAAAAACCTTCTTCGGACATTCTGAAACAATCTCCAATAGTTAACAGTGGAGATGGATATTTCGAACAAAGGTCTCTTATTTCCGGGTGATTCCAGGTACCATAGGTAGCTGTGGGGAGGTTATTATCTCTAGGAATAGAGATGGGTGTTGATTGGTCTGAAAAGATCAGCTTCCTCAGAGGGGTTTCCATTAGACTCTCTTCTAAAGCTATCCAATGTTTATGAGCCGGTTTGTGGATCCAGTCCACTATACGGCTAAGGTGAACCGCTTTGTAGAACCTTTCTAAAGAAGGGAGTCCAATTCCACCCCTATCTGAAGGGAGTAGGAGGATTTTATTAGCTAGTCTAGGTTTTGTCGCACCCTACACATATGATGAACAAATCTTTCTAAAAGAGGCAAAAAAGCTACGTGGAGGTTTTAGTGGAAGGGCTTGAAAAAGATATGTGACTTTCAGAACTATTAGGGAGTTAAATATATTCCTGTGGCCTAACCAGGATATAAAGGTAGGTGACCATGAGCTAAGGATCTCCGGGATGGCTCTCAGCAGTTGTTGGTAGTTAAGCTCGTATAGTTTGTTGTATTCCGCTGAAATGTTAATCCCTAAAAATTTTAGCGCAGAGGAGGTCCATTCAGAGGAGAAGATGGTTCTTAGTGTTCGTATTTCTTTATCTGGGATGTTCACACCTAGTGCTTGTGATTTTGAAATGTTAATTTTGAAATTAGAGATATAACCGAAATCGCGAAACAGGTTAACAATCGCTGGGAAAGCTCGTATGGGGTTAGTGATCATTAAGAGAAGGTCATCTGCGTAAGCAGCTTGCTTGAATTCCTTTCCATTGCAAGTTAAACCCTTGATTTCCTGGGATTGCCTAATGAATTGTAACAAGGGTTCAACTGTCAATATGAAGAGAATTGGGGATAAGGGGCAGCCCTGTCTAGTTCCGTTGTTAATATTCACCGCTAGGGAAATGATGTCATTTACTTTGATAAAAGCGCTCGGTTTTTCATACATTGTGAAGATTGCTTTGATGAAAGAAGATGGGAAGCCCATCACGGACATAGTGTTTTTGATAAAGGGCCAGGCCACTCTATCGAATGCCTTTTCGGCGTTTGTACCTAGTAGAACCATGGAACCATTTAATTTCTTCACCAAAGCAATAGAGTTTATTATCTTGTAAGTGTTGTCCTTCCCTTCTCTCCCAGGTATAAACCCTGTCTGATCTGGATGTATCAGGTCTTTTAACCCCTTAAGGACGCAGGGCGTACCGGTACGCCCTATTTCCCGAGTCCTTAAGGACTCAGGGCGTACCGGTACGTCCTAACTTTAAATCGTTATTCCGGCGCCGCGGGGGTTAATCGGAACAGGATGCCGGCTGAAATCATTCAGCCGGCATCATGTCACAACGCCAGGGGGGGTCATGTGACCCCCCCGTATAGACGATCGCCGCAAACCACAGGTCATTTCAGACATGCGGTTTGCTGCGCTTTCTGCAGTTTCTGATCCCCGCGGTCCCTGACCGCGGGGATCAGAAACTTTAGTGTCCCTAAAATAAAGATTTTGCACCCCCCCTGCACCCCTGCATGATTTTTTGCCGGCGGGTAGTGCAGGGGGGGGGACTAGTGGGCGGTGGGGGCGATGCGGGAGGCGGGCGGTGCGGCAGGCGGGATCGCGATCCCCCGCCCACCTCCTCTTGAAAATTTGTTGGCGTCTAGTGGGTATACCAGAGTGTCAGCACATTGCTGACACCCTGGTATAAACGGCTGACATCTGTGCAGATGTCAGCCGTTAAACCCTTTCCATACCGCGGACCGCTGTATGGAAAAAGTTAACAGTAAGAGAGAGCTCCCTCCCTCTCCCATCGGGGGGCTGCTGTGCCTTTGCAGCCCCCCCCCCCCGATAGAGGGGGAGAGAGCCCCCAGACAGCTCCCCTCACCCTTCCCCGTCTGCGAAGTTCTGACCAGTACTGAGCAGACGGGGAAGGTTCCCATGGCAACAGGACGCTGTCTCAGGCATCCTGCTGTCCACGGTGCTGAACAGATCTGTGCTAAAGGCAGAGATCTGTTCAGACAAAGTGTAAGTAAAATACAGTACAGTACACTATATATTGTACTGTACTGTATTATACAGACATCAGACCCATTGGATCTTCAAGAATCAAGTGGGTCTGGGTCAAAAAAAAAGTGAAAAAAAGTGAAAAAAATGTAAAAATCAAAAAACACATTTATCACTGATTAAAAATGAAAAAAATAAAATTCCCTACACATGTTTGGTATCGCCGCGTCCGTAACGACCTGATCTATAAAACTGTCATGTTACTTTCCCCGCACGGTAAACGCCATAAAAAAAAAAAAAACTATTAAGAAATTGAAATTTTGCCCACCTTACTTCCCAAAAAAGGTAATAAAAGTGATCAAAAAAGTTGCATGTACGCCAAAATAGTACCAATCAAACCGTCATCTCATCCCACAAAAATCATACCCTACCCAAGATAATCGCCCAAAAACTGAAAAAACTATGGCTCTTAGACTATGGAAACACTAAAACATGATTTTATTTGTTTCAAAAATGAAATCATGGTGTAAAACTTAAATAAATAAAAATAAAGTATACATATTAGGTATCGCCGTATCCGTATCGACCGGCTCTATAAAAATATCATATGACCTAACCCCTTAGATGACCACCGTAAAAAAATAAAAATAAAAACGGTGTAAAAAAAGCAATTTTTTGTCATCTTACGTCACAAAAAGTGTAATAGCAAGCGATCAAAAAGTCATATGCACCCCAAAATAGTGCCAATCAAACCGTCATCTCATCCCACAAAAAATGAGACCCTACTTAAGATAATCGCCCCAAAAACTGAAAAAACTATGGCTCTTAGACTATGGAGACACTAAAACATTTTTTTTGTTTTAAAAATGAAATCATTGTGTAAAACTTACATAAATAAAAAAAATTGTATACATATTAGGTACCGCCGCGTCCGTGACAACCTGCTCTATAAAATTACCACATGATCTAACCTGTCAGATGAATGTTGTAAATAACAAAAAAAAAAACGTGCCAAAAAATCTATTTCTTGTTACCTTGCCGCACAAAAAAGTGTAATATAGAGCAACCAAAAATCATATGTACCCTAAACTAGTACCAACAAAACTGCCACCCTATCCTTAGTTTCTAAAATGGGGTCACTTTTTTGGAGTTTCTACTCTAGGGGTGCATTAGGGGGGCTTCAAATGGGACATGGTGTCAAAAAAAACAGTCCAGCAAAATCTGCCTTCCAAAAACCGTATGGCATTCCTTTCCTTCTGTGCCCTGCCGTGTGCCCGTACAGCGGTTTACGACCACATATGGGGTGTTTCTGTAAACTACAGAATCAGGGCCATAAATAATGAGTTTTGTTTGGCTGTTAACCCTTGCTTTGTAACTGGAAAAAAAATATTAAAATGGAAAATCTGCCAAAAAAGTGAAATTTTGAAATTGTATCTCTAGTTTCCATTAAATCTTGTGCAACACCTAAAGGGTTAACAACGTTTGTCAAAACAGTTTTGAATACCTTGAGGGGTGAAGTTTCTTAGATGGGGTCACTTTTTTATGGAGTTTCTAATCTAGGGTTGCATCAGGGGGGCTTCAAATGGGACAGTGTGTCAAAAAAATTAGTCCAGCAAAATCTGCCTTCCAAAAACCGTATGGCATTCCTTTACTTCTGCGCCCTGCCGTGTGCCCGTACAGCAGTTTACGACCACATATGGGGTGTTTCTGTAAACTACAGAATCAGGGCCATAAATAATGAGTTTTATTTGGCTGTTAACCCTTGCTTTGTAACTGGAAAAAAAATATTAAAATGGAAAATCTGCCAAAAAAGTGAAATTTTGAAATTGTATCTCTAGTTTCCATTAAATCTTGTGCAACACCTAAAGGGTTAGCAAAGTTTGTAAAATCAGTTTTGAATACCTTGAGGGGTGTAGTTTCTTAGATGGAGTCACTTTTATGGATTTTCCACTCTAGGGGTGCATCAGGGGGGCTTCAAATGGGACATGGTTTAAAAAAACCAGTCCAGCAAAATCTGGCTTCCAAAAACCATACGGCGCACCTTTCCCTCTACGCCCTACTGTGTGCCCGTACAGTAGTTTACGGCCACATATGGGGTGTTTCTGTAAACGGCAGAGTCAGGGCAATAAAGATACAGTCTTGTTTGGCTGTTAACCCTTGCTTTGTTAGTGGAAAAAATGGGTTAAAATGGAAAATTAGGCAAAAAAATGAAATTCTCAAATTTCATCCCCATTTGCCAATAACTCTTGTGCAACACCTAAAGGGTTAACAAAGTTTGTAAAATCAGTTTTGAATACCTTTAGGGGTGTAGTTTATAGAATGGGGTCATTTTTGGGCGGTTTCTATTATGTAAGCCTCACAAAGTGACTTCAGACCTGTAGTGGTCCCTAAAAATTGGGTTTTTGTAAATATCGGAAAAATTTCAAGATTTGCTTCTAAACTTCTAAGCCTTGTAACATCCCCCAAAAATAAAATATCATTCTTAAAATGCTACAAACATGAAGTAGACATATGGGGAATGTAAAGTCATCACAATTTTTGGGGGTATTACTATGTATTACAGAAGTAGAGAAACTGAAACTTTGAAATGTGCTAATTTTTCAAAATTTTTGGTAAATATGCAAAATCTTTATGCAAAAAAATGAACTTTTTTGACCCAATTTTAGCAGTGTCATGAAGTACAATATGTGACGAAAAAACAATCTCAGAACGGCCTGGATAAGTCAATGCGTTTTAAAGTTATCAGCACTTAAAGTGACACTGGTCAGATTTGCAAAAAATGGCCAAGTCCTTAAGGTGAAATAGGGCTGAGTCCTTAAGGGGGTAATAGTGGTTTTATTCTTGCTGAAAGAATGCGAGCATATATTTTGATATCTAGATTCAACAGTGAAATAGGTCTGTAACTTGAGCATATTGTAGGGTCTTTCTGTGGTTTGTGGATCAGGGTTATATGAGCATTTAGAGTTTGTGGTGAGAACGGGCTACCAGACATAGCCGCATTATATGTTTTGAGCATAAAAGGTGTTAAGGTGTCTCTAAAGGCTATGTAGTAAAGGACGGGAAGACCGTCTGGGCAAGGGGACTTTCCTTTGGCTATTTGAGATAGAGTTGAGGTAATTTCTGTTTCAGTTATAGGTAGGGTGAGTTTGACAGCTTGTTCTTTGGTGATGGAGGGTAGGTTAATTTTCAGTAAAAATTCTCTTGTCCGAGATAGTTTATCTGCTTTTATGTTTTCAGAGTCAGACTCGTTTATGTTATGTAGGTCAGAATAGAACTTTCTAAATGCGTCAGCTATGGCTTTGTCATCTCTTGTTAAAGTGTTGTCTGGGCCGTTAATAGCTGATATTCTTTGTTTGCGTTTACGTTGGCGTAAAGTGGCTAACATGAATTTAGTGGGCTTATTCCCATGAGCAAAGAATTTTTGTCTCAGTGAGAGGTATATTTTAGCTGATTGGGTGCTTAATCCTTATATAGTTTCTAACTGAACTAGAAACTTCTAATGGGAGGGGCGGAATGGAGAAGCACAGCCTAAACAGAAACAATGTTGCAATTTTAGTCTGTCATAGACTTGTACAGAGTTTCAATGCAAGTCTTTAGGAAGGTCTTAGGCCTCTTTCACACTTGCGTTGTCCGGATCCATCGTGCACTCCATTTGCCGGAGGTGCCCGCCGGATCCGTAACAACGCAAGTGAACTGAAAGCATTTGAAGACGGATCCGTCTTCAAAATGCTTTCAGTGTTACTATGGCACCCAGGACGCTATTAAAGTCCTGGTTGCCATAGTAGGAGCGGGGAGCGGGGGAGCGGTATACTTACAGTCCGTGCGGCTCCCGGGGCGCTCCAGAATGACGTCAGAGCGCCCCATGCGCATGGATGACGTGATCCATGTGACACGTCATCCATGCACGTGGGGCGCCCTGACGTCACTCTGAAGCGCCCCGGGAGCCACACGGACGGTAAGTATACTGCTCCCCCGCTCCCCACTACACTTTACCATGGCAAACAGGACTTTAGCGTCCTGGAAGCCATGGTAACCATTCAGAAAAAGCTTAACGTCGGATCCAGTAATGCGCCGAAACGACGTTTAGCTTAAGGCCGTATCCGGATTAATGCCTTTCAATGGCCATTAATTCCGGATCCGGCCTTGCGGCAAGTGTTCAGGATTTTTGGCCGGAGCAAAAAGCGCAGCATGCTGCGGTATTTTCTCCGGCCAAAAAACGTTCCGTTCCGGAATTGAAGGCATCCTGATGCATCCTGAACGGATTTCTCTCCATTCAGAATGCATTGGGATAATCCTGATCAGGATTCTTCCGGCATAGAGGCCCGACGACGGAACTCTATGCCGGAACCCAACAACGCAAGTGTGAAAGAGCCCTAAGCAGATATTCCAGATAACAGAGATAAACCAGACAGTTAAAAGGTCAGTGTGTCTCTTTCCCTCCAAAACTTTGCATTGGTAGAAAGTCATAATGTTTGTCAGTATTAGCTGGTTGTGCATTAACCCTTTCCAGAGTGCAGTGCAGCTATAGTTCAATAATGCAAATGAACACGATATATTACAATAAACATATAAAATGCGGTTCAACAATATAAAAGAGTATAAGGTGGAAATGACGTAAATCATAGTGAAAGATAACTTTTCCAAGTGCACTAAAGTAGTGAGTTGATGGCTTTGTGTAGTAGCAATAGATGGTGTGACGGTAACGTACACTACACACAGGGGGGAGGATAGTGACCACTGCGCTCCACCCTCACCCCTGGCCCTGCCTACTTGCCTCGCAAGTCCTAATGACAGGGGACAACTAGACGGCAGTCCATAACTTAGGATACGTGCTGGGAAGACAGACAAGACAAATAACGGAACGTGAACGGACCGGGTCAATACCTAGAGAGCTACGCAGTACTAAGGAATGAGCAGAGAATAGTCAGGAAAAGCCGAGGTCAAATACCAGGAGAGAAACGAAGTACAACAGGAGTCCGCAAAGAATTGTCAGGTGGAAGCCGGGGTCAGGATACCAGGAGAGATGCGCAGTACAGGAGTGCAGCGTACTCAAGTTGTGTGTCCTCGTGGCCTGAGGAAGCGCGTCTGAGCGCGCGAAACGGCCGTCGCTGCTCGCAACTATGTGTCCGCCCTGGATCCCCACTGCTACCTGTTGAGGAAGCTACAATAAAGGATACTTTTTGATACACTTCGGTGAGTTCCGCAACTTTGTTTTTCACTTCTCTCTCCAAGTTGCAATAAATCAAAGGCCTAGCAGGCTGATTCACAGGGGTATGTCATCATTACCCGGCTCTGCTAGCAAGTACGGCCTGTAGTAGTCCTCTACAGGAGGATGTGCCCACATAACAGTGTTAGGGGGAAGCTGCAACGTGAAGGGACCCCTAATAGGTATTGGCCCCATGGGCCTAGGGGTAAACCTTTGGGTGGACCGTACCGGTCCCAGCATGATAATTGTGGGATGAAGTGGAGTGGATACCGCCGCCGCAAGCGGTCCGGTGGGCTCTGTGCAGCAACTCACAGCAACAGGGGGTCTTCTTTGGGGCACTGGCGGAGCGGTGGCAGCAGAAGGTAGTCTACGGGTGGTGACAGGCACCCTTACCTCGTCCTTCTTCGGCGGCGTCTGGATCCTGGCGGTCGCGATCTTGCGCAGCTCCCGCAACTTCTCCTCCAGCCGGACAATCTGCTCACCGATGCTCCCTGTGTCAGAGTCGCGGTCCTCTGCTGGCGCCTCCGGCGCAGGTACTGTCACCGATGGCACAGACTCGGCCTCTGCAGGTTCTGGTGATGCATCGGGTCTCCGACCCCTCCGGATGTTCTCAAAGGTATTTCGAAGTCCCTTTAGATTTTCCATCTCTTGCATGGTCTTCTCCCGACGAGGCAGCTCGGGGGAAGGGTAAGGGCTCACCCATTTTTCCAACACGGTTGGCTGCCAGAAGACGTTAGGCCCAATGAAGGAGCTCCGCTCCTGGAAGGCGTGATGGGCCGGCTCTGGAGAGCGTTCCGGTTCCCGCTCGCAGCCAGAGTAGTCTTCTTCTTCTGCCTCCCAGTCCTCAGGTTCTCGCTTGGGACGGGTCACGGCAGTGGCATAAGGGCCTCTCAGGCTCTCGGCAGGGGTGAACTCCACTTCCTCTCCCTCGCGGAGGCTGTGCTGATAGGAAGGGAGGTAGTCTCTCTTGACAGACCTTCTATTAACATATAAGTCTCTGCCAGTCAGGTAATCTTGTATGAACCCGTAGCCACGGGTTTTGTCAAAGAACACCACCACTCCCTTTCTCCTTTCCAGGCGGGGTTGGGTGTTGGTGTGTCTTTCATGGATTGTCTTGGTCAACTCTTCATAATAGATCTTGGTCTTTGTATTCCGCTTTATAGCGGCCTCCCGGATCTCTGCCATAAGTGACGACCACTTGAAAGAGGGTTGAAAGAAGTCTTTCCATGAGCCATAGCAGGGCTCTGGTTCTTTCTCCCGTGGGCGGCAGGCGGGTTTCTCCGGTCCCGGAGAGTAGGCCGGTGGAGCCTCCTCTGGCTCTACACCAATATCATACATTTTTGGGATCTCAGGCGCGGACGCTGCAGCAACGCTCTGTTCACTTTCCAACATGCTCGATCCTTCTCTGGAGAGCGATAGGGTCGCGTCAATTAAATCAGCCAGCTCCTCCCCTCGCACTGGGAGGCCGCCCCCCAGGTATTCCCGTATATGGAAGGCGGTGTCCATGCTGGCAGACATGCAAATGTCCAGATAAGCAGTGGCGCCTGACCTTGAACTCCTTCCCGCTATTTCCTCAGAAAGGCGCCAATTTTTCCCGCCTTTTCGGGACGAAGATGACGCAGCAGTAAATTCAGCAAGCTCAGCGGCCATCTTTAGCTCAACGCTGTCCATTCACTGACAGCAAGCAGGATTGTAAAAAGTCCACAAAACCACACTCCGATGTGGCGATTTCCTTCCTCTGTGGTAGCGCAACACTGCACAGCGCTTTTTAGAGGTTTTAGGACCACTTTTGGTATGATTTTCAGTTCACAAAGTCCACTTTAAATAAAGAGGAAATTTGTCACTTTGGTCACAGGGCAACTGTATAAGGCACAAAGTTCACGCTTCTTGCACTATAAAGCGTGCGTATCCTGTTCGTGACGCCAAAAGAGAGGTGCAGCGTACTCAAGTTGTGTGTAGAAATGTGTTCCTGGGTGTAGTAGTGCAATAGACACTAACCTGAGACGGCTGACTCTCTGCATAGGCAGGTGATGGTAGGAAAATGTTCGTGACGCCAGTGCCAATTAAACGGTGGCACGCCGTTTGCTGATAGCAGGAATAACTGAGGAACCACGTGATGTTAAAACAAAACTCCAACTTTAGTAGTTTCCATATAGAGACATTAACGGAAGCACAGTTCCTTTGCATACAGTTGATTTTTCAATACGGTCGATGCAGGCAATACAGATTAAGCAAGGTGACTTCAGAGTGTGAAACACAGGACTTGCAGTACAGGAGCTTGCACTCTATTCCTGACTGATCCTGGGACATAGAAAATCTTCTCCAAGGCCCAATACCTTAACTCTGGCGTATATCCTTGGTTCTCTCTTTATAAAGTACCTCCTCTGTTATCTTGAGTACCTCTTGCTTTCCTGCGCTTTGCCTCTGTCTCCCTCTCAGCTTCCTCAGGCTCTTTAACTGAGGTATTCCTGTTTCGGCATATGGGAATTCAGGAGGGGAACCTTCTCCTAGAATCTGGAACCTGGTTTCAGGGACTGCAAAACCCTCTTCTGGACCGCAGGCTTCAGGCCTGGACTTGTCTCTGACATGGTCTAGTCTCCAACCACAACTCTAGACTCAACTTTAGACTCAACTGCAGACTCAACTCCAGACTCAACTCCAGACTCAACTGCCCTTCCTTTCCCTGTCTGGGCCTTATATAAACTAGGGCTCCCTAGCTCCCTCTAGTGACTAAGAGCTGGAATGACACCCCTAGCAGGCCTGTACATGCAAGTTTCACAGTAACAGGGAAATACATAGCATTACATTATATGACAATTTATAAAGATGACATATACCAACTTCCCCATAATTAAGGAGGGACGACAGCACACCAAGTGACACTTTTGTAGTGACGGGCATTACAGTCCCCGTACACTACAGGAGGAGCAGGCAGAGAATCGTCAGGGAACACAGGATCAGGTAAGTATGGAGGAACAAAACAATCACCAGATACCTAAAATTAACAGGCAACCTGTGGCCAGCAGGCTGCCTGTATTTATAGTGGGGAGTGATGGTCATGTGACGTGGCCAGCATCACATGACCGACAGACCGACCAGTCGAGCACCGAGTGATCAGCTCGGCGCTCAAGGCAGACTAGGAGCAGGGAGCCTCCCAGCTAGCAAAGCTGCCCTGGAAACAAGGTCAAACACAGATCCTCGCTTCCGAAGCTAAGCAGCAGGTCTGCGGCTGATGGGAGACCGAGTGCGCCTTTGGCACCCCGTTACAGATGGCAAATGTCTACAAACATTCGTAGCCCAAAGAACCCCCTTTAAAGCACTACCAGTAGTCTCATCTCCTGAATAAGATATCAAATGCCCCAAGGGAATCACTGTGTGTTATTTTTAGTGTCTGCATACCGTAGTTTGTACATTTGCATCAGTATACACTAATATTATTTTTATAATATATTAGTATGCTTCTTTTTTTTTCTCTATTCAGGTGCTAACAAATAGAAATGTATTCTTCTCTGCCGCTATATCAGCAGATGCTTTTCTCGATGCACCTTGCCCTGTTTCAATCTAGTCCTTGTTCTATACATACATCTCAGGTAGAAAGCAACCATTATTGTAGACATTACAATGAAACAAATAAATGATCTCGATGACTGCGCCTACATTCCATTTTGCTCTGTTGTTGCCTTCATTCACAGGTTAAAAAAATATATATATTTATTATCAAATAATGTAATTATACCATTTTGTCACCTTAGTGGAAGAAGCAATGCAATGCAAGGACCAGGTAGGCACAATGGTTAATGATGCAGAGCTTCTCTGGCTCAGCTATAGCACATTGCACACTATTAATGTGTCATGGCGCTCTATGGAAGACATTGGAAGGGAAACACTGCCACCTCTTGACCATTGGGAAAACGGCAAAAAAGTTTAAAGCAAATGAAATTGATCGATAAATTCTAGTTCTCTCGCATTTTGTAATCTTTCAGCATCGCTCACACACCTTTTTGCTGTGTTTCAGATGCGTCAGCCATTGCAGCGTTCCTAGGAGAAGCCGGGGCTGGCACAGTGTTACATTACATATTATTTATTTGCAGAAGAATTGTTGCATGTACCATTACCCAGCATGCAGTGGGAGCTAGAGTCACCATTACGCACCTGTAATTTATTGTGCATGCTACTAATGAATCTGTGGTTATATTAGAAGGATAGATCCTGCAGGACGCTGAAATATGACATTCTCCCTATGTGAACGCCGGTGGAGCATGTGCCATGTGAAGCTATTACAGAATGCTAATTATCAGTATTTCCTAGGCTCGCTCTGACATGGTAGTAAATATTGCATTCTACTAATATATATCAACTACATCCATACTGTATACATCACTCGTTACATAATTAGCATGCACATTCACAATACAAATGAAGCAGAGTTTACCCCCGGGCTTGTTATTACAGATGAAGCGCATTATTCTATTATTTGCCTATGAATGTAGGTGTAATATTTCATCAATAACAGATCAAGTGGGTAAACGAGATCTGAGCAAACAGATGTGCGAATATAGTGAGTGCAGGCTAGATCTATACAGGTGTCACAGTGCTGAATGCGTCATTTAGAGGGTTTTCTAGCATGATATAAATTGGCTCTGTCAGTCCCATAGAGACTGAATAGAATGACAAGAGGCATGGTAGACCACCTCTCCATTCATTTGGGGGACTCAGAACACCTCTCATGATTGGTGAGAGTAGGACCTCCATCGATCAGATGCTTATCCCCTATTTTAAGGAGAATAAGATTATATCTTGGGACAAACTCCTTTAAGGGATCAATTACAGACATTTCCCGAAATCAGTTCCATTCTTCTGAATAGGGTTGTTTTGGCAGCCGGCACATGGATTTCTGCAACTCTCATTCAGATGGAACAGATGCGAACATGTCTCTGACCAATCTGTGGCATGTGAAGGCAGACTGTGAGAAAACTCAATATTTTGCTCTTAAAGGGGTTGGCTACCTTTTGTGGATTTTTTTGGAAACCATAAACCCCCCTTCCTTGCCACACCTGCAAAGGGAAGCATACTCCTAGGAAAATAGTTAAGCTAATGGTAGTAATAAACATATAATTTAACACAACTTGTGGATGATCTCGTGGAGATTCAGACTCTTATTTAGGCCTCATGCACACGACAGTATTTTTTCCCGGTCCGCAAAACGGGTTCCGTTGTTCCATGATCCGTTTCCGTTTTTTTGTCCGTGTGTTTACCTTGATTTTTGGAGGATCACCAGACATGAAAAGTGAAAAAAAAAATCTAAGTCAAGTTTGCCTTGAAAATGATAGGAAAAAAACGGACACGGATCACGGACGCGGGTGACAATCTTGTGTGCCTCCGTGTTTTTTTACAGACCCATTGACTTGAATGGGTCCGCGAACCGTTGTCCGTGAAAAAAATAGGACAGGTCCTATTTTTTTCACAGACTGGAAACACGGATCACGGATGCGGATGACAAACGGTGCATTTTCAGATTTTTCCACGGACCCATTGAAAGTCAATGGGTCCGCAGAAAAACACGGAAAACGGAACAACGGACGCGGATGCACACAACGGTCGTGTGCATGAGGCCTAAGTGAAAGAAAACTACAAATGACAGGAGCGGACCCTAGCAAGCAGCTTGACATATCTCAAATTTTTGAAAGATTCTTCGATTTCTGGGAATGGTAACACATGCACTTAGAGATGAAATTCGATTCGGCTGCTTCGCCCAATTTTACCCAAAAATTAGCTTGGTGACGAATTACTTCACCACGAAGCACATTTTTTGTAAGTAGTGGGTGCAATGACAGGGAGCTGCGATAGTGCCGCTCCCCATCATTGTACCCCTCAGATGCCACGTTCATACATGATCGCAGCATCTGAGATTAATAATACAATGTAAAATTAACTGAATTTTTTTTTTTTATCATACCGCCTCCATTTGCTCGCGACGGGCCAGCCGCTGCCATCTTGCTTGAAGATCGTGCATAAATCTCGTTCGGCCCGAGATGACGTCGTCACGCCGCCCAGCGTGGTGACGTTATACGTCACCAAGCATGGATTTTCGCCCGAGATCTTTATTCAAGATGGCGATGCCCAGCCCGTCGCGAGCAAATGAAGGCGGTAAGAGTACTTCTTTTCCGTCACAGGAGTTCAATACCGGAAAAAAACTGATCAGATTTATCCTAATGCATTCTGAATGGAGAGCATTCCGTTCAGGATGCATCAGTTCAGTCCCTCTTAGGTTTTTTGGGCCGGAGAAAATACCGCAGCATTTTTCTCTTAGGCGAAAAATCCTGAACACTTATGGGAATGCCGTGTTCGGCATTAATTTCCATTGAAATGTATTAGTGCCGCATTGACGGATCTGTTCTTCCGGTCCACCCATGCACAGACTTTTAAATCTGTGAAAAAAATAAAAACCGGATCCATTTTTCCGGATGACAACCAGAAAGACGAATCCGGTATTGCAATGCATTTGTCAGACGGATCCGCATCCAGATCCGTCTGACAAATGCATCCGTTTGCGTCCGAATTGACGGATCCGGCAGGCAGTTCCGGTAATGGAACTGCCTGCCGGAATCCTCTGCCTCAAGTGTGAAAGCACACTTAGTATGATTTTATTTATTTTTTTACTCTATTTCAGGTAAGGCCTCTTTCACACTTGCGTTGTTGGGATCCGGCATGCACTTCCGTTGCCGGAGGTGCCTGCCGGATCCGTAACAACGCAAGTGTACTGAAAGCATTTGAAGACGGAACCGTCTTCCAAATGCTTTCAGTGTTACTATGGCACCCAGGACGCTATTAAAGTCCTGGTTGCCATAGTAGGAGCGGGGAGCGGGGGAGCAGTATACTTACAGTCCGTGCGGCTCCCCGGGCGCTCCAGAATGACGTCAGAGCGCCCCATGCGCATGGAGACGTGATCCATGTGATCACGTGATCCATGCGCTTGGGGCGCCCTGACGTCACTCTGGAGCGCCCGGGGAGCCGCACGGACGGTAAGTATGCTGCTCCCCTGCTCCCCGCTACACTTACCATGGCTGTCAGGACTTTAGCGTCCCGGTAGCCATGGTAACTATTCAGAAAAAGCTAAACGTCGGGTCCGGCAATGCGCCGAAACGACGTTTAGCTTAAGGCCGGATCCGGATCAATGCCTTTCAATGGGCATTGATCCCGGATCCGGCCTTGCGGCAAGTCTTCAGGATTTTTGGCCGGAGCAAAAAGCGCAGCATGCTGCAGTATTTTCTCCGGCCAAAAAACGTTCCGTACCGGAACTGAAGACATCCTGATGCATCCTGAACGGATTACTCTCCATTCAGAATGCATTAGGATAATCCTGATCAGTATTCTTCCGGCATAGAGTCCCGACGACGGAACTCTATGCCGGAAGAGAATAACGCAAGTGTGAAAGAGCCCTTAAATTGATTCGCTACCACGAAGCACAAGGAAGTTCGGCTTCGCGACTAATCAAATCTCTCCTGAAATTCGTATCGAATTCAACTTTGTTGGATTCGATTCACTCATCTCTGCATGCATTCCAACTTAAGGCCTCTTGCACACAGTCAGTATTTGGTAAGTATTTGTAAACCAAAACCAGGAATGGAACCTACGGAGAAAAGGTATAATTTTTTTGGACCTACTCCTGGTTTTGGCTGATGCAAAAATACTGACCGTGTAAAACATGCCTATTACATTAGGTTTCAAGTGCAGTTGTACTTCACATCATGTCAGATAATAAGCTACAGATGACAGAGATTATCAAATATTACATAATATACAACATAATGTTATTAGTTGTCAACCATTTTGTATACCAATAACATGCCTGAGGCAGTTGTCACTTCCTTCCACTGTTTTGCAGCTTAGGCAATGTCCTTTACTCAGCAAAAGCAGCATTGAACACAGGATAAAAGTCCTCACAGGCTCATTATATAAAATCTGCGCTCCGTCTTGATGTATGATGAGTAGTGATGAACGGCAGGGGCAATATTCGAATTTGCAATATTTCGCGAATATTTTGTAGACTATTCGTCATATATTTGCGAATTCGAGATTATATTCTTGATTGCGAAAATCGGCAATGTAATATTTGCGTAATGCGCGCAAAATACAGGCGTGGGTCACTTATGCTATATTTTTCAAGCTTTCTGAGACTGGAGAAAATGGTTGGCACGGCAGAACATTACAACAACTTTATATGTAGATAGAGTGCTCCAATATGTTCGCGCTTGTGAATTTTTGGCAATATCTGCTACACTATAGATCAATCTAACCTACACTGACTATCTCCCCCTAACTATCAGAATTATATACAGTTGCAAGAAAAAGTATGTGAACCCTTTGGAATTATATGCATTTCTGCACAAATTGGTCATAAAATGTGATCTGATCTTCATCTAATTCACAACAATAGACAATCACAGTCGGCTTAAACTAATAACACACAAAGAATTAAATGTTACCATGTTTTTATTGAACACACCATGTAAACATTCACAGTGCAGGTGGAAAAAGTATGTGAACTCTTGGATTTAATAACTGGTTGAACCTCCTTTGGCAGCAATAACTTCAACCAAACATTTCCTGTAGTTGCAGATCAGACGTGCACAACGGTCAGGAGTAATTCTTGACCATTACTCTTTACAGAACTGTTTCAGTTCAGCAATATTCTTGGGATGTCTGGTGTGAATCGCTTTCTTGACGTCATGCCACAGCATCTCAATCGGGTTGAGGTCAGGACTCTGACTGGGCCACTCCAGAAGGCGTATTTTCTTCTGTTTAAGCTATTCTGTTGTTGATTTACTTCTATGCTTTGGGTCGTTGTCCTGTTGCAACACCCATCTTCTGTTGAGCTTCAGTTGGTGGACAGATGGCCTTAAGTTCTCCTGCAAAATGTCTTAATAAACTTAGGAATTAATTTTTCCTTCGATGATAGCAATCCGTCCAGGCCCTGGCGCAGCAAAGCAGCCCCAAACCATGATGCCCCCACCACCATACTTCACAGTTGGGATGAGGTTTTGATGTTGGTGTGCTGTGCCTCTTTTTCTCCACACATAGTGTTGTGGGTTTCTTCCAAACAACTCAACTTTGGTTTCATCTGTCCACAGAATATTTTGCCAGTACTGCTGTGGAACATCCAGGTGCTCTTGTGCAAACTGTGAATGTGCAGCAATGTTTTTTTTGGACAGCAGTGGCTTCCTCTGTGGTATCCTCCCATGAAATCCATTCTTGTTTAGTGTTTTACGTATATCGTACATTCGCTAACAGGGATGTTAGCATATGCCAGAGACTTTTGTAAGTCTTTAGCTGACACTCTAGGAATCTTCTTCACCTCATTGAGCAGTCTGCGCTGTGCTCTTGCAGTCATCTTTACAGGACGGCCACTCCTAGGGAGAGTAGCAGCAGTGCTGAACTTTCTCCATTTATAGACAATTTGTCTTACTGTGGACTGATGAACAGCAAGGCTTTTGGAGATACTTTTATAACCCTTTCCAGCTAAGTCAACAATTCTTAATCGTAGGTCTTCTGAGAGCTCTTTTGTGCGAGGCATCATTCACATCAGGCAATGCTTCTTGTGAAAAGCAAACCCAGAACTGGTGAGTGAATTTTATAGGGCAGGACAGCTGTAACCAACACCTCCAATCTCATCTCATTGATTGGACTCCAGTTGGCTGACACCTCACTCCAATTAGCTCTTGGAGATGTCATTAGTCTAGGGGTTCACATACTTTTTCCACCTTCACTGTGATCGTTTACATGGTGTGTTCAATAAAAACATGGTAACATTTGATTATTTGTGTATTATTAGTTTAGGCAGACTGTGATTGTCTATTGTTGTGACTTAGATGAAGGCCAGATCACATTTTATGACCAATGTGTGCAGAAATCCATATCATTCCAAAGGGTTCAAATACCTTTTCTTGCAACTGTATATAAGTTAACTGTCTAATGTAATAACACAAAGCACAGAGCATAGCAATGTCACTGCTGTCTCTTTCATAACTGCAATAAACTTTAGAAAATAGCTGTTGGGGAGGTTCTTATATAGTAAGGGGTAGGCAACTTTTCTATTGGTTGCTAGGGATGTTGCTAAGCTGTGACAAAGCCTTCTCATTGGCCCACAACCCAGAAGAAGGGAGGGATGATCACCTGATGTGTAACAAACAAAAAAATATATATATATTTGTCATTACGAATATATAGCACTATATTCTAAGTATTCGCGAATTCTCGAAGTACAGATATTCGCGATGAAAATTAGCTTTTTGAATATTCACGCTCAACACTAATGATGAGAACATCTAGGCTCTATTTTCATTAATACCACTTGTCAATACATCAAATCACAGGCTCATGCTGGAGCCGAGGAGTAAATATAAATTCTGCTACTAAATGAGAATTTTTTCCAAGTTTAGAGGAATAGCATCACAGCAGCTCTGGAGGATATGGCTGATATCCCAGAAAGATGGAGAATTACCACGACACAGCAGTGATCTGAAGGGATAATTTACTGCACCAATAGACCCTAAACAGAGAGCCACACAGCACAGTGGACAACACAGCACTAATATACAATGGACAAGAAGCAATCAAAACACAGAAAGCTACACCAATGTCAGCACAAATATATACAATAAACTACATAGGGGGCAGAATTATAATACTTATATTCTTGAAAATAGGTGGTAGCATTATAGTAGTTATATTCTTGTACATAGGATACAGTATTATAGTAGTTATATTCTTGTACATAGGAGGCAGTATTATAGTAGTTATATTATTGTACATAGGAGCAGTATTATAGTAGTTATATTCTTGTACATAGGAGTAGTATTATAGTAGTTATATTCTTGTACATAGGAGCAGTATTATAGTAGTTATATTCCTGTACATAGGGGCAGTATTATAGTAGTTATATTCTTGTACATAGGAGCAGTATTATAGTAGTTATATTCTTGTACATAGTAGCAGTATTATAGTAGTTATATTCTTGTACACAGGAGGCAGTATTATAGTAGTTATATTCTTGTACATAGGAGAAGTATTATAGTAGTTATATTCTTGTACATAGGAGCAGTATTATAGTAGTTATATTCTTGTACACAGGAGCAGTATTATAGTAGTTATATTCTTGTACATAGGAGCAGTATTATAGTAGTTATATTCTTGTACATAGGAGCAGTATTATAGTAGTTATATTCTTGTACATAGGAGGCAGTATTATAGTAGTTATATTCTTGTACATAGGAGGCAGTATTATAGTAGTTATATTATTGTACATAGGAGCAGTATTATAGTAGTTATATTCTTGTACATAGGAACAGTATTATAGTAGTTATATTCTTGTACATAGGAACAGTATTATAGTAGTTATATTCTTGTACATAGGAGCAGTATTATAGTAGTTATATTCTTGTACATAGGATACAGTATTATAGTAGTTATATTCTTGTACATAGGAGTAGTATTATAGTAGTTATATTCCTATACATAGGAGCAGTATTATAGTATTATATTCTTGTACATAGGAGCAGTATTTTAGTATTACATTCTTGTACATAGAAGCAGTATTATAGTAGTTATATTCTTGTACATAGGAGTAGTATTATAGTAGTTACATTTTTGTACATAGAAGCAGTATTTTAGTAGTTTTATTCTTGTACAAAGGAGGCAGTTATAATAATAATAACAATAATAATAATAATATTTATTTATATAGCGCCACCATATTCCACGACGCTTTACAATTCAGAAGGTTCATGTACAACAAAAGTAACTGGCTAATATGCAACTGAAAGACTAGGAGTGAGGGCCCTGCTCGAAAGAGCTTACAATCTATGAGGAAATGGGGGTGACACAAAAGATTGTGATATGTAGTAGTCAAGCCATTACTGTGCTGAAAGCAGTGGTGTAGGCCAATCTGCTTCAGGTGTGGGACTGTTAGAAGATCGAGTTCAGGAGGTGGTGGAGAGGTTACTTGGGGAACAGTCATTTTAGGAAGCTTGATAAGACTGCCTGAAAAGGTGTGTTTTTAAGCACGTTTGAATGTAGGGAAGTTTAGAATTGACCTGTTGTTCTAGGGAAGAGCATTTTAGAGAGTAGGTGTAGCTCGAGAAAAGTCTTGAAGAAGGGAATTAGAAGTATGAATTATGGAAGATTTAATCTTAGGTCTCTAAGAAAATGGAGAGCATGAATAGGGTGGTAGACAGAAATGAGGGATAAGGGAGGAGATGTATGTAGGTGCAGCACTGTGGAGGGCTTTGTGGGTGAGGGTGAGAAGCTTGAACTGTATTCTGTGGTGGACGGGCAACCAGTGAAGTGACTAGCACAGGCAAGTAGCATCAGTATAGTGGGTGGATTTATAGATAAACCTGGCTGCAGCATTTAGGACAGACTGAAGGGGGGAGATTTTAGTGAGATGAAGACTTAGATTAGTAATGAGTTGCAGTAGTCAAGAAGTCGAGAATGAATTAAAGCAACAACAAGAGTTTTTGCCATTTCCACTGAAAGAAAAGGGCGCATTCTGGAGATATTCTTGAGGTGCAGAAGACAAGAGCGAGCAAGTATTTGATATGGGTAACAAAGAAAATATCTGAGTCAAAAATGGCCGCTGACGGGCATGTGCTGCCCAGAAGTTATGATAGTGCCGCTGACAGAAATTCAAATATGAAGTTTAGGTTAGTGCATAGATAGGGGAAAGACAAGAAGTAAAAT
This sequence comes from Bufo bufo, assembly GCF_905171765.1. NCBI lineage: Eukaryota > Metazoa > Chordata > Amphibia > Anura > Bufonidae > Bufo > Bufo bufo. Next base: position 213,725,923 of record NC_053396.1, on the reverse strand, counting down.
TTTTGAGAGGTTCAGTTTTAGATATAGAGAGGATATAATGTTAGAGACAGCTGCCAGACAATTACTGGTGTTTTGGAGTAAAGCAGGGGTGATGTCAGGGAATGAAGTATAAAGTTGGGTGTCATCAGCATAGAGATGGTATTGAAATCCAAATCTACTGATAGTATGTCTGATGGGGGCAGATTTATATCCCTAACCTGTCTTTGTCTGTATTTTTCCTCCCTATCTGCTGGACCTTATACTATGGAATGTCTGTTTATAATGGCTTATTCCGGATTTTAACTTTAAATGTGTTTTTGTACACTTAAATTTCTGTGAACACTTCTAATTAGAACACCTGGGATGACCAGCACCGCCCTGCTAGTTTAATAGGGGAGGGATTTGTTAAGTTCACGTCTATATATATACTGTGTTGGAAATTTATTGTGGAGGTCATGATTAAGAACCATCTGGTTCGAAACATGTAGACCGCATTGGGGCTTGTATTTTGAAGGTTCCGTTACCGCTTAAATTTTGGATTGTGGAATAAACACCGTCAAGCAAAGATACGAGGTGCTGGATTTTCTTTTACTTCAAGTCTACTGATAGTATGTCTGATGGGGGCTGTATAAAGAGAGGATGAGGAACGCCGACATCAAGAGGAAGAGAAGTAGAGCCAGCGAATGATACACTAAAGGAGCGGCCAGAGAGATAGGAAGAGAACCAGGAGAGAGCAGTGCCCTTAAGGTCAATTGAGTGAAGCATGGTGAGGAGGAGTTTGTGGTCTACGGTATCAAATGCTGCAGAGAGATCCAGAAGTATCTGTAGAGAATAATTGCCATTGCCTTTTGCTGTCAGAGGATTGTTAGGTACTTTAGTAAGAGCAGTTTTTGAAGAGTGGAGAGGCTGCAAGGCAGATTGTAAGGGGTCAAAGAGAGAGTTTGCAGAGAGACAACTTATTAAGCGAGAGTAGCACAGGTGGGTCAAGAGATGTTTTTTTCTAGTAGCTGGGTTATAACCGAATATTTGAAATCGGACAGAAAGATAACAGAAGAAAGAGAGAGGTTAAATATTGTAGTGAGGTGAGTGATGATAGCTGGGCAGAGAGACCACTGCTGCAGGTCGTGGGTCGAGAAAAAAGAGAAACCTGGAGACTTCTTTATCTGTTATGGGGTCAAAAGAGGAGAGAGAGCATGTTGAAGTGTGGGAGAGAGGAGGATTGAAATTGGTTGGGGACTGGGAGATTATTTCCTATTGGATATTGTAAATCTTATCTGTAAAGTAAGTGGCCATGTAGTCAGTGCAGAGGTCAGTTGAGGGTTCTGGAGCTTTAGGGCTTAGAAGGGAATGAAAAGTGTTAGAGAGTCATTTTGGGTAAAGTGTGAGTGAGGAAAATTGTATGTTTTAAGCATAAATTTATTATGGAGGAAGCCTGCTGATATTTGTGATTTTCTCCATATGCGTTCTTCACATCTGGATCACCACCAGAGAAAACGTGTTTCAGGTGTGTGCCAGGATTGCTGTGTTCTGTGTTGGTAATGTTGGATTGATATTGGAGCTACTTCATCTAGGGTGGTTTTGAGGGTATTGTTATGGCAGCCAGGTCTCTACTGGAGAGGAAATAAATTGGGGTAAGAGCTAACTGTAGGGTGTCAATAAGTTGCTGGCAGTTAATGGTGTGTAGGTTTCTATAAGTATAAAAAGCAGGATTGTCGTGAGAAGAGTGAGAGGTCTTACTAGTAAATGAAAGAATATTGTGGTCAGAAAGTGGGAAGGATGAGTTACTAAAGTTTGAGACTGAGCAATGGTGGAAGAAGACTAGATCAAGTGTATCGTCCATTTTGTGCGTTGCAAAGGAAGTAAGTTGTGATAGGACAAGAGAGGAGGTTATAGAAAGAAAGTGAGAGGCTGATGGAGATACAGTATGATCATCAATGGGGATATTAAAATCACCCATAATAAGAGTTGGTGATTCAGAAGATAGGAAGTGAGAAAGTCAAGCTGCAAAGTGATCCAGTAATTGGTGGGGGAAGTCTGGGGGATGATAGACAACTGCAACTCATAGGACGAATGGGCGGAAGAGTCTGATAGTATGGATTTCAAAAGAGTGGAATGTGAAAGAGGGTACAGGGGGAATGACCTGAAATGTGCACTATGGAATAAATAATATGCCTACTCCTTCACCAAGCGGCAGGGGAAGCAGTTTTAGAATGTTGAAGCCAGTTTTCTGTAAGGGCCAGCAAGTTCAGAGAGTGTGAGAGGAAGAAGTCATGGATTGTGAGGAGTTTGTTACAAACCGACCGTGTGTCTCAGTAAAAGTGCACAGTGCACAGTTAAAAGAGACTGGAGAAGATGTGCAGTTAATATTAATACGATTTTCAGGGTTTCTATGTGTAGCAGATAAGAAGCTGAAGTTGGCAATAGAGGGAGAGCCAAGGTTTGGTGAAATATCCCCTACAGTTAGTAGCAGGAGAAGAGAGAGAGGCAGCAAGTGGTTGAATTATATGTAAGGGTGTTTTTTATGCTGCACCATGGAGGAAGAAGGATCAAGGTTATGTATGAGGGTAAAAAGTGTATGGGAACTGAACCAGAGTGAGGAAAGGAGGGAGGGCTGATGTGGAGAGAAGTGAAAGGGGGTGGAAGTTATGGTTGATTTTTAAAGAAGACAGCTGTAACAATGAGAACCGTAGCAAGAAACTGGGTGAAACAATACTGTAACATACCTGTTCTGTGTTTAAGTTTGTTTGAATAGCACATATAACATCTCCATCTCCTGCTTAACTGCCGGGCGCTTAGGCAGTATGGCGCTTTGCAAGCTCGTGGTGCTTTTTAGCTCGTGTTGACCCCTGCGAGGACTTCCCTTTAGACTGTGTCTACATTTATAGGGAGCGTGGTTATAGAACTAGGGGTAATTTAGCTCAATTAATCACTTAAGCAAGACACATGAGAAGAGATGCTATGTGTAGGAACACAGAGCTAAGCATCCTAAGGATCTGGATGGGCCATAAAATCACTATAGATCACAAGCATTACAACAGTCACATGAAACACATAGGTCAATTGAAAGAACATCTAAAGGACTAAACACCATGAAATCACACTTGCAGAAAATAGTACACATGGATGATTGTGCAGAATTATATACCAGGGAAGATGGAGACTGAACAATTAGACCTGGGGAAAGCTGGGTGGAGCAGTTTTATCCAAATGCAATGCAGACATAACTGTGTGAAGAGAGGAGAGAAGCACAGTTTTACAACTGCCATGATTAACTGCCAGGCATATATTCAATATGGAGCTTTGGCAAAGATGGTGCTTTTTGACTCGAGCTGACTATTATAGTAGTTATATTCTTGTACATAGGGGGCAGTATTATAGTAGTTATATTCTTGTACATAGGGGGCAGTATTATAGTAGTTATATTCTTGTACATAGGAGCAGTATTATAGTAGTTATATTCTTGTAAATAGGAGGCAGTATTATAGTAGTTATATTCTAGTATATAGAAGTATTATTATAGTAGTTATATTCTGGTACATGGGAGCAGTATTATAGTAGTTATATTCTGGTACATAGGAGCAGTATTATAGTAGTTATATTCTTGTACATAGGAGGCAGTATTATAGTAGTTGTATTCTTGTAAATAGGAGGCAGTATTATAGTAGTTATATTCTAGTATATAGAAGTATTATTATAGTAGTTATATTCTGGTACATGGGAGCAGTATTATAGTAGTTATATTCTTGTATATAGGAGGCAATTTTTATTGTGAAAACAAACAAAAAAATACAATTAAAATACATTCTTACAAAAACAAAAAATAACAGGCATTGTACACACAATGACTACTCAACTAAAATGACTATAGAATCATATTAAACTTAGAAAGTCCACATTTGCTGGGGAGGAAAAAGAAGAGAGAAAAAAAAAACACACAAAATAACATCATATTTTCTGTTTTAAACCAAAGACACATTTCTCCATAATTTCCTATTATTCGGGTTACTCCTTATCTCTAATGACTTAACCCACTGGAGCTCAGACATTATTTGGCTTACGGCTGTGGTGTGGTGGAATGGCTCATTGTGTATAGACACGCGGGTTCTCATGTGCCAATGGTAATATTTTATGACCGAAATGATCAGGTACATTGTCCCCCTGTCTACATTCCTATTTCTGGATGGAACAGCATAGATTATATCAGGATAAGTCAGGGACTGCAGTAATGGGATGTTTAGCTTTTGTGACACCTCTTCCCATATTCTCCTCCCACCCCTGCAGTCAGATATTAAGTGCTCCATCGTCTCCTCCTGCTGACAACCGAGAGGACAGTTCCTATCTGAAACACTTAAAAATTTCAGGTTACCCCTAACAAATAGCTTTCCATGTAATGACAACCAAGCTATGTCAAATAATTTGGCGGGGAGTCGTTTCCCATTGAGGAGCTTCAGACTTTCTTGTAAAGTTCTAGTCACACAATCCCTCAAGACAAGTGGAGAACAAAAGAAAGCCCTACAGACCCTCACGTATAGATCTTTCCTTGGCTTACCCTCAATGTAGGACTTCTCTATCTTCCACCTTCTCACACACTTCAGTCCATAGTCCAGGTACTGGGGGAGGTAGTCACTCGTCCATCGACCCCTCTTGAGACTGCCGCCTCGCACCCAAGACTCTGCAAAAGGCATTATCCAGTCCCTGATACTATTCACCCACAGGAAGCTGTTCTCAGAGTCCAGGCAACCAAAATTAACTTTTAGAAACATGGAGTCAAAGAACACCCTTGGATTCAGCATATCCAACCCACCCTCTCTCTTCTGTAGGTAGGTGATCCCTCTTTTTATCAGGTTCAACCTGTTCCCCCACAACAGTTGGAAGAACAGGCTAAAGAGCCTAGCGGAGAAAGATTCCGGCAAAGGAAAAACGACAGAGACATACAAGAAGACAGGGACCAGGTAAGTCTTCAACATTTTAACCCTTTCTCTATAGGTCAGCCTCCAGTTCTTCCATCGCTGAACCTTTGCATTTCCGGCTTCCAACTTCTCTTCCCAATTTAGTTTGGCGTTATCATTCCTCCCAAATTTGACCCCTAGGATTTTAATATAGGTGGAGGCTCTCACAAATTGTGGCAGATCAAAGTCTGGATCACTGTCTGATATCCAGAGAGCTTGACTCTTCTCAAGGTTGACCAGAGACCCTGAGGCCTCCGAATAACTTCTGATGGCCGCAGACAACATCTCCACCTCACGAGGCTCAGATATCACTACAGTCACATCATCCGCATAGGCAACAACACTCAGGGGCAGGCAATGGGGGACTGGCACCCCCTGAAAACCACACTCCTGCAGTGACCTCAAGAATGGGTCTAAGGCAAATACATACAGCAGCGGACTCAGTGGGCAACCCTGTCTCACCCCTGCCTCAACCCTGAAGGTATCACCCTGCCAACCATTGACCAGAGGAAAGCTCTCAGCCTCGCAATACAGAGTCTTCAGCCAATCGATGAATTGCCCCGGAATACCGTACTTTGACAAAGTGGCCCATAGATACTCATGATCTACTCTGTCGAAGGCTTTAGCCTGGTCAAGACTCACAACATATCTCCCACCCCTCAGGGCTTTACATCTCTCAAACATCTCCCTTATCGAGATGACTGCTCCAGAGATGTTCCGCCCTTCTACTGTGCCAAACTGACAGCCTGACAACAGTGCTGAGGACAGACAAACTAATCTAGAAAACAGAATTTTTGCCAGAATCTTTCTGTCGACATTCAAGAGGGCAATCGGCCTCCAGTTCTTGATGTCACTCGGCTCTTTACCTTTGGACAGCAGAATCAGCGAGGACACTCTCATGGATGGAGGCATCAGGTGACTTTCTAGACAATTTGTATATACATCCACGAGGATTGGGGCCAAGAGGTCTCTGAATGTCCTATAGAATTCTGCTGTTATCCCATCTGGACCTGGTGTCTTCTTCAGATGTAACTTATCAATTGCCTCTTTAACCTCCGCCACCGTCAAATCTGCTGTCAAAGGAGAAAAGTCCAAATCATTAGTATCAGGGAGCGGAGTTGCCTCCAAGAATTGGGTCATCTTGTCTCTATCCAAAACCTTCCTCTGAAACAAGTCAGCATAGTAAGATCTCACCACCCCCAGGATACCCTCCCGAGATTCTTGCAAAACACCCTGGGGGTCAGTGAGACCGGTGACAGATTTATTTGCCACTCGCTCCCGGCAATTCTCAAAGGGATCAGGAGACCCTAAGGTCCCATAATCCCGTTCAAGAACCAGGGAGGTATACGTGCTGTACTGATACTGCCTTATCTCAGATTTCAGCCGGTCTATCCTTTGTTGGTCATCCCCTCCCGCCGAATATAGTGACTCCAATTCTTTCCGCAGCTTGAGATACTGGCCATACTTACTCTTCCCCTTTATAACTGACAGTCTCTTTAAGAGGGATCTGATCTCATCCTTGACATCCTCCCACCAGTCGGCCATATTGTCATAAAAGTCCACTCTCTCTAGCTGACTCCGTATAAGAGAGTGAACATGGCTCTGAACCGAATGGTCTTCTAATAGACTGGAATTAAGTCTCCATAACCCTCTACCTGTCCCAGAACACTTTGTGACACCCAAACAGAAATATAAGGCCAGATGGTCTGAATAAGGGACGATCTTCTCATCTTTTTCACCAATGGTCTCTGTAGGACTCACCAGAGCTAAATCTATCCGACTTCTTCTTTCACCACAAAAATAAGTAAATTTTGGTTTCCGACCACCCTGCACAAACACATCTGACAACCCGGCCTGTTGAATAATTCTGTTTAGGACCTTGGAGTCTCTGGTAAGAGGCCTATTAGAGGTCCTGTCACAAGATGTCCTGGTGGCATTGAAATCTCCAGCCATGATGACAGGGATAGATGTGAAGAGATATGGCTTCACTTCATTATAAAGGTTAACCCTTTCAGTCACTGTCTGCGAACCATAGATATTTATAAGACGGAGCCTCCTACCCCGAATAGTAACTTCCAGAATTAGGCACCTTCCCATCAATACCTCTGTCAACCTATGTATAGTTACATCATTGGTGTTAAAGAGGATAGAGACCCCGGCACTTGGTTCTACAGCCAGTGACCAAAAGGATGGACCAGACCGCCATTCACGCTCGGCTTCCCGTAAGAGTCCTAATGTATTCAAACGTGTCTCTTGTAAGAAAAAGACATCAGCATCAAGAGACCTTAGATGTTCATAAACCACATGCCTGGTCCTCCTCACTCTGACACTGTTCACATTACTGGAGAACACTTTAAGGGTAAAGTCAGCCATCAAAGCAAAGCAAAGCACAAGAAGCAGAGATATTCCCCCCATCATCATGGATCTGAGTCTGAGCCCACCTGCCGACCACCTGTCTCCATGTCTGATTCGGACAGACGTTTAGCTCGCGGGGGTTTCCTTTTTGTGGGGGGATCGCCCTCTTGGTCCTCATTAAATTCATCTACCACCCTCTTTAACTCTCTCTCCATCTCTTCCTCAGCGTCTGAGTCTGATAGGACACCGTACCTATTTGTGATAGTCATGACACCTGACCCGGGGTCTACTTTCTTTTTGGAAGGTTTTTGGACAGTGGTCCATTCCCCCTCAGGCTTACGGCTGGTTTTGTCCTTCTTCCGTTTCTTCTGGGATTTATTGATGCAGGGGCAGAAGACGACGTGCCCACAACCTGCTCAGTGACCTCCCCGTTCCCCTCAGTGGCTCCTGGCTGGGACTGGTCAGGCACTATGTCTCCCATATTGTCACCCATGTTGTGCTGAGGCTCGGGCGGTGTCACTGCTGACCCTGACAACAGCGTCTCCTCCTCTAGGTCATCTGCCACTTCCAGCAAGTCCTCACCAGGGAAGTCCTTACAAACATTATGCCAGGCGTCTGGACAGTCCCTGTGGGAGTGACCGATCCTGCCACACAGGTTGCACCGGATGTTCTGGCAGGTGGCGCTGACATGGCCGATCTCCCCGCATAAATTACATTTTACCAGGGTGCACACACTCGCAATATGACCGGCCTTTCCGCATTTAAAACATTTTCTAGGCTGACCCGCATAGAAGCATACCCCTTTCTCCCGGCCAATAAAGAATGAGTTGGGCAGATGTTGGGTAATGTTGTTAACCTGCCGTAACTTTACCAGGACCTTCCACCCACTAGTCCATATGCCATCCTCATCCCTGGTCTTGGTCAAATCTGACATTAGGTCACAGTGTCTTTTTAGCCATACAACAATATCCTGGTGTGGTACCGACTCGTTCCAGAATATTATGGTGACATTTGCTGTGTCCGGTCTAGAGATGGGGATGAGGCTGAACTTATTCCAGCCATCAGCATCTCTCACCCGGGCGAAATGAGCCCAGAAGCGGTCCAGGTCAGACATGAGTTTAAAACTGACGTCATACCCCTGCCTGTCAGGAAGGTTTATCACTGCCAGGATGTTAGATGGCAGGAAACCCATTTGGTGGCACAGAAGTTCACAGACCACAAACCTCCTGTCAGGCAACTCCTCCTTGGCCCCTCTATGCCTGAACCTGACCACGTTCCTCCTCTTAAAAGCCTGACCTGTATAGTTCACATTAGACCTGAAGGATGGTGACCCACGGCTCCAGGCATTACCAGAGGAGACACCACCAGTTCCACCCTCCTGCTGTACTTGGGGGCGCTGTGGTGGCTGCTGACCGCCTGCACTATGAGGGTCTGACACTCCTGGTGTAACTAAAGGGGGGAAGTGCTGTGCATCAGACTGTACAGCCCCCTCCCCACCATCATCCTCAATACTCTGCGGGTCACAAGCCTCTGAAGGCTGATCTAATGGTGGACCCGACTCTAGAGATGACCCCAAATCCCACACAGACTGTGAAGCGCTCCCCTCTGCAGAAACATCATCAGTAACATCACATACAGTCATATCAATGCAGTCACTAGCAGTATGATCCTGCTCTACAGAGCCCCGACAGTCCTGCTGAGCCATGACCTGTGAGCTCTCTGCTGCACTGCTGCCTTCAGGCAAGAGTGCATAGTCCTGCTGCTCTCTACTGCCCCCCAGGGCTTGTGGTGACTGCACTGCTACTGCAGAGTTACCTTCAGGCGAGAGTCCACAGTCCTGCTGCTCTCTACTGCCCCCCAGGGCTTGTGGTGACTGCACTGCTACTGCAAAGTTACCTTCAGGCGAGAGCCCACAGTCCTGCTGCTCTCTACTGCCCCCCCAGGACTTGTGGTGACTGCACTGCTACTGCAGAGTTACCTTCAGGCGAGAGTCCACAGTCCTGCTGCTCTCTACTGCCCCTCAGGGCTTGTGGTGACTGCACTGCTACTGCAGAGTTACCTTCTGGCTTGAGTCCATAGTCCTGCTTCACATCACAAACTGCTGGGACTTGTGGTACCTTTTGAGGAGTCTCTGCAGGTCTTTGCTGTTGCTGGACACTTTCTCCCACTTCTCTGTACAAATTCCCTTTCTCAAAAGGGAAGCTGGCTGGTCTGAGGACTGGTCTTGCACAGGCCTGCTGGGTGTCATCTGGACAGGTTGGAGACTTGGGTTTAGATGGAGATTGTTCTGGCGCAGGTCTTCCCCCATGTCCCTCAAGTCTTTGCTGGTTCCTGAAGGACTCAGCGACTGGTCCCATCTGCTCCAGTACAGCCTCCATGACCTGCACAGTCTCAGCGAGCTGCACAGCGAGGGAGCTCAGCTTCTTGTCGTGGACAACCTGATTGTTGGGGTTTGCTACCTTTAGCTTATAGACACAATCTATCTGTTTCTGCAGCTGTAGTTTTGTTCTTTTTAATGTCTCTAGTCTCTTGACCAGAGCTGGGATCCTCTCGGCCAGACATAGTTCTGGTGCACGCTGAGTATTGGGGGGTTGTGTACTCACAGAATGGCTCCTTACAGGCGTCCCTCTGCTTGGTCCTTGCACTGGACTTGGTGCAGCCGTGGTCACTGCTGCGAGGTCACTATCTCCAGATTGGGGACTGGACCCCTGGTTCTTCCCAGTGACTGCACTTGTGGCCCCATGAAGCCTTCCTTCAGTATTCCCTCTGGTCTCATCTGTCGGGTTGGCGACTTTTGCGCTGTTCCCACTCCCGTAACGTGTGCGGTCAGACCGTATCAGGACAGGCTGCTGCAGATTCTCCTGCATGGTCTGCTTCTCCAGGGATGTTCTCCTCTGTCTGCCTGCGGGTGGGGTGGATTGCACACCTGCAGCCATGGTCTTACTCAGTGATGTCTCCTTCTTTACTTCAAACATTTTCTTTTCATCTTTACTTCCTGCTGCACTGGGACTGGCAACACTCGGAACATTCCTTCCTTCCAAAGAAACTTTTGGATAATTATCCATGGAGTGAGAGGTCTGGGAATTATTTCCCAGAATAGGCCTTGGAGCCTGGGCCTTGCTTGGGGAGCATCCCCACCCAGAGTGGCCCCGCCCTGGGCTTTCTCCAGACATCCAAAGCCTCAGGAGAGCTACTGACACACGTCCTCACAGCTAGGAGGCAGTATTATAGTAGCTATATTCTGGTACATAGGAGCAGCATTATAGTAGTTATATTCTGGTACATAGGAGCAGCATTATAGTAGTTATATTCTTGTACATAGGAGCAGTATTATAGTAGTTATATTCTTGTACATAGGAGCAGTATTATAGTAGTTATATTCTTGTACATAGGAGGCAGTATTATAGTAGTTGTATTCTTGTAAATAGGAGGCAGTATTATAGTAGTTATATTCTAGTATATAGAAGTATTATTATAGTAGTTATATTCTGGTACATGGGAGCAGTATTATAGTAGTTATATTCTTGTATATAGGAGGCAGTATTATAGTAGTTATATTCTTGTACATAGGAGCAGTATTATAGTAGTTATATTCTTGTACATAGGAGGCAGTATTATAGTAGTTGTATTCTTGTAAATAGGAGGCAGTATTATAGTAGTTATATTCTAGTATATAGAAGTATTATTATAGTAGTTATATTCTGGTACATGGGAGCAGTATTATAGTAGTTATATTCTTGTATATAGGAGGCAGTATTATAGTAGTTATATTCTGGTACATAGGAGCAGCATTATAGTAGTTATATTCTTGTACATAGGAGCAGTATTATAGTAGTTATATTCTTGTACATAGGAGGCAGTATTATAGTAGTTGTATTCTTGTACATAGGAGCAGTATTATAGTAGTTATTTTCTTGTACATAGGAGGCAGTATTATAGTAGTTGTATTCTTGTAAATAGGAGGCAGTATTATAGTAGTTATATTCTAGTATATAGAAGTATTATTATAGTAGTTATATTCTGGAACATGGGAGCAGTATTATAGTAGTTATATTCTTGTATATAGGAGGCAGTATTATAGTAGTTATATTCTGGTACATAGGAGCAGCATTATAGTAGTTATATTCTTGTACATAGGAGCAGTATTATAGTAGTTATATTCTTGTACATAGGAGCAGTATTATAGTAGTTATATTCTTGTACATAGGAGCAGTATTATAGTAGTTATATTCTTGTACATAGGAGCAGTATTATAGTAGTTATATTCTTGTACATAGGAGCAGTATTATAGTACTTATATTCTTGTACATAGGAGCAGTATTATAGTAGTTATATTCTTTTACATAGGAGCAGTATTATAGCAGTTATATTCTTGTACATAGGAGCAGTATTATAGTAGTTATATTCTTGTACATAGGAGGCAGTATTATAGTAGTTATATTCTTGTACATAGGCGCAGTATTATAGCATTTATATTCTTGTACATAGGAGGCAGTATTATAGTAGTTATATTCTTGTACATAGGAGCAGTATTATAGTAGTTATATTCTTGTACATAGGAGCAGTATTATAGCAGTTATATTCTGGTACATAGGAGGCAGTATTATAGTAGTTATATTCTGGTACATAGGAGCAGTATTATAGTAGTTATATTCCTGTACATAAGAGCAGTATTATAGTAGTTATATCCCTGTACATAGGAGCAGTATTATAATAGTTATATTCTGGTACATAGGAGCAGTATTATTGTAGTTATATTCCTGTACATAAGAGCAGTATTATAGTAGTTATATCCCTGTACATAGGAGCAGTATTATAGTAGTTATATTCTTGTACATAGGAGCAGTATTATAGTAGTTATATTCTTGTACATAGGGGGCAGTATTATAGTAGTTATATTCTTGTACATAGGAGCAGTATTATAGTAGTTATATTCTGGTACATAGGAGCAGTATTATAGTAGTTATATTCTGGTACATAGGAGCAGTATTATAGTAGTTATATTCCTGTACATAAGAGCAGTATTATAGTAGTTATATCCCTGTACATAGGAGCAGTATTATAGTAGTTATATTCTGGTACATAGGAGCAGTATTATTGTAGTTATATTCCTGTACATAAGAGCAGTATTATAGTAGTTATATTCTTGTACATAGGAGCAGTATTATAGCAGTTATATTCTTGTACATAGGAGGCAGTATTATAGTAGTTATATTCTTGTACATAGGAGCAGTATTATAGTAGTTTTATTCTTGTACATAGGAGCAGTATTATAGCAGTTATATTCTGGTACATAGGAGCAGTATTATAGTAGTTATATTCTTGTACATAGGAGGCAGTATTATAGTAGTTATATTCTGGTACATAGGAGCAGTATTATAGTAGTTATATTCTTGTACATAGGAGCAGTATTATAGTAGTTATATTCTGGTACATAGGAGCAGTATTATAGTAGTTATATTCCTGTACATAAGAGCAGTATTATAGTAGTTATATCCCTGTACATAGGAGCAGTATTATAGTAGTTATATTCTGGTACATCGGAGCATTATTATTGTAGTTATATTCCTGTACATAAGAGCAGTATTATAGTAGTTATATTCTTGTACATAGGAGCAGTATTATAGCAGTTATATTCTTGTACATAGGAGGCAGTATTATAGTAGTTATATTCTGGTACATAGGAGCAGTATTATAGTAGTTATATTCTTGTACATAGGAGCAGTATTATAGTAGTTATATTCTTGTACATAGGAGCAGTATTATAGTAGTTATATTCTTGTACATAGGAGGCAGTATTATAGTAGTTGTATTCCTGTACATAAGAGCAGTATTATAGTAGTTATATCCCTGTACATAGGAGCAGTATTATAATAGTTATATTCTGGTACATAGGAGCAGTATTATTGTAGTTATATTCCTGTACATAAGAGCAGTATTATAGTAGTTATATCCCTGTACATAGGAGCAGTATTATAGTAGTTATATTCTTGTACATAGGAGCAGTATTATAGTAGTTATATTCTTGTACATAGGGGGCAGTATTATACTAGTTATATTCTTGTACATAGGAGCAGTATTATAGTAGTTATATTCTGGTACATAGGAGCAGTATTATAGTAGTTATATTCTGGTACATAGGAGCAGTATTATAGTAGTTATATTCCTGTACATAAGAGCAGTATTATAGTAGTTATATCCCTGTACATAGGAGCAGTATTATAGTAGTTATATTCTGGTACATAGGAGCAGTATTATTGTAGTTATATTCCTGTACATAAGAGCAGTATTATAGTAATTATATTCTTGTACATAGGAGCAGTATTATAGCAGTTATATTCTTGTACATAGGAGGCAGTATTATAGTAGTTATATTCTTGTACATAGGAGCAGTATTATAGTAATTTTATTCTTGTACATAGGAGCAGTATTATAGCAGTTATATTCTGGTACATAGGAGCAGTATTATAGTAGTTTTATTCTTGTACATAGGAGCAGTATTATAGCAGTTATATTCTGGTACATAGGAGCAGTATTATAGTAGTTATATTCTTGTACATAGGAGGCAGTATTATAGTAGTTATATTCTGGTACATAGGAGCAGTATTATAGTAGTTATATTCTTGTACATAGGAGCAGTATTATAGTAGTTATATTCTGGTACATAGGAGCAGTATTATAGTAGTTATATTACTGTACATAAGAGCAGTATTACAGTAGTTATATCCCTGTACATAGGAGCAGTGTTATAGTAGTTATATTCTGGTACATAGGAGCAGTATTATTGTAGTTATATTCCTGTACATAAGAGCAGTATTATAGTAGTTATATTCTTGTACATAGGAGCAGTATTATAGCAGTTATATTCTTGTACATAGGAGGCAGTATTATAGTAGTTATATTCTTGTACATAGGAGCAGTATTATAGTAGTTTTATTCTTGTACATAGGAGGCAGTATTATAGTAGTTATATTCTGGTACATAGGAGCAGTATTATAGTAGTTATATCCCTGTACATAGGAGCAGTATTATAGTAGTTATATTCTGGTACATAGGAGCAGTATTATAGTAGTTATATCCCTGTACATAGGAGCAGTATTATAGTAGTTATATTCTTGTACATATGAGCAGTATTATTGTAGTTATATTCCTGTACATAAGAGCAGTATTATAGTAGTTATATCCCTGTACATAGGAGCAGTATTATAGTAGTTATATTCTTGTATATAGGAGCAGTATTATAGTAGTTATATCCCTGTACATAGGAGCAGTATTATAGTAGTTATATTCTGGTACATAGGAGCAGTATTATTGTAGTTATATTTTTATGAATAGGGATCAGTTGTGTAATGATTAGTTATCTTAACATACAAGCTAACTCTATTGTAAACACTGATTCAGCAATTTGTTTCAAAGGTAGAATTCATTTTCTACCCATAAGATAAAATGTGATCTAGTCACAACTGCAAATGTTTGAAAAATGAAATACATAGCCGCGCCAATAATTATCAACAGTTTAGTACAAAAAGGTGTTTAATTGTTTTTTTTTTGTTGCTAAAAGCGAATCTCAATACAAAAAGACATCATATCACAAGTACATACTAAATGCTAAAACACTAGGTAACAATCACATGGAAAGTACCTATGAATTTTAGTGGACAATAAAGCTGTCAGACAGCTTCTTCCAAGATAATGGATTGCATTAAAGGGGCATAGATGCCCATGATGAGAACATAGTCCTACCACTTTACAAATCATTAGTCAGACCACACATGGAGTATTGTGTACAGATCTGGGCTCCTGTGAACAAGGCAGACATAGCAGAGCTGGAGAGGGTCCAGAGGAGGGCAACTAAAGTAATAACTGGAATGGGGCAACTACAGTACCCGGAAAGATTATCAACATTAGGGTTATTCACTTTAGAAAAAAGTAGACTCAGGGAAGATCTGGTGATGGTGGTGAGGAGGTGGTGATGGTGAGTACAATAAAGGAATTCAAGAGGGGCCTGGATGTATTTCTGGAGCGTAATAAAATTACAGGCTATAGCTACTAGAGAGGGGTCGTTGATCAATGGAGTTATTCTGATTGCCTGATGGGAGTCGGGAAGGAAAATCTTCCACCTTAAATGTGGAAAATTGGCTTCTACCTCACAGTGTTTTTTTTTCCCTTCCTCTGGATCAACTTGCAGGATAACAGGCCGAACTGGATGGACGGAGGGCGTTTTTTAGCCTTATAAATAAGCTATGTTATTAATTTACTATATACAGTAACAATCTGGCTGAGACTTGGTTGCCTGTAGACAATTGCAGCCATTACCACAATTCATGTTATCAGTAAGAAGATTTACTACTATATATTTGGTTAGTTGTCATTAGAACTATCTAACTTTATACAGAGATTTGATAGGAGGGGCATTCACAATATAATCCAAGCATTTAGTATAATCTAGTGTTTAACACGTATTCTTGCTTTAATATTCACCTTTCTATAGAAGTTAATATGGTGGTTGTTACTTTACTTTCATATTTCTGCTGTGTCATTCCCTATGTCTGCATTATGATGTTGGAATATTTTATAAACTGATGGCACCGTAGTCAGTGTTTCTGGTTTTGCATTGTAAATAATCATTGTTATTCATCTTTGGGTATTTTCTCAAGAGGGTGAAGTTATACTTGGTTTTGAGGACAGGCCAACGCGGCTCGGCCTGTGTCACATTATAAAATCAGGCAAAGCAGCATTAGAGCTGAAATGTCAATATTGGAATTGATGGTAAGTAAGGCTTGTGCTGCGATTCTTGGAAAGATGCTTGTGTGGCATCAACTGTACCCTCTGGCAATCACTCCTTCAACAGCTGTGGCCTCTGTAGAAGTCAATGGGAGCCGCTGTAATCCCAGGGCTGTTCAGCAGTAACAAAGTAAATTAATGTTGTGGCTGCGCAGGGATAAGATTCACCATGCATTTCAATAGCAACTCAAATTCTGTAACGTAAGCCGTGCTAGGCGGCATAGCTCCAACCTCAAAGATGAGGAATATATATATACCATGGTTATTGTGTTGCGGAACACAGTCATTAATAAGAGCTAAAATATTTATCTTGCAAAAGAAATTACAAGATGTGAGACTGAACTAAAAGAAGTATGAATCAGTACATCATGTCCATTAACAGTCATTTGTTTTATAAGGTTTTTAGCAGTGCAAGCAGTTTACAAATAGTGATAAGCAAACCAGAACTCAAGTCCGGGTTCGGGTTCGTGTTCAGGTGATTTTATTATTTTCCGTTATAACATGGCTATATCGAAAAATAATATCCAAAAGAGAAGGCGCAAGTTTGTCCTTTTGATCTAGTATTCCCTCTTTTGGTTAAAATAAGGCCACATGATCCAATTGTCACGTTCGGGTGTCGGAGGGAAACACCACATTGAACATAGGAGGTAACGGGGTGAGGGAATAAGGCCTGGAAACTAGGGAAAGGAGATGGACACCTCCTAGTAAAACCCTAGTCAAAGTCCTGACTAACTACCAGTATGAACAGACCCCAGAGGTAGGTGAGTTCATACACCGTAATACAGATCCCAGAGTTAGGTGAGTTCATACACCGGAATACCTAGTGTTCTAACTGACCCTATAGGACCCTGGTACTAATGTCAGGACTGAGACAACCTGTTCCTCCAAAAGGAAGGATGCACAGTAGTCTCCCTCAGGCTTTAATACAAATGACAGGGAAATGCAACACACAAAAAAAGCCCAAACAAAATACAAAAGGGAAAGAAAACACTTAACTTCAAGTGACTATAGCAGCACCAGGAACTCAGCCGAGATGCACACATCAGCTATCCACAACTCCAACAGAAGCTACCTGTCCAAAAATAAAGTCACCACCTGGATTTAACTAAGCAGATAGTTCTGAGCCTCCTATTGGATAATTACTGCATGGGCGATTATCTTTCAGCTGGCAACAAGTTATTTAACCCCAACTGATGCAATGAATTGCTTCTCATTTCTTAAACAACCATGTCGAAAGACACATCTCGTGGTCGTGGAAAAGATGTTAGTCTGCTTGAGAAGGGTCAAATCATTGGCATCATCAAGCAGAGAAAACATCTAAGGAGATGGCAGAAACTACTAAAATTGGGTAAGAACTGTCCAACGCATTATTAAAAACAGGAAGGATAGTGCGGACCCATCGTATTTGAAGAAGAAATGTAGTGGGGAAAAAATCCTGAATGATTGTGATTGGCGATCACTTAAACGTTTGGTGAAATAAAATCGAAGGAAAACAACAGTAGAACTCAGGGCTATGTTTAATAGTGAAAGTAAGAGCATTTCCACACGCACAATGCAAAGGAAACTCAAGGGATTGGGACTGAACAGTTGTGTAGCCGTAAGAAATCCACTAATCAGTGAGGCAAACCAGAAAAAAAGGCTTCAATTTGCTAGGGAGCATAAAGATTGATGGGCGCATCAGGGTAAGAAGAGAGGCAGATGAAGTGATGCACCCATCATGCCTAGTGCCTACCCCCAGATGAAGGTACGCCGAAACGCGCGTTGGGGTTGGCGCCATCCTGGAGGAGACGCAGTATGGGTAATTGTCCGATGTCCTTTTGATTACAGATGATTTGTTTGCATTTGCACTTTATCTTCCTATGTATTGCATTGATGGACTGATGTATGGACATGCATCCGCTGTATGTTTCCTCCAGTGATGTCGTCTCTCTTTTTATCTCCTGCACCATTCTTTCTTTTAATCATGTTTGGGATTAAATTTATGTGATTTTGTAATAAAGTATCAATTCATTATAAGCGGCCTGGCATTTTTTGTAGGTTTTGTATTGTGGTAGTTTGCCATAGGCTTATGCCAGTTAATTACTTCTTTAAGTAATCATTCCCTGGTTGGGGTATATTTTGTTTTTTTGCCTACTGTACAAGCCTGTGGGGGCAGTGCTATGATCTGGGGTTGCTGCAGTTGGTCAGGTCTAAGTTCAGCAACAGTATGTGCTCCAAGAATGAGGTCCGTGGACTACCTGAACATACTGAATGACCACGTTATTCCATCAATGTATGTTTTCTTCCCTGATGGCACGGGCATATTCCAAGATGACAATGCCAGGATTCATCAGGCTCAAATTGTGAAAAAGTGGTTCAGGGAGCATGAGGCATCATTTTAACACATGGATTGGCCACCACAGAGTCCAGACCTTAACTCCATTGAGAATCTTTGGGATGTGCTGGAGAAGGCTTTGCGCAGCAGTCAGACTCTACCATCATCAATGCAAGATCTTGGGGGGAAATTAATGCAACACTGGATGGAAATAAATCTTGTGACATTGCAGAAGCTGATCGAAACAATGTCATAGCGAGTGCGTGCCGTAATCAAAGCTAAAGGCGGTCCAACAAAATATTAGAGTGTGTGACCTTTTTTTCTTTTGGTGTCGACTTTTTTTTTTGGACAGGCAGTGTATAAACCCCATAGCATAGTGGGAGAAACAACAATAAATAGAGGAGAAGAAATGACCCTAATAGCCACACCTGGGGAAAGAAGGTGTGGCAAGCACCAGAAGCAACACAGACGTCATTTGATCCAAACGGAAAACGTCATATGTAATTTCATCAAACCACATGTTGCCAGTCTGACCGATCTCCTGCCACATGTCGCGGGAATGTTTGTGACACCAATGCTTTTATTTATTTTTCATGCTCCGTTATCCCCTCCTCAGTCCATAGGAGATCTTGCTAGGCCACGTTATCTGGATGCATTAGCTTAGCCGCATCTAGCGTACCATCTCCCGGCTAGCTAGTCATGTGACCACGGCTCTTGTGATCAGCTACGATCACGTGACTGCCTGGAAAGAGCACATATTCAGCATCACTCCTCTTTTCCTGAACAACCGGTCATGTGCCCGCAAGGACAGCGATCACGTGACCGGCATATACAGTACAGACCAAAAGTTTGGACACACCTTCTCATTCAAAGAGTTTTCTTTATTTTCATGACTATGAAGGCATCAAAACTATGAATTAACACATGTGGAATTATATACATAACAAACAAGTGTGAAACAACAGAAAATATGTCATATTCTAGGTTCTTCAAAGTAGCCACCTTTTGCTTTGATTACTGCTTTGCACACTCTTGGCATTCTCTTGATGAGCTTCAAGAGGTAGTCCCCTGAAATGGTCTTCCAACAGTCTTGAAGGAGTTCCCAGAGATGCTTAGCACTTGTTGGCCCTTTTGCCTTCACTCTGCCGTCCAGCTCACCCCAAACCATCTCGATTGGGTTCAGGTCCGGTGACTGTGGAGGCCAGGTCATCTGGCGCAGCACCCCATCACTCTCCTTCATGGTCAAATAGCCCTTACTATTAAAGTTTTCCCAATTTTTCGGCTGACTGACTGACCTTCATTTGTTAAAGTAATGATGGCCACTCGTTTTTCTTTACTTAGCTGCTTTTTTCTTGCCATAATACAAATTCTAACAGTCTATTCAGTAGGACTATCAGCTGTGTATCCACCTGACTTCTCCTCAACGCAACTGATGGTCCCAACCCCATTTATAAGGCAAGAAATCCCACTTATTAAACCTGGCAGGGCACACCTGTGAAGTGAAGACCATTTCAGGGGACTACCTCTTGAAGCTCATCAAGAGAATGCCAAGAGTGTGCAAAGCAGTAATCAAAGTAAAAGGTGGCTACTTTGAAGAACCTAGAATATGACATTTATTCAGTTGTTTCACACTTGTTTGTTATGTATATAATTCCACATGTGTTAATTCATAGTTTTGATGCCTTCAGTGTGAATCTACAATTTTCATAGTCATGAAAATAAAGAAAACTCTTTGAATGAGAAGGTGTGTCCAAACTTTTGGTCTGTACTGTATATATTAATTTATTTCATTTTTTACTTTAAGTCCTATTCATTTCTCTTTCATTTCATTAACATCTGCAACCTGAGATTCTAATCACTATGTGTTGACACTCGAAACATGGAATGCCTCTCAAAGGCTTCTGTTTTGCATTCCGTCATAATAGAAGTTTATGGGCAGCGTAACGGATCCATCCTGGTTTTTGTTATGCAGGAGTACCGCATAAAGGAAGCCAGGACGGATCCATTATGACGGAAAGGTTTCCGTTTTGCATTCCGTCTTAAGAATAGCATTATTTTCCGATATAACCGTTATAATGGAAAATAAAGTGAAGTTCAGGTCCTTATTGACTTCAATTGGATTCAGGGTGAAGTTCAGGTCAAGTTCAAGTCCCGAACTTTGACCTGAAGTTCGGCTCATCCCTATTTACAATATGACAACCAATCTAAACCTACAGTATGAAACAAAAAGCACAACCCACCTGAAACTAATGGACACATATCACAACCCTCCTTAAGGGTGTTTTCTGGGATTTTTTATCTAAAGACCTATACTCCGGATAGGTTGTGAGTATCTAATTAGTGTGGGTCCGTCACCCGGGACCCTGACCAGTCAGCTGTTTGAGAAGGGACTAGCACTCACATTTTTTTTTTTTAATCATAGATCTTTATTTAGCACTCGCATTAACGCTGTGGCCTTCTGTCTGCTCATCAAGCCCAGCTCCATCCATTGTATAGAGGCTGTGCTAGATATCCCGCTCAGCCCTATTCACTTCAATGGGCAGAGCTGCTCCTAGGCCATGTGACCGATGAATGTGATGTCACATGGCCTAGGGAAAGCTGGAGAAGGTTGAGGCACTAATGCGAGCACCTGTGTCCTCTCAAACAGCTGATTGGTGGGGGTCCCGAGTGTCAGACCCCCACCGATCAGATACTGATGACCTATTTGGAGGATAGTTCATCAGTTAAATAATTCTGGACAACTCCTGGCCCATATGAAACAATGTAAAATACCTTTCAGGGGCAGACCTTTCAGAAACAATGTAGCATATATAATAACCTAACCGAAACAAGGGAACACGTATCACAGCCCCCCTTAAACTGGGTTTCATACATCATAAAGTACTGAAACAATGTAGTATACATCATGATCTACTTGAAAGAATTCAAGTCACATCGCATCCCGCCTAAAACAACACAACTTATCGCAAAAAAAAAAAAAAAACTCTAGCAATACCGCAACATACATGACAACCCTCTGGAAACAATGTAACAAATCACAACCTTCCTGAAACAATGTTACATATCCTGAGACAATATTACACACATCACATCCTACTTATAACAATGTGACAGAGATTGCAACTTTTCTGAACTAACCGCCATCAAAACCCTCTTTAAACATTATAAGGGGCGTTTTTGTACTGGCACACATAAGAGGGGCCTTATTGAGATATTGGTTCTACTAGAGACAATACAAGGGGACATGTTTTGTACTGGCAGATGTTATAACATGGAATTTTTGTACTGGCATGCATTATAAGGGGACTTTTTCGTACTAGCATACAGTATAATGGGGCATTTTTGTGCTTGCATACATTATAAGGGGATACTTTTTGTACTGGTGCACATTATAATAGGGTATATTTTATACTAGCACACATTAGGCTACATGCACACGACTGTGATGTTTTTGCAGGTCCGCAAACCGCGGATCCGCAAAAAACGGAAGCCGCCCGTGTGCCTTTCGTAATTTGCGGAACGGAACGGGCGGCCCATTGTAGACATGCCTATTCTTGTCCGCAAAACGGACAAGAATAGGACATGCCATATTTCTTTTGCGGGGCCACGGAACGGTGCAACGGATGCGGATAGCACACAGAGTGCTGTCCGCATCTTTTGCAGCCCCATTGAAGTGAATGGGTCCGCATCCGAGCCGCAAAAACTGCGGCTCGGATGCGGACCATAACTACGGTCGTGTGCATGAGGCCTTAACAAAGTCATCATGCTGGTCTTCTGGTTGAAGAAAGAGAACATCTACATCAGAGGAGGCATCATTGGATTTAATAGGCTCATGGTGCTGTATTCTCCTGTATGTTTGGTAGTGTGAAATATAATCTTAAATATAAAATCTCTCTGTGAAATCTGAAGGAACCGCTGACGGGGGCTTAGAAAAGAGCCAATGACAGCGGGTGAGAAGATTGTCACTCGGCTTTTCCAGTTCATGGGGGGAAACATTAACACCGGGTTCACACCTGAGCGTTCTGAAAGGAGCGCTCTGTATGCGCGATTGTACGGGCGTTTACAAGCGCGCATACAGAGACAAGCGAAAGCCCATTGTCGCGCGTTCCCGAAAGTCTATGTACGGGAACGCGCGACAAACGCCCAAAAAAACGCTC
The DNA here is from genome assembly GCF_905171765.1 of Bufo bufo. NCBI lineage: Eukaryota > Metazoa > Chordata > Amphibia > Anura > Bufonidae > Bufo > Bufo bufo. Next base: position 213,703,385 of record NC_053396.1, on the reverse strand, counting down.
ATGTACTTGTTTGAGCGTCGGGCGTTTTACAGCGCGATCGTACGCGCTGTAAAACGCCCAGGTGAGAACCATTCCCATAGGGAAGCATTGGTTTCTCCTTGTTAAGCGTTTTACAGCGCGTAGGAACGCGCGGTAAAACGCTCAGGTGTGAACTGAGGGTAAAGGTTGTCACTTAGCTTTCTCAGTTCATGAGGGGGGGAGCTCATATCCAATGTGTGGCCCCCTCCTGCAGTGTATCACATTATTCTAATATAGAGGGTGAAATTCTGAATTGACTGCACCGGCTTTCTATATGTTCGTCCTATTGGCCATGTTACCTAGAAACTGTCTTGTTTGCAACATTCACCATGACCCCCTGAAAAACGGTAGCATATTAATTATAGATGACAGTGTTTGTTTTTTTTTTAGCTTTTTGCAACAAGTCAAAGGGACGTTGGAAAAGTGACCAAGGAGCAGTAGCTGATGACGAGCAGCTGCTTATCTGGATAAATGGACGGCCAGATGGAGTCGTTCCATATCATTGCACATTACTGAGGTTCAGCGGCTCTGCTGGCGATGGCCGGTTCGCCTTGGGAAGCCTGGAGCAAACTGGAAGCTCTTGAAAATTTGGAATGAAAGTCTCTGCACAATATTTCACACTCTGAGAAGTTGCTGAGTTTCAGACATTAAGAGCGTGAGCCGGGATCAGGATGGAGGAGCAGGAAGAGGGAGACATTTGTTGTATATTTTAGAGATAAAATGTCCAATTTTCACAGCAATAAAGTGCAAGATAGTGCGAATAAAATACAGCAATTTTCTGTGATTTGTTTGAAAGTATACAGTGCTGAGGAAGACTTGTTATTATGGATGCATTTCATGGTAATCATCATGTAGCATCGAAAAAGTCACTTTGCTTCAAGTTCTCAGAAAGAGGAGATGGGGAGAGAACTAGTGCAGAGGAGCCATGACCACAAGCAGAACCACTGGCGTACATACAGGGTTCGCAGGGGTCGCAGTTGCGACCGGGCCCGGCACTCCAGGTGGCCCGGCCGCCTGTGGACCCCCCCCAGGCCGCTGGCAGGGACCCCTCTGTACTCACATGTAATGGAGCGCTCTGATGGGGCCCAGCATGAAGTACAGTGGAAATTTCGGGCCCCATCAGAGCGTTCCATGCCTCCATTACATGTATAATATGGGGAAAGGGGGGTGAAGGAAGAGGGGGGGAGCGCGCACTCACTCACACCCTGCCAGGCAGTTCCGTTTCCATAGTGAAGCAGGGAAACCTCTCCGCTCCCTGTTTCACTGATCTTGAGAGCTCAGGAGCTCCCCTGCTGGCCCTACATCGCGCTGCTGGCTGTGGGAGGAGAGCTGAAAGCATGAGTGTGGGAGTCTGTCATCAGGGAAGAATGTTTTTTTTTTTCTAATGGTGCAGACTGGGGGCAAGGGGGCAAGGGGGTGTGTTTGGGCGCACAACTAGACTGAAGGAGCACAAAAGTGGGCATCTCTACTGAGGGGCACCTAATCTGGCATAACTAATTTAAGGGGGCACCTAATCTGGTATAACTACTGTGAGGGGGCACATATGAAGGCATAACTATGAGGGGGCACATATGAAGGCATAACTACTGTGAGGGGGCATGTAATCTGGCATATCCACTGTGAGGGGCACATATGTGGGTATATCTAATGTGAGGGGCACATAATCTGTCATAACCACTCTGAGGGGGCACATATCTCGGCATATCTAATTTGAGGGGGCACATAACTGGGCATAAATACTGTTAAAGGGGCACATAATCTGGCATTACTACTGTGAGGGGACACATAATCTGGCATAACCACTCTGAGGGGGCGCATATCTGGGCATATCTACTTTGAGGGGGCACATAACTGGGCATAAATACTGTGAAGGGGCACATAATCTGGCATAACTACTGTGAGGGGCACATCATCTGGCATTACTACTGTGAGGGGCACATAATCTGGCATTACTACTGCGAAGAGGCACATAATCTGGCATTACTACTGTCAGGGGACACATAATCTGGCATTACTACTATGAGGGGACACATAATCTGGCATTACTACTGTCAGGGGACACATAATCTGGCATAACCACTCTGAGGGGGCACATATCTGGGCATATCTACTTTGAGGGGGCACAAAACTGGGCATAAATACTGTGAAGGGGCGCATAATCTGGCATAACTACTGTGAGGGGCACATCATCTGGCATTACTACTGTGAGGGGCACATAATCTGACATTACTACTGTGAGGGGGACACATAATCTGGCATTATTACTATGAGGTGACACATAATCTGGCATTACTACTGTGAGGGGACACATAATCTGGCATAACCACTCTGAGGAGGCACATATCTGGGCATATCTACTTTGAGGGGGCACAAAACTGGGCATAAATACTGTGAAGGGGCACATAATCTGGCATAACTACTGTGAGGGGCACATAATCTGGCATTAGTACTGTGAGGGGGCACATAATCTGGCATTACTACTGTGAGGGGACACATAATCTGGCATTACTACTGTGAGGGGACACATAATCTGGCATTACTACTGTGAGGGGCACATAATATGAGCATTACTACTGTGAGGGGGCACATCTTTGGCATTAGTACTGTGAGGGGGCACTTAACTGGGCATTACTACTGTGAGGGGACACATAATCTGGCATAACTACTATGAGGGGGCACATATCTGGGCATAACTACTGTGACAGGAACAAAGGTAGGCATAACTACTGTGAGGGGCCACAAGGTGGGCATTAGTACTGTGTGGTTGCACTTAGGGGAAATGTCCTAAATTACCCTGCTATACATTGGCATGGCTCAGTCTTACAGGCCAGCACAAATTGCCATTATACAGCTATGTAATTCCAGCAAACCGTTCTTGTTATTGGGGTGCAAATGCTGTTTGATACCGCCATTAACAGGGTTTATTACAAGGAAATATTTCTACGTCTCATTTGCCCTCGTGTGGTGCAGTTATAGGTGAAACTCAAAAAATTAGAATATCGTGCAAGCGTTCATTTATTTCAGTAATGCAACTTAAAAGGTGAAACTAATATATGAGACTCATTACATGCAAAGTGAGATATTTCATGCCTTTATTTGTTATTATTTGGATGATTATGGCTTACAGCTCATGAAAACCCCAAAGTCACAATCTCAAGTCCCCTTTGCTCAGGGGGTATGGATTAATTAGCTGACTAGAGTGTGACACTTTGAGCCTAGAATATTGAACCTTTTCACAAAATTCTAATTTTAAGTTGCATTAATACGACTCCTTTTAAGTTGCATTACTAAAATAAATTTACTTTTGCATGATATTCAAATTTTTCGAGTTTCATCTGTAGCAGTCCTGGCTTGACCAGCAACCCAGTAGTTCTTGAATGGTTGACTCGGTCATCCACTTCGTCCCAAGTGACATCAGACACCACCAGCCAAGAGTCGGTGGGTTCGTCAGACACAACCCTTAGTTGGCTTGGCCCGGGAGCAGGCCCTGTGCCCTCACCTGTCCTCAACCTGCCTCTGTCCTTTGCTGTTCCCTCAGCCAGAGAAGTATTATATGCTGTGGGCTCAGCCCCACTATACAGCGAGGACAAGCTAGTAGAGGACAGTCAGCAGCTACTGGTCAGCCAAGATGTGGAGGAGACATCCGCCGCTTCCTCCGGTAGGCAGGCAAGTAGTGATGAGGAGAGTGGTGTGGGAACTGGCATTACAGTGATTGTTTGGTCGGAACGCGTCATCGGATGCTATATAGCACCCGATGACGCGTGTTTGACTCATTCAAAGTCAGGGAGAACTGAGCATAGGAAGAGACAGACCGTGTAGGGAGTGTATTAGGAAGATTTTTATACAAAAAACTTTTCAGAGACCCAAAAGTCCTTTTAAGGACTATTGTGTGTGACAGCAGCAATATATATTTTTTGCGCATCCTGCGCAAAATACTGTGTAATAGCCCGCTGCGGACAGTTAAATTGTTCGCGCCACATCTCCTGTTTAAAATTTCATTTTTAAATAGATGGTGTCCTCTTCTGACAGTGACCTGACCAGGCCCACATCTGCTGTGTAACATGTGCGCTTCTAACATTTTTCTGTGACATAAAATGTAATTTTTCAATAGACGGTGTCCGCTATCTGTGACATCCAGTGAACTTTTTCGGTAGACGGTGTCTGCTGCTGACAGTTAAATTATCCGTGCCACATCTCCTGTTCAAAGTGTGCACATCCCTAAAATATCAGTGACATCCAGTACACTTTTTCGGTAGACGGTGTCCGCTGCGGACAGTTAAATTATCCGCACCACATCTCCTGTTTAAAGTGTGCGCATCCCTAAAATATCTGTGACATTCAGTGCACTTTTCCATAGATGGTGTCCGCTGCGGACAGTTAAATTATCCGCACCACATCTCCTGTTCAAAGTGTGCGCATCCCTAAAATATCAGTGACATCCAGTACACTTTTTCTGTAGACAATGTCCGCAGCGGACAGTTAAATTATCCGCAGCACATCTCCTGTTCCGCGCCACATTCAGTTTTTTATCACGCGCCTGCAAAACGCATTGCACCGGCGCAATAAAAACTGAACAATGGAATGCAATCGCAGTCAAAACTGACTGAAATTGTGTACCTACTCGCGCGGGTTTGCCGCAATGCTCCCGGGACACATCCTGAGCCAAAACGTGACGCCCGTGTGAACCCAGCGTCAGCCTAATTTTTTCGCTGCTGGTGACAGTGACATTACCTGCGCTACATCTCCTGTATAACGTTTGCGCATCCTAAAAATATCTGTGGCATCCAGTGTACTTTTTCCGTGGACTCTGCGGACAGCGACATTATCTGCACTATATCTCCTGTTTAACGTGTGCACATACTAAAAATATCTGTGACATCCAGTGTACTTTTTCCATAGATGATGTCCACTGCGGACAGTTACATTACCTGTGCTACATCTCCTGTATAACGATTGCGCATCACAAATAACTGTGACATTCCCTGTAATTTTTTATTAGCCGCTGGTGACAGCAGCAACATTACCTGCGCTACATTTCCTGTATAACGTTTGCACATCCTAAATATTAGTGACATTCAGTTTAATTTATTTGCGCTACTGTACGTGTGACATACTTGCAAGCATATATACCATTTAATATGCAGAAGGCGAGCAGTAAGGGAGGGGGAAGTGGCCGTACTGCTGATGGTGCACGCAGAGGCCGTGGCCCTGGGCGCGGTGAAACTGTGCCTGCTGACAGAGCACAAGAACACACTCATCCACAATTCCTAGCTTCATGTCCCTGTTTGCAGGGCGGTGCAGGACACCACTCTCGAAGTCAGACTAGTGCGACCAGGTGGTCGGTTGGATTGCAGCAGATAATGCTTCCAGTCGGTTAAGCACCACCCTGTCTTCCACCTAGTCCAGTCTCAGTAGCTAAGAGTCTGGTCAACACAATCTTCACCTTGATCCTCCCACCATGGAGAGTCTTGCCAAACAAGTGATCCCACACTTGGATATTCCGAGGAGCTCTTTTCAATCCCATTCCTTCATTTGGACATTTCTCTAAGCCTGCTTGAAGAGGGACATGAGGAGATTATGTGCACCGATGCCCAAATGAAATCATTGACCCAACCTGGGAAGGTGGCAAGCTGAGCGAGGACAGCAGTACAGAGGGGGACGTATCCGCAGCACCGCAACAGGCTGGAATAGGCAGTGGGGTGGCAAAAGGGAGAAGGCGGGCAACACCAAACAGGGCCGCAACCGTTTCCCAGAGCACCCCCTTGAGACAATCTCCCTTGCCAAGGGGTAGGTGTTCAGCAGTCTGGCACTTTTTTGAGGAAAATGCGGACAATAAAAGAATTGTCATTTGCAACCTGTGCCATACCAAAATGAGCAGGGGCGTGAACACTAGCAACCTTACCACCACCAGCATGATCCGCCACATGCCATCAAAGCACCCTAATAGGTGGGCCGAAGCTTGGGTCCACAATCAGTGTCTGCGGGTCACACCACTGCCTCCTCTTCACCTGTGTTACGTGCTGGCCAATCCCATGTCCAAGACACAGGCCCGGATGCCTCACGCCCTGCAACTGGACCTTCACAAGCACCATCAGCTAGCACATCCACTTCTGTGTCCCAGCGCAGCGTACAGATGTCCATACCCCAGGCCTTAGAACGAAAGCACAAATACCTAGCCACCCACCCACAGGCCATAGCACTAAATGCGCACCTTTCCAAATTGCTGGCCTTGGAAATGTTGTAATTTAGACTTGTGGACACTGAGGCTTTCCGCAGCCTGATGGCGGCGGCCATCCCTCGTTACGCAGTCCCCAGCTGCCACTATTTTTCCCGGTGTGAAGTCCTCGCCTTACACCAGCATGTGTCCCGTGACATCACCTATGCACTGATCAATGCAGATACTGGGACAGTCCACTTAACCACTGACACATGGACAAGTGCTTGTGGCCAGGGACGCTACATTTCCCTGACGGCACACTGGGTGAACCTTGTGGAGGCCGTGAGCGAGTCGTACCCTGGGATGGCACAGATGCTACTGACGCCAAGGATTGCGGGCCCTACTGTACTTCCATCAGGATTTCCGCCACCGCCGCAGAGCTGTGGCAGAGTGTAAGGGACCTGACTGAGCTGTGGCTGTCGCCACTCAACTTAGAACCAGGCATGGTTGTGTCTGATAATGGCCGTAACTTAGTGGCGGCTTTGGAGTTCGGCAAGCTCACACACATACCATGCCTAGCCCACGTGTTCAACTTAGTGGTTCAGCGGTTTCTCAAAACCTACTCTAATTTGCCTAAATTACTGGTGAGGGTGCGCCACGTGTGTGCCCATTTACGAAAGTCATCTACAGCTGCCGCCAGTCTGGCAACGCTGCTGCAGCTCTTGCAATTGCTAGCTCACCAACTGTTGTGCGACGTGAGCAGGCACTGGTACTCCACGTTCCACATGTTGGCCAGGCTTTGTTAGCAGCATAGGGCAGTAGTGGAATACTAGCTGCAACATGGTCGTCACCTTTCCAGTCAGCTTCCACTCTTCACAAGCAATGAGTGGGCATGGATGTCTGACCTCTGTGAGGTTTTACGCAACTTTGAGGAATCAACACAGATGGTGAGCGGCGATGCCGCTATTATCAGCGTAACCATCCTACTTCTGTGTCTACTGAAACGCTCACTGCTCACAATGAAGGCGGACGCTTTGCATGTGGAATAGGTGTAAATGGGGGAAGACAGTACACAGGGTGATAGCCAGACCACCCTCAGTTCGTCTTCTCAGAGCAAATTGGATGATGATGAGGAGGAGGAGCAGGAGACGGTTGCCTCCGCTACAGAGGGTAGTACCCACAGCAGATTTATTCCATCTGTTCAGCGTGTATGGGCCGAAGAGGAGAAAGAGGATGAGGAGATTAAGAGTCATCCTCCTGATGAGGATAGCGAAGTCTTGTCTGTTAAGACTCTAGCAAACATGGCTGACTTTATGTTAGGCTGCCTTTCCCGTGACCCTCGCATTATACGCATTTTGGACAACACCAATTGCTGGTTGTTCACCCTTCTCGACCGCCACTACAAAGAGAACTTCTCATCTCTCATTCCTGTGGTGGAGAGGACGAGCTGACAATGCTAGCGGCAGAGTACATAGTTCCTTGGGCAACCAAGGAGGGGAGACGAGGGGAACACACAGCAGTTCCAACAGAGGCAAGGCAACACTCTCCAAGGTCGGGGACAGTTTCATGACACCCCGCCAGCACCCTCACCCTGATGCGCGGCCTAGTGTCACAAGGAGAGAAACGTTTTGGAAGATGGTGGAGTACATAGCAGACCGTGTCAGCATCCTCAATGATCCCTCTGTGCCTTACAACTATTGGATGTCCAAACTGGACACGTGGCACGAACTGACGCTCTACTCCTTGGAGGTGCTGGCCTGCCTTGCCGCCAGCGTTTTGTCAAAGTGGGTATTTAGTGCTGCTGGGGACAAAATAACTGATAAGCACATCCAACTGTCAACTGAAAATGCTGACAGGTTGAGTCTTATCAAAATGAACAAGGCCTGGATTGCCCCTGACTTCTCTACTCCACCAGAGGAAAATGGCCGAAAATGAAGGCACTTTAAATGTTGCTTTTATGGTGTATTGAATACACTGTATTCCCATGCACCCCTTCCACCACAAAAAAGGTTATATGGTCCAATCTTCCTTTTTTTGTCCTCCTCCTCCATCATATCAACATGCTTATTAGGCTGCCCTTGCTCCTAATGTTTTTGAGGGTCAGCTCAGCAGCAGGCCCCCAATCATAATTTTTTCTATGGTCAGCTCACCAGCAGGCCCTCAACCATAATTTTTTCGATGGTCAGATCAGCAGCAGGCCCTCAACCATAATTTTTTCAATGGTCAGCTCAGCAGCAGGCCCTCAAACACAATTTTTTCGATGGTCAGCTCAGCAGCAGGCCCTCAACCATATTTTTTTCTATGGTAAGATCAGCAGCAGGCCCTCGCCCCCTAATGTTTTAGACAGTCAGCTAACCAGCAGACCCTCAACCATAATTTTTTCGATGGTCAGCTCAGCAGCAGACCCTCACCCCTAATGTTTTAAATGGTCAGATCAGCAGCAGGCCCTCTCCCTTAATGTTTTAGCGGGTCACCAGCAGGCCCTTGCTCCTTATGTTTTTGAGGGTCACCAGCAGGCCGGAAATCATAATTTTTCAAGGGTGTGTATGATGTCCTCCTTTATGTGTAATAAAGGGTGTATTGTAGTGCCGATTCCTTGTAATTTTTGGAAGCCCTTTCACTTAGTGCATAGGTTTTATGAGTGTAGGAGTCCCACTACCTGAACAATTGTACCACAATGTGAATGAGGCCCTCCTATATGTGATATACAGGTTTTATCGGAGTACCTCTTCCTTGTAATTTTTGGCAGCACTCGCACTTTATATACAAGTAAATATACAGGAAAGAATGTTTCCTAACACTTTTTCCTCTAAAATCGATTTTATCTTTGGTTTCGTGCGTATTATTGTCAGTCTGTAAAATTGGCATACTACTCGGACAACATCGTTCCCAGCAGCAACCTGGGAGTCCAAGATGCATCCATACATCCTCCCCATGATGTTCCCGAACCCTTTCAGTGGTGTCTTCATCAATTTCTGAACTTCTACTATGAACCAGACACCCTCCCCTCTTCAGAGCAGGGGTGCCTGGTTTAATGCTCGGGTTCTCCCATTGACTTCCATTGTGCTCAGGTGCTTGGTAGAGCACCTGAGCACTTTGGTGCTAGATCAACACTAGTTATGGCTGCTTACTGATTTGTATACACAGCACTAATTGAGCACTGCATATACAGTGATGTGGAAGACAGGAACAGTAATAAACCATCTCCGTCTTCTTTATGGGGAGTCAAGCTGTAACTGACAACTAGCTCCTGGCTCCTGCAGTTGGAGAACCTCCTTGCAGTTGTGCAGCATTCTGCTCCAGAGCCCCAGTACATTGAAAAAGTACAAAGGAAAGAGTTAAAATGTGCTTTACTTAAATCTGTTCATTGCCTGTATATGCTTGTATTTGCACAAGGCATTGATAGACCATATGCACAGCCACCACTAGATTGAGCTAGTGATATGGAAAGGGAGGAATATTCTAGAGAAATGAGTTCAGGTCAGTCTGAGCTCTATATCACTAGCTCAATCTAGTGGTGGCTGTGCACATGCTGCTGAGCCTTGACCTGGACCTACATTTCTATCAGATGTACAGAATAGGTATAGAGAAAGTCCAGTAAAGACAACTTGTCTAAAAGGTCTTATTGCCTCTACGGAATCCATGTTCAGGAGTTGCATCTGGTGCCTGAACATGCCAAATAACAGTTTGGCCCGTTGTGATGCATCTTGTGGGAAGAAACTGCAGAACAGTTTGCCTACAATAATGGGAATCACCCTTTGGTTCCATAAAATTATCTAAAATATACACCCTTGTCTGGATGCTTATGTCAGAGACAGCTAATGAATTGCAGAGTAAGAAGCAATACTTTAAAAGACACCTTAGTCTATTATCAACTTGTTCAGCTGTGAAACCTTTAATTTCTGTGGAAAAGTGCATATTGGGAACAACTGCAAGAACTGTCCTGATCTGCTTGCATTTGAATTCTTCAGTAAAGAACTGTTTTCCTGCACAACTGCCCACCAATGCTCCCTGAACTACTTCTACACTGCAAAGTGTTGGCTTCACAGCAACTTGTATTCTGTGGTTCTTTAGAGCTAAGCTGGTCCTAGGCCATGTGACCAATGAACATGATGTCACATGGCTAGAGAAAGCTGTGAAAAGTCTGTGGCCTTACTGCAAGTTCTGTTGCCTTCTCAAACAGCTTATTGGTAGGGGTCCCAAGTGTCAGACTCCCACCGAACAGATAGTGATGTGCTATTCAGAGGTCATCATCACTAAAAACACTCTGTAAAAAATATTTCAGAAAACCCCTTTAAGTCACCTCGCCGTCCACAAGTAGCTGAATTGGATTTTTCATATCTTGTAGTCTGGAAAAAGACAGTTATAGCATCAATCAGACTTATCCTATAGATGCTGAACTAATACAATTTTACCCACAGTTGGTTCTAGGAGAAAAAAAACAACATATATTTTCCAAGTTCTGTAGACACTCAGAAGAACGTGCTGTTTTTCAAGGTTCATATAAAATTATTGCCATTATTTTGTCTAAGACTCAGTATGAAACATATCAAGGGTTTTGCTACCTGTCCTCAGATGACATTGCTATGACTCAAAGAACAGCATTTGAAACATTTCTGCTGAATTATGTCAAGCTACAAGAACTTTACAGACATAGTATGAGTTAAAGAAATTGACTAATTTTCAGATTCAGATCCTCTGATTGGTACAGGGCTGGTACAACCTCTGGAATCAACCATCAGAATCCTGAGGCTGTGGATGCTCCCTTGGGTAGGGGTCATTGAGAATCATTATGATTAGTGCATGTCATGTTCTATGGAGGATTCCGCCCAAGGAAATACATTTTGATTGCTGAAGACAAGGTACAAAAAGTAACATATGCTTATGGAAACGAGTAGGCTATGCTTAAATAGCACCCATCAGCAGGATCAACCTTATTGGCCCATTTAAGCTGTTAACAGTTAACAGATAACTCCTAAAGAAGGAAAAGCTGATGGCAGATTATCAAATCGCTTCACCATCAGTTTTGCAGACAGGCAAATTCCAATGCCATTGAATCCAGAAGAAGGCATTGTCACTCAATGCCAGCTGGCAGTTTAAAAAAAATTTGGATGTAGTCTAGCAAACAGAGCTTGTAAAAGACCTTCATTAAGGCTAATGCATAAATGAAATGGGAAATAGTTTCTACTCTCTCCAGGTGGCCCTACTGCTCTTGTCAGGGGCCCTCTACTGTCTAGGTCCACTCTTAAAATAGTCTCATGGAATGTGATCTCAAGCTCCCCAGTTTTATAATTTTTTTAAAAGACTTTTTCGCATAAAATAATGTTCTTTTATTTGTGGGATCACTGCAATCTTCTCACATCTTGCATATTTAAGATTTATTCCATTTACTTAGAAATCATTATGTGTTTCTGACAACAGCAACAACAAATGCCAGTTTCTAGCAGGGAGCTGGCAGTTATGGATTTTCTATTCATTCTAAGTTTAGAAAAAATATGTATTTTGCATTAAATAGAAAATTGCATCTTATTTTCACAACAAAGCTCAGGACGGTGATGTCTTGGGTTTTCCAGAAATTACATGAGCAATTTATGCTATTAACTAACAGAACACTCTGATGCATCTGCAGGGTGACTGTGAAAACGGCACGTACAATATGTAGATGTTTCAGGTCATGGAGTATATTTTAAGTGAACTATGTATCATAATTTAATTCCTTTCATTTACTGTCATGCAGCATAATAACAGGAATAAATCACACCTTAGTACTGCTTCACCTTTAAATATTTGCTGTTGGATCCAATAGTTGCAATAATTGCCTCGGAATCAAAATCTAAAAACACCTAAATAATATTATTAAAGATGAGCGAATTTCTCAAAAATTCGATTCGGTTCGATCCGAACTTATATGTGGCAAATTGCCTAAAAAAAAGTCTATTTCCTGGCTGCAGAGAGCCTTTATACTGGTGTAGAACAATGTGCCTTGCAGTAACACGCATAGGGAGTCTGCTGTGGTAGTGAAACAATACTGTGAGTCCGTATGACATGTAGATCACAGGCTTAGAATCACTGCACACTTCATTTATTTGGACAGTTACGGGGCCAAAGCTGACCAAATAACTCAAGTGTGAACTCAGCCTTACAGGTCAATGTTAGCATCAAGAAGAAGCACACTCCTTTTACACCGTCGTCAGCTAATTCCACATAGATGTCTACAGAACATGTTCTATTAAACGTTTATACAAGTAGAGCCCCCCCCCAACAGAGTGGAGTGGGTGTCAGCAGTAAGTTTGTGTTGACGTCACTGATTATTTTGCCCTTCCTCTGATCCGTCAGAACAAAAAACCCCAAAAAACGGATCCAGTCTGTGGAGCATCCGCCTTCACTCAGTCAGCATTTGGTCAGTAATCCATCAGTATTGCTAAAGCCCAAAAAAACAGGAGTGGATCCAAAACAGAGATGACACGTGAATGGAATATTTGCATGTCTTATGTGTTTTGTACCCACTCCTGCTTTTGACTACCAAATCATAAGCCAATTCTGATGCAAAATAGGGACCAGTTGTTACATAGACAGGATCTGTTGTATGTCTCATTCTTCTTCCTTCCGACAGATCAGAAGAAGGGTCAAATAAGTCATGATGTCAGCCAGGCCAAAAGGCAAAATAGTGTCCCGGTCATGAAGTGGGGAGGGTGGGAACAGCATGAGGAGACCACAGAGTGGCCCAATAACAGTGTGGAGGTGGCATCAGCATCAGGAGGCCACAGAGTGGCACAATGACAATGTGGAGGTGGCAGCAGCAGCATCAGGAGGCCACAGAGTGGAACAATGATAGAGTGTGGAGGTGGTGGCAGCATCAGCATCAGGAGGAGGCCACAGGGTGGCACAATGATAGTGTGGAGGTGGCAGCAGCATCAGGAGGCAACAGAGTGGTACAATGACAGAGTGTGGAGGTGGCGGCAGCAGCAGCAGCATGGAAAGACCACAGAGTGGAACAATGACAGAGTGTGGAGGTGGCAGCAGCAGCATCAGGAGGCCACAGAGTGACAGAACGACAGAATGTGAGGGTGGCGGCAGCAGCATCAGGAGGAGGCCACAGGGTGGCACAATGGCAGTGTGGAGGTGGCAGCAGCATCAGGAGGCCAGAGAGTGGCACAATGACAGAGTGTGCAGGTGGCGGCAGCATCAGGAGGAGGCCACAGGGTAACACAATGACAGTGTGGAGTTGGCAGCAGCATCATGAGGAGGCCACAGAGTGGCACAATGACAGAGTGTGGAGGTGGCAGCAGCAGATGCATCAGAAGGAGGCCACAGGGTGGCACAATGATAGTGTGTAGGTGGCAGCAGCTTCAGGAGACCACAGAGTGGCACAATGACAGAGTGTGGAGGTGGCAGCAGCATCAGGAGAAGGTCACAGGGTGGCACAATGACAAAGTGTGGAGATTGCGGCAGCAGCAGCATCAGTAGGAGGCCACAGGATGGCACATTGACAGAGTGTGGAGGTGGCAGCAGCAGCATGAGGAGACCACAGAGTGGCACAAAGACAGAGTGTGGAGGTGACAGTAGCAGCATCAGGAGGCCACAGAGTGGCAAGGTGATATAGTGTTGAGGTAGCAGTAGCATCAGGAGACCAAAAAGTGGCAAGGTGACATACTGTGGAGGTGGCAGCAGCATCAAGAGACCACAGAGTGGTAAGGTGACATAGTGTGGAGGTGGCAGCAGCATCAGGAGACCGCAGAGTGGAAAGGTTACATAGTGTGAAAGTATCAGCAGCATGAGGAGACCACAGAGTGACCCGGTGAATAGGTGGGGATACCAGTACCAGCTGAAGATGGAGGGTGAAAGAAGAAGCACTTGGCATCAGATGTGTGGAATCAGGCGGGTGGCAGCATCAGAATAGTAGCTGAGGCAGGTAGCCAGAAGAAACCGGTCTCTTTTATCGAAGTGCTGGTGTGGCACCATGGATGATCTAGTCTGATGCATCAGGCATTGGTGGGTGGAAATCCTGGCTGATCCACGCCTGATTCATCTTGACAAAGGTCAGTCTCTCCACATTTTGGGTGGACAGGCAAGTTCTTCTTGGGGTAACTATGGCCCCCGCCGCACTAAACACCCACTATGATGTTACACTCCTGGCCGGGCAGGACAACTTTTCTAGGGCAAACTCTGCCAGTTGCAGCCACAAATCCAGTTTGGCTGCCCAGTAGTCCAGCAGATCTTCAATGTGGTGTGGCATGGTGCTGTCCAAGTATACCACCACCTGTTGGTTCAGGTCCTGCTCCATGTTTATCTGCTGCTGCTGGTGAGTAGTTTCTTCATTAGGCGGGTGAAGAAAGCTGAAAGCTTCTCATCAGCGACTCTAGACTCAAGTTGCTGCTGATGGAGCTGGAACTGTTCTTGACCCCCCCCCCCCCCCCCCCCCCACAGCAGCCACAGCAGCCATGGCAGAATTTGAGCGCAGAGAGCCCCTCGGTAAGACCTGTTGGAGGATGGATGATGGCACAGATAGGCAGCGGCCAACTGACTACATAGGATGTCTCTATAGTAGTTCAGTTTGTCCTCCCTCTCAGCGGGTGTAAAATAGGCCTCTATTTTGGACTAGTAACGAGGGTCCAACAAGGTGGAGAGCCAGAAGTCATCCCTCTGCCAAATTGTGACAATTCATTACACAATTGGTTAAGCTTTCCCGATCCTCAAAAATGGAGCACAGTCTGCTCGCTACCACCAGAGCGTCTGACAAAGTCTACAGCATTAAATAACATATGACTGGCTCACATACAATTATACATTTATTAGCTAGACATACTACACACAATTCAACATATCATATATACTCCAAAGGTCTATATAAAAATATAGCTATATTCCCCACATATCAACTAATATACCTTCACTATAAATGCAATAACATACAAAAATGGTGCCAAAAATATAAAATATTAAAAATATATATATACAGTAGATAGGTCTTGGTCCCACTTCTTCTATATCATGCGGATAAATACTGCTTTAAAATGGTTGTTTCAATTGTCTGTTCGTTTATCTGTCATATGCTTTAAACTGAATAATTAGTATCAGTTTTAAACCATGTTGAACTTTCCCACGTGTTATTTTTCATATATCCGAGTTCTCACTACCGGGCTTTCTACAGAAGTCTTGTTGTGTTAAATAGGGTTTCTATATTATGTCCGTACACCTTATTTGTTAATGAGCATACAATCGCTTCCTTATACTATTGCACTCATATACATTGAGCGCTACAGCCACGGTATATCTTCAATGTCAGCGCCCCTGAAGCCACCGTAACGGGTCTATGGTGGCGATAGACAGGATGCTTCAAACACTCAATGTCCCCCGTTGTTAGTTAGTATCTGGGTTAGTAATAGATATGATGTCTCTCACCGGTGTTTTCGGCCGTGCGGCCAGATCACATACCTGTTGCTCTGTCTTTGGTTGGCGCACATGCGTGGTGAACTTCCTACCACGCTAAAACCTCTGGAGGCTCGATATAAATGTAGGTTATGCATGGACGGTACACATTGCATATGATGTTTTTTTTGCAGCTTATCCTCTCACACCAGACGCGTTTCGGAACGTAGTTCCTTCCTCAGTGTTATTGAATAAAAAAAGAGGAATCATTACTTCCTTTTTATTTGCTACAGATCTGTCATAAGACCTGGGTGGGACTCAAGATAAAACCTGGTTGGGACTCAAGACCTTCTCCATAGTTCATAACTAACACTATATACATATTGCGGTTGTGTCTTTTTATTAATTCCTACACCATAACATAAAAACATAAATATTGTGTTTAGGGATGAGCGAACCCGAACTGTATAGTTCGGGTTCGTACCGAATTTTGGTGTGTCCGTGACACGGACCCGAACCCGAACATTTTCGTAAAAGTCCGGGTTCGGTGTTCGGCGCTTTCTTGGCGCTTTTTGAAAGGCTGCAAAGCAGCCAATCAACAAGCGTCATACTACTTGGCCCAAGAGGCCATCACAGCCATGCCTACTATTGGCATGGCTGTGATTGGCCAGTGCACCATGTGACCCAGCCTCTATTTAAGCTGGAGTCACGTAGCGCCGCACGTCACTCTGCTATGATCAGTATAGGGAGAGGTTGCAGCTGCGACGTTAGGGCGAGATTAGGCAGATTAACTCCTCCAAAAGACTTCATTATGTGATCGATCTGCAGCTGTGGATCATTGAAGTGCTATTATTGACTTGCTCACTTTTTTGAGGCTGCCCAGAGCGTTTTTAGATCACTTTTTTTCTGGGGTGATCGGCGGCCATTTTGTGACTTGTGGTGCGCCAGCACGAGCTCTCACCAAGTGTATTTAACCATCGATAGTGTGGTTATTTTGTGCTATATCCTACATCAGCTGCAGGCTGAGCCTGTGTCACCGAAGTGCATTTAACCATCAACAGTCTGGTTATTTTTTGGCCATATACTACATTAGCTGCAGGCTGAGCCTGTGTCAAAGAAGTGCATTTAACCATCAACAGTCTGGTTATTTTTTGGCCGTATACTACATCTGGTGCAGGCTGAGCCTGTGTCACCCAAGTGCATTTAACCATCAACAGTGTGGTTATTTTTTGGCCATATATTACATCAGGGGCAAGTTGAGCCTGTCACCCAGCGCCTAAAAAATAAACCTGAAATTTCTATTCAACCAAATCTGCACAGTTTTAGCTGGTCAAGTTATTTGTAGTGACCGTAAAAGCAGACTTTTTGTTCTGGGTTGAAAAAGCATTCCCAAATTTGCCATTCTGAAAATAACTAGTTTGTGGTATTTGAGGCCTACTTGAAATCTATCCCAAAAAGAAAATCTTACATTGAAGGTATTGATAGTGTCATTCAGAAAAACCTAAGACACACGCTAGCGTGCTGATAGAAGTGTCATTCTGTGATTAAACCTATAACTGTCACACAGCGCAAAAAAAAACAGGTCTCACATCTCTATTCAACCAAATCTGCACAGTTTTAGCTGGTCAAGTTATTTGTAGTGACCGTAAAAGCAGACTTTTTGTTCTGGGTTGAAAAAGCATTCCCAAATTTGCCATTCTCAAAATAACTAGTTTGTGGTATTTGAGGCCTACTTGAAATCTATCCCAAAAAGAAAAACTTACATTGAAGGTATTGATAGTGTCATTCAGAAAAACCTAAGACACACGCTAGCGTGCTGATAGAAGTGTCATTCTGTGATTAAACCTATAACTGTCACACAGCGCAAAAAAAAACAGGTCTCACATCTCTATTCAACCAAATCTGCACAGTTTTAGCTGGTCAAGTTATTTGTAGTGACCGTAAAAGTGTCATGGTCTTACCTTCTTGCTGTTCTCCTTCGTTTGACATGTGCTGGCGGCCATCTTGGTTTCTGGGTTTCTTGTAGCCTCCCACCCTGCGGCTCCTCCTTCCCACCGGGAGGAGCTGGATGCCTAGCTCATATATATAGGAGGTCTGTGGCTTCAGTTCCTTGCTTGGTCCTCCTGTGTTCACATGCTTCTAGACTGCTGCTGCTTCTGGTTCCTGATCCTGGTTTCGTCCGACTACCCTGCTGGTTCCTGATCCTGGTTTCGTCCGACTACCCTGCTGGTTCCTGATCCTGGCTTCGTCTGACTACCCTGCTGGTTCCTGATCCTGGCTTCGTCTGACTACCCTTCTGGTTCCTGACCTCTGGCTTCGCAAAGACTCTGCTTCGGTTTCGCCATCCATTTGGACTTTTGCTTTACAGCTTTATTTTCAATAAAGCCTTCTTATTTTCATTTATCCCTTGTTGTACGTCTGGTTCATGGTTCCGTGACAAAAAGCAGACTTTTTGTTCTGGGTTGAAAAAGCATTCCCAAATTTGCCATTCTGAAAATAACTAGTTTGTGGTATTTGAGGCCTACTTGAAATCTATCCCAAAAAGAAAATCTTACATTGAAGGTATTGATAGTGTCATTCAGAAAAACCTAAGACACACGCTAGCGTGCTGATAGAAGTGTCATTCTGTGATTAAACCTATAACTGTCACACAGCGCAAAAAAAAACAGGTCTCACATCTCTATTCAACCAAATCTGCACAGTTTTAGCTGGTCAAGTTATTTGTAGTGACCGTAAAAGCAGACTTTTTGTTCTGGGTTGAAAAAGCATTCCCAAATTTGCCATTCTCAAAATAACTAGTTTGTGGTATTTGAGGCCTACTTGAAATCTATCCCAAAAAGAAAAACTTACATTGAAGGTATTGATAGTGTCATTCAGAAAAACCTAAGACACACGCTAGCGTGCTGATAGAAGTGTCATTCTGTGATTAAACCTATAACTGTCACACAGCGCAAAAAAAAAACAGGTCTCACATTTCTATTCAACCAAATCTGCACAGTTTTAGCTGGTCAAGTTATTTGTAGTGACCGTAAAAACAGACTTTTTGTTCTGGGTTGAAAAAGCATTCCCAAATTTGCCATTCTCAAAATAACTAGTTTGTGGTATTTGAGGCCTACTTGAAATCTATCCCAAAAAGAAAAACTTACATTGAAGGTATTGATAGTGTCATTCAGAAAAACCTAAGACACACGCTAGCGTGCTGATAGAAGTGTCATTCTGTGATTAAACCTATAACTGTCACACAGCGCAAAAAAAAACAGGTCTCACATCTCTATTCAACCAAATCTGCAAAGTTTTAGCTGGTCAAGTTATTTGTAGTGACCGTAAAAGCAGACTTTTTGTTCTGGGTTGAAAAAGCATTCCCAAATTTGTCATTCTCAAAATAACTAGTTTGTGGTATTTGAGGCCTACTTGAAATCTATCCCAAAAAGAAAAACTTACATTGAAGGTATTGATAGTGTCATTCAGAAAAACCTAAGACACACGCTAGCGTGCTGATAGAAGTGTCATTCTGTGATTAAACCTATAACTGTCACACAGCGCAAAAAAAAACAGGTCTCACATCTCTATTCAACCAAATCTGCACAGTTTTAGCTGGTCAAGTTATTTGTAGTGACCGTAAAAGCAGACTTTTTGTTCTGGGTTGAAAAAGCATTCCCAAATTTGCCATTCTGAAAATAACTAGTTTGTGGTATTTGAGGCCTACTTGAAATCTCTCCCAAAAAGAAAAACTTACATTGAAGGTATTGATAGTGTCATTCAGAAAAACCTAAGACACACGCTAGCGTGCTGATAGAAGTGTCATTCTGTGATTAAACCTATAACTGTCACACAGCGCAAAAAAAAACAGGTCTCACATCTCTATTCAACCAAATCTGCAAAGTTTTAGCTGGTCAAGTTATTTGTAGTGACCGTAAAAGCAGACTTTTTGTTCTGGGTTGAAAAAGCATTCCCAAATTTGTCATTCTCAAAATAACTAGTTTGTGGTATTTGAGGCCTACTTGAAATCTATCCCAAAAAGAAAATCTTACATTGAAGGTATTGATAGTGTCATTCAGAAAAACCTAAGACACACGCTAGCGTGCTGATAGAAGTGTCATTCTGTGATTAAACCTATAACTGTCAAACAGCGCAAAAAAAAACAGGTCTCACATCTCTATTCAACCAAATCTGCACAGTTTTAGCTGGTCAAGTTATTTGTAGTGACCGTAAAAGCAGACTTTTTGTTCTGGGTTGAAAAAGCATTCCCAAATTTGTCATTCTCAAAATAACTAGTTTGTGGTATTTGAGGCCTACTTGAAATCTATCCCAAAAAGAAAAACTTACATTGAAGGTATTGATAGTGTCATTCAGAAAAACCTAAGACACACGCTAGCGTGCTGATAGAAGTGTCATTCTGTGATTAAACCTATAACTGTCACACAGCGCAAAAAAAAACAGGTCTCACATCTCTATTCAACCAAATCTGCACAGTTTTAGCTGGTCAAGTTATTTGTAGTGACCGTAAAAGCAGACTTTTTGTTCTGGGTTGAAAAAGCATTCCCAAATTTGCCATTCTCAAAATAACTAGTTTGTGGTATTTGAGGCCTACTTGAAATCTATCCCAAAAAGAAAATCTTACATTGAAGGTATTGATAGTGTCATTCAGAAAAACCTAAGACACACGCTAGCGTGCTGATAGAAGTGTCATTCTGTGATTAAACCTATAACTGTCACACAGCGCAAAAAAAAACAGGTCTCACATCTCTATTCAACCAAATCTGCACAGTTTTAGCTGGTCAAGTTATTTGTAGTGACCGTAAAAGCAGACTTTTTGTTCTGGGTTGAAAAAGCATTCCCAAATTTGCCATTCTCAAAATAACTAGTTTGTGGTATTTGAGGCCTACTTGAAATCTATCCCAAAAAGAAAATCTTACATTGAAGGTATTGATAGTGTCATTCAGAAAAACCTAAGACACACGCTAGCGTGCTGATAGAAGTGTCATTCTGTGATTAAACCTATAACTGTCACACAGCGCAACAAAAAACAGGTCTCACATCTCTATTCAACCAAATCTGCACAGTTTTAGCTGGTCAAGTTATTTGTAGTGACCGTAAAAGCAGACTTTTTGTTCTGGGTTGAAAAAGCATTCCCAAATTTGTCATTCTCAAAATAACTAGTTTGTGGTATTTGAGGCCTACTTGAAATCTATCCCAAAAAGAAAATCTTACATTGAAGGTATTGATAGTGTCATTCAGAAAAACCTAAGACACACGCTAGCGTGCTGATAGAAGTGT
This sequence comes from Bufo bufo, assembly GCF_905171765.1. Lineage (NCBI taxonomy): Eukaryota > Metazoa > Chordata > Amphibia > Anura > Bufonidae > Bufo > Bufo bufo. Next base: position 213,682,564 of record NC_053396.1, on the reverse strand, counting down.
CATTCTGTGATTAAACCTATAACTGTCACACAGCGCAAAAAAAAACAGGTCTCACATCTCTATTCAACCAAATCTGCACAGTTTTAGCTGGTCAAGTTATTTGTAGTGACCGTAAAAGCAGACTTTTTGTTCTGGGTTGAAAAAGCATTCCCAAATTTGCCATTCTGAAAATAACTAGTTTGTGGTATTTCAGGCCTACTTGAAATCTATCCCAAAAAGAAAATCTTACATTGAAGGTATTGATAGTGTCATTCAGAAAAACCTAAGACACACGCTAGCGTGCTGATAGAAGTGTCATTCTGTGATTAAACCTATAACTGTCACACAGCGCAAAAAAAAACAGGTCTCACATCTCTATTCAACCAAATCTGCACAGTTTTAGCTGGTCAAGTTATTTGTAGTGACCGTAAAAGCAGACTTTTTGTTCTGGGTTGAAAAAGCATTCCCAAATTTGTCATTCTCAAAATAACTAGTTTGTGGTATTTGAGGCCTACTTGAAATCTATCCCAAAAAGAAAATCTTACATTGAAGGTATTGATAGTGTCATTCAGAAAAACCTAAGACACACGCTAGCGTGCTGATAGAAGTGTCATTCTGTGATTAAACCTATAACTGTCACACAGCGCAAAAAAAAACAGGTCTCACATCTCTATTCAACCAAATCTGCACAGTTTTAGCTGGTCAAGTTATTTGTAGTGACCGTAAAAGCAGACTTTTTGTTCTGGGTTGAAAAAGCATTCCCAAATTTGCCATTCTCAAAATTTGTGGTGAACGGGAACAATGAGGAAAACATCTAATAAGGGACGCGGACGCGGACGTGGACATGGTCGTGGTGGTGTTAGTGGACCCTCTGGTGCTGGGAGAGGATGTGGCCGTTCTGCCACAGCCACACGTCCTAGTGAACCAACTACCTCAGGTCTTAGTAGCCAGCAGAATTTACAGCGATATTTGGTGGGGCCCAATGCCGTTCTAAGGATGGTAAGGCCTGAGCAGGTACAGGCATTAGTCAATTGGGTTGCCGACAGTGGATCCAGCACGTTTACATTATCTCCCACCCAGTCTTCTGCAGAAAGCGCACAGATGGCGCATGAAAACCAAGCCCATCGGTCTGTCACATCACCCCCATGCATATCAGGGAAACTGTCTGAGCCTCAAGTTATGCAGCAGTCTCTTATGCTGTTTGAAGACTCTGCTGCCAGGGTTTCCCAAGGGCATCCACCTAGCCCTTCCCCAGGGGTGGAAGAGATAGAATGCACTAACTCACAACCACTTATTTTTCCTGATGATGAGGACATGGGAATACCACCTCAGCACGTCTCTGATGATGACGAAACACAGGTGCCAACTGCTGCGTCTTTCTGCAGTGTGCAGACTGAACAGGAGGTCAGGGATCAAGACTGGGTGGAAGACGATGCAGGGGACGATGAGGTCCTAGACCCCACATGGAATGAAGGTCGTGCCACTGACTTTCACAGTTCGGAGGAAGAGGCAGTGGTGAGACCGAGCCAACAGCGTAGCAAAAGAAGGAGCAGTGGGAAAAATCAGAACACCCGCCGCCAAGAGACTCCGCCTGCTACTGACCGCCGCCATCTGGGACCGAGCACCCCAAAGGCAGCTTCAACGAGTTCCCTGGCATGGCACTTCTTCAAACAATGTGCTGACGACAAGACCCGAGTGGTTTGCACGCTGTGCCATCAGAGCCTGAAGCGAGGCATTAACGTTCTGAACCTTAGCACAACCTGCATGACCAGGCACCTGCATGCAAAGCATGAACTGCTGTGGAGTAAACACCTTAAAAACAAGGAAGTCACTCAGGCTCCCCCTGCTACATCTTCTGCTGCTGCCGCCTCGGCCTCTTCTGCTGCTGCTGCCGCCGCCTCGGCCTCTTCCTCCGCCTCTGGAGGAACGTTGGCACCTGCCGCCCAGCAAACATGGGATGTACCACCAACACCACCACCTGCGTCACCAAGCATCTCAACCATGTCACACGGCAGCGTTCAGCTCTCCATCTCACAAACATTTGAGAGAAAGCGTAAATTCTCACCTAGCCACCCTCGATCCCTGGCCCTGAATGCCAGCATTTCTAAACTACTGGCCTATGAAATGCTGTCATTTAGGCTGGTGGACACACACAGCTTCAAACAGCTCATGTCACTTGCTGTCCCACAGAATGTTGTTCCCAGCCGCCACTACTTCTCTAAGAGAGCCGTGCCGTCCCTGCACAAACAAGTGTCCGATAAAATCAAGTGTGCACTGCGCAACGCCATCTGTGGCAAGGTCCACCTAACCACAGATACGTGGACCAGTAAGCACGGCCAGGGACGCTATATCTCCCTAACTGCACACTGGGTAAATGTAGTGGCGGCTGGGCCCCAGGCGGAGAGCTATTTGGCGCACGTCCTTCCGCCGCCAAGGATCGCAGGGCAACATTCTTTGCCTCCTGTCTCCTCCTCCTCCTACTCAGCTTCCTCCTCCTCTTCTTCCACCTGCTCATCCAGTCAGCCACACACCTTCACCACCAACTTCAGCACAGCACGGTGTAAACGTCAGCAGGCCATTCTGAAACTCATATGTTTGGGGGACAGGCCCCACACCGCACAGGAGTTGTGGCGGGGTATAGAACAACAGACCGACGAGTGGTTGCTGCCGGTGAGCCTCAAGCCCGGCCTGGTGGTGTGCGATAATGGGCGAAATCTCGTTGCAGCTCTGGGACTAGCCGGTTTGACGCACATCCCTTGCCTGGCGCATGTGCTGAATTAGGTGGTGCAGAAGTTCATTCGCAACTACCCCGACATGTCAGAGCTGCTGCATAAAGTGCGGGCCGTCTGTTCGCGCTTCCGGTGTTCACACCCTGCCGCTGCTCGCCTGTCTGCGCTACAGCGTAACTTCGGCCTTCCCGCTCACCGCCTCATATGCGACGTGCCCACCAGGTGGAACTCCACCTTGCATATGCTGGACAGACTGTGCGAGCAGCAGCAGGCCATAGTGGAGTTTCAGCTGCAGCACGCACGGGTCAGTCGCACTGCGGATCAGACACACTTCACCACCAATGACTGGGCCTCCATGCGAGACCTGTGTGCCCTGTTGCGCTGTTTCGAGTACTCCACCAACATGGCCAGTGGCGATGACGCCGTTATCAGTGTTACAATACCACTTCTATGTCTCCTTGAGAAAACACTTAGGGCGATGATGGAAGAGGAGGTGGCCCAGGAGGAAGAGGAGCAAGAGGGGTCATTTTTAGCACATTCAGGCCAGTCTCTTCAAAGTGACTCAGAGGGAGGTTTTTTGCAACACCAGAGGCCAGGTACAAATGTGGCCAGACAGGGCCAACTACTGGAGGACGAGGAGGACAAGGATGAGGAGGAGGTGGAGGAGGATGAGGATGAAGCATGTTCACAGCGGGGTGGCACCCAAAGCAGCTCGGGCCCATCACTGGTGCGTGGCTGGGGGGAAACACAGGATTATGACGATACGCCTCCCACAGAGGACAGCTTGTCCTTACCTCTGGGCAGCCTGGCACACATGAGCGACTACATGCTGCAGTGCCTGCGCAACGACAGCAGAGTTGCCCACATTTTAACGTGTGCAGACTACTGGGTTGCCACCCTGCTGGATCCCTGGTACAAAGACAATGTGCCCACCTTACTTCCTACACTGGAGCGTGATAGGAAGATGCGCGAGTACAAGCGCACGTTGGTAGACGCGCTACTGAGAGCATTCCCAAATGTCACAGGGGAACCAGTGGAAGCCCAAGGCGAAGGCAGAGGAGGAGCAAGAGGTCGCCAACGCAGCTGTGTCACGCCCAGCTCCTCTGAGGGCAGGGTTAGCATGGCAGAGATGTGGAAAAGTTTTGTCAACACGCCACAGCTAAGTGCACCACCACCTGATACGGAACGTGTTAGCAGGAGGCAACATTTCACTAACATGGTGGAACAGTACCTGTGCACACCCCTCCACGTACTGACTGATGGTTCGGCCCCATTCAACTTCTGGGTCTCCAAATTGTCCACGTGGCCAGAGCTAGCCTTTTATGCCTTGGAGGTGCTGGCCTGCCCGGCGGCCAGCGTTTTGTCTGAACGTGTATTCAGCACGGCAGGGGGCGTCATTACAGACAAACGCAGCCGCCTGTCTACAGCCAATGTGGACAAGCTGACGTTCATAAAAATGAACCAGGCATGGATCCCACAGGACCTGTCCATCCCTTGTGCAGATTAGATATTAACTACCTCCCCTTAACAATATATTATTCTACTCCAGGGCACTTCCTCATTCAATACTATTTTTAATTTCATTTTACCATTATATTGCGGGGCAACCCAAAGTTGAATGAACCTCTCCTTTGTCTGGGTGCCGGGGCCTAAATGTGTGACAGTGGCCTGTTCCAGTGGTGGGTGACGTGAAGCCTGATTCTCTGCTATGACATGAATACAGATTCTGCGCTGACATAAGGCCAGATTCTCTGTTACGGGACCGCTCTCCTCTGCCTGGGTGCCTGGGCCTAAATGTGTGACAGTGGCCTGTTCCAGTGGTGGCTGACGTGAAGCCTGATTCTCTGCTATGACATGAAGACAGATTCTGCGCTGACATAAGGCCAGATTCTCTGTTACTGGACCGCTCTCCTCTGTCTGGGTGCCGGGGCCTAAATGTATGACAGTGGCCTGTTCCAGTGGTGGGTGACATGAAGCCTGATTCTCTGTTATGACATGAATACAGATTCTGCACTGACATAAGGCCAGATTCTCTGTTACGGGACCGCTCTCCTCTGCCTGGGTGCCTGGGCCTAAATGTGTGACAGTGGCCTGTTCCAGTGGTGGGTGACGTGAAGCCTGATTCTCTGCTATGACATGAAGACAGATTCTGCGCTGACATAAGGCCAGATTCTCTGTTACGGGACCGCTCTCCTCTGTCTGGGTGTCGGGGCCTAAATGTGTGACAGTGGCCTGTTCCAGTGGTGGGTGACGTGAAGCCTGATTCTCTGCTATGACATTAATACAGATTCTGCGCTGACATAAGGCCAGATTCTCTGTTACGGGACCTCTCTCCTCTACCTGGGTGCCTGGGCCTAAATATGTGACAGTGGCCTGTTCCAGTGGTGGCTGACGTGAAGCCTGATTCTCTGCTATGACATGAAGACAGATTCTGCGCTGACATAAGGCCAGATTCTCTGTTACGGGACCGCTCTCCTCTGTCTGGGTGCCGGGGCCTAAATGTGTGACAGTGGCCTGTTCCAGTGGTGGGTGACGTGAAGCCTGATTCTCTGCTATGACATGAATACAGATTCTGCGCTGACATAAGGCCAGATTCTCTGTTACGGGACCGCTCTCCTCTGCCTGGGTGCCTGGGCCTAAATGTGTGACAGTGGCCTGTTCCAGTGGTGGGTGACGTGAAGCCTGATTCTCTGCTATGACATGAAGACAGATTCTGTGCTGACATAAGGCCAGATTCTCTGTTACGGGACCTCTCACCTGTGTCTGGGTGCCGGGGCCTAAATATGTGACAGTGGCCTGTTCCAGTGGTGGGTGACGTGAAGCCTGATTCTCTGCTATGACATGAAGACTGATTCTGCGCTGATATAAGGCCAGATTCTCTGTTACGGGACCTATCTCCTCTGTCTGGGTGCCGGGGCCTAAATGTGTGACAGTGGCCTGTTCCAGTGGTGGGTGACGTGATGTGTGACAGTGGCCTGTTCCAGTGACAGTGGCCTGTTCCAGTGGTGGGTGACGTGAAGCCTGATTCTCTGCTATGACATGAAGACAGATTCTGCGCTGACATAAGGCCAGATTCTCTGTTACGGGACCTCTCTCCTCTGTCTGGGTGCCGGGGCCTAAATGTGTGACAGTGGCCTGTTCCAGTGGTGGGTGACGTGAAGCCTGATTCTCTGCTATGACATGAAGACTGATTCTGTGCTGACATGAAGCCAGATTCTCTGCTATGGCATGAAGAGACTGATTCTCTGCTGACATGAAGCCAGATTCTTTGCTATGGCATGAAGAGACTGATTCTCTGCTGACGTGAAGCCAGATTCTCTGCTATGGGACCTCTGTCCAATTGATATTGGTTAATTTTAATTTTTTTTATTTTTATTTTAATTCATTTCCCTATCCACATTTGTTTGCAGGGGATTTACCTACATGTTGCTGCCTTTTGCAGCCCTCTAGCTCTTTCCTGGGCTGTTTTACAGCCTTTTTAGTGCCGAAAAGTTCGGGTCCCCATTGACTTCAATGGGGTTCGGGTTCGGGACGAAGTTCGGGTCGGGTTCGGATCCCGAACCCGAACATTTCCGGGAAGTTCGGCCGAACTTCTCGAACCCGAACATCCAGGTGTTCGCTCAACTCTAATTGTGTTAAAATAAAAATACATAAGGATAAATTAAAAGGAAATGAATACAGAAAAATAAATGTAAGGAAAAATAAAAAGTCTTGATGAGGATAAGCAGGTAGGGAGATAGGGAGGAGGACGCAGGCCACGTCGATGCGCTGATATACAGCCTGGCGTCGACATGGTGTGCGCTCCACCCCACCATCTCTATAAATTACATAAAACCAAAAACTTCCAGTTCAGCATTTAGACCATGTGGTATAAGAGACCCAAATTCTAAAATTTTCCTTCATTCTTGCCTAGTCATCTTAGATATAAATCTTTTTTAATCGATTGTATTGCACTGTATTTCAACCGCATTGGGTTTTTAGCATGTGATGTTTTGAAATGATATTATAAAGAATGTTTCTCATATCCTTTCCTTATGTTGTTTATGTGTTCTGCAATATGTATTGTTAATGATCTTCCTGTGCGGCCAATGTATTGTTTTGAACATGGACTCTCAATAATATAGATTACCCCTTTCGTGTTAAATGTTAAAATCTCTTTTATCTCCTAATTAAAATTATTGACTTTGATTTAATTGTCTTAGTAGTTTTTGGGAATTTTGTTACCCTTCAATTTACACACATTCCACATTAGTGAAACCCATTCATGGTCATCCATGTTGCACTCATAGGTATACCTATCTTTTTACGTATAGTGGGTGCTATATGGAGTGCCAGGTTGAGTGCCCTTGTGAATACAATAGTTTTTTTTTCTGGTAGTATAGTATTTAAGATTTTATCTTCCTTAAACAGAGACCAATGTTTATTAATTATTTTTGTTATAGATTTATACTCAACGCTGAATGGTATAATTATTTTAGGTCCTTCCATCTTTTATTTTTCTACATATATTTTTTCTTTAAAAAATGTTGTTCTATTCATCTAACTTTTCCACATATTCGATTGGGTATTCCTTCTCTAAAAATTGTACTTTCATTTGTGGAGCTTTCATCTCACATTGTGTATCGTATGTGCAATTTCTTTTTAGGCGTCTAAATTGACTTTTTGGCAACATTTTTGTGTGTTATTGCATTTATAGTGAAATTATATTTATGGTCAGGGCTAGGACAACGTCGGCGTACGCAGAGAAACCTGCCCTGAACATGGTGGCTGAATTGTGCCGGGAGCCACGGGCACGGGTACACCAGTGAAAAAAGGGGGCATACCTGATGGAAGCTTGAGAAAAAGGGCGGGAGGGAGGAGCGTGAGGCTCAGGCGCCTGGCTGAGCGGCAGGCGGGGGAATAAAGAGCCAGACGCCCCTCCCACAAATGCAGGCTGCTAACAGCCTTACTATTTATGGTCAGGGCTAGGACAACGTCGGCGTACGCAGAGAAACCTGCCCTGAACATGGTGGCTGAATTGTGCCGGGAGCCACGGGCGCGGGTACACCAGTGAAAAAAGGGGGAGAAAATAACAGTTAGGTAGAATACTTTATTACAAATTACAAAGCCAGTGATCGAAAGGCACGAGATATCTCTACCTGAGGATTAGGTATATACCTGGTAAAGCAGGAGGACCGCCACCACCCCATGGACCGGATGACGTGGGCTGGCACCTGATGCCGAGAAGCCGCGGAGGCCGCCCCTATGCGGAAGGAGTGCCCCGAAATTACCTTGGGGTCATAGTCTAGTCCCTGGGCGAGGGCACGGATGTAAGTTATGAACCGGGAGGTGCTGAGCGGCTTGCCTGCATGCGGCAGGAGCGGGCTGTCTGGCGATGAACCTCGGATGAGTGCTAGCAGTTGATGCAGTACTTGAACTGGGCACCAATCGTTCAACGTTGGGTAGAATTTAACCTCAGAGGGGGGACCCGTCTGATTGGTTTTGGTGGAGGATAGCAGGAGAGTGTAATGGCCCTGGCCCCAACACAGATGCTGCTTCAGAGGATGGTTATGACGATTTGGACCGGCCAGAACCTCTCCGGGCCGGAGGAACCCATAAAAGGTGAGATACATGGCCGCTTTCAAAATCAGGCTAGTGGAGGGCCCAAAAGGATTACCATCCAATGACGAGGAGAGATCACTGAACAATTTACTGGAGACTGGTTGCCTATGACTCACAGACCCCTTCCCCTCCTTTTGAATACCCCGAAGGGTGGCTTTAATAGCTTGAATGGAAAAAAAGGACCTGTGATGAGGAGTGGCCAGCATAGCGTGATGTTGAATTCCGGCTAAATAAAGTCTGATGGTACTATATGACAGTGAGAGATGTGAGTGACAGTAGGCCAAAAAGGCCATGATGTAAGAGGTTTCGGAGTGTTGACCCCTTGGATGACTTTTAGAGAATTTGTCAAAAGCTCTTAGGCCAGCCTGATAATTCCTCGCCGTATTGCGGGATAATGATTTTGCGACCAGACCCTTGGCCTCCTCCAAAAGTGAATCTAATCCAGGACGAGAGAGCTGAATTGGGGCACCGGCGTGCCCGACTGGTCCGCGTCGGGCATTTCCTGAAAGAAAACCGCAAAATTAGCATAGGAAACAGCGTCCGCGGCCCTATTCTGTTCGCCTGAAATATGAACGCAGCGCATGTGAAAATTGTAGTGGAGGGATAACCACACTAACTTGCGCAAGAACGCCATGATCCTGGGGGACTGGGCCCTGCCCTTGATGACAATGTCCATCAAGGTCTGACTATCCATAATGTATGTCACGGAAGTGTTAGCCCAATGGTGACCCCAGACCTGAGCAGCCGCCACGATGGGGTATAGTTCCAAGAGGGGGGAGGATTTTAGAGCTGCTGAGTCTGAGGCTAATTCTAGCGGCCATCCGGCAGCCAGCCAATGAGACCTGAAAATGGCAGCGAAACCGGAGGAACCAGCGGCGTCGGAGAAAACCATGGGGGAAGAGGAATCCCACCGCGGAACGAACAAAGAAATGCCATTCCAGTCGGAGAGAAAACTGCACCACATGTCGAGATCTGCAATGGCCTGGCTGTCCAGATGGACGACAGAATCCTGCTCTGGGGCAGAGGGCAGGAGACATAACAACCTGGAAAGGAAGGCCCTGCCTTGAGGCATAATTCTGGAGGCGAAATTAAGCATCCCCAGCAAGGATTGGAGCTCCGCCCTGGTCAGAGAGTGAGATTGGACCGCCCGGGAAATGGCAGAGCGGATCCTGAGCAACTTCTCGCTGGGGAGGCTAGCCTCCATTTTGACAGTATCTAAAATGATGCCCAGGAAGGTGGCCTTGGTGGCCGGACCCTCAGTCTTGGCCTTGGCCACGGGAACCTGGAGACGGGAAAAAATATCCAGAAGTGTATGGGGAATGGAAGGGACCTGACTGGGCCTTTCGATGAGAAGGAAGTCGTCCAAGTAGTGGACGATCATGGATAAGCCACCGTGATGGATGAGAATCCAGTGCAGGGCTTTGGCCAGTTGCTCAAAAAGCCAAGGGCTGCTCTTGGACCCAAAAGTAAGCCGATTGGCAAAATAAAATTTGTCTGCCCACTGAATGCCGTAGTACTTCCAAAGCTGCGGGTGTATTGGGAGCAGCTTGAAAGCATCGGCAATATCTACCTTGGCCAGCCAAGCCCCGACACCTGCTTGAAGAATATGCTGGATAGCCTCGTCAACTGAAGAATACTTCATGGAATATTCCTCAGAGGGAATGAGTGAATTGAGACTGGGGACAGAGGACATATGAGGCGCGGAGAGGTCGTAAATAAGACGTTTTTTATTGGACGATAGCTTTGTGACAAGGCCGATAGGATTTATGCGCCACGACTGAAACGGAATCTGCAGGAAGGGACCGATGATGAACCCCTTATCGACCTCCGCTTGAATGAGGGTGGTCACCGCCTCAGGGTCACTGGAGGCGGATAGCAGATTGGGGCCCATCCAGCAGCCCTGAGGGCGCGTGACAATGCCGGTGTGAAACCCCTCTCTGCACCCATCCAATAAAAAGGCGACAAAAGAACGATCTGGGTGGCCCTGCAGGAGTGCAGCCAGTAACTCTAGATTGAGGTCGGTTAGTCAGGAGTCCCTGGCTGCCTTCCTGGGACAGGAAGGACGAGGGTGAGCCCGAAAACAAAGAGAGCAAATGTGCAGTGCTCGGCACGCATTGAAGGCGCAGCCCTTGGCATTAAAATTGTTGCATACCTGGCTACTGCCGAGATACACGATTGGCCTGCCCAGCTTATCTAATGAGGAGGAAGTCCTGGAGGACCCGGAAGGACCTCGTTTGGGCGCTGACTGCGGATCTTGTACCGGATTGGGGCACCATTCCGTGGAATGAAAAATTGATTGGCAGACAGCACACAAGGGTGCCTTCAAACCCGCGAAGTGCCGGCAGAATAACTCCATGTCCAAGTCTGCCCAGTTGGACATGAACTGAAATTGATGCAGGGCCGCGGCGGCTTTGGCAGAAAACGAACGATGATAATCGTAAAATGCCGAGCCGCCGTACTTGTGCCCCAGGACCGCAATCCGGTACAAGTAGGTGTCTAACTCCTTCCTGCGATTAGGCTGAGCAGAGCACACCACATCCCTGTAGAGGCTGAAGGCCAGGACGAATTCGGAAACGGACAGTTTCCTATTTAGCCGAGCATCCTTGGCCTTCAAGACCACGGAAACCTCTCCGCAGTTAATCACCCGGTTTTCGGAAATATCCTGGGAGGAAATCAAAATGGATGCCAAATTGACGTCCTTGCCTGCCAGGATATCCTTCTTAATATGTTCTGGCACAAAATGGGAAGGAGCAATTTGGGGGGTGGCAGAAGGCCTACCTGCAACGTCCGGAGGAATGGCAGAAATGACTGCCAAACCTGGATATTGCGGTGAGGCAGCTGGCCTGGTTTCTAAAACCGCTACCCTAGACTGAATGTCCGAGACTGAGCTGACTAGCCCGGCGATGGACGACTGGATCTGAGCTAGTGCCAGCCGGATGGAGTCGTTATTGGACTGCTCAGCTGTCGAACCCGGAGTAGTCATCAGAAGACGGTATAATTCGGCCTTGCAGGCAGTCGCGGGATGCCGAATCCCCCTGCGATTGAGCTCGGCGATCAACTTTGGCACTGTCCAACTCCTTAAAGATGTGCAGCTATTATGCCCCGAGATGGACGATCCTGGCATGGAGAGATTGTCATCCATATCGGACATGTGAGACATGTTGACCTGAGAAAAAAAGGCGAACTTATATCTACCTGAAAACGGAAAGAAGCACAGACAATGCGGAGAGAGCGGCCGAAAGATAGTGCGAGACCGAAAGTGTTTAAAAAGTGACCAACGTAAGAACCTACCTGACGGGATACAGACGGATTTGGAAACACGGCTCCAAAAAACCCCAATCGTTTAAATGGAACTGGAATTGCCTCGAAAATCCTAGACGAAACGAAGGAGAGGAAGGAAAAATAACAATTGCCCAATCTAAGGGAAGGAAGAACCGATATCAGCACAGAAAAAACCTAAGAAAACAAAGACAGAACCTGGGCGATCCAGGAACATTGACAACCTGGCCGATCCAGGAACATTGACAACCTGGGCGATCCAGGAACATTGACAACCTGGGCGATCCAGGAACATTGACAACCTGGGCGATCCAGGAACATTGACAACCTGGGCGATCCAGGAACATTGACAACCTGGGCGATCCAGGAACATTGACAACCTGGGCGATCCAGGAACATTGACAACCTGGGCGATCCAGGAACATTGACAACCTGGGCGATCCAGGAACATTGACGACCTGGGCGATCCAGGAACATTGACGACCTGGGCGATCCAGGAACATTGACAACCTGGGCGATCCAGGAACATGGACAACCTGGGCGATCCAGGAACATCGACAACCTGGGCGATCCAGGGACAATTGACAACCTGGGCGGTCCAGTGACGTGACACCCTGGGAGAACCACAAGGCACAGAAAAACCCCGGATGATCCAGAGAACCGCAGAATTGACCAGTAATGTATCACCAACTTCACGGCGCAAATTCTGGCAATGTGATGCTGAGGCAGTGACGAGGGCGGACTGACTGTAGGGAATCGTTCCCCCCCTGATTGATGGCATTTTATTTTCCCCGCTCCCCTCTTCTGCTTTTTTTTTTTTTTTTTGGAATTCGTGCCCTGCCTATCAGAGGGCACACATGGTTAAAAAAACTGCGCCCCCCCCCCAGAGTGGGAGCGCTGCCTGCATCACAGAGCCAGAACAATGCCTGAATTACTTGTGCTAACCCTTTGCTGAAACAAAAAATAGAAGAGTGCATGGGTGGCGAAAAATGTGGGAACAATACTGTCAGCCCAAAGTGAAACTACTTAGTACCCCCAGTAGCGCGGCAGGTGACCGGCAAAATGGTGAACCAGGACGCCGCTTGCCGGCCCTGCAGCCGGAACCCAGTGATCGGAACTAGGCAGGGGGAGAGCGGCACCTGACTTGTACCACCAGGGGGCGCGAGCCCAGACGTGAGGCACAGCTGGTACGGCGCCAACTGCGCCTCGATTACCTGGAAGGCTGGAGAGGAGGGCGATGATTCGGACGCCGGCGGTGCGTGTATGCAGAAACCGGAAGGAGGTCTCGGAACAGAGAGGAAGGAGCGCGATACCACGGGAATGCGTGAGGCTCGGGCGCCTGGCTGAGCGGCAGGCGGGGGAATAAATAGCCAGACGCCCCTCCCACAAATGCAGGCTGCTAACAGCCTTACTATTAGTTGAATGGTGACAATTCGGCTGTCACTAGGCAAGCAAGTGAGCATGCATCGGGCCATTTGTGCAAGTGACTCGGAGGGACTCCCTGCCTCCATCTCCACTGCATACTGCCACGGTGTGTATGGGTTCTCTGGCTCATCTTCCTCATCGCTCTGTAGCTCCTCTGGCTGCTCCTGCCACTCCTCTCCTGTCACCTGTGTAGAAACACCACCCATTTCGCTACACATTACTTGTGCTCCAATGTCCTCTAGCTCAGAGCCCCCATGTCTCATGTGGCCATGAGATCTGGGCGCCACGTCTCCAGTCCCCTGTCCAGCCAGATTTACCAGCATCTGTTCCAGGACATGAAGCAGTGGAATGACGTTGTTCATCCCATAGTCCTGGCGACTGACAAATAATGTGGCCTCCTCAAAGGGCCTGAGCAAACAGCAGGTGTCACGCATGAACTGCCACTGGCTGACATCGAATTTACACAGGGAGTACTCCTGTCCGCTTGGATCATCAAGAAATCGTTTATGACTTTTCTCTGTTTGTATAGTCGGTCCAATATATGGAGGGTGGAATTCCAACGGGTGGAAACATCTCATATCAGCCTATGATGGGGTTGCTGTTCTGCTGCTGCAGCTTAAGAAGGGTGTGCTTTGCTGTGTACGAGTGGCTGAAGTGCATGCAAAGTTTCCTGGCCATTTTTAGGATGTCTTGCAGATGGGTTGAAGACTTCAGGAAAAGCTTGACAACCAGACTGAACATGTGTGCCATGCATGGCGCATGGCTCAGCCCTCCTTGATGCAGCGCCGACACAATGTTCTTCCCGTTGTCGGTCACCATGGTTCCGATTTTGAGTTGTCACGGAGAAAGCCAGGATTCGATTTCTTGATCAAAGACATGGAGCAGTTCTTCAACTTTGTGACTCCGTTCGCCCCAGCAAATGAGGTGCAAAACAGCATGACACCGCTGTGCCCTGCACATGTGGTATGCTGGAGGGGGCACTGTGAATTGTCCCTGCAGTGGAGGCTGAGGACACGGTGGAGGATGAGGAGGCAGAGGCGGACATTGTCGCAGGAACACCGGCGTGAAAATGTGGAGGCAGAAGCGGCATCACCTGGCCAAATTCCTGGTGTGGCTGTGCAGAAACCACATTTACCCAGTGGTCCGTAAAGGACATGTATTGTACCTGACTGTAGTGGAGGCTCCACACGTCGGTGCTGCTGTGCACTTTGGCAGACACCGACAGGCTCAAGGACTGGCCAACCTTCCGTTCTATATACGTGTGCAGGGCTGGTACTGCCTTTTTGGCAAAGATATGATGGCTTGGGACTCTCCACCTTGGCTCGGCACAAGCCATCAGTTCTCTGAAAGGTGCAGAGTCCACCACTTGGAAAGGGAGGGACTGCAGCACCATCAACTTGGCCAGAAGCACATTCAGCTTCTGCGCCATTGGATGAGTGCACGCATACTGTTGTCTCTTGGCAATCGCTTCGGTGATTGCTGACGGAATGACTGACAAGGAGTAGGGGAAGATGGGAAGGACATACAGCTCCCTTCGGCTGAGGTGGTGTAGCTTTGACTGCCTGAAACTGGATGCGTGCCACTGGGTGATGCAGTGATTTCTGCGGCTGGCTGGACTACCACATCGAAGCCACGGTCACTTTATGGTGATGCTGCATATGTTGACGCAGGGCTGTGGTGCTAACATTGGCACCCTGGCCACAGTACACCTTCTGCCCATAGATTCTACAAATGGCCATGTTCACCTCTTCCAGCGGCTTAACAAACAACTGCTACACAGCCGAGTAGCTGATTTTACCCCCAACACTCTGCACTGACTGACTGCTACCGCCGCTGCTTCCATAAACCCCCGCACCACTACTTTCTGGGCAGTCAGGCTTCTGCAAAGAGGGAGGTCGTTTGGCTCCCGACCTCTTACTGCTGCCACCCTGCTGATCCCGGCCACACTAGCGACTTTCTAACTCCGCCGCTGCCTCATGGGCAAGCTGCCACCCTCTTCTCTCTATGATGATGAAGCCCCTTTGTCACCCAGCTCCCAAGTGCGAACAGCTACATCATCGTCATCTAGTACCGTCTGAACGTCACTGATGTCCTCCTCAACTGTCTTTGGGTCAGGAGCCTGACCGCTCGCAACACCAGCTCACACGCCACTCCCCCAACACTACTTTCCCACCTACCGGAGGAAGCGGCGAACGTCTCCTCCACATCTTGGCTGGCCAGTAGCTGCTGACTGTCCTCTAGTAGCTCGTCCTCGCTGTATAGTGGGGCTGAGCCCACAGCATATAATACTTCTCTGGCTGAGGGAACAGAAAAGGACAGAGGCAGGTCGAGGACAGGTGATGGCACAGGGCCTGCTCCCGGGTCATGCCAATTAAGGGTTGTGTCTGACGAACCCACTGACTCTTGGCTGGGGGTGTCTGATGTCACTTGGGACGAAGTGGATGACGGGGTCAGCCATTTAAGAACCACTGGGTTGCTGGGTAAAACATGACCGCTAGATGACACTGGGAGTTCAGGCTTCTCGTTGCGACTCCTGCTGCCACGCCCCATTACTCTTCTGTGACCTGTGCCTGCGCCAGAAACATTTAGGCATCTGCCACTCCCCTGTGCAGGGCCTGGCACTTCTCTCTCACATACTGCTAGATCAAATAAATAAATAAAAAAAGAAAACTAAAACACCCCCAAAAAGTCTGTAATTTTTTCACTTCACGACACAACGGCTAATAAGCCCTTTTTTTCCCACTAATACACGCCAAAGAAGGCTTTAAAACATATAACTGCACAGCTGAATGGCAAATAGGCCCTTACTTTTTTCCATTTATACACACCTCAAAAGGCTTTAGAATATATAACTGAACGACAGAACGGCAAATTAAATATATTTTTTTGCCACTAATACACGCCAAAAAGGGCTCTAATTTTCTCACTTCACCACACAACGGCAAATACTTTTTTTGTGCCACTAATACACGCCAATAACTGCTTTAGAACATATTACTGCACCGCTGAACGGCAAATAGGCCCTTACTTTTTTCCACTTATACATGCCACAAAAGGCTTTAGATGTTCTAACTGCACCGCTGAATGGCAAATAATATATATATTTTTGCCACTAATTCACGCCAAAAGGGGCTATAATTATAGGGCTGTGATATCACAGGGCTGGCTGGCTGCTGATTGGCTGCGTGCATGGCCTTGTGGGTAATCCCTCGTTCCCAGAGTTCCTTGCTCCATGTCCTAACATGTGCAGCAGCCATTTTAGGAAAAAATGTGATTCGTTACCGCGAAGCGTGAGTAAATTCGGATTCGGTGTGAATCAAATTTTTCCTGAAATTCGGATCAAATTCCACTTCGTCAACTTCGATTCGTTCATCTCTAAATATTATCATAGGAGAATTGGTCCTTCCCAAAAGATGCACAAAGAACATATTTATTCCAAAGGTGAGCCACCTGCTTCACAAAATTCGAAGACGTCAGATTTTCAGAATTTGCCAATACTGAGAGACACATTACTGAAGCATCTCTGAGTCCAGAACACATCCTACTTATAAGCCATCAATGTCCCAAATGGGCCAACCTAATTTCTATACAACCGTCTCTTATTTATATCCAATTACAGTTCTCAATTTTTGTCACCCAGTTTCCTAGTGAAATTAGAGAGTCCCATTGATTTCAAATACTAAGTTGTAAGACCACTGGAATAAGGAATGCCTAAGGGTATACTTCACCAGAAATGTCATAAATGTCTAATAGATGGAGGTCTTAAGCTCAGGACCCACATCTGTTTCCAGAATTTGGATCCCACACCCCTTCCCCAGTAAGGAGGCCTTTGGTCACCTCATACAGTATAGGTCGATAATGAATGGAGAGGTGCCAGTAACTCTCTTAAAGATTAGAGGAACGTCTATTCCGGACACAGGTGCTAGTTCTGGAGTTGGGATCTGCATCTCTTTAGACTTTTATGGCATATTCGGTGCCATATAATGGGTGCTTTACAAAAAAAATATCCCTAATCCCACAGTGAGACCACTTTAATCAGCTCAAGATTAAGATATGTATTCAAAGTCAGAAAATCACCTTTGCACACCCATTTTTTATTGTAGTGCATGTATTTTTGTAATTTTCCACTTTTTGTCTCCGGCAATGTGCATATATTCTTATGCATTGCAGCCTGCCCACTAAAGTGTGCCTCCCCAACCAGAATGACCGATTTATGTGTGGGTCATGTATATATTTGGCATACCCACTGTCACTGGTGGTTTGGCACACACTGAGAGTCCTATTTAGTGGGATTTGGCTAGATAACAACAGCATCTATTATCCCATTGGACCCAATAAACGTGTTATCTCCATTGAGGTTTTCTGCCTAAGATACTTTTTATTTTAATAGTGCGACAATAAATAGAGATGGCCTTGCGGTTCGCCCGGCGGTTGGTTTGCGGGACCTTCGCTTGTTCGCGATTCGCCGAACATGTGAACATATGGCGATATTCGCGCCCGCCATATTCTTTTACATTGTGAAGAACTTTGACCCATGACACATCCATCAGGTGGTACAGGACAGCCAATTGAAAAGTTTCAGCACATGGACATACCCCCTACCTTATAAATATACCTGATCTGGCCGCCATTTTACATTCTGTCTTTTGTCAGTGTAGAGAGAGGTTGCTGTGTGGAGCAGGGACAGGCTGTTAGTGTCACAAATAGCTAGCTAATAGGGCCACAAAAGTCCTTTTTAGGACTGGTATAGGTGTGCAGTACAGATGGGTGTAATACACGTATAATATACTTTCTAACATAGAAAGCATATTATAGTGGATTTGTATTGTGCAGCAGTGGTGGTGACTGGCGAGCGGTTCTGCAGCGATACTACAACTACAAGAGTGACAAACGCAATTACAAAAAATTATTTTAACTGGTGTGATATATCAGTCGCCCCCCAAAACGACTGATTGAAGCGGGGTGTTATATACCAATATACTTTCTTTATAGTGCATTTGGGTACTGCAGCATTTGTTTGCTGTTTTGCTGCGTTCCCTCTGCTTCACATAGTGACAAACGGTACTGGAAAAAATTATTATAACTGGTGTGATTTACCAGTCACCCCCCAAAAGAGCTGATAGAAACAAGGTGTTATATACCAATAAACTTTCTTTATAGTGTTATATACCTTCTTCCACAAATACTGTGCTTCTATAGAGACTTTTGTCACAGGGTCATTTAAAAAAGACAGGCAAAGGAAGAGGCAGGCTCTTCCGGAGGGGTGGTAGGGGTCAGGAAGGAGCACCAGGCCAGAGCCCAAGTGGGAAGTTGCAGAAGGTGCGTGCGATTACGTTAAAGGACGCACCAGACTTGGTTGAGTGGCTCACTCAGCCTTCCGCTTCTGCACTCTTCTCATCCTCTCTATCTGCACCCTCTTCACTCTCTGCTGTGTGCACCCCCAAAGACACCACCACCACCACCATATCCCCTCCGCTCGAGTCACAGGAATTATTTTCCGATCCATTACAAGACATTTCCGATGCGCAGCCATTCTTGGCATCGGATGAGGAAGAGGAGGTAGCAACGGCCGCCACTCAGCAGTCTGACGACAGTACCCAGATCAGGCCAAGGAGGTTGGTCCCCGCTGTTGCTGTCTACTCCGTGATCTCTAATGTTAGTGGTGGGGAAGGTGATGTTGATGATGACGTGTCGATGGACGTCATGTGGGTGCCCACAAGAGAGGAAGAGGAGGGGAGTTCAGAGGGAGAGACGGAGAAGCAGATAGGTGGGAAAAGCAGGCCGAACTTACATTGCACAGGAGGCAAAAAGCAGACTGCAAATTTATCTGGAGCGAGCCATCTACCATGCACGGTCACATCTGGCGCTCCCAGGACGCCGGCACATGGCTCCGCAGTGTGGGATTTTTTTAACGTGTCCGCTGCTGACAATAGTGTTGCCATCTGCAGCCTTTGCTGTCAACACATAAGTCGCGGTAAGCCAAACACTCACCTAGGGACGACCGTCTTAAAGGGAACCTGTCATGTAGATATTTGATTATAATCTAACTAATTATATACAATCATTAACTACTAAAAAGTACCTTAGATGTATTCACTTAGATGTATTCACTTAGATGCCGCATGCCGCATGCTAATGAGCTGATTTGAGTCCAGCGTGATGTCATTGAGTCCAGCGTATATTTAATTCAGAGCTATAGCCACTCCCCTGCCCACCTGCTGCTGATTCATATGGGGAAAAACTGTCATTCAGCAGCAGGTGGGCGGGGAGTCAGGAGCTCATGAATATTCATGACTCATCATTATCAGCTGGAGCTTTTCAATACAAGATGTTGGCAGATTGACTGGGTCAATTAAAGAAAGTGACCCAGCATTTTGCTAAGAGAATCAGTCACTTATTAATGTTGCCCTTAGTTAGGACACCATAAAACTGGTGACAGGTTCCCTTTAAGAAGGCACCTGGCCTCCCATCACCGATCCCAGTGGGAGCAACGCCTTCAGAACCCACAAAACCACACTCCAGGCGCTCACCATCCAGCCACTTCTCCTTCTCCTTCTCCTCGCTCCTCCCAATTGTCCTCCACTCATTTACACAGATAACTAAACAAACAAGTTTCTAGGCGAGAAGCTGGGGATACGGTCACCTCCAAGCAAATCCCTACAGCTCTCCCTATTCTGCTAAGCCCACATTTAGACCCTGAAGATGGGAATAATGTGTCCTCATGCCTGGGCTGAGAATACCCTAGAATCCCTGAGATGGTGAAAGGGGAAAAGGGGCAGCCTGCTCCCTCAGCACCAGGAGGGAACAGACGACACTCAAACAGCCTAGACAGCAAACCAAAGAAATAAGAAACCAACTTATCTTATCAGAGCAGGAAAAGCCAATCCTTCACTCCTTGCTTCCACCGCCTGACTGAAGCTATAACCCGCACGGTACACTGGGAGTTAGAGTAATTTAAACCAATGACCCCACCCAGTGCACCTGAAGGAAGGCAGATCTAACACAACTCCAAAACAAAACACAAGACTAGACGCGTGCTGCTAATCTGGCAGACCTCCGCACATAGTCTGAGCAGGGCATGACACCTGCCTATTCTTTTCCTCCTCCTACTCCATCCTCCCTCTCCTCCTCAGCTGACTCCTCCTTTTCTGCTGTTACCGTCTCTTCCGCTGTGCCCCCCAGGATCCCCAGAACCTATTTGACGTGCCAGATGAGACGTTGCCATGCTGTGCTCTGTCTTTTGTGCCTGGAAGCCAAGAGCCACACCAGTCCTGCACTGCTTTCAGCTTTGCGTTCACAGGCAGATCAGTGGCTAACCTCGCTCAATTTGACAGTTGGTAAAGTGGTGTGCGACAACGGTGCCAATCTGCTGAGCGCATTGAAACAGGGCAAAATGACAAACCTGCCGTGCATGGCACACGTCCTGAAGTTAGTCGTGCAGCGATTTGTTGCCAAATACCCCGGGGTCCAGGACGTCTTGTGGCAGGCCAGGAAAATGGCTCGCCTTGCAGAACATACAGCGTTGACACAACCTGCCCGTCAGACGTCGGATTTGTGACTGCCCGACACGATGGAACTCCACCTTGTATATGCTTGATAGGCTGCTCCAGCAGAAACGTGCAGTTAATGACTACCTGTACGAACTCTGCAGCAGGACAGGTTCTGGGGAGCTTGTTTTTTTTTCCACCGCGCCAGTGGCTGCTCATGCGCGATGCATGCAGACTTCTGCGGCCATTTGATGAGATCACCAAACTGGTCAGTCGCAACCAGGGCACCATCAGTGACATCGTACCTTACGCCTTCTTTCTGGAGCATGCATTGCGTTGTGTTTGTATTGTCCCACTATGTAAGGGTGGGCACTACACAAGGGTCAATTGGGTCACGTTTGTTCTCCACCTCCTGTGGAACATGGTTATTTTATTTTATATGGCATTTTAATGTATATTGTCATGTTATTTATGTTATCGCCTGTGTACCAGGCCTGTAGGGGTGTAGTTCCTCCTCTTAGACAGTAGAGGGAGCTAGATAATCCCCTAGTATAAATAGCCAGGTCCAGACCAGAGTCAGAGTGGAGTGTAGTCAGAAGCCAAGAGTCACTTCAGCCAGAGAGGAGCTGAGAAGCAGCTTCTGACATGCAGCTAGATAGCCCAGGCTTCTAGTTTGCCACCAGGAGAAGAGTCTGCCTCCTGAGAACTAAGTTCCTACAAAAGTACAGTGCAGAGCCAAGTTTATTCCAGCCAAACAGAGAGCTGAAGGGCAGAAGGATATATTTAAAGCAAGGAGACATATACCTGAGGAAGTTTTCCCTAACCAAGGATAAAGCCAGCAATAGGGCATACGGGCCTTGGAGAAAGACAGACAGGATTCTGAGGAAAAGTGCAGCCTGATCTGTAAGTGTTTAACCCTCTGAGTATCTTGCAAGAACATTGCCTGCCATTTGATGTAAAGCCTGCCTGTCACCACCTTTTATATGTGGAACTGACCAAAGACTGTAAATAGTTAAACTGTTCAGTAAAAGAAAGTTTTGGTTCACTGCAACTTGTGTTCCTCAATTATTACTACAAGAAAATCGGTGTGCCACCGTTACCGGCACTGGCGTCACAAAATTAAAGGGATCTTGCCACCGGCACATTAAACCTGCAACACTCAGGGCACCTCACCTACCACCTGGCCTGGTCCCTCTACATACAGAGAGTGCCCCAGAGGATCCATTTGCCAGCCTCTTCATCACTGCTGTACGCCTGCCAAGGGTATATAAAAACTGTGAGTACCAAGAGCAACCCTCGGTTTATTAACTACCCCTGTGACCTCACATTCGCTCACCCTGCAGGGCTACGTACTGCATGTTATTGATCAAGCCGTTGAGGAGCAGGAAGATGAGGAAGTCGCAATGCTGGATGCATTTCTAGGGGGGGCTACTCCATCTGAGACAAGTCAACAACAGGAGTCTGAAGGGGAGTCAGAGGAGGATGGTGTCGGGGCCGAGGAGGAGCAAGAATAGCATACGATTCTGGGATCCCTAGTGTTGTCCGTGGATGGGGGGGGGGGGAGAACGAGGACGACATTATCCTGGATGATGAGCAGGAGCCAGGCCACTATACTGCTTCCAGTTTAGTGCAAATAGGGGCCTTCATGCTCCAGTGTTTTAAGAGGGACCCCCGTATAGAAAACATAAAGAGCAAGAACCAGTACTGGGTGGCAACGTACTTAGAACCCAGGTACAAACAAAAAATGGTGGAAATGTTACCACCATCACAGAGGTCAGAATGCAGCACTTCCAGGCCTTGCTGCGAGAAAGGCTGCATTCTGCTGGCAGAGGAATTTCCACTCACAGAGAAACAGTTGCGGGTACCAATCCAATAGTGCCTGCAAGAAGAGGGCGGTTTGAAGATGTGTTTGTCACTTCTGATATGAGGTTATTCTTGCAGCCAACCCATCTACAGCTGTCCTCCGGATCCAGCCTCAGGGAACGCCTAGACTGACAGGTGTCCGACTACATCGGGTTAACGTCCGATGTGGACGCTCTGAGAAGTAATGAACCCCTGGACTACTGGGTGGACAGGCTTGACCTGTGGCCAGAGCTGGCAAAATTTGCCATGGAACTGTTGGCTTGCTCCTCGTCCAGTGTCCTGTCCGAAAGGACGCTCAGCGCAGCAGGGGAGATCGTGACCGATAAGCGCACTCGCCTAGCTCACGACAGTGTGGATGGACTACCTCATATTTCCATTCCATTTTATGGAACGGAATTGCGGACACACTAATTTCTATGGCACTTCCGGGTCCGCGTTTCCGTTTCTGAAAAAAATAGAACATGTCCTATTCATGTCCGCAATTGCGGACAAGAATTGGCATGTTCTATTAGTGCCGGCGATGTGCGGTCCACAAATTGCGGATCGCACATTGCAGGTGTACGTGTTTTGTGGATCCGTGGATCCGCAAAACACGTTACGGACTTTTGAATGGAGCCTTATACTACCCCGTTACACTAAAAAAGAGCAATATTACAAAAAACAAAATACACGTTATAACTGTATAAACTATTTATATAACTTAGAAAATAAAATAAAAATTAAGGCAATTTTTCCAATAGCAGGAGCATCTCCTGCACCCCCTTCTTGGCCTGGCGGTGCCTCTCCTCCATAGCCTTCATCCGCTCCTGAATGGCCCGCATATCCTGGTGTTGCTCCTTCAGCATTTTTGCCACTTTGGCCTTCAATGTCTTCATTACTGTTGGTAAAAAAAATAAAATGAACATTCTTATTAAACCTTTAAACCTTTATTTTGTGGTGCATATGACTTTTTGATCGCTTGCTATTACACCTTTTTGTGATAAAAGTTGTCCAAAAAATGCCTTTTTGGAGAGTTTTTATTTTTTGTTTTGAAAGGTGTCCACCTGAGGGGTTACTTTGTGTGATATTTTATACAGCTGGTTGTTACAGATGTGGCAACTAATATGTTTCCTTATTTTTTTGTTATTTCCGTTTTACACAATAAAAGCATTGTTGAAACAAAAACAATTCATGTTTTAGTGTCTCCATAGTTTGAGAGCCATGTTTTTTTTTTCATTCGGCAATTGTCTAATGGTAGGGGCTCATTTTTGGCCGAATGAAATGACAGATTGGTATTATTTTGGGGGGCATATGCCTTTTTTGATAGCTTGGTGTTGTACTTTTAGTGATGTTAGGCGACAAAATTATAATTTTTTTTTTTAAATGTTTCTATTTTTTTATAGTGTTCACATGAGGGGTTAGGTCATAGGATATTTTTATAGAGACGGCCAATATGTACACGGCAGTACAAAATATGTCTGTTTTTCTACTTTTTACCTTTTTTTTAATTTAAAGTCTTTATACACATTGACAATTTAAATCTCAATACGTTAGTTAGTGATATTTATGATGATTATATAGTTTATTAGTTAGTGATATTTCAGTAGAGTATAATTTTATTTTGTTTGTTAGTTAGTGATAGTTCAATGGAGTTTAATATTATTTATTTGTTAAGTTAATGGTTTTAATGTAGATTAAAGGGTTATTGTCCAGTGTTCTTTTTTTGTATTACTTTAGTGTATGTTGTCCTCTCATTGTTGGTCCTTTTAATGTTTATGTACATGTAATGGATACATAATCATATTGCTATGTGCACATATTTACCCTCCTGGCGGGGGCTGGTGATCTCCTCCTCTTCCTCCGAGTCTTGAGATCGGGCAGTGTTGGAGGGTGCAGCACTTTCCACCTCCACCTCTTTAACTTCTCCCACATCTGGTGAGGACGCTCAATAAGCTGGGAGGGTCCGGCCTCCTCCTCCTCTTCCTCCTCAACCTCCACCACCTCCACGGCCTCTGCCGATCGCCTTCTCCGAATGGAGGGAATAGGAACTTCTGTAATCACAGAATGTTCAGATTTTAGAGAAACAACTCAGAAATCTTAACAACATTAAATATCAAGAAATTCCAATATGGCGGGATCTATATATAATTGCAGTGGCTGCCAGCATTATGCTGCATAACTCTATCAAAAATAAACAGCATGCAAACAGACATCAGTGTCTGTTAAATGTTTTATGTGATGGATCAGAACACAATAGTCTAAGTCGGTGAAGTAAAATTAGAAAAATATTCAAATAAAATTATTGTTTAGAAATAGAAAACCGAAAATTGCCATGTGCGTATGTATTCAAACCCTTTGTTCGGAAGCCCATAAAAAGCTCTGGTGCTACATCTACCTATTACTTTCAGAAGTCACATAATTAGTGAAATGATGTCTACCTGTGTGCACTCTAAGTGTCACATGATCTGTCATTACATATACACACCTATTTTGAAAGGCCCCAGAGGCTGTAACACGTAAGCAAGAGGCATCACTAACCAAACACTGCCATGAAGACCAAGTAACTCTCCAAAACAAGTAAGGGACAATGTAGTTGAAAAGTTAGGGTTAGGTTATAAAAAAAATAGCCAAATCTTTGATGATCCCCAGGAGCACCATCAAATTTATCATAACCAAATGGAAAGAACATGGCACAACAGCAAACCTGCCAAGAGACGGCCTCCCACCAAAACAGGGCAAGGAGGGCATTAATCCGAGAGGCAGCACAGAGACATAAGGTAACCCTGGAGGAGCTGCAGAGTTCCACAGCAGAGACTGGAGTATCTGTACATAGGACGACAATAAGCCGTACGCTCTATAAAGTTGGGCTTTATGGCAGAGTGGCCAGAAGAAAGCCATTACTTTCAGCTAAAAACAATAAGGCACGTCGTGAGTTTGTGAAAAGGCCTGTGGGAGACTCCCAAATGTATGGAGGAAGGTGCTCTGGTCTGAGGAGACTATAATTTAGCTTTTCGGCCATAAAAAAAAACGCTATGTCTGGTGCAAACCCAACACATCGCATCACCCAAAGAACATCCCCACAGTGAGACATGGTGGTGACAGCATCAACTGGTCAGAGTGGAGGGAAAGATGGATGGTGCTAAATACAGGGATATTCTTGAGCAACACCTGCACCTCTCTGTGCGTAATCTGAGGCTAGGACGGAGGTTCACCTTCCAGCAGGACAATGACCAAACACACTGCTAAAGCAACACTTGAGTGGTTTAACCACCTCAGCCCCCCTAGCTTAAACACCCTTAATGACCAGGCCACTTTTTACAATTCTGACCTACACTACTTTCATCATTTATTGCTCGGTCATGCAACTTACCACCCAAATGAATTTTACCTCCTTTTCTTCTCACTAATAGAGCTTTCATTTGGTGGTATTTCATTGCTGCTGACATTTTTACTTTTTTTGTTATTAATCGAAATTTAACGATTTTTTTGCAAAAAAATGACATTTTTCACTTTCAGTTGTAAAATTTTGCAAAAAAAACGACATCCATATATAAATTTTTCTCAAAATGTATTGTTCTACATGTCTTTGATAAAAAAAAAAATGTTTGGGTAAAAAAAAATGGTTTGGGTAAAAGTTATAGCGTTTACAAACTATGGTACAAAAATGTGAATTTCCGCTTTTTGAAGCAGCTCTGACTTTCTGAGCACCTGTCATGTTTCCTGAGGTTCTACAATGGCCAGACAGTACAAACACCCCACAAATGACCCCATTTCGGAAAGTAGACACCCTAATGTATTCGCTGATGGGCATAGTGAGTTCATAGAACTTTTTATTTTTTGTCACAAGTTAGCGGAAAATGATGATTTATTTATTTTTTCTTACAAAGTCTCATATTCCACTAACTTGTGACAAAAAATAAAAACTTCTATTAACTCACTATGCCCATCAGCGAATACCTTGGGGTGTCTTCTTTCCAAAATGGGTTCACTTGTGGGGTAGTTATACTGCCCTGGCATTCTAGGGGCCCTAATGTGTGGTAAGTAGTTTGAAATCAAAATGTGTAAAAAATGGCCGGTGAAATCCGAAAGGTGCTCTTTGGAATGTGGGCCCCTTTGCCCACCTAGGCTGCAAAAAAGTGTCACACATCTGGTATTGCCGTACTCAAGAGAAGTTGGGCAATGTGTTTTGGCATGTCATTTTACATATACCCATGCTGGGTGAGAGAAATATCTTGGCAAAAGACAACTTTTCCCATTTTTTTATACAAAGTTGGCATTTGACCAAGATATTTATCTCACCCAGCAAGGGTATATGTAAAATGACACCCCAAAACACATTGCTCAACTTCTCCTGAGTACGGCGATACCACATGTGTGACACTTTTTTGCAGCCTAGGTGGGCAAAGGGGCCCACATTTCATATGAGATTTAATTTTTGACACAAGTTAGTGGAATATGAGACTTTGTAAGAAAAAAATAATAATTCCGCTAACTTGGGCCAAAAAAATGTCTGAATGGAGCCTTACAGGGGGGTGATCAATGACAGGGGGGTGATCAATGACAGGGGGGTGATCAGGGAGTCTATATGGGGTGATCACCCCCCTGTCATTGATCACCCCCCTATAAGGCTCCATTCAGATGTCTGTATGTGTTTTGCGGATCCGATCCATGTATCCGTGGATCCGTAAAAAAACATACGGACACATGAATGCAGCCTTACAGGGGGG
The DNA here is from genome assembly GCF_905171765.1 of Bufo bufo. Lineage (NCBI taxonomy): Eukaryota > Metazoa > Chordata > Amphibia > Anura > Bufonidae > Bufo > Bufo bufo. The sequence goes on along the minus strand of NC_053396.1, from coordinate 213,655,495 downwards.
TGATCAATGACAGGGGGGTGATCAATGACGGGGGGGTGATCAGGGAGTCTATATGGGGTGATCACCCCCCTGTCATTGATCACCCCCCTATAAGGCTCCATTCAGATGTCCGTATGTGTTTTGCGGATCCGATCCATGTATCCGTGGATCCGTAAAAATCATACGGACGTCTGAATGGAGCCTTACAGGGGGGTGATCAATGACAGGGGGGTGATCAATGACAGGGGGGTGATCAGGGAGTCTATATGGGTGATCACCCCCCTGTAAGGCTCCATTCAGACGTCCGTATGTGTTTTGCGGATCCGATCCATGTATCCGTGGATCCGTAAAAATCATACGGACGTCTGGAGCCTTACAGGGGGGTGATCAATGACAGGGGGGTGATCAATGACAGGGGGTGATCAGGGAGTGTATATGAGGTGATCACCCCCCTGTCATTGATCACCCCCCTGTAAGGCTCCATTCAGATGTCCGTATGTGTTTTGCGGATCCGATCCATGTATCCGTAGATCCGTAAAAATCATACGGATGTCTGAATGGAGCCTTACAGGGGGGTGATCAATGACAGGGGGGGTTCAGGGAGTCTATATGGGGGGGATCAGGGGTGATCAGTGGTTCATAAGGGGTTAATAAGTGACGGGGGGGTGTAGTGTAGTGTAGTGGTGTTTGGTGCTACTTTACTGAGCTGCCTGTGTCCTCTGGTGGTCGATCCAAGCAAAAGGGACCACCAGAGGACCAGGTAGCAGGTATATTAGACGCTGTTATCAAAACAGCGTCTAATATACCTGTTAGGGGTTAAAAAAATCGCATCTCCAGCCTGCCAGCGAACGATCGCCGCTGGCAGGCTGGAGATCCACTTGCTTACCTTCCGATCCTGTGAACGCGCGCGCCTGTGTGCGCGTCTTCACAGGAAATCTTGGCTATCGCGAGAGGACGCGTATATGCGTCCACCCAGAGTAACAGGACCGCCGCAAAGACGCAATCCTGCGTATGGCGGTCCTGAGGAGGTTAAGGGGAAACATGTAAATGTGTTGGAATGGCCGAGTCACAGCCCAGATCTCAATCCAATAGAAAATCTGTCGTCAGACTTAAAGATTGCTGTTCACAAGCGCAGAACATCCAACCTGAAGGAGCTGGAGCAGTTTTGCAAGGAGGAATGGGCAAAAATCCCAGTGGTAAGATGTGGCAACTGCTCATAGAGACTTATCCAAAGTGACTTGGAGCTGTGATTGCCGCAAAAGGTGGCTCTACAAAGTACTGACTTTAGGGGGGTGAATAGTTATGCACATTGACTTTTTCTGTTATTTTGTCCTATTTGCTGTTTGCTTCACAATTAACCTAAGGTCTAAGTTGTGGGCATGTTCTACAAATTAAATGATGCAAATCCTCAAACAATCGATGTTAATTCCAGGTGGTGAGGCTACAAAAAAGGGGGGTGAATACTTTTGCTTAGCACTGTATACATTACAGAGTGTTGGCAAAACACACAAAAGTTATTTACGCATCTGGGCATTTTTCGTCCCGGATTCTTTTTATGAACCGGGGGTGTCTGCCCAATATGTCTGACCATTTTTTAATGATGACCAGACATCTGTGTTTTACACCCGTTTTGCGCCAGATCTTAAATGCCAGCTCCCGCACAATCTGCTGCTTCTCGGCGTGGAACCGGGTGCGGTCATATCCCCGCCCCAACATCCGCTGCAAGATAAAAATGCAATCATATAATCCCAATTTTTAACAATAATAGTATTGAAAATAATCTACTCAAGTTAACTGCAAAAAGTATTTAAGTCTTTGAAGTGGAAATATTAGATTTAGGCCGCCTGAACACAGGCGTGTTTTTTCACAACTACGGATCGTAAAAACCCGGACTGCCGTCCTGCAGAGTAGACGAGCGAACGGCGTCATTGGTTGCTATGACGCCGTGCGCTTCCGGCCACCACCGCTGTACTGTGATACACTTGTATGATCTATAAAAGTGTATTACTGTACAGCGGTGGCGGCAAGAAGCGCACGGCGTCATAGCAACCAATGACGCCGTGGTCTCGTCCACTCTGCAGGATGGCAGTCCAGGTTTTTTACAGTTCATAGTTGTGAAAAAACATGCCCGTGTGCATGCGGCCTTACTGTTGCGGTTAGAAGATGGGATTGTATTACGACTGTATGTGGGTGGGGTTGGAGCTATCAGATATTGTTCAGCTAATCAGAGATGTACCTGTCTAGTGAAGTAACGGTACGGTATGGGGTGTACAGCTGGTTCGCCTCCCCGTGGTGCACCCTGGGTAACTCTAAATGAACCAGCAAATACTGGCAGTCTGACACAGAAAGCTTCTTCTGAGTCCTGACCAACAGGACACAAATTATAATCTATAGACTCTGTGTGTGTGTGTGTGCGGTATATAGTGTGTGTATGGTATATAGTGTGTGTGCGGTATATAGTGTGTGTGTGCAGTATATAGTGTGTGTGTGCGGTATATAGTGTGTGTGTGCAGTATATAGTGTGTGTGTGCGGTATATAGTGTGTGTGTGTGTGCGGTGTATAGTGTGTGTCTGTGTGTGTGCGGTATATAGTGTGTGTGTGTGATATATAGTGTGTGTATGCAGTATATAGTGTGTGTATGGTATATAGTGTGTGTGCGGTATATAGTGTGTGTCTGTGTGTGTGCGGTATATAGTGTGTGTGTGTGCAGTATATAGTGTGTGTGTGCGGTATATAGTGTGTGTGTGGTGTATAGTGTGTGTCTGTGTGTGTGCGGTATATAGTGTGTGTGTGTGATATATAGTGTGTGTATGCGGTATATAGTGTGTGTTTGTGGTATATAGTGTGCGGCATGACAATGGATGTGAAAAATATTTCTCTGCTTTCCATACAAATATGCTACTAATATAGTGAGTGTGATGTCACAGGAATACTTAGTGCAACAATCAATAATATCTAGTGAGACCTTATAAAATGTGAAGTTTTGTGCACTTAAAGAGGACCTTTCATTACAATAAAAAAATCTAAACTAAGCATACAGACATGGAGAGCGGCGCCCAGGGATCTCCCTGCACTTACTATTATCCCTGTGCGCCGCTCCGTTCTCCCGGTATAGGCTCCGGTATCTTCAGATTTTCAGCTCAATCGGGAGGAACCTGCTCTTGTTCCCCTGGGCGTCTCCTTCTCCCAGGCTGTTGCGCTGGCCAATCGCAGCACTCAGCTCATAGCCTGAGAGTTTTTTTTCTCCCAGGCTATGAGCCTTGGCAAATTTGGTATTTTTTTATAAATAAAAATGAATTTCTTTGACTTCATTTTACCAGTGTCATGAAGTACAATATGTGACGAAAAAACAATCTCAGAATGGCCTGGATAAGTCAAAGCGTTTTAAAGTTATCAGCACTTAAAGTGACACTGGTCAGATTTGCAAAAAAAGGCCAAGTCCTTAAGTTGAAATAGGGCCGAGTCCTTAAGGGGTTAAAATGAATGGGACCCGCTGCGAACTTGCGGTTCGCGAACATTTGATCGCGTTCGTGCGATCGCGTTTGCAAACCGTCCCAGCAGATGTTCGTCCATCACTAACAAACCATTAATTAGATGTTGATCTGGAATGTTTATGCATTGACCCTTCCATCTAATTCCAAATCTTCAACACCACAGGTTCCTTTATGAAGTAGTAGGTCACTGTGGATTCACATAGCAGTGAAGGAGTTGGGTGTTTGGAAAGTCGCCAATAAAGATGTTACCAATCTAAATTTTGTTATGGGACCCTCCTAACCGAGCTACATTGTCTTTGCAATTGTCTCCATTGCACCCCTACAGGGATGGCTAAGTACTACAGCCTGATTCATGTTTCATCCAGAAGTCTATTCTCCTAAATATCATTAGCTTACTTGCTATATTTTCAGCAAAACTAATCATATCTGTGGGTCATTTCAGCATTTTACCTTCTAATTAAAATAAGTTTATATTATTCACTACTTCAGTTTTATGTTATCATTGCAGTTATTCAATTTATCTCACAGAAAATGAAAAACGATGAAAATGGAATAAATTAACGTTACGCCAAGTGGAGGAAATTATGGATAAGTGAGCTTTCAAATGCAGCAATAAACACACATACTGTAATAATAGAATCACAATTATAGGTGAATTGGAATTTTAAAAAAAACAAAGCGTTCTGCTTGATTAGTATTCTCACATAGTCACCAGCAACAAAGGGCGAAGCCAATTAGGCAAAACTTTCATTACGTCCCACATAATGGCCTTTATTCACTGCTAAGAAGAATTCTTTTCTATCATACGATGTAATTAACACTCAGTGATCAAACCATTACTAACTGATCTGTAAATTCTTTTCACTCTTACATCTTGGTTTTTCATGTTTTTTTGTATTTTTTTCCTTCACATTAAAAATGCATATGATGGGGCTATCCATTTTTTAGCTTCACCTGGTGACATCATTCATATAACCACAAACATGGTAGTGTATTTTTCCTTGATGATCGACACACTACTGCTATGGGCTCTAGAATCAATGTGTACCTTCTCCTAAGGGGCAATTGTCTATATAGAAGGTACATGTGTTTTTCCAAAGCCCAGAGACAGATTTACATTATTTTAATGGAGGCAACTAGAGGAGACTTCGCCAAAATCTTTCAAAAAATTTGCTTAGTTCCGAATTAATTCGTCATGAAGCGTGTTATTTCCATAAAAAACTGTTGGACATATGTACTGGCTACTTAAGTGCATAAAAACGATTTTGATAAACCTTCAAATGATGCCGATAAACCCTATTTCCATGAATCCATTTTTAATGAAATACAAAACTAAAAGAGACAAACTAGAATGTCTAACGATGCAATGGAGCATCTTAAAAAAATTGGAGTCAATTTTTTTATGTTAACTGGAAAACTGGAAATTGATGAAATGTAGAACTGTCAAGCATGTGGCGGTGTATTAAATAAAAGCGAATAAATATCTTTTTAATTTAAAATGGGAAAAAAAGAAGTAATGGAGTGGAAATGATTGAGTTATTCTTTGTAGTTTCCAGCTTAGGCATAATTACTACAAAATAAGGAAATATTATTGTATGGATTCCAGGGGAGTTGAAGCCTCATTAACTGTTTTAATTTTACAATTGTAAGACCAGAACAATGGAAAAGGGGGCTAATTTTTCAAGTTATGTTATTATTACTAAACGTAGCACATGTACAGTGCGGCTGGGGCTGATAGTACAGCTACAGTATTTTTGAGGTTTTTTAGATCTGGAAAAAGGGGGGAGGCAATGCCATAAAATAGTGAAAGACACTATGCTCACCTGATAAATTCCTCGCCTTCGGCATAAAGGCACACCATTGCTGCAGCCAAATATTCATAGACAGTAGGGGACAACCAGATGATGATGCTGGGGAAGAAACGACAAATTATCAGGTGAGCATTGGGTCTTTTATTAATGTGATCTCCTCCATTGGCCAATACTTCCCATTATTGGAAAACCCCTTTAATAAGAAAGTCAGCAGAAGAGATTAATTCTTATTTTTTTAGGTATTTGTAATATTGAGTTGGATTACCAGACAGGTAAAGGATTACATTTGGACTATGATTTTGAGGTGAGTATAAGATTTTTTTAAAATTATTATTTCATCAAATTTAGAGGCATTGGGGAGCCTTCTTAATGTCAAAGAAACACATTAAGGGTTATGATTTGAACAGCCAGCATGTCATACTACATTTTTAGGGCGTATGTAATACCAGTTGCAGCTTCTCTGGGCATTTCTGAAGGTGGATCATTGGGCCTGATAAAATTTATAAAATCCCTTTAACAGCAGTAAGAATTAAAGTGCTAACCAACAAGTGTATATTACATGAGTTCCGTCTTAGTCCCTTCCGTTTGGCAAAGGGTCATAAAACATTCACATGAAGCCCTGTACGGAAATAGACTGGGTGTGGGTTCACAATGTTTCAAGCAATAGAAATCTCCCTTTTGCTTCATGCTCACCTAGTTACTGACTTTTATGAGCCATTGCTATGCAGCTGCTTTGCATCTGAATGTGGTTTAGGATATCACCTAACCCGCCATGGTTAATTGGGGTAGAGTTACTGATTGTTGAGTCTTTATATATCCAGACCTTACTCTTTTCTGGTTGCCAAGCATAGCGTTAGGTGCATTAATTTGCATATATTTTGACATATATTTTTAATGTATTTTACATATATTATAGTCCCACTGTGTTTCAGAAATTGTCATCTGTTGGTTGCTTCACTGTTATTTGGTGGGTTGATTTCTGATAGAGTTAGTTCAGTATTGCTCCACTTCTGTTCAATGTCATTAATCTTCTACAGTATCTGCTTGAATATGAAACATCTGCCAGTTACTCCATTGCTGGATCATCTTGTCCATCCATGATGCTCATCACTTGGTTCCTGTCACCTATCTGAGTTTATTTAGTACTTTGTACCACTGTTCATAATTGCTGTCCATTTTTTTTCTTACAATGTCCTGAAGTATACTGCCCAGATGGGGAAAGGTGGATACACTTTTCACTGTGATCATCGATATGTTAAAATGAACCCGACTGCTGGTTAATAAATGTCTGACAAATGTGGATCTCACCTCTTGGACCTACTCCTATCTTAAGAACAAGGTGGATGGACGGTTTTCAATGAACATGCAGCTTCCTCCTCCTTCAATGCTATTGGACTTCTGAGCATGCTCACTTTGCTATTTTCAGTCTTATAGCAGTAAATAGAGCAGATGTGCATGAGAGGTGTGCTTTCTATTACTGGTTCGACCTAGTCCTTGAAATAGGAGTAGGTCCCAGAGGTGGGACCTACACTTATCTAACCTTTAAGCATAAATGTTCAGATGGGAAAAGCCCTGGATAGCCCTGGTCATAAGAATATACATTGCAGGGTTATTGAGGCTCCACCTTCCTTGCAAGTCCTCACTCAACTCTTCACCTGACCTGTTTTCCATCCTATATGGGCTATACATGATATTCCAGGCAATTATTGCCATGCCATCACAGATTAATTTCAATTAGATTCTATTTTTTTTTTTTTATCATATGCAGTTATTTAGTGCTACTATATTCTGCAGCACTTTACATACATTAGCATTGGGCTGTCCCCAACGGGACTCACAATCTATGTTCCCTATCACTATGTCTTTGGACTGTGGAAGGAAATGGGAGAACCCGAAGAAAGCCTATGCAAACATGGGAAAAAAAATACAAACTCTATGCAGATGTTGTCCTCTGTTGGATTCGAACCCAGGACCTTAGTGCTGCAGGGCACTAATGCTAACTACTGAACCAGCAAGTAATAGGTTTTTAAAAGAATAAGGTTTTCAGTGATTGCGGCATTTTCATGTTATTTGTATGGGCACTTGCGTGTGCACTGTAATCTCTACAGATGAAACTGTATTTATTTATGTGAAACTTCTTTTAAAATACAATTTTGCTTGATTTTAATATATTTCTATTGGCTTTTCTTCGTATTTCTTACATTACAATTAGAGATGAACGAATCAAAGCTGACGAAAGGGAATTTGTTCCGAAACGCATTTTTTCCTAAAATGGCTGCTGCACGTGTGAGGACATGGAGCAAGGGACTCTGGGAAGGCGGGATCACCCATAATGCCATTGTCACGGCCTCGGTGTTGTGTGCGTGACAAGTTGCAGTGCATGCCGGTTGCCAGGGGCAACACATTGATGTCGGCTTGTATGTACTTTTCTCCCCTTCTCCTGGTTCCTCCACTGTCTGGTGTTTGAGAGGTTAACTTCCTGGCTGGGTGTGGCCACTAGGGTTTTATCTCCTGTGGCTTCTGGCTGGGGTCAGTTGTGCTTCAGCTGTTGTTTGAGCTGGAGCTCTGCTCCAGTCCAGGGTGTTCCATCTGCCCAGTCCTTGTGGGCCACCTAGTGGGACATCGATGTCTCCAGCGATGTCTTCCTTATGTATCTTCCATGTTCCCTACCTTACCTGTGTCGTAGTTTGGTGTGGGTTTATGTTCTGGGTGTGGTGAACGTCTTGTTGTTTCATGTCTGGTCAGTTAGTGTTTTATGTCCGGCATGAAGGCAAGGTGTTTCCCTGTCTGTTGTACCTCCGGAGGGGAAACCAAAAGTCAAGTCAGTGAGCTGTTGCTGTAGTGCTGGTTCCTATATGTGTCGGTAAGTACTGAGTCCGGTATTGTGTTCAGAAGTCAGTACGTTTGCATGGGTTCCAGTTCACCTTGGTGTGGTCTTCTGTTGTGCCGTCCAGCAGCTGCAGCAGATAAGTTACCATGCATTCTGGGGTTCTTGGTTCAGTGGTTATCCCCACCACTAGATACTTACCTGCCGTTCCTCTTGGCTTTTCCCTGCGACTAGGCCGGTTGAGACTCATGTTCATCCGTGACTTTGAAGAACAGGTCGTCTCTCCCCTGCTCCTATGTGAGGGATTATCAGGACGACTCAGGGTCTTAGGTTTCCTGGGTATAAGCCGTCCTACCTTCCAGGTCCGCTCATATGATGAGGAGTTAGGGCGTGGATTAGGGACGCTTTAGGAGGTGATCTGCTACCTGATCCCGGCATCCAGGACTAGTTGTATTCCCGTATACCCATCTTATCGTACGGTGGGGAGTTTCCCTCACTCCTCACCGTGACAGCCATGCATGCAGCCAGTCAGCAGCCATCCATCCCTATGATGTCACAGCCCTATAAATAGCCTCAGCCATCTTGGATTCTGCCATTTTCGAGTGTACTTTGTGCAGGGAGAGACGTCAGCAGGTGCTAGGGACAGTAATAGTAAAAACTTCATTGTGCTAAAAAAAACTATTTGCAAGTGCATGGAAAGATTATTCAAGGTGTAGGGAAAGGATAGGGAGGAATCATTCCACAGCATTTATGTAGAACAGGGTTCAGTAGAGGAGGTTACAGCCTGGGTAATAGGAACAATCCTATTACACCTTGCTGCACTTACTGGGGATACAAATTACCATTATACAGCTCTGTAATTCCAGCAAACCGTTCTTGTTATTGGGGTGCAAGTGCTGTTTGATACAGGCATTAACAGGGTTTATTACAAGGAAATATTTCTATGTCTTATTTGCCCTTGTGCTGTGCAGTTATATGTTATAAAGCATTTTTTGGCTTGTATTAGTGGGAAAAAAAGGGCTTATTAGCGGTTGTGTGGTGAAGTGCTAAAATTACAGCCCTTTTTATCGTGTATTAGTGGCAAAAGTAAAATATATTTGCCGTTCAGCGGTGCAGTTATATGTTCTAAAGCCTTTTGTGGCGTGTATTAGTGCAAAAAAATATAAATATTTGCCATTCAGCAGTGTAGTTATATGTTCTAAAGCCTTTTGTGGCGTGTATTAGTGCGAAAAGAAAAAATATATTTGCCGTTCAGCGGTGCAGTTATGTGTTGTAAACCCTTTTGTGCCGTGTATTTGTTCAAAAAGAAAAAATATATTTGCCGTTCAGCGGTGCAGTTATATGTTCTAAAGTCTTTTGTGGAGTGTATAAGTGGAAAAAAATAAGGGCCTATTTGCCGCTCAGAGGTGCAGTTATATGTTCTAAAGCCCTTTTTGTTGTGTATTAGTGGCAAAATAAAAATATATTTGCCGTTCAACAGTGCAGTTGTATGTTCTAAAGCCCTTTTTTTGTGTTCTGTCGGGAGCAGCGGTTCATTTCTGAGATGTCTGTATAGTGCGGGGGGAATCCGAAGACCCTCTCCATCTCCGTGCACCACAGGATGTCCTCCTTCCCATCCATGATGACTGGGAACTCGTGATGTTTTCCCTGACGAATAGACCAGGGGTTGGTAGTTATGGTTTGAATCTTGATGAACTTTGTGACTCTTCTGGGCTCCAAGCAATCTTGAAGCTTTGTCTTCTCATTGTCTGTAGCTACTAGAGGCCTGTTCATGCCAGGCAGGTTCCCTCAGAAGTATCTGGTTTGATGAGCAGCCGATACCGCACTTGCATCAATCTTGACAGGATTCATCTCCAGGTGGAGAGAAATTGATTTTTGGAATGCTTTCTCCATCGCAACCACATTCTCGAATAGCCGATTCTCTCCTGTCTTAGGCAACACTTTATTGAGCAATCGTGGAAAGTCAAAAAAAGTTGTCCACTGCCCCCATAAAGGCCTTTCCGATGCGGGCTAACCACAGATTAGTGTTGAGCACGAATATTCAAATAGCAAATATTATTCTCGAATATTGGCATTTTGAGAATTCGCAAATATTTAGAATATAATGCTGTATATTCGTAATGACGAATATTCGTCATTTTTTCAATCCAAACACATGATTTCTTCCTGCTTCTTGCTTGTGGGCCAATGACATCATTGGCCTACAAGCAAGAAGGAGGGAGGAATCATGTGTTCAATTCAGATTTGAAAAAATTACGGATATTCTAAAAAACTAATATATAGCTCTCTATTGACTATAGTGCTATATATTCGTTTTTTAGAATATTTGTCATTTTTTCCATCTGAAGTCATGATTCCTCCCTGCTGAAGTTGGCCCACAGCAAGACTCATTAGCCCACAGCAAGAAGCAGGGAGGGATCATGTGTTCAGATGGAAAAAATTACGAATATTCTAAAAACAAATATATAGCACTATATTCTATAGTGCTATATATTCGTATTTGACCCACTCCTGTATTTAGCGCAATATTCCCATATTACGCGATCATTGCCTTGCCGATTTTCGCGTAGAAAAAAAAGAATGTAGAATATAACGAATATACGAATTTGCAAAGATATGACGAATATTCTACAAAATATTCGCGAAATATCACAAATTCGAATATGAGCCCTGCCGCTCATCACTACCACAGATAAGTCATTACAAGGACTGCCGCCAATTATCAGATCGAATTGACCCCATTCTTGAATCTGTTTCCTGGTTATATTCTGTATGTCGCCCACATATACAATCTGCCCTAGATGGCGTACCCGTCCTATCGTGATGGCGTCTTCACACACCCCTGATGCCATATATTTTTCAATGTTGATTCTAAGCTTTTTGAGAACCAGTAATCTTGTCTGTCCTTTCCAACACAACCGGCACACCCCTGAAATACTCTGTGCTGCTGGGGACCCTGCTCTTTCCACCTTGTAACTCTTAATCCACAATTGTCAACAAGATAAGTACACTCCTCTCCTGAAATACTCTGTACTGCTGAGGAATCCTGCTCCTTTCACTCTCAGTGTGTGATATGCTACTCATCTTAGAAATTCAAACAATACAATTCACCAAAAACAAAACATTATTATATTATTTTTTCCCTAATAAACCCTACCACCCTGTTCATACCCAACCAACCCTCTCCCTTGTGATGCATCCCACCCCCCATTAATAAGCAAAAAAGGGGGGGATAATGAGGGAGTGCATGCAGGAAACCTTAAAACTTCCATTCTCCCCAAATTTTTGTAAATTTTTCCTCAGTATTTCTCTACTTATATAGAATGTTTTCATATCTCTTAATCTTATTAACCAGGTTAACCCATGAAGTAATACTTGGAGTATTTCAAAAAAACCAAACCCTAGCAATCAAAAATCTCGCCAAGAACATTATTAATCAAAAGAATCCTTTTATATTTTGGGCATTCTACCTTGGTGAGGTCACTCAGTATCCAACATTCCACCGTAAACGGAATCTCAACTTTCAATTCCCAGATAATAAAATTATAAATTGCCCCCCAATATTGTTTCAACTCTATACATGACTAAAACATATGCAAGGGATCCGCCCCAGATAAATCACACAGTGGAAAATTACAGTAGAAGTAACCCTTAAACCATTTATTAAGCCATAAAGGTTTGATATAGATTTGGTGCAAAATATTAAATTGAACCAAAACGTGATTAAAATTATAAGAAACTAAATTTAAATTTGCCAATATATTATCCCAATCTTTGAGGGAAATTCCCGGACAATCAATTTGCCAAGCCTTTTGTCCCGGAAAACGTGTATTATTAAGTCGTGTTTTAGGCAACACTTCATAAAGTTGAGACATTTTAACCTTCTGCCCATATTCCCTATAAATGAATAGACGAAGCGGGGAGATCAAGAAAGCTATTAAACAGGGCATGGGGGAGGAGGGGTCAAACATGGAGGCAGAGGAGGACACGAAGCAACATATATTCGATACTTCAAACTTCAAACCTGTAACCAGGTCCCAGCCGACACCGTGGATCCAAGGAGGGGGGTGGCAGGAAGCAGCGGAGACCGAAACAACAGAAGGAGGGCGACCGCCCTGTCTGCAAGCGAGGCAACAAGCAGACACCGCCAGACAAGGCGGATAAATGCAGTGGATCCACCGAGAATCTGGTCCAGCAGAACGCAAAGGGCCCAGAGGTGGGGGCGTCCCGCGGTTCAGATGGAGAGGCTCGTGTCTTGCATAGTGCGGCAGGATAGAACGGTTGGAGGGAGGAGCGATGTAGCAAACCTATGTCATCACGTCTTTACCCCCTCTGACGAAGGTGCTTCATCATCGGGAGAAGAGGGTGGCAGCTTGCCCCTTAGGCAGCGGCAGAGCCAGCAAAACACTAGCATGGCAGGGCGTCAGCAGGGTGGCAGCAGTGGGAGATCGAGAGCCAAACGTGCCCGGGGTAGACCACCCACTTTGCAGGAGCCTACCTGCCCGGAAAGTAGCGGTTCACAGGTTCACGGAGGCAGCGGCATTAGCAGTCAGTCAGTGCGTAGTGTTGGGGGTAAAATCACCTACTCTGCGATTTGGCAGTTTTTTGTTAAGCCGCCGGAGGAGGTGAACATGGTTATATGTAGAGTCTGTGCGCAGAAGGTGAAGTGTGGCCAGGGTGCCAATGTGTCAACATATGCAGCGTCACCATAAAGTGGCCTGGGAGAACCGTGACTCCGATGTGGTGGTCCAGCCTGCCACAGCAACTGCTGCATCACCCAGTGGCACGCAGCCGATTTCAAGCAGTCAAGGCTCCACTACCTCAGCCGAAGGGAGCTGTCTGTCCTTCCCATCATCTACCGGTCCTGATCCTCGTCCTACTCCTCGTCACTCATTCCGTCAGCAATCGATCACCGAAGCGATTGCCAAGAGACAAGTGAGCACTCATCCAACGGCGCAGAAGCTGAATGTGGACAAGTTACTGGTGCTGCAGTCCCTCCCTTTCCAAGTGGTCGACTCTGCACGTTTCAGAGAACTGATGGCTTGTGTCGAGCCGAGGTGGAGACTTCCAAGCTGTCATTTCTTTGCCAAAAAGGCAGTACCAGCCCTGCACACGTATGTAGAACAGAAGGTTGGCCAGTCCTTGAGCCTGTCAGTGTCTGCCAAAGTGCACGGCAGGGTCAACGTGTGGAGCTGTAACTACCGTCAGGGACAATACATGTCCTTTATGGCCCACTGGGTTAATGTGGTTCCTGCACAGCCACACCAGCAACTTGGCCAGGTGATGCCGTTTCCGCCTCCACATTGTCACACTGTTGGTCCTGCGACAATGTCTGCCTCTGCCTCCTTATCCTCCACCGTTTCCTCAGCCTCCACTGCAGGGACAATTCACAATGCCCCTTCAGTATTCCACATGTGCAGGGCATGGCGGTGTCACGCTGTTCTGCACCACATTTGCTCCACAGACAGGATCTGTCTGTGGAGCAGAGGAAGGGCAAAATAATCAGTGACATCAACACAAACTTACTGCTGACACCGTCTCCACTCTGTCGGGGGCTCTACTTGTATAAGCGTTTAATAGAACAGGTTCTGTAGACATCTATGTGAAATCAGCTGATGACGGTGTAAAAGGAGTGCGTTCTTCTTGGCGCTAACGTTGACCTGTAAGGCTGAGTTCATACTTGAGTTATTTGGTCAGTTTTGGCACCGTGACTGCCCAAATAAGTGAATGTGCAGTGATTCTAAGAGCGACGCCTGTCATCTACATGTCATACTGACTTATAGTATAATTTCACTACCACAGCCGACTCCCTATGCGTGTTACTGCAAGGCACAGTGTTCTACACCCAAATAAATGCAGCCAGGAAATAGCTGTTTTTTAACACGATTCGCTGCAAATAAATTCGGATCGAACCTTAAAAAATTAGCTCATTTCTAATTACAATCTAAAGAATCTCTGTCGTCTCAGAATTATAAAAACATAACAGATGAAATCATTGAGTTCCAGCTTTTCAAAATTCAGATTAAAAATAATGCTTAATTGCAGATATTGCAGCGACTAATATTCTTAATTATATTGCAGCGACTAATAGTCTTCCATTTAATTAAGAATATTTGATGAAGCCAGTTCATACATTATACATTAAAATTAATGCATGTAAGTGCAGTGCTTAATGCTAAATACAAGATTTTTTGCCCACCGAAATAATTTAAAAAAGATTATACCGCGTATTACTGCAGCACTGATGCTGAATACAATTTATTTTTTCACCAAAATAAGTCCCAAAGGATTTTACCACATATAACTGCCGCGCTGAACGCCAAATATCTTTTTCTTTTTCTACTGATATACGCCACTAAAAGCTTTACCACATATAAGTGGAACAGTGAACGCTGAGTATATTATCTTTTCCCTGTATATACGCCACTAAAGGCTTTTCAACAGAGGGTTATAGGCTGTAAGTTTAAAAAAACAATGGCGCCTGAGGCAGAGTGATCTGAAGTGAACGGGACGTAGCGGAGGAAGTGGGTCCACGCTAGAAGAGTGAGACGTAGAGTTGAGCGGACACCTAGATGTTCGGGTTCAACGGGTTCGGCCGATCTTCGGAAAAAAGTTCGAGTTCGGGACCCGAACTTGACCCCGAACTCCATTAAAGTCAATGAGGACCCGAACTTTTGAGCACTAAAATATCTGTAAAAATGTCATGAAAGGGCTAGAGGGCTGCAAATATGGTTAAGAGCATGGCAAGTGCTCTGCAAACAAATGTGGATAGGGAAATTACTTTAAATAACATAAAATACATAAAATTAAAAAATAATAATCTTGATCTAGGAGGACCAGATCCATATAGAGTAGGAGGTTGAGGAGGCGGTGGATGTGGCGGTGTAGGTGGAAATGGCAGGGGAGGAGGAGGAGGTAGCCTACACTGCTTTTTGTTTTAAAATGTATTTGTATTTTTTTTTTAATTAGGGGGCACCCCAAAACATTGGGAAATATAACCCTCCTGTTGTGCTAAACAAACGTTCAGACAATACACTGGCTGCAGAGCAGGCCAGCACCTCCAAGGGGTAAAGGGAAAGCTCAGGCCATCTGCCCAATTTGGAGACCCAGAAGTTGCAGGGGCTGACCCCTGTCAGTTCGTGTAGGTGTGTGCATACTTACTGCTCCACCATGTCGCACGTCCCCGTGATGTTCACGTTCCAATTTGATATCTGCTCTATCAACTTGATTGATTTATGCAGCGTTTTTTCAAGGAGGCATAGACGTAGGATAGTAACGCTGAGAACGGCGTTATCGGCACTGGGCATATTGGTGGAGTACTCGAAACAGCTCAACAAGGAACACAGGTCTTGCATGGAGGCCCAGTCATTGGTGGTGAAGTGGTGCTGTTCCGCCGAGCGACTCACCCGTGCGTGCTGCAGCTGAAACTCCACTATGGCCTGCTGCTGCTCGCACAGTCTGTCCAGCATGTGCAAGGTGGAGTTCCACCTGGTGGGCACGTCGCATATGAGGCGGTGAGCAGGAAGGCCGAAGTTACGCTGCAGAGTAATTTTTAAGGAATCTCTGTACCACCAAATTCAGCACATGCGCCTGGCAAGGGATGTGCGTCAAACCGGCTAGTCCCAGAGCTGAAACGAGATTTCGCCCATTATCACACACCACCAGGCCGGGCTTGAGGCTGACTGGCACAAACCACTCATCGGTCTGTTGTTCAAGGCCCGTCCACAGCTCCTGCGCGGTGTGGGGTTTGTCCCCCAAACAGATACGTTTTAAAACTGCCTGCTGTCGTTTACCCCTGGCTGTGCTGAAGTTGGTGGTGAAGGTGTTACGCTGACCGGATGAGGAGCTGGGAGAGGATGAGGAAGCAGAGTAGGAGGAGGAAGCAAAAGGAGGCAAACTGAAGCGCCCTGCAATCCTCGGTGGTGGAAGGACATGCGCCAAACTGCTATCCGCCTCAGGCCCAGCCACCACTGCATTTACCCAGTGTGCTGTTATGGAGATATAACGGCCCTGACCGTGCTTACTGGTCCACGTATCCGTAGTCAGGTTAACCTTGCCACAGATGGTGTTACGCAGTGCACACCTGATTTTGTCCCCTACTTGGTTGTGCATGGAAGGGAGATCTCGCCTTGAAAAGTAGTGGAAGCTGGGCACAACGTACTGTGGGACAGCCACCGCCATAAGGCCTTTAAAACTATCCGTCTCCACCAAACGGAATGATAGCATTTCAAAGGCCAGCAATTTAGAAATGCTGACATTCAGGGCTAGGGATCGCGGGTGGGTAGGGGGATACTTCCTCTTCCTCTCCAGCGTTTGGGATATGGAGAGCTTAACGCTTGTGTGGGACATTGTGGAGATGCTTGGTGACCCAGGTGCAGGTGCAGATCTGGAAAATACAGTTTTTTGGAAAAAAAAGTGCGTTTTTCAAACCCCAGAAAATGATGGGTGTATTTCTAGCTTAAATTGCACACTGACTAATCCAGATGTTGTAGTTTGCCAAAATAAATTGTGTCCCAAAAGCTCAGATGCAGTGCTGGTGCACTGAGCTTGCATAAAATGGCCGCCTCCGCCGCCCAGCTAAGAATTATAAAAGTTTTATTTTTTTTGGTCAATGGGCTCATGGCAGGGTAAAACGATAGTGCCCTGCACCCACACAACTATTTCTCTGTAGATCGCTGAGTTAGATTCTCTCCTATTCTCTCCCTGAAATCACAAGTCCAGCAGCATCCTCTCCCTACACTTGTAACAGCAGAGTGACGTGCAGCGCTACGTGACTCAAGCTTATGTAGAGCCTGGGTCACATGCTGCTCTGGCCATTAGTAGGCATGGCTGTGATGGCTTCTAAGGTCAGACAGTTAACCGCTTGTTGATTGCCTGCTCTGCAGCCTTTCAAAAAGTGCCAAGAAAGCGCCGAACACAGAACCCGAACTTTTACGGAAATGTTCGGGTTCGGGTCCGGGGTCCAAAAATCCTAAAGTTCGGTACAAACCCGAACTTTACAGTTCGGGTTCGCTCAACCCTAGTGAGACGCGGTCCTTGTGCAGTTTCTGTGCTGCAGAGAAGTCCCCGTAGTGTCCAGTAAGCAATACCACAGATAGATGCGGGCTGGTATGAATTAGTTCGCATTTTTGTGCAGGGTTAGTGCATATTGTATTCACCTGTATTTCTTTTTCTACTGATATACGTCAATATAGGTTTTTCAAGATATAAGTGCAGCAGCGAATGGAGAATGTATATTTCTTTTTCTACTGATATATGTCACTAAAGGTTTTTCAAGATATAAGTGCAGGAACGAATGGCGAATGTATATTTATTTTTCTAATGATATACGTCAATAAAGGTTTTTCTACATGTTAGTGCACCAGCGAATGGCGAATGTATATTTCTTTTTCTACTGCAATACGCCAGAAAAGGCTTTACTGCTACAGTTAAGTGAGAATATATTTTTCTTGTAGTACTAAAATATGCCCCTATACGCTTTTACCAGAAATAACTGCAGAAGTGACATGAGAATATATTTTTCTTGTTGGACTGAAATTGGCCACTATACGCTATAAGTGTGAAGTACATATATATATATTCCTTGCAATACTGAAATACGCCCCTATACGCTTTCACCAGAAATAACTGCAACAGTGCAGTGTGTATATATTTTTCTTTTTTTTATTGAAATACACCCCTATACGCTTTTAACAGAAATAACTGCAACAGTGCAGTGTGTATATATTCTTCTTTATTTACTGAAATATGACCTTATACTCTTTCACCAGAAATAACTGCAGAAGTGACCTGAGAATAAAAATTTCTTGTTGGTCTAAAATAGGCCACTATATGCTTTGACCAGAAAAAAAATAGAGTGAAGTGCGTATATATTTTTCTTGTTGTATGGAAATACGACCCTATACGCTTTCACCAGAAATAACGGCAACAGTGCAGTGCGCATACAGTATATATATTTTTTTTTACTGAAATATGCCCCTATATTCTTTCACCAGAATAACTGCAGAAGTGAAATGCGTATATATTTTTCTTGTAGTACTGAATAAGATACTAAGATATACGCCTCTAAGGGCTTTTCAACGTAACACTTGCAGCCCAATAACAAAAAGCTGGAATGACAGAGCTGTCTAATGACTATTTGGATCCCCAAATAATCGTTTCCTGCACTGTAAATCACTTTCCTATTAATGTTCCTAGCGCAGGAGAGGTAAGTATTATTTTACAGTCTGATCTGAGGTCTGATATGGAGGTCTAATGGGGGTCTGGAAAGGTCTAATGGGGGTCTGGAGTGGTCTGGAGGTCTGACTGAGGAAGTAAAGAGGTCTGACTGGGGTACCAGTATTTTCAGGGGGACAGTGTCTGCAGGAAAGTATTGGGTAGCACAGTGGACACAGTATTGGGGGTGGCAGGATGGGGTGTTAAGAAGGTGAGGAGGAGGATGGAAAAGTAAGAAAAAAAGATGTCTGTTTGTTAAACTCTGCAGAGACAAGGGCGGCTGAAAGAAGTCACCATGGTGGTCTGGTCTAACAGGAGAAGAAGAGGAAAGAGAATATCTACATCAGAGAAGAGAAGTCACTGGATGTAAGAGGTATGTGGTGCTGTATGACCCTGTATGTTCTGTAGCGCTGTATGTAATCTTTTCCAAGTATGTCTTTAAAGGGGTTGCCCGCTTTTTTTTTTGTATGAGTGCTGCCTTCTCTGCTCTGTTTACCTGCTCATCACTGGAAATGCTACGGCGAGCAGGTGAACAGAACAGAGAAAGCAACTCTCATGAGCACTGCCCTCTATTCAACAGCTGGGGGCTGGGGGCACAGAGGGCATTACTACTATGGAGGTGGCACAGAGGGCATTACTATTGTGAAGGGGGCACAATAAGCATTTCTACTATGGAGGGGGCACAGTGGGCATTATTACTGTGAAGGGGCACAGTGGGCATTATTACTGTGAAGGAGGCACAGTGG
This sequence comes from Bufo bufo, assembly GCF_905171765.1. Taxonomy (NCBI): domain Eukaryota; kingdom Metazoa; phylum Chordata; class Amphibia; order Anura; family Bufonidae; genus Bufo; species Bufo bufo. The sequence continues at coordinate 213,636,422 of NC_053396.1, read as the reverse complement.
GCATTATTACTGTGAAGGGGGCACAATTCGGATTATTCCTGTGAGAGGGCACAATGAGAGCAATACTACTGTAAGGGGGTACAATTTTTTTAAAGTATTAGGGGGGTGCCAGAGAAAGGACCCGCCCCGGGTGCCAAATACCCTAGGCACGCCACTGGGTAATGAATCCGATTTTTCCCAAGTTGGCTGCTGCACATGTTACAAAGTGAAAGTAAGAAGCCCGGGAACGAGGGATCACCCATAATGCTGTGCAGCCAGCCAATCAGAAGATAGCCAGCCCCTATGATGTCACAGCCCTATAAAAAGCCTCATCCTGCCATTTTCCAGTGAACTGAGCATAGGGACAGATGTGATAAGTGCTAGGGAAAGTGATAAGGAAATACTTTATTTGAAAAATATTAGTTTTCAACAGTTACAGCAGGTACAGCACTAAGATAGTGTAGGGATATAATAAGGAGACTTTGAATATTGAATTTCAACATACAGATGTAGCCGAGCTAAAATTGACTCTGATAACTCTTATAACACGTCACAGTGTTATCTTGTGCCATCTTGTTAAAAAAGCCATTGAAATACACTAAAAGAGTTACTTAGCCTTTTTGTGCCATTTTTTACTTAATGTGTTAACAAATTTATCTCGGTTGCATCTGTACTGGATTCTTTTCATCTCAGAGTCTAAAGGAAAGCATGTCACCAAACACCAATTTGTCAACAGTTACACACCCTTAAAGGGGTATTATCAACACGCCGTTTCATACTTACCTGCTCCCGGCACGCTGTCCACTTCCTGGTTTCGGCAGTCGGCAGGGGGTGGGCTCCATCTTGATTGAAGTCTTCTCCCGGCCGGGCCGCACGCTGGACTAAACGCGCACGCCGAGGCCGCGCATGCGCCCTGGTGACTTCTTCCTGGCAATTATACGATACTGGCCAGGAAGAAATTACCATAGCGCATGCGCGGCCTCGGCGTGTGCGCTTTCGGGATTGCGCGCGGTCGGCCGCCCACTCTTCTTTGCAAAAACACTCCACATCTGTCAGATTGCGAGGGCATCTCCTGGGCACAGCCCTCTTCAGATCACCCCACAGATTTTCAATCGGATTCAGGTCTAGGCTCTGGCTGGGCCATTCCAAAACGTTAATCTTCTTCCGGTGAAGCCATTTCTTTGTTGATTTGGATGTATGCTTTGGCTCGTTGTCATGCTGAAAGATGAAGTTCCTCTTCATGTTGAAGTTGAAGATGAAGTTCCTCTTCAGAAGCCTGAAAGTTTTGTGCCAATATTGACTGGTATTTGGAACTGTTCATAATTCACTCTAGCTTAACTAAGGCCCCAGTTCCAGCTGAAGAAAAAACAGCCCCAAAACATGATGCTGGAACCACAATGCTTCACTTGTGGGTATGGTGTTCTTTTGGTGATGTGCCATGTTGTTTTTGAGCCAAACATATCTTTTGGAATTATGGCCAAAAGGTTCAACCTTGGTTTCATCAGACCATAACACCTTTTCCCACATGTTTTTCTTCGTAAGAAAAGGCTTTCATCTTGCCACTCTACCCCATAGCCCAGACATATGAAGACTCCTGGAGATTGTTGTCACATGTACCACACAGCCAGGACTTGCCAGATATTCCTGCAGCTCCTTTAATGTTGCTGTAGGCCTCTTGGTAGCCTCTCAGACCAGTTTTCTTCCCGTTTTTTCATCAATTTTGGAGGGACGTCCAGTTCTTGGTAATAGGAAATGGATCAGCCAGCACTCACTCAGTGCACACCGCACGGGATAGAAGCAATCCCAGCAGTCGATTCTTGATAATTAGTTATGATGTTTTATTGCATCAAATCAATGTGTCCTACACCCAGGACGCGTTTCGGCAAGCATGCCTTCATCAACAGGTAAGTATATACTCAAGAAATGCAGGTATATATAGAAATGATATAAGGTACCGCCTCTCATGACGTCACCCCCAGGAGGGCGGGAACTGACCGCAGCCGTACAGGGGTTAATGCACCGGCATCGGTGATTTCACCGATGCCGGCGCATACAGCAGGGGTCCGGCTATCAGTGACTGCCGGACCCCTGCCCCTGATTGGGCGAACGCAGCTCCTGCACCCGTCCGATCACCATGCAGTACATTTACGTTACTGAGCTTTAAGTCACGTCCAGATCTGACGTACATGTACGTCATTGGGCGTTAAGGAGTTAAGTGGGGGATGTATCTAATGTAATGATGTACTGGGGCCTTTTACTGGAATACAGAATGATGATTGCACTTTATGTATATATACACACACATATATATATATATATATTTCTGTGTGTGTAAAACGCACAAAATCAGCCAGTTAGATCATACACCTGTACCTCGCTGTGTGTATAAATATATATACAGTATATATATATACTCATAGAGAGGTAGAGATGTATGATGTAACCGGCTGATTTGCTACATTTCACACCAGTTTATTAAGTAATCATTTGTAAAGGGATGAAGTATTTATTTTCATAACTGTATATATACATTACAGAGTGTTGGCGAGAGATACAAAAGAAATGTAAGCATTGTACCTGGGCATATTCTATCACGGATCTCTCTGATCCGCTCCGAATTCCTCCTCTTCAAATCCAACCATTTTTTTAATATGGCCATCCTAGGGTGATTGGCCTTAAACTTCCTCTAGAGCTCAGGACATATATCCCTCCCAATGGTCTGCTTGTCAGCGTGGACCCGAGTCCGGTCATAGCCCCGCTCCAACATGCGCTGCAGGATAAAGATGCAAGCATATAATCCCAATTTTTTTTAAATACAAGTATTGTAAATAACGTCCTCAGCAACACATCAAAAAGTATTTTGTCTTCGAAGGGGAAATATTAGATTTAATGTTACCATTATAAGATCGCATTGTATTGCGATTTTATGTGTGTGGGGTCTGAGCAATCGGATTTTGGCTAGATGTACCTGTCTAGTGAAGTACGGTACGGTATGGGGTGTACAGCTGGTTCGCCTCCCCATGGTGCACCCTGGGTAACTCGAAATGAACCAGCAAATACTGACGGTAAGACAAAGAAAGCTTCTACTGAGTCCTGACCAACAGGACACAAACTCTAATCTATAGACTGTGTTTGTGTGTGTGGGGGGGTTATATAGTGTGCGGCAGGAAAATGGATGTGCAATGTACATGTGAGAGATATCTATGCTGTCCATACGTACATTCTACAGACATAGTGATGTGATGTCACAACAATACTTAGTGCACCAATCAGTAATATCTACTTAGACCTGATAAAAAGTGAAGTTATATGTTAATTCTAATCATAAGTGCCTATTTTCGCAATCACAAATATTTTATAACACTCTATCTGCATATAAAGCGATTGGTCTGACATGCATGTGAAATGTAATCAAATACACTGGTGTAATGTGAAATTACTTACAGTGATCAGGAGTTCTTCCTCACTGTCTCGAAAATTGCTTCCGACCATCTTTTCCAATGACCTCAAACCTCGGGTAGTTCGAAAACAGTTGCTAGGTCATGTCCCTTTTTGTGCATGCGCATTAAGCGAATTTTACATTGCAATTTTATTAATGAAAAAAAAATGTGAACAAAGATAGTGAATTCACAAATATATGACGAATAATCGGCCTATATTCCCGAAATATCGCAAAATCAAATATTGCCAATGCCGCTCAACACTGCCCGTGAGTATCTTGCCACCTCAGTGTCTACAGAAGAAAGTTAGTATTGCATGTTCTCCTAGCAAGTTCCTAACCTCATGCTTACTGAGTCTGAAATATCTTTCAATTCTCAAGTTATTTTGAACACTATATAATCGGGGATGATGTGCTAATTATCTGAAAGGCATCTTGCTTCATTAACCCTCTGGCTTTTGATGAATCTCAGTCTTTACATATTTTTTTTTCTCAAGCACAACTTGCGAGGCCCACGAGAAATTAAAAAAGGAATATTCCAGTGACAGCATATTATACAAATACAATGTAGCAAGTAATTATTGTGTATTCCTCTAATCATGGCACTAATGTCGGTATCACAACACTGTTCCATGCTCTTCATTTAGACAGAAAGAAGGCAAGAGGGAGCGTAACCCTGCCCACTACTGTTATATCAAAATACAGGCATGAAACCCAAATTCCTACGAACACAGAGCTAATGATTTTTTGCCGTTCGTAACAACAGCAAATTAACCGCTAACTCCCTACCTAATTAACCCTCTATATAATTTCATTGCTTTTATACTTCTCAAGCCTTATTGTCTAATTGCTCTCTTAGGAAGCAATTAACTTATTTATTGTGTTGCATACATAGTCCACGCTGAATATACTCATTGACTTGTCATTTTTGAGCTTTTGGAATACTTGAAATGTGTGGTTCAAGACTTTGCAATGATTTCTGCATTGTAGTCAAGGAAACTTGATGTGTCTACAAACCACAATGATTAGCATTTTCCCAGGCTGTGACTGTCCTTGTGTTTCATTCTAGATGAATAGCTTTGGTGGCCAAGAAGCATAATAAACGTGTAATGGATCGATGCCTCTGGTTTTGATGAAAAATTTGAGATTCCTGCAGATGTTAAAATAGATATTAGACCAGATCAAGGTGAATCTTAAAGTTGGCTTGAATATAACCAAACTCAAGCTTTATCTTCTTCACACTAGAGCAAAGAATATTTCAGTAATAAAAAAAAAAAGGATGACCATCAAGATAGACAAGAATGATCATGAAACCCTGAATGTGGAAGACTGGAACCGAAGAATTCTGGAAGATAACGCTTGTAGGCATCTACATACTGTATATAGGATCTTGATTAGCCAAAAGTTTAACATTTATAACAACAAAGTTTTATGTTCATCATATATTGTAGCTGTCTATGAGTTGACCTTTGGGACAAGATGAAAGATATTAGAATAGCCCACTTTTTAAAGAAAACCTATAGCTAGCTCCATAGGTCGTGTTACCAACAGATGCAGTAACAGGTTATAGCTAAGACTAAGTGTTACGATGGCTTACAATACATTTTCAATAGCTGTGAGCTGAATATTCGTCTGGCTGCTTTTTCTAATTAACAAATTATCCATACACGTACACGCTTTGGCTGAGCATGAATTTATTTTCAATAGGGAATAAGCGACACCCAGACAAATTGTCTCCCTTCAGATGAACAAATATTGCCCCAAATTCTTCATAGACATTAGTTGGATGGTCAGTCCATCAAAAAATGCTGATTCATCTAATGTACTTCTAAAGCGTATGGCCACCTTTAGAATAACACAGATACTGTATCATAACGATTTTATCTGCCACTTGTACTATAGATTAAAATAATTTAAAGGGACATTCATCACACCAAAAGTGGCTTAAAGGTGTTGCAAGTCTTGGTACATGGCTTATGTGTGGCAAAACTTGCGACTTTACACCACACGTGGGGGGGGGGGGGGTCAGGGAATCGGGTGGGCTGGCTCATTTCTCATTTTCCTTGCCCCGGCTTGGAAAATAGGTTTAATCTACAGTAGCAAGATGGCCGGTTTAGGTTTAAGACCATTTTGTTACACCAGTCTAAACCACGTGGATAGGAAATCTATCTAATGAAAATCTTTATGCATTTTAACACTCATGAGACCCTTCTTATCAGTAGACTTTAATCACCCAAAGCGTTCACGGGCTGACATTTAATAAAATTAATCATTTTCAAAATGACCACCCAAAATTCCAGTAAAAAAGGAAAGGTATTGTCCTCTCCACAAAGAGGGTTCAGAGGCAGAAACATAAATCTGCAGTATTTTCAAAGGTGGCTCGTATACTACAGTGCGGACACACCTCTATCTGATTGAGCACGCATCTCTTATCTCTTTCCTCACCAGCGGCACCAGTTCGAGAAAGGCCTTGAATAGTCGAAACGTAACTAAAACGCTGCATATAAGAAATAAAACATATTCTAAGAGAAAACACACAAATCTCGGCAATTTTTCCTGGAGTTTGTTTAATATTATCCAACGAGGTAGGAACACGACTCCAAGGAATCTATTCCTGAAAAGGCAGTGTGCGACTAAGCATTTTTTACAGTCTTCTCAAAGAGGTGGTTTTATGGAAAGGATTTACAGTATCTTGTTCTATTAGGAAGATACAAGGCTTGTAGTGCTCTGCTTTTTTAGACTTACATGTTAAAACATTGTAGACTGCAGTTTAACCAACACTACGGGTGAATGAATGTTTGAAAACCTCCACAACGGTAATGATTTCATAAATTCCAAAACTGAATCAATGTTGCAGTAGGAAAATTAAATGGAAAGAAGCCACATGTAGTAATATGGATAGCTAATACATTGTCAAAGGCTTAATTAATTATCCATTTCTGCATATAAAATAAATGTCAGGGCCAATTAAAAGGAATTGTTTACATATTATCAACAAAAACATAAACATAATTATGCAAATGTAATCAGTTTGTTGTCGCTTCCATAGGCCAATCATTGGGAACTGATTACTATTGTGTTTCAGTGGCAGGTGGATTGGAGTAAGAGCTACAGCTTCTTCTATACTGTATGTCATAATTATTCTCTTAGCTATGGTTAAGGTTGTATTTATTTTTCAGATTCTAAATGTTAGCTCTTTTGATCAAAAACTTTGTTTTTCAAGGGAACAGTCTGTTCTGTGAGTGGGAAGGTGTGATTTTATTTTTCTATCCAGGCATTACTGATTCAGCACCCTGGGACAGGAAGCAAACTTTTCTTATTTTCTTTACATTTTATTAATTTTCTTGGCTTCCAGGAAATCATTACTCATTGCTAGGCTTCAGTTGTTTTTGGCAAATTTGCTACTATAAGTATCCCTGAACAGTCAATGTACAGTATTTTGCAAATAAAAAAAAATATGAAAATATAACTTTTTAGTCTCAATGTCCACAGTCAGCCTGTAGGTGCCCCTAGAGGACCCCTGCAAATGCTTAATATTTGCTAATTGGGGTAATGTGTTTTCCTGTACTTTGATGTGATCCCAAGAGCTGTGTACGGATAGCACTAGAGATGAGCGAATCGAAGTTGACAAAGTGGAATTCGATCCGAATTTCAGGAAAAATTTGATTCACACCGAATCCAAATTTCCTCACGCTTCGTGGTAATGTGTTAGGACATGGAGCAAGAAACTCTGGGATGGCTGGATCACCCACAATGCCATGCATGCAGCCAATCAGCAGCCAGCCCTGTGATGTCACAGCCCTATAAATAGCCTCAGCCATCTTGGATTCAGCCATTTTCCAGTGTACTTAGTGCAGGGAGAGACGTCAACAGGCGCTGGGGACAGTGCTAGGAAAGACTTTAAAACTTTTTTTTTGCTGTATAGAAGTTCAGGGAAAGGATAGGGAGGAATCATTCCACAGTATTTATGTAGAGCAGGGTTCAGTAGGGGAGGTTACAGCCTGGGTAATAGGAACAATCCTATTACACCTTGCTGCACTGACTGCGGATCCAAATTGCCATTATACAGCTCTGTAATTCCAGCAAACCGTTCTTATTAGGGTGCGTTTGATACAGGCATTAACAGGGTTTATTACAAAGAAATATTTATACGTTTTATTTGCCCTTGTGCGGTGCAGTTATATGTTCTAAAGCATTTTTTGGCTTGTATTAGTGAGATAAAAAGGACTTATTAGCCGTTGTGTGGTGAAGTGAGAAATTACAGAACTTTTTGGCGTGTTTTAGTGGCACAAAAATATATATTATTTGCCGTTCATAGGTGCAGTTATATGTTCTAAAGCCCTTTTTGGTGCCACACCAAAAAATGTATTTGCAGTTGTGTGGTGAAGTGAGGAAATTACAGCCCTTATTGGCATGTATTAGTGGCAAAAAAAATATATATATGCCGTTCAGCGTTGCAGTTACTTATAAGTTCTAAAGCCTTTTGTGGAGTGTATACTGTAAGTGAAAAAAGGACTGGCCTATTCTCCGTTCAGCGGTGCAGTTATATGTTCTAAAGCTCTTTTTGGCATGTATTAGTGGCAATAAAATATATATTATTTGCCATTCAGCGATGCAGGTATATGTTCTAAAGCCTTTTGTGGAATGTATAAGTGGAAAAAAATGAGGGCCTATTTGCCATTCATCGGTGCAGTTATATGTTCTAAAGCCTTTTTTGGAGTGTATTAGTGGCCTAAAAAAAATATTTGCCGTTGTGTGGTGAAGTGAGAAAATTATAGCTTTTTTGGGTGTTTATTAGTGGCAAAAAAATATATATTTGCCGTTCAGCGGTGCAGTTATATGTTCTAAAACCTTTTGTGTAGTGCGTAAGTGGAAAAAATTAATAGCCTATTTGCCGTTTAGTGGTGCAATTATATGTTCTAAAGCCTTTTGTGGCATGTATGACTGAAAAAAGTAAGGGCCTATTTGCCATTCAGCGGTGCAGTTATATGTTCTAAAGCCTTCTTTGGCGTGTATTAGTGGGAAAAAAAATGCTTACTAGCCGTTGTGTGGTGAAGTGAGAAAATTACTGACTTTTTGGGGGTGTTTTAAATTCCTTTGTATTTATTTATTTCATCTAACAGTATGTCAGACAGAGAAGTGCCAGGCCCTGCACAGGGGAGTGGCAGAGGCCTAAATGTTTCTGGCGCAGGCACAGGTCGCACTAGAGTAAGGGGGTGTGGCAACAGGAGTCGTAGCGAGAGGCCTGAGCCTTCCAGTGTCATCTAGCAGTTGTGTCTTGACCAGCAACCCAGCGGTTCTTGAATGGTTGACTCAGTCATCCACGTCGTCCCAAGTGACATCAGACACCCCCAGCCAAGAGTTGGTGGGTTCGTCAGACACAACCCTTAGTTGGCATGGCCCAGGAGCAAGCCCTGTGCCCTCACCTGTCCTTTTCTGTTCCCTCAGGTAGAGAAGTATTGTATGCTGTGGGCTCAGCTCCACTATACAGCAAGGACGAGCTACTAGAGGACAGTCAGCAGCTACTGACCAGCCAAGATGTGGAGGAGACATCCGCCGCTTCCTCCAGTAGGCGGGCAAGTATTGATGAGGAGAGTGGCGTGGGAGCTGGTGTTGCCAGAGTTCAGGCTCCTGACCCAGAGACGATTGAGGAGGACATCAGAGACGTGCAGACAGTACTCAATGATGATGATGTAGCTGATTGCACTTGGGAGCCGGCTGAATTAGGGGCTTCATCATCATCGGGAGAAGAGGGTGGCAGCTTGCCCGTGAGGCAGAAGCGGAGTTAGCAAGTCGCTAGTGTGGCCGGGAGTCAGCAGGGTGGCAGCAGTAAGAGGTTGGGAGCCAAACAACCACCAGCTTTGCAGAAGTCTACCTGCCCGGAAAGTAGTGGTGCGAAGGGTTTACGGAAGCAGCGGCGGTAGCAGTCAGTCAGTGCAGAGTGTTGGGGGTAAAATCAGCTACTCGGCTGTGTGGCAGTTGTTTGTTAAGCCACCGGAGGAGGTGAACATGGTCATTTGTAGAATATGTGGGCAGAAGGTAAAGCATGGCCAGGGTGCCAATGTTGGCACCACTGTCCTGCGTCAACATATGCAGCGTCACCATAAAGTGGCCTGGGAGAACCATGGCTCCGATGTGGTGGTCCAGCCTGCTGCAGCAAACGCTGCATCGCCCCGTGGCACGCACTCGATTTCAGGCAGTCAAGGCACCACCACCTCAGCCGAAGGAAGCTGTCTGTCCTTCCTATCATCTGCTGGTCCTGATGCTCCTGCTGCTCACCCACCTTCTCCTCGTCAGTCAATCTATCAGTAATCGATCACCGAAGCGATTGTCAAGAGACAACAGTATGCATGCACTACTCCAACTGAGCAGAAGCTGAATGTGCTCCTGGCCAAGTTGCTGGTGCTGCAGTCCCTCCCTTCCCAAGTGGTGGACTCTGCACCTTTCAGAGTACTGATGGCTTGTGCTGAGCTGAGGTGGAGAGTCCCAAGCTGTAATTTTTTTTACAAAAAGGCAGTACCAGCCCTGCACACGTATGTAGAACAGAAGGTGGGCCAGTCCTTGAGCCTGTCGTTGTCTGCAAAAGTGTACAGCAGCGCCGACGTGTGCAGCTTTAACTACAGTCAGGGACAATACATGTCCTTTACGGACCACTGGGTTAATGTGGTGCTGACCAGCCACACCAGCAATTTGGCCAGGTGACGCCGCTTATGCCTCCTTATCCTCCATCGTGTCCTCAGCCTCCACTGCAGGGACAATTCACAGTGCCCCTCCAGCATACCACATGTGCAGGGCATGGCGGTGTCACGCTGTTCTGTACCTCATTTGCCTGGACGAACGGAGTCCTTCATCAAGAATTTGAATCCTGGCTTTCTCCGCAACAACTCAAAATCGGAACCATGGTGACCGACAACTATAAGAACATGGTGTCGGCGCTGCAACAAGGAGGGCTGAGCTATGCACCCTGCATGGCACACGTGTTCAATCTGGTTGTCAAGCGGTTCCTGAAGTCTTCCACCCATCTGCAAGGCAGCCTAAAAATGGCAAGGAAACTTTGCCTGCACTTCAGCCTCTCGTACACCGCAAAGCACACCCTCCTTGAGCTGCAATAGCAGAACGGCGTCCCCCAACATAGGCTGATATGCTACGTTTCCACCCGTTGGAATTCCACCCTCCGTATGTTGGACCGACTATACAAACAAAGTAAGGCCATAAACGATTTCTTGATGATCCAAGTGGACAGGAGTAACTTCGATGTCAGCCAGTGGCAGCTTATGCATGACACCTGGTGTTTGCTCAGGCCCTTTGAGGAGGCCACGTTATTTGTCAGTCACCAGGACTACGGGATGAACAACGTCATTCCACTACTTCATGTCCTGGAACAGATGCTGGTAAATCTGACTGGTCAGGGGACTGGAGATTTGACGCCTAGATCTCACAACCACATGAACCCTGTGGGGGCTTAACTGGAGGAGGAGGAGGACATTGGACAACAAGCAATGTGTAGCAAAATGGGTGTTTTTTCTACACAGGTGACAGGAGAGGAGGAGCAGGAGCAGCCAGAGGAGCTACAGGGTGATGAGGAAGATGAGGCAGAGGACCCAGACACACCGTGGCAGTATGCAGTGGAGATAGAGGCAGGGAGTCCCTCCGATTCACTTGCAGAAATGGCCTGATGCATGCTCACTTGCTTGCCTAGTGACAGCCGAATTGTCACCATTCGGCAGAGGGATGACTTCTGGCTCTCCACCTTGTTGGACCTTGGCTACCTGTCCAAAATGGGGGCCTTTTTTACACCCGCTGAGAGCGAGGACAAACTGAACTACTATAGAGACATCCTTTGTAGTCAGTTGGCCGCTGCCAACTACTCACCAGCAGCAGCAGCAGCAGCAGCTAGACCTGGAGCAGGACCTGAACCAGCAGGTGGTTGCATACTTGGAGAACACCTTGCCACTCCACATTGAAGATCCGCTGGACTACTGGGCAGCCAAACTGGATTTGTGGCCGCAACTGGCAGGGTTTGCCCTGGAAAAGCTATCTTGCCCAGCCAGTAGTGTGACATTAGAGCGGGTGTTTTGTGCGGCGGGGGCCGTAGTTACCCCAAGAAGAACTCGCCTGTCCACCCAAAATGTGGAGAGACTGACCTTTGTCAGGATGAATTAGGAGTGGATCAGCCAGGATTTTTTCCACCCACCAATGCCTGATGCATCAGACTAGATCATCCATGGTGCCACACCAACACTTTGACAAAAAAGACAGTTTTTTTTATGGCTACCTGCCTCAGCTACTATTCTGATGCTGCCACCCGCCTGATGCCACACATATGATGCCAAGTGCTCCTTCTTTCACTCACCATCTTCAGCTGGTACTGGTATTGCCACCCACCTCCCCACTCTGTCACTGGATCACTCTGTGGTCTCCTGATGCTGCTGCCACCTCCACACTATGTCACTTTGCCACTCTGTGGCCTCCTGATGCTACTGCCACCTCCACACTGTCATTGTGCCACTCTGTGGCTTCCTCCTAAAGCTAGACAAACAAATGGGTTAAGCAGCACTCCAGGTCCCAATCTGGGGACAGTTGCCAGTAGAAAAATAGATAAGTCGGTGCCCGCGGATGGGGATCCTGGCTACGGGTCCCATAAGGTTACAGATAAATAGAAAATCCACAGCACTCCTCAGTTCTGGTGAAAAATCTGGTTACTTTATTGGTAACAGCAGCATATATAAAGCAACGTTTCAACCATCTCTGGTCTTTCTCAAGCTTTGAGAAAGACCAGAGATGGTTGAAACGTTGCTTTCTATATGCTGCTGTTACCAATAAAGTAACCGGCTTTTCACCGGAGCTGAGGAGTGCTGTGGTCTTCCTCCTAAAGCTGCTGCCACCTCTAGACTCTCTCATTGGGCCACTCCGTGGTCTATTCATGCTGCTTCCACCTAACCACTATGTCATAGGGCCACTCTGTGGACTTCTCATGCTGTTCCCACCCTCCCCACTTCATGACTGGGCCACTATTTTGCCTTTTGGCCTGGCTGACATCATCATTTATTTGACCCTTCTTTTGATCTGTCAGAAGAAAGATAAAATGAGACACACAATGGATCCTGTCTATGTAACAGCTGTAAGGCCTGCATGACATGGTCCCTATTTTACATCAGATTTGGCTTATGATTTGGTAGTCAAAAGCAGGAGTGGGTACAAAACACAGAAAACATGCAAATATTCCATTTACGTGTCATCTCTGTTTTGGATCCAATTCTTGGCTTTAGCAATACGGATGAATTACTGACCAAATGCTGATCGAGTGAAGGCGGATGATCCACAGACAGGATTTGTTTTTTGGGGTTTATTGTTCTGACAGATCAAAGGAAGGGCAAAATAATCAGTGATGTCAATACAAACATACTGCCGACACCCGCTTCACTCTGTCGGGGGGGAGGCTCTACTTGTATAAGCGTTTAATAAAACAGGTTCTGTAGACATCTATGTGGAATCAGCTGATAACGGTGTAAAAGGAGTATGCTTCTTCTTGACGCTAACATTGACATGTAAGGCTGAGTTCACACTTGAGTTATTTGGTCAGTTTTGGCCCCGTAACTGCCCAAATAAGTGATGTGTGCAGTGATTCTAAGAGGCCTGTCATCTTCATCTTATACTGACTCACAGTATTATTTCACTACCACAGCAGACTCCCGATGCATGTTACTGCAAGGCACAGTGTTCTACACCACTATACAGGGAGTTCAGAGTTATTAGGCAAGTTGTATTTTTGAGGATTAATTTTATTATTGAACAACAACCATGTTCTCAATAAACCCAAAAAACTCATTAATATCAAAGCTGAATATTTTTGGAAGTAGTTTTTAGTTTGTTTTTAGTTTTAGCTATTTTAGGGGGATATCTGTGTGTGCAGGTGACTATTACTGTGCATAATTATTAGGCAACTTAACAAAAAACAAATATATACCCATTTCAATTATTTATTTTTACCAGTGAAACCAATATAACATCTCAACATTCACAAATATACATTTCTGACATTCAAAAACAAAACAAAACAAATCAGTGACCAATATAGCCACCTTTCTTTGCAAGGACACTCAAAAGCCTGCCATCCATGGATTCTGTCAGTGTTTTGATCTGTTCACCATCAACATTGCGTGCAGCAGCAACCACAGCCTCCCAGACACTGTTCAGAGAGGTGTACTGTTTTCCCTCCTTGTAAATCTCACATTTGATGATGGACCACAGGTTCTCAATGGGGTTCAGATCAGGTGAACAAGGAGGCCATGTCATTAGATTTTCTTCTTTTATACCCTTTCTTGCCAGCCACGCTGTGGAGTACTTGGACGCGTGTGATGGAGCATTGTCCTGCATGAAAATCATGTTTTTCTTGAAGGATGCAGACTTCTTCCTGTACCACTGCTTGAAGAAGGTGTCTTCCAGAAACTGGCAGTAGGACTGGGAGTTGAGCTTGACTCCATCCTCAACCCGAAAAGGCCCCACAAGCTCATATTTGATGATACCAGCCCAAACCAGTACTCCACCTCCACCTTGCTGGCGTCTGAGTCAGACTGGAGCTCTCTGCCCTTACCAATCCAGCCACGGGCCCATCCATCTGGCCCATCAAGACTCACTCTCATTTCATCAGTCCATAAAACCTTAGAAAAATCAGTCTTGAGATATTTCTTGGCCCAGTCTTGACGTTTCAGCTTGTGTGTCTTGTTCAGTGGTGGTCGTCTTTCAGCCTTTCTTACCTTGGCCATGTCTCTGAGTATTGCACACCTTGTGCTTTTGGGCACTCCAGTGATGTTGCAGCTCTGAAATATGGCCAAACTGGTGGCAAGTGGCATCTTGGCAGCTGCACGCTTGACTTTTCTCAGTTCATGGGCAGTTATTTTGCGCCTTGGTTTTTCCACACGCTTCTTGCGACCCTGTTGACTATTTTGAATGAAACGCTTGATTGTTCGATGATCACGCTTCAGAAGCTTTGCAATTTTAAGAGTGCTGCATCCCTCTGCAAGATATCTCACTATTTTTGACTTTTCTGAGCCTGTCAAGTCCTTCTTTTGACCCATTTTGCCAAAGGAAAGGAAGTTGCCTAATAATTATGCACACCTAATATAGGGTGTTGATGTCATTAGACCACACCCCTTCTCATTACAGAGATGCACATCACCTAATATGCTTAATTGGTAGTAGGCTTTCGAGCCTATACAGCTTGGAGTAAGACAACATGCATAAAGAGGATGATGTGGTCAAAATACTCATTTGCCTAATAATTCTGCACGCGGTGTAAAGGCAATAGACGTTTTTTAATGCAATTCGCCACGATTAAATTCGGATCAAACTGAATTTTTTTTAAAAATTCGGCGAACCGGCCGAATTGAATTTTTTAGAAATTCGCTCATCTCTAGATAGCACTATTAAAATGAATAGAAAAATTGTCGGCACCACCTGATTGAAGTTGGACAGTCTTATATTTCCAGACAGAGCGAGGCCATGTACAAATAGTCTGGTGGTTCTCTGCAGCGTAGCATTTAGAGCCGTTTCCTCTTCCGCATCTTTTGCATCTGCATTTTCCCAGTTTTGTGGATTAATAAAGAAATGGAGACTTTACAATGGTGAGTGCTGCAGATTCCTTCTATTTACTGGATAGCAAGCACTATTTAGTTTATTGTGCCCTACTCAGAGGGAGGACAGCTTGACCTCCTCACTGAAGAAGTTGTTAAGTGGTTAATTAAATCAGCCATGGAGTTTGGCCTGAGCAGCCAAACGGAAAAGAGTTGCCTCCTGCCTGTGCAGTTTGAGATCTTCCCCAAAGGTTTTACCAAACTTCTGCGAGGAGTAACTCTGAGAGAAAGACTGTCTAAAATCACAAGGGACGCATTAGCAAAGTTAATGCTCATTGATGTATATGGGCTTTGCTGCTTGTTGAGAAGGTAAGTGTCAAGAGCACCCCCCACACTTATATAATGTATTGGTCATCCATTTTGATATCTGCACCCCGCACTGGGAACTGCAGTACTGTTTGTGAGAGTTTTGAACCCAAGTGAAGCAACTTGAGATGAACTCACACCAGCTAGCCGATGAGGAGGCCAAATTCCGGTGCACGAGATCGATTCCTGTAGTCGACAATCAATCCAAGTAAAAGTTCTCAAGCGCTCCGAAAAATAAAAACTTTATTCTTTTTATTTCCGCAAATAGATCAAAGACAACTCCAAACATTAACTAGTATTAACAATTCGCAGCACAATACTATCAACCCCTTGAATTTCTATTTGGGTTCTCATACTGGAGAATTATCAAGGTGCACTCTCCTCACATGATGCATGACAACTGAGTGGTGGAGGTGTTTTCTGTGGATAAATATAAGTAGTTGGCAAAGTGTATATACTTTTAGCAAGAACACTGGCTTAGCAATATTATAAGGGCGTTTTGCCCCATAAACATTGATGGAATATCAAATAAATATGGCGCCAATGCCGATTGGTGGAGTTTCCAACTCTTGTGCTCCCAATTAAGTAAAGGTGGAGTTGTGGAATGAGAGGATTTTCTCCAAGTGTTCCATCACAATTATGTATTTTCCTCTTGTATCAGACAGTCTTGATCCTTTGTCCAAGAGGTACTGTAGACTGAGTGTGCTTTGCAGTGGGTGTTTTTTTTGCTTCCTCTCTACACTTGAATTATGTGACTGTCTCCCTATCTACATCCTGTATGATCTGACTTAGGCTTTATTCACACATCAGTGTTCAGTCAGTGATTTTTATCAGTGATTGCGAGCCAAAACCAGTTGCGGCTCTAAACACAGAACAGGTGCAGATCTTTCCCTTATACCTTATGACTGTGGAGGCTCCAATGCTGGTTTTGACTCGCAATCACTGATGGAAATCACTGACCGAACACTGACGTGTAAATGAGGCTTTACTTGGATTCTTTCCTACCATCCCACACTCTGATCAGCTGTGTACAACCTTGTCCCCTTCCTGCTGCTATTTCTAACACTGAGAGAGCTGTCTGATACAAAACCAGTGGTCTAATTACTGTACTTTACCTTATTCAGCTGCAAAAGCTGCTAGGTACAGGTCTTATACACAGTCGAATGGCGATTATTCTCTACTGATTCTTCTGGATCTCTCTGCAGTGTTTTATACGGTAGACCACAAACTCCTCCTCACCATGCTCCACTCAATTTGCCTTAAGGGCACTGTTCTCTCCTGGTTCTCTTCCTATCTCTCTGGCTGCTCTTTTGGTGTATCATTCGCTGGCTCTTCTTCTTATCCTCTTCCTCTTGATGTCGAGGTTCCTCAGGGTTCAGTCCTAGGTCCTCTACTTTTATCCCTCTACACAGTCCCTAGACTGGTAGAGTTGGCTTTCAGTACCATCTCTATGCTGACGACACCACACTTAGTTTTCAGTACAATAATGGCTTGACTATTACATATAACAATTAACAACCTTTTGTGTCACCCCTATTTTATCATAGATTGTAAACTCTTGTGAGCAGGGCCCTCACTCCTAGTGTTTCAGCTGTATATTACCTAGTTACATTGTGATGTCTTTTGTTTTGTATATATTAACCCTCTGAATTTGTAAAGTGCTGCGGAATATGGTGACACTATATAAATAAATATAATAATAATAAGATGTACTGCCACTTTTCTCCATTTTTAGGAGAAGAAAAGTATGGCTAATTGTCTTATAGTCCAAAAAATATGTGTTATCCACATGTGATCCACATGCTGTCCACCACGTTTTCATTCCGCAAAACGATAGAACATGTCCTATTCTTGGCAAAGTACAGAACACAAACCCATTGAAGTCAATGGATATGCAAAAAAAAACTGTTGCACAATCGTGTGCATGAGGCCTAATATTGTAATCACACGCATATTATCACCATATTTACCCATAGAAAGTTGAATTCCATTCCTTTAACTCCTTTTTGTTGTGTTATATATTTTGCCAATGAGTCTATTACAGTTTTTTACCTTAACTTTATTTATAGGAAAATCTTAATTACTGTCATGACTAAGCTATCAAGAGACAGCTGACCTACTGGCTATAATAGTTATTGCTTTACTTTTGTTTAATTCTTTTAATTTATTTTTCAGTTTTGAAAGCTACTAAACATTAATCCTCTTAATAATAACAGGCTTAAAAAATTAACAAAGGCCACAAAACATGAACCCAAATTTTTGGGGAAATAGTCAGACCTATTGTTCCAATAAGGCAAAGACTCCTATCCCATAAGTGATCAGATGGCCAAGAGAGGAGAGAAGGCGCTCATAGGTGAGGGTAAACAGATAGATGTCCCTTCCCCCTTACCAAGATGAGTGAAATTACTCACCTGGTTTGGTTTGCACTGATTGTGGTGCAACCTTGGTGGAGGGAGGTTCGAAGTGTTGAGGTTGTCTGGGTTGGTGCTGCCGAATGGTGTCCGAAACAACCCTGGGCGGGGGCCAAACCGCCACTTGGGTGGGTATTGGAATATATAAAAACAGGTCTCGTCTGCACTGGATACGTGGGGCGAGCCAATGGACTTAAGGCGCAAATCACAACCCGAGCTTGGATACGAGATTTTTTATTTTGAAAATAAAAAATCTCGTATCCAAGCTCGTGTTGTGATTTGCGCCTTAAGTCCATTGGCTCGCCGCACGTATCCAGTGCAGACGAGACCTGTTTTTATATATTCCTATCCCATAAGGCAAAGTGCATAGCAACCTATAATGACTTACTTTTATTGGATTCTGCTGTAAAATGTGATGTAAACTGGGCATAGAGGCGACAATCAAAACATGTTGTCTCCTGAAAGATTAATACTCTTTTCTATCTATCTCTCTGTGTTATGAGTCAGATATCACAGCTTCTGTTCAAATAATGAAATTTTAATGAAACCCTAATCCACAAGAAAAGGAGAAAGTCTTGTTACTGAGTATTGTATCTGTATGCATCATCATTAAAAGCAAAATGATACAACAGAAGAACAAAATTAGAGGTCTTCCATAAAATGTAGATCATGTTAGCTAAATAAACAGAAAATACAATGTTTTTTTAATAGTTTGAAATTAATCTGCAAAGCCCTTCAAAAAGAAGCTCTACTAAACCAGTCATGCTGGACCTACCCAAACAGTTGCCACAAAGCTGGCAGCAACAATTGTGTAACATGAATTTGTATTCTGCAGCATTAACATTACTCTTGACTGGAAATCAGGGAACAAAACATGAAAGACAGATCCAGGCCCATACCTCTACCCAGGCCCTCCTTTACCAACTTTACACTAGACATATGCATTCTAGTAGGTTGTGTTCTCCGGACAACCCAGGTTCATCCATCAGACTGCCAAATTGTGAGATGTGATTTATCAATCCAGATGATACTAAGTTCTGAAAAGTAATTAAAGGTATGATATTGTACTAGATTGGGATTTGGGCACAAACCTCGGGCGGAGAAGCGACAAATACATATACAGCTGGAATCAGAAATATTCAACCACCCCCCCCCCCCCCCAGCCCCCCGAAAGATTTTAAGAATTTGTTGATTAAAGTTTTTCCAAAGAGCAAGATTCTGCTTTGGATGACTTCTTTATGAATTGGGTGATACATAAAATCGAATCAAGGGCCCTTAGCAACTTAGGACAACTAAGAGAAACCCCTAAGTGAGTGAAAGACAACTACAGCATAACGTGATGATGGCTGGTACAAGTGCTTAAGTGGCAACTATAAGACATGCACTGAATAAACAAGGATATCATGGCCACTCTTGACCACAAGGAACATCAAAAGTTGACTGGAGAAATTTGGATAAGACTACAGAGGTTTGGGAGACAGTCCTATGGAGATGAAACCAAAAAGGAACTATTTGGACATATGGACCAGCAGTATGTCTGGCGTGCAAAAGACCAGGCTTATGATCAAGTCCCCTTAGTCAAGTATGGAGTCGGGGCTGTTTTTCTGCGGTAGGAACTGGCAATCTTGATCATGTACCTGACATTGTTGATTCCCAGAAACACCAGGACATTTTAACAAGGAACATGATGCCTTCTGTTGTCAAATTAAACTTTGGTGAGCAATGAACTTTTCAGCAAGATAATGATCCCAAGCACACCTTCAAGTCAACCAAAGCTTGGTTGAGAAAAAATCCTGGATTGTCCTCGAGTGGCCTTCCCAAATTCTTGGTGAGATTTAAAGAAGGCTATAGCCTCATGGAAGCCATCAAAAGTCACTGAGCTAGAGGCTTTTGCATGTGAAGAATAGGCAAAGATTCCAATCGAAGAAGCTTGTCAGCAATTAATGGAAATGTTTGTTAGAAGTTATAAAGGCTAAAGGACGCTGCACAAAGAACTAAAGCTAGGAGTTGAACAATAGTGCACATGCACGTGTTAAAAGATTTACATTTTTCCTTTAAACATAGTAACATAGTATATAAGACTGAAAAAAGACATCTGTCCATCCAGTTCGGCCTGTTATCCTACAAGTTGATCCAGAGGAAGGCAAAAGAAAAACTGTGAGGTAGAAGCCAATTTTCCCAACTTAAGGGGAAAAAAGATTCCTTCCCGACTCCAATCAGGCAATCAGAAAAACTCCCTGGATCAACGACCCCTCTCTAGTAGCTATAGCCTATAATATTATTACACTCCAGAAATAACTCAAATATTTATTGTCATTATCTTTCATCCACATCACTATGATGTCTTTTGAGGTGAGGGGGTTGAATATTTCTGATTGCAACTGTGGATAAATATAAGGTTATTTAGTTTGGACCGAAAGAGCTATTCTATGATTACTTATAGCAGTATTGTTTGGTAAAACAAAAAACAAAAAACTGGCACTGAAAATGATTTTGGGATACTGACGGAGGAAAAATTGGACTTTAGAAAGCAGTGTCAGGCAACAGCTGCCAAGGCAAATACCATCATAGGATCAACAAGTACATGATGCCAACAAAATATTGTATGCGCTAAATTAGTAGTCAGTAAAAGCTTTATTATAGTGGGCTGAGAGTCATACCTGTAGGAATATGTAGAAAGGAGGGAGGCTATCCTATAGGTTGGATCGGTAGATGAAGGCCAGGTAGGGGAGGTCAAACAGCCACTCACCTGGAGCCATTGTGCTAAATGCACAACAGCTAGTAGAACATGTGGAAGGGATTGCATTGGCTGCTGCTCACTGTCCTTTCAGTCCAACCGAGGTCTAGAATATACCCAGGATGCTGATTGGAGGAAAACATGAGAGCTGCTGGAGGTGCTGCGAAGGATGACAGCCCAGAAGTAAAGACAAAGATGGCTCTAACACCGCAACCAATGGACAGGTGTGCTGCTGTTTTTTGTAAGTAAGCAACTTTGTGATTCTTTAAGGAAGTTGATAAATGCAGTACTGCACTGAGAAGTATTATCAAACTTGAGGTTTCTAAACTTTTAAGAAAGATGGATTATGGCTGAACTAAAAACTACAGATGTCAGTAATCCTAGGACTGCAATTTTAACAAGGGGAATTTACTCAACTTTGCAATTTTTTTAGCAAGTGCCATACTCCATAGTTTTAGTATTAAAGGGGTTTGACTAAATAGTTTTAAAGGCTCACAATGGTAAAAACAATGCTAAAAGTCAAACTCTCCTTATCGATCACGTTTCACTGCTTCCTGGTCTCTACTTCTTAGTTCCCCTCAACACTTAGGATATGACAACTCGGCCAATCACTGCATCGGGATGGGAGGATATTGTTGAAGTAAATACTAACATTTATTATTTTACACAGTTCTGAGCCTTTTTTTTTTATTGAATTGGCCAGACAGCTCCTTTAAAGTCTTCTGTGTATATATATATATATATATATATATATAGAAGAATCCAAGGCAGCACACGAATAACGGTGAAAAAAAGTGGTGTTTATTCCCACATGCAGTGGCGTAACTAGAGTGTTATGGGCCCCAGTGCAAACTTTGGATCGGGGCCCCCCCCCCCCCTTTTTACAAAGAAGCGGCAGATTTTCTTACGAAGGGCTCTTTCCCTTGTGGTTAGTCCGCTGCGTGAATGAGAGCCAAGCTCCATTCCGGACAGCAGAGACACGGAGCAGTAACATGATTGATAACGCTCCGTGCCTCTCTGTGACCTTTTTACTACAAAATCACAGTGAGATAAAGTTGTCACTGTGAGTTTGTAGCAAAACGATCATAGAGAGGCACAGAGCATTATCAATTATGTTACTGCTACGTGTCTCTGCTGTCCGGAGCGGGGCTTGGCACTCTTTCACACAGCAGATTAGCCACACGGGATCCGCTCGTGTGAAAGAGCCCAATGCATGGCTACACTAACCCAGTCCTAATAAAATCTGGTCCTACCTCATCCAGGGTGTCGCTGGCTTCGGCGTGATATCCACTGGATCCAGAACAAGGTCCCTGTGGTGATAGAGAAAAAAATGAATAATCACATAAGGAAGGGATGGTGACTGCCCCTATGAAATCACCAGCAGGGGGCGCTGTGCTGGCCTGGTAGACTGAGCTATGCCAATGTATAGCAGGGTAATTTAGGACATTTCCCCTAAGTGCTACCACACAGTACTAATGCCCACATTGTGGCCCCTCACAGTACTAATGCCCACCTTGTGGCCTTTCACAGTAATTAAGCCCACCTTTGTTCCTGTCACAGTAGTTATGCCCAGATATGTGCCCCCTAACAGTAGATATGCCAAATATGTGCCCCCTAACAGGAGTTATGCCAAATATGTGCCCCCTCACGGTATTTATGCCAGATATGTGCCCCCTTCACAGTAGTTATGCCCAGATATGTGCCCCCTTCACAGTGGATATGCCCAGATATGTGCCCCTCACAGTGGATATGCCCAGATATGTGCCCCTCACAGTGGATATAGCAAGATATGTGCCCCTCACAGTAGTTATGGCCAGATATGTTCCCCCTCACAGTAGTTATGACCAGATATGTGCCCACTCACAGTAGTTATGCCAGATTATTTGCCCCTCACAGTAATGACCAGATACGTGCCCCCCTACAGTGGTTATGCTAGATTATGTGCCCCTCACATTAGATATGCCCACATATGTACCCCTCACAGTGGTTATGCCAGATTATGTGCCCCCCCTCACAGTAGTTGATATATGTGCCCCCTCATAGTAATGCCTTTATATGTGCCCCCCTCACAGTAGTTATGACAGATTAGGTGCCCCCTCAGTAGAGATGCACACTTTTGTGCCCCCCCTTCCCCTTTGCCCCCAGTCTGCAAAAAAAAAAAAAACATACTTACCCTCTTCCCTGATGTTTCACTGCCACACTCACATCGCGCTGCTGGCTGTACTGAAGGCAGTTTCCCGGGCCTTCAGAGCTCCTCCCACAGCCAGCAGCGCGATGTGCGGCCAGCAGAGGGAGCGCTAGAGCTCCTGCTTCACTGATGATCTGGAGACAGCCCGGCAGTGACAAGAACTGCCGGGCCGAGTGTATATGAGTGAGTGCGCGCGTCCCCCCTCTTCCTCCTCCCCCTCTCTGCGCAAACCTCCCCCACCTTGCCTCATAATATTAAACGTGTAATGGAGCGCCCTGACGGGGCTGGCATTGTCACTGTACTTCATGCCGGGCCCCGTCACAGCTCTTCATTACATGTTAGTACAGCGGGCCCCCTCCCCCCGCCGGGCCCGGTCGCAGTCGCACCCCCTGCGACCGCGATCGTTACGCCCCTGCCCACATGTGCAGACAGCAACGTTTCAGCTCTCTCAATGGAGCCTTTGTCAAGCCATAACAATCAGTGCAAACTCAAATGTTTAAATAACATACATGATTATTGTGTAAATTACATGATTGTACAGAAAATTACATAATTATACAGGAGTAGTCCATGAAAAGTTCATCCTGGTTTCTCAAATAAGTGTCACATACTTGTAGTACATCGACTGCAAAATTCATATTCATTATTAAAATTGAACAGTGTCCCCAACTCACTAAATTGTGGTGTGAATACATAATTCATAATAATTACATTCAGGTGCCTGTGATTATGTGATATTTAAAAACATATAAGGAAACTCACATACTGGAGGAGAGCAGGAATCACACGGCGTCCGGAAATCGCAAACGCGCATAAGCGGAACTTCATCAGTCCCGCGAGACCGTCAATATTGCACAGAATTCAGAGGCCCACAACCAAGATGGTCGCACCTG
Organism: Bufo bufo; assembly: GCF_905171765.1. Taxonomy (NCBI): domain Eukaryota; kingdom Metazoa; phylum Chordata; class Amphibia; order Anura; family Bufonidae; genus Bufo; species Bufo bufo. Next base: position 213,612,836 of record NC_053396.1, on the reverse strand, counting down.
AGCCGAAGCGATCTGCGCATGTCCATTCCCGACCCAGGGCGGAATCAGCATAGCCGGCGTAGCAGTCATGTGTCCTGTCATAAGGTGTAAACAATCCACCACGTCATGGACTATCCAGCGATCATACGCTACAAATACTATATTAGGTCATCTCAAAACAGGGGTCCAGCGGTGTATTCCAAAGCAGTGGCATCCACCACCTATATATAATACCGCCTCATCCCAATATTCAACAAGGCATTATACTAACGTCCAAGTGGTTCATACAAACAGATGACAATCTCTCATGCCCGCGGTCTGCAACCGAACCTCGATCGGAGACCCCGGGCTTGTGCGGCAGCTGCAGGCATGGATGCCACCTGTCAGGGGCCCCAAGCCACAGCCGTCCCAGAGAGAGATGCATCATAACAATCATTCACTACACATATCTCATGTCACCGTCCCTGATCCGTATACCTGTCAGTCGGGAAAGGTCACGCCCAAGATCGTCATCAGACCACGCCCCCTCCCTGGTCCCAGGTCTCAGAAATCTGATCATATAAAATATAACATTGTACAAATATATAAACATAATCACTATACAGTAGCCGATCGATCCTGCCTTCATCCAGTATTCCCAGAGATAATCCAATTGTGAAGCTTAGTTTCATATTGATCTAAAAAATAATAAAGAAACAATGTTATTGTTCACTATTATTAAATGCTTGCACTTAAATACAGCCTTACTCCCGAGGTAAGTAGAATTTCCCAGAACCCCAATACATATAGACCACAAGACAAAACAGAAAAGAAAAAAAAAAAAAGGGGGGGGGGGGGGAAGGGGAGAAGGGTCACCCACATTCATGACATGCGATACATAAAAGGATAGGGAAATGAAACAATAAAAAAATAATCAAATCACCCTAAAATCCACATTGAGCCCCATTGGTTTGAGAGTCTGCAGCTCAAAAATCCAATAGAGCTCCCTTCTCTTCAGACGTATAGTCCTGTCTCCACCCCGTCTGGGTAAGAGCACTTGTTCTAAGATCCTAAATTTTAAATCACGTTCCATATGTCCTGCTTCTGTGAAGTGCTTAGGCACAGGTAAATCCAATCTCTTCTTTCTGATAGTATAACGGTGCTGATTTAGTCTGGTCTTGACATCCCAGGTTGTTTCTCCCACATACCATAGTCCACAAGGACATGATAGTAGATAAACAGCGTAGGTTGAGTCACATGTCAGGTATTGTTTAATATGCACTGTCTTCCCATTTGTTGGATTAACAAATGACTCTCCTTTTAGCATATATGGGCAGTTTACACACCCGTGACACGGGTAACAGCCCTTCCGAGACGAGCCAAAGTACGTGGCACAGTCAATCTTGCTAGAACCCACATCAGATCTGACTAGTTTATCACCCAAATTCCGACTTCTTCGGAATGAACACAGTGGGGGAACCTTAAATTCCTCAACCCAGTCAAAACCACTGGTCAGAATTGACCAGTGTTTCCTGACAATGGATGACACCTGTGGACTACTATTGCAATAGTCAGTAACCAGAGGTATTCTAGATATAGACTTCTTGGATCTGGCCAGATCACCATCTCTCATCCTCACTTTTGTCTTCTGGATGCTGTCTGTCACAAGCTTCTTGGGGTAACCCCGCACCTTAAATTTGCTGGCCATTTCACATAAACGTTGGTCCCTCACTGGACCTTCCCCAACTATCCTAGCCACACGTAACATCTGACTCAGGGGAAGAGATTCAATCATAGGCCTGGGATGGTGACTCTCAAATCTAACCAAGGTATTTTTATCTGTAGATTTGACAAAAAGGTCGGTGACCAGGGTATCACCCTGAACCATCACCTCTGTATCAAGAAATTGCATTGTTTTTTTCGAATATAATACGGTGAATTTGACACTAGGGTCAATATTGTTCAAATATGAATGAAACGCCATGAGGTCCTCTGTGGCTCCCACCCATATCAAGAACACATCATCTATGTAGCGCCACCATCCCAGCACATGGCTGAAGTGGTGACACCCATAGACGAATGTGTCTTCCAAGTATGTCATATATATATTTGCATAGGTGGGCGCCACATTGGACCCCATCGCGGTCCCCCTTAACTGTACGTAATAATCATCCCTAAATAAGAAATAATTTCTACATAAAATAAATCTCAATAAACCAAGCAGAAATGTTCTGCATTCCTCTGTATAATCTGTCTGAAGGAGGCATAATTCCACAGCATGTAGACCCAGCTCGTGTTCGATTGACGTGTACAGGCTGCACACGTCAAACGAAGCAAGAACAGCTCCTTCTGGGACCCTCAGATCTTTGATCTTATCCAAAAAATCATTCGTATCTCTGATATAAGATCTAGCAGAAACCGCAAATGGTCGCAAGATCTTATCCAGAAAAATGGCCGGATTACAAAATAAAGACCCCCTCCCAGAGACAATCGGCCGACCTGGGGGGGCCCGTATATTTTTGTGTATTTTTGGGAGAGTGTACAGTATAGGGGTAATTGGTTTTTCACATAACAAATAACTTTGCAATTTTTCGTCTATAATCCCACCAAGTTTGGCCTGACCTAGCATCTCCCCAAGTTCCCTTAGCAATTTAAATTTTGGGTCACTGGAGACCCTTTGGTATACATTATTGTCAGCCAGTTGAGATAAAATCTCTTGTACGTACCGATCTGTGTCCATTACCACAACCCCACCACCCTTGTCAGCAGACTTGATGGTGGGGCTGTGGTCTGCAGACAGATCAGTAACGGCCTGTATGTCTTCAGTGGTAAGATTACCTTGACTCAACGGGTTCATCAACACATTTTGTTTAAGTTTTTCAATATCACGCCCCACCGCCAAGGTAAAAGCCTCAATAGCGGGATGGTGTGATACCGGATTGAAATTACTCTTGAGAAACAATCCCGTACCATGTAAACTCAATTCACTAGGTCTTATATTCTCAGTCACTGGTCTGTCTGAATGCTCAGAAGCCCATATTTTCTATCTAATCGTGCGATAAAATCTTTGTAAATCTAATTCTACATTAAACCAATTGGTTTTAGCGACTGGGCAGAAAGATAGACCTTTGTTTAAAACCTGTATCTGTGCATCAGTTTTTACAACAAGAACTGATCTCTACGGTGGCGACTATACAGACCCTTGTTGAACAACTACAGGCTCTGTTACCCACTGAAGAATTCGATAACTATATGTCTGCCAGTTCATCAATTTTTGACAAATTCCGAAATGACCTCCAGGCCAAGAAAAGGAATAAATGGTCCAGGGACATGGACGATTATGTTACAGGATATGTATACAATTGGCAAGGGGACGCAAGGAAGATTCGGAGACCGTCAAGTGATAAAAGATATGGATCTACGCTGGGTGACAGTAGAAACACTAATAGAGCCACAAGGGATAAAGAGTCAATGCCTTTTTCCAACACCAGAGTCCCAGGTCCTCCTTTTCCGGAGCAGAGCACAGGTCCAGGAGACTCCGGCGGGGTGGATGGCGCCAGCACAAGTGGCGAAAGAGAAAAGACACCAAGGTCCCAGAGACCAAGGAATGTGAGAGAAAAGAGGAAAGCACAGTGGTAAACATCTCCTCAACCACACTAACTGATGCACAGATACAGGTTTTAAACAAAGGTCTATCTTTCTGCCCAGTCGCTAAAACCAATTGGTTTAATGTAGAATTAGATTTACAAAGATTTTATCGCACGATTAGATTGAAAATATGGGCTTCTGAGCATTCAGACAGACCAGTGACTGAGAATATAAGACCTAGTGAATTGAGTTTACATGGTACGGGATTGTTTCTCAAGAGTAATTTCAATCCGGTATCACACCATCCCGCTATTGAGGCTTTTAACTTGGCGGTGGGGCGTGATATTGAAAAACTTAAACAAAATGTGTTGATGAACCCGTTGAGTCAAGGTAATCTTACCACTGAAGACATACAGGCCGTTACTGATCTGTCTGCAGACCACAGCCTCACCATCAAGTCTGCTGACAAGGGTGGTGGGGTTGTGGTAATGGACACAGATCGGTACGTACAAGAGATTTTATCTCAACTGGCTGACAATAATGTATACCAAAGGGTCTCCAGTGACCCAAAATTCAAATTGCTAAGGGAACTTGGGGAGATGCTAGGTCAGGCCAAACTTGGTGGGATTATAGACGAAAAATTGCAAAGTTATTTGTTATGTGAAAAACCAATTACCCCTATACTGTACACTCTCCCAAAAATACACAAAAATATACGGGCCCCCCCAGGTCGGCCGATTGTCTCTGGGAGGGGGTCTTTATTTTGTAATCCGGCCATTTTTCTGGATAAGATCTTGCGACCATTTGCGGTTTCTGCTAGATCTTATATCAGAGATACGAATGATTTTTTGGATAAGATCAAAGATCTGAGGGTCCCAGAAGGAGCTGTTCTTGCTTCGTTTGACGTGTGCAGCCTGTACACGTCAATCGAACACGAGCTGGGTCTACATGCTGTGGAATTATGCCTCCTTCAGACAGATTATACAGAGGAATGCAGAACATTTCTGCTTGGTTTATTGAGATTTATTTTATGTAGAAATTATTTCTTATTTAGGGATGATTATTACGTACAGTTAAGGGGGACCGCGATGGGGTCCAATGTGGCGCCCACCTATGCAAATATATATATGACATACTTGGAAGACACATTCGTCTGAGGGGTGTCACCACTTCAGCCATGTGCTGGGATGGTGGCGCTACATAGATGATGTGTTCTTGATATGGGTGGGAGCCACAGAGGACCTCATGGCGTTTCATTCATATTTGAACAATATTGACCCTAGTGTCAAATTCACCGTATTATATTCGAAAAAAACAATGCAATTTCTTGATACAGAGGTGATGGTTCAGGGTGATACCCTGGTCACCGACCTTTTTGTCAAATCTACAGATAAAAATACCTTGGTTAGATTTGAGAGTCACCATCCCAGGCCTATGATTGAATCTCTTCCCCTGAGTCAGATGTTACGTGTGGCTAGGATAGTTGGGGAAGGTCCAGTGAGGGACCAACGTTTATGTGAAATGGCCAGCAAATTTAAGGTGCGGGGTTACCCCAAGAAGCTTGTGACAGACAGCATCCAGAAGACAAAAGTGAGGATGAGAGATGGTGATCTGGCCAGATCCAAGAAGTCTATATCTAGAATACCTCTGGTTACTGACTATTGCAATAGTAGTCCACAGGTGTCATCCATTGTCAGGAAACACTGGTCAATTCTGACCAGTGGTTTTGACTGGGTTGAGGAATTTAAGGTTCCCCCACTGTGTTCATTCCGAAGAAGTCGGAATTTGGGTGATAAACTAGTCAGATCTGATGTGGGTTCTAGCAAGATTGACTGTGCCACGTACTTTGGCTCGTCTCGGAAGGGCTGTTACCCGTGTCACGAGTGTGTAAACTGCCCATATATGCTAAAAGGAGAGTCATTTGTTAATCCAACAAATGGGAAGACAGTGCATATTAAACAATACCTGACATGTGACTCAACCTACGCTGTTTATCTACTATCATGTCCTTGTGGACTATGGTATGTGGGAGAAACAACCTGGGATGTCAAGACCAGACTAAATCAGCACCGTTATACTATCAGAAAGAAGAGATTGGATTTACCTGTGCCTAAGCACTTCACAGAAGCAGGACATATGGAACGTGATTTAAAATTTAGGATCTTAGAACAAGTGCTCTTACCCAGACGGGGTGGAGACAGGACTATACGTCTGAAGAGAAGGGAGCTCTATTGGATTTTTGAGCTGCAGACTCTCAAACCAATGGGGCTCAATGTGGATTTTAGGGTGATTTGATTATTTTTTTATTGTTTCATTTCCCTATCCTTTTATGTATCGCATGTCATGAATGTGGGTGACCCTTCTCCCCTTCCCCCCCCCCCCCCCTTTTTTTTTTTCTTTTCTGTTTTGTCTTGTGGTCTATATGTATTGGGGTTCTGGGAAATTCTACTTACCTCGGGAGTAAGGCTGTATTTAAGTGCAAGCATTTAATAATAGTGAACAATAACATTGTTTCTTTATTATTTTTTAGATCAATATGAAACTAAGCTTCACAATTGGATTATCTCTGGGAATACTGGATGAAGGCAGGATCGATCGGCTACTGTATAGTGATTATGTTTATATATTTGTACAATGTTATATTTTATATGATCAGATTTCTGAGACCTGGGACCAGGGAGGGGGCGTGGTCTGATGACGATCTTGGGCGTGACCTTTCCCGACTGACAGGTATACGGATCAGGGACGGTGACATGAGATATGTGTAGTGAATGATTGTTATGATGCATCTCTCTCTGGGACGGCTGTGGCTTGGGGCCCCTGACAGGTGGCATCCATGCCTGCAGCTGCCGCACAAGCCCGGGGTCTCCGATCAAGGTTCGGTTGCAGACCGCGGGCATGAGAGATTGTCATCTGTTTGTATGAACCACTTGGACGTTAGTATAATGCCTTGTTGAATATTGGGATGAGGCGGTATTATATATAGGTGGTGGATGCCACTGCTTTGGAATACACCGCTGGACCCCTGTTTTGAGATGACCTAATATAGTATTTGTAGCGTATGATCGCTGGATAGTCCATGACGTGGTGGATTGTTTACACCTTATGACAGGACACATGACTGCTACGCCGGCTATGCTGATTCCGCCCTGGGTCGGGAATGGACATGCGCAGATCGCTTTGGCTCAGGTGCGACCATCTTGGTTGTGGGCCTCTGAATTCTGTGCAACATTGACGGTCTCGCGGGACTGATGAAGTTCCGCTTATGCGCGTTTGCGATTTCCGGACGCCGTGTGATTCCTGCTCTCCTCCAGTATGTGAGTTTCCTTATATGTTTTTAAATATCACATAATCACAGGCACCTGAATGTAATTATTATGAATTATGTATTCACACCACAATTTAGTGAGTTGGGGACACTGTTCAATTTTAATAATGAATATGAATTTTGCAGTCGATGTACTACAAGTATGTGACACTTATTTGAGAAACCAGGATGAACTTTTCATGGACTACTCCTGTATAATTATGTAATTTTCTGTACAATCATGTAATTTACACAATAATCATGTATGTTATTTAAACATTTGAGTTTGCACTGATTGTTATGGCTTGACAAAGGCTCCATTGAGAGAGCTGAAACGTTGCTGTCTGCACATGTGGGAATAAACACCACTTTTTCTCACCGTTATTCGTGTGCTGCCTTGGATTCTTCTATATATATATCTTATTGGATCAAGTCCGTGATCTACCCAAGGGATTGCACCTCTGCAAAGTGTGTGCTGCTCATCTTTTTTTCTTTTCTCTATATATATATATATATATATATATATATATACAGTACAGACCAAAGGTTTGGACACACCTTCTCATTCAAAGAGTTTTCTTTATTTTCTTGACTATGAAGGCATCAAAACTATGAATTAACTCATGTGGAATTATATACATAACAAACAAGTGTGAAACAACTGAAAATATGTCATATTCTAGGTTCTTCAAAGTAGCCACCTTTTGCTTTGATTACTGCTTTGCACACTCTTGGCATTCTCTTGATGAGCTTCAAGAGGTAGTCCCCTGAAATGGTCTTCCAACAGTCTTGAAGGAGTTCCCAGAGATGCTTAGCACTTGTTGGCCCTTTTGCCTTCACTCTGCGGTCCAGCTCACCCCAAACCATCTCGATTGGGTTCAGGTCCGGTGACTGTGGAGGCCAAGTCATCTGGCGCAGCACCCCATCACTCTCCTTCATGGTCAAATAGCCCTTACTTTCAATGTTTTCCCAATTTTTCGGCTGATTGACTGACCTTCATTTCTTTAAGTAATGATGGCCACTCGTTTTTCTTTACTTAGCTGCTTTTTTCTTGCCATAATACAAATTCTAACAGTCTATTCAGTAGGACTATCAGCTGTGTATCCACCTGACTTCTCCTCAACGCAACTGATGGTCCCAACCCCATTTATAAGGCAAGAAATCCCACTTATTAAACCTGACAGGGCACACCTGTAAAGTAAGTGAAAACCATTTCAGGGGACTACCTCTTGAAGCTCATCAAGAGAATGCCAAGAGTGTGCAAAGCAGTAATCAAAGCAAAAGGTGGCTACTTTGAAGAACCTAGAATATGACATATTTTCAGTTGTTTCACACTTGTTTGTTATGTATATAATTCCACATGTGTTAATTCATAGTTTTGATGCCTTCAGTGTGAATCTACAATTTTCATAGTCATGAAAATAAAGAAAACTCTTTGAATGGAGAAGGTGTGTCCAAACTTTTGGTCTGTACTGTATATATATATATATATATATATATATATATATATATATATATATATATATTTTTTTTTTAAGATAAACTTGCCAAAGGGTTTAACTACAATCAGAGACCATAAGACATCAGATCGAGAAATAATGAAAGAGAAGGCTGAGAAGTTTTATAAACTGGAGCTCAATGGCCAAAACCGATCAGGTGATCTTTCTCCATAATTTGGTTATTTTAATTTTCCTTTCAGACCCTCAAGTAGGATTTCAAGGAACAATCAGGAGTTGTATCCCCTGACTAGTGATAAGCGGCAGGGGTCATATTTGAATTTGTGATATTTCGCGAATATTTAGTAGAATATTCATCGAATATTCTCAAATTCGAATTTTCCTAATATTCTACATTCTTTTTTTTTTACAAAAAAATCGGCAAGGTAATGATCGTGTAATATGCGAATATTACGCGATCAATACAAGCGTGGGTCAAAAACAAATATATACCATTGTAGAATATAGTGCTATATATTCGTTTTTTTTGAATATTCGTCATTTTTTTCCATCTGAAGTTATGATTCCTCCCTGCTTAAAGGGGTTCTGCAGTTTGTTTAAACTGATGATCTATCCTCTGGATAGATCATCAGCATCTGATCGGCAGGGGTCTGACACTCGGGACCACCGCTGATCAGCTGTTTGAGAAGGCAGCGGCGCTCCAGGAGTGCCGTGGCCTTCTCACTGTTTACCGCAGGCCCAGTGACGTCACGTCACTAGTATCAACTGGCCTGTGCGCGGCTAAGCTCTGTTCACTGAAATGGAGCTTAGCCCCACCCAGGCCAGTTGATACTAGTCGTGACGTCACTGGGCCTGCGGTAAACAGTAAGAAGGCCATGGCACTCCTGGAGCGCTGCTGCCTTCTCAAACAGCTCATCAGCGGTGGTTCCGGGTGTCAAACCCCCGCCGATCAGATGCTGATGATCTATACAGAGGATAGATCATCAGTTTAAACAAACTACAGAACCCCTTTAAGTTGCTTGTGGACCAATGACTCATTGAACCACAAGCAAGAAGCAGGGAGGAATCATGTGTTCAGATGGAAAAAAATTACTAATATTCGAAAAACAAATGTATAGCACCATATTCTAAATATTCACGAATTCTCGAAGTGCCGATATTCGCGATTAAAATTCGGAATTCGAATATTCACGCTCAACACTACCCCTGACATAAGTACTATTAAGTCATGCTATAGATCTCCAAATATTTAAAGAGGTCTGCCTGGTCAGAGATCTAGCCCAATAATAGCGAAATACCCTGAAAAGAGTGAAACAGTTAAATAAAAAGTAACTTTCTTAATCAAGAAAATAAAATCAAATTTGTTTCCTAATTTCATGCTTTACAATGTTGAAGTGATCCTGGGTGCTTAACGCTAATTGCTTGCACTTAATGGTTTCATTTAAATGTATGCTTCCTGTCTGTTTGTTTAATGCCCTAATTCTTAATTGACAAACTAGGAGATACAGTTATCATCTCCATCCTTGTAATTAAACTGTCAGATGCTAAGAAAAAATATCATGTATCATCTCAGTGGGAGTTAATCATTTGTATAAGTAGCTCACTCCTCAAAGAATAGGACACCGTTTTTAGGGATATGAAATACAGAAGATTTGGTTAATAGGATAAAGTTGTTTTCTTAAAAAAATTCTAATAAATAGGAAGAGACGTAGTAAAGGAAGCGGATAAAAGTTGACATCCATCAGATCTCTTGCCTGTATTTTTATAGTGAATGTCATCCATAAAACAGCATTTTCTCTTATTATTAATCAAAATTAAATCAAAAAGTCTGTTTTCTTAATATAACTTTATTGTGCTTATAGCTCCGACTGGTGGGACCCCAACTGATCAGGAGAATGAAGGTCCTGTGTAGTTCTGTATGAATGAGCTGAAGATGGCAACATGCAGTGATCAGCTATGTGTAGTGGTTCCATAGAGTTTGAATGGAGCAGAAGTGTGCATGCTTGACAGACGCTCCATCCAAACAGGGGACACAGTATTCACATTCTTGTAATCAGGGTTCCTGGCAGTTAGATCCCCACCGATCTATGGCAACTGCTGCGCTCGGTTGGAGGCACCATATTTAGTCCCGTAGTGCTATATGACGTATATACTCGTTATGGAGCACTGCTACTTATACTCGTCATGGCACTAAACTGTCACCATGTCTTCAGACATGGTGACAGCGCTGAGACCCCGGCTGTTACACACAGCCATGGACCTCAGCTAACCGGCTGCGACCAATGAGGGAGGTCCCGGGCCGGCGATTGCTCTGTACAGACTAGCCAATCAGAGGATTCTAATGCTGGCTGAAAGCTTCTGATCCCCACAGTCCGTGATTGTGGGGATCAGAACATTCTAAAATGTTTTAATACCCAGCCCCAACCCCCCACTGCGGTGCTTATTGTGTAAAGACCCCCCCCTCTTCCTTTTCAGGATGCCCCCCTCCTCGGCTGCAATTATTTTACAGGATGGCAGAGCAGTGGTGAGCTGAGTGTCAGCTGTAACATACAGCTGAAACTCTGTTTGAAACGGCCGACATCGGTCCTGGCACTGATGTCGGCCGTTTAACCCCTTCCATTCCGTGGTCTGTAGTGACTGCTGTATGGAAGGGGTTAACAGGGAGGGAGCTCCCTCCCTCTCCCATCGGGCTGCTGCTATGCCGTGGCAGCGACCCGATGCTTCATGGGTTCACAGAGGGAGGGATCTCCCTCCCCCACAGGGCCACTGCAGTGCTGTGGCAGCATCCCGATGGTTACCATGGCAACCCGACGCCTTCAAACGCATCTGGCTTGCCATGATATATCTGAGCCTGATCAGCAAATGAAAATACACTGCAGTACACTAAACAGTGTACTGCAGTGTAGTGTAGAGGCATCAGACCCACTGGATCTTCAAGAACCAAGTGGGTCTGGGTTGAAAAAAAAGTGAAAAAGTAAAAAAAAAAAGGGGAAAAAAAAACATCTAATTTTTTCTTATAGCCGCACATTTATATTTGATTAAATAAAATAAAAATACTTCCAAAAAATTATATTAAAAGTGATCAACATGATCAAAAAAGTTGCATGTACCGCAAAATAGTATCAAACCTTTACCTCATCTCGCAAAAAATGAGCCCCTACATGAGACAATTTCCCAAAAAATGAAAAAAATATGGCTTTCAGAATATGGAGACACTAAAACATGATTTTTTTGTGTCAAAAATGCTTTTAATGTGTAAAACCAAAATAAAAAAAATAGAAAAATAGACATATTAGGTATTGCCGCGTCCGTAACCACCTGATCTATAAAAATATCACACACACTACCCCCAAAAGGTAAATGTCGTAAAAAAAATAATAAAAAATGTGCCAAAAAAGCCATTTTTTGTCACCTTACATCACAAAAACTGTAATACCAAGCGATCAAAAAGTTATATGTACCCCAAAATAGTACCGTTAAAACATCACCTCATCTCGCCAAAAATGAGCCCCTACAATCGGCCAAAAAAATGAAGAAAACTATAACTCTCAGAATATGGAGACACTAAAACATGATTTTTTGGTGTCAAAATGCTTTTGTTGTGTTAAAGTAAAATAAATAAAAAAGTTGACATATTAGGTATTGCTGCGTCCATAACAGCCAGCTCTATAAAAATATCACATGACCTAACCCCTCAGGTAAACACCGTAAAAAAAAATTAAATAAAAACTGTGCCCAAAAAAACATTTTGTCAACTTACATCACAAAACGTGGAATACCAAGCGATCAAAAAGTCATATGCACAACAAAATAGTGCCAATCAAACCATCACCTCATCTCGCAAAAAATGAGATGCTACCTAAGACAATCGCCCCAAAAAAATATATATAGCTTTCAGAAAATGGAGACACAAAAAAACATAATTTTTTTTTAAATGCTTTATTATGTAAAACTGAAACAAGCAAACAAAAAAGTAGACATGCTTGATATCGTCACATCCGTAACAAATTGCTCTATAAAAATATCATATGATCTAACCTGTCATATGAACATTGTAAAAAACAAAAAATAAAAATTGTGCCAGAACAGCCATTTTTAGTGACCTTGGCTAACAAAAAGCTTACTATAAAGTGATCAAAAATCATATGTACCCCAAAATAGTATAAATAAAACTGTCACCTTATCCTGTAGTTTCTAAAATGGGGTCACTTTTTGGTTGTTTCTACTGTAGGGTGCATCAGGGGGGCTTCAAATGGGACATGGTGTCTAAAATGCAGTCCAGCAAAATCTGCTCTCCACAAATCATATGGTGCTCTTTTCCTTCTGAGCCCTGCTGTGCACCCTTACAGCAGGCTCGACCACATGTGGGGTGTTTCTGTAAATCGCAGAATCAGGGTAATAGATTTAGAGTTTTGTTTGACTGTTAACCCTTGATGTAAATGGATTAAAATGGAAAATCTGCCAAAAATTTGAAATTTAGAAATGTCATCTCCATTTTCCTCTAATTCTTGTGGAATACATAAAGGGTTAACAAAGTTAGCAAAATCAGTTTTGAATACCTTGAGGGGTGTAGTTTCTAAATTGGGGTGTTGATGGGTGGTTTCCACTATGTAAGCCCTACAAAGTGACTTCAGAACTGAACTGGTCCTTAAAAAAATAGTTTTGGAAATTTTCTTAAAAATTTTAAGAATTGCTTATAAAATTCTAAGCCTTCTAACGTCCCAAAAAAATAGATTTACATCTACAAAATGATGCCAACATTAAGTAGACATATGGGAAATGTAAAGTAATAACTATTTTGTGAGGTATCACTATCTGCCTTAAAAGTAGAGAAATAAAAAATGTAAAAATTACAAATGTTTCCAAATTTTCAGAAAATATGGGATTTTTTAAAATAAATAAAGGTTATTTATATTGACCGAAATTGACCACAATCATGAAGTACAATGTGTCACGAGAAAACTATCTCAGAATGGCTTAGATAAGTAAAAGTGTTCCAAAGTTATTACCACATAAAATGACACATGTAAGATTTCCAAAATTTGGCCTGGCCCTTAGGCTACATTCACACGTCAGTATTTTTCTATAATCCGATTTTCTGTCCGTTTTTTGCGGATCCGTTGTTCCTGAAAATGTTTCCGTATTTTATCCGTATGTCATCCGTTTTTTGCGGATCCGCAAAAAACGGAAACATGTATAAATTTCAATAAGCAAATAAAGTTGTTTGGATTTCTTGAAAAAAAATAAAAAATTAAAATGTAATTTCCAGGAACGGATTCCGTATAAAACGGATGACATACGGAATGACATCCGTATGTCTTCCGTTTTTTGCGGATCCATTGACTTTGTATTGTACCAGGATCCGATTTTTCAGGAAAAGAATAGGACATGTTTTATATTTAAACGGACATGAGGAACGGAACAACGGAAACGGACAGCACACATTGTGCTGTCCGTTTTTTTCCAGGACCCATTGAAAATGAATGGGTCCAGATCTGTTCCAGAAAAAGCGGAACAGATCAGGAAAGAAAAAACGGACGTGTGAATGGACCCTTAAAGGGGTCGTCTCACTTTAGTAAGTGGCATTTATCATGTGGAGAAAGTTAATACAAGGCCCTTCCTAATATATATTTATTCTTCATTTTGCCTCCTTTGCTGGCTGGATTCATTTTTCCATCACATTATACATGGCTCGTTTCCATAGTTACAGACCACTCTGCAATCCATCAGTGGTGGTCGTGCTTGCACACTATAGGAAAAAGCGTCAGCCTCTCTGGTGGCCGGGACCGTGGGAGCACACACAGGCTTGTGCTTTTTCCTATAGTGTGCAAGCACGACCACCACTGATGGATTGCACGGTAGTCTGTAACCATGGAAACGAGCAGTGTATAATGTGATGTAAAAATGAATCCAGCCAGCAAAGGAATCAATATGGATAATAAGAATACATTAGTAAGTGGCTTGTATTAACTTTCTCTACATGATAAATGCCACTTACTGAAGTGAGACAGCCCCGTTAAGGTGAAAAATGGCAATGTCCTTAAGAAGTTAAATAGACAACCATTTAAGATTTATTTATTTAGGTATAAAGGTACAAAGCAGAGGAGAGCCTATAGGGTTAATCACTACAGCAGGCCTGTTCATGCTGTTCTATTCAGCCCCTGTGATAGATTTTCTGCAGGTCCTGCAGTAGATCTCTGTCTCACAGGTCAACTGTCATGTCCCATCATTTTACCTTTGAAGTAGGCTAGCTGGAGTGCATACTATATCCAGCACATGCCTCAGGTCCCATATCAAAAACTATCTGCACTAGAGTAGCAGAGCTGAGGCTCCTATCAAATCAAATCAGCTTTATTGGCAGGACTAAATACATTTTAGCATTGCCAAAGCAAGTGGGAAATAATTGTGTAGGGTTGGGGGATGGGGACACGTCCACGGTGGGGGTATAGGGTAAGTTTGGGGGATGGGGACCCATCCAGGGTGGGGATATAGGAGTCCATGATATATCAGGCTCCTCTCAGTCTATGGCAGGCAATAATATATTGTGCTGCTGTGTTCTCCTCTCCCCCCAGCAGTATGGAGAGTCTCTCTTCCTCCTCCATGGAGGTGAAGTCTGGGCAGAGATCAGACAGTCTCCTGAAGTGAGTCTCCCTCACTGCTGAGTATTTGGGGCACCGCAGCAGGAAGTGAGCCTGTAACATCCTGAAGTATGTCACTAAACTTCTGTATCCCTGCTACAATAATGCCAGGTGTATATGTGTATTTCCATCTAGTGTAATCTAACTGTGCATTGCCATGATATGTATTTCCAGGTCTGTATTATATATTTGCTGTCATTTCAATGTACACCAGCAGGTGGCAGCAGTATGTAACAGGATCTTAGCCAGTTTAGTATTGCTAGATTGGAATAGTTTATTCCAACCTAGCTCCCCCCTCTTTGAGGAGGAGTGGAATGTTCCCACATCCTGCCTCATGGGGAGGAAGGAAAGTTCTAGTTTTACAGCAAGACACGGAGGCTCACATTGCTATCTCCTTATTTACTTTTCCACCAATAGCAGCAAAGAAGAAATTTACATAATCATAACAATAAAGGACCCTCCCCTGACAGATCCTATAATAAGCAGTGTCCTCTTCAGTAACTTCCTCTTTCTTTGCTGCTTCCACCAAGATAAGTGACATCTATTCAGTATATTTTTGTGGCATGATTGCTGTGATTTAAGGGTTAAGCTCTGAGCTTCTGCTGCTCAGACTGCTGTATGTCAGACTGTGTCTCTTAATTGAGTTTATTCCCCTTATATATATTTGTATATTGTTTCTAGGCCTTCATATCTTAGGGATTCATTCTAGGCCCCTTTCCCTTGCTTGGGGGTTCTCCCTTTTTCTTATTGTTTCCCGATTTGTTTTCCCTGTATTATTTACCGTTTGCGATTTTGTGGCTTCCGATTCCCACCCTTATTCTGTCCGTTACCTGCGGCCTGCTCCGGCGTCCGGAGGTGTTCCTCCACTCTTTTCTCTCTTCTCCTTGGTGCTCCGTTCACCATCTCTCTCCGGCGCCGGCTCTGCTTATTTCCCGCGGGTCGCGAGATCTCGGCGGCCATTTTGGAAGCTCCCGCACGTGTTCTCGCGGGATTTCGGCACTGCATCTACACCTGACGGTCTCGGCTCCTTCTCTGCGGCTCCTGGGGTGATTAACCCCTCGTTTTGGTTAGTTGGGTGGTTGTTAGGCTAGCACTTGCCATTTTAGCTTCCCCTTAGGTTACCTTCAGCTGTAGACCTGATTTATTATTTATCATTATTATCTGAATAGACCAAGCATGTCATCCGACCGATCCCCATCTGGGCCTACCCCCCCTCCATCTGGGGAGCCCAGAAGGTCTGAGATGAATGCACAGGCCCTGGAGTTGCAGCGCTCAGTATCTAGCGCAATAATTGAAGCCATGGGATCCATGTCATCCATGATATCCCAGACCATCTCCCAGGCTTTGTCTGCCCATGCCCCTGGCCCCTCTAGTCTGACGCCTGCTATACCTCATCCGCAGCCTGCCGTTTATGATACTCCTAATATACAGGAGAACCTGACTGGTGTGATTTCAGCCACCCTTGAAGGCGTGCATAGATCACGCAAAAGAGCCTTACCGCTCCAGGCAGAAAGGGCGCGCACGTGGAAATGTGCTAGAGCACAAACTAGCGATGTGGAATCAGACTTGGATTCTGATACGGAGGCTAATGCGGAGGCGAGCTGCCATTCCGAGGAGGAGATGGAATATAATATTCCAGGCACTTCTGGCCCTATGCCTTCCACCTCTGGGTCCATGGGTCCTGCCTCCACCGCCCCTAATTCGGCATCTACCCTGGTGGATCCCTCTGGCACCCCCTTATTCGACCCTGATGCCCTCCACCACCCTAGGTCAGCGGAGTGGCATGAATAGCTGGGGTCTACACAACTACCGAGCGGATCGGAGTTCCAGATGCTTCACGGACGGCAGCGACTGGAGGCTCGCACCGGAGATGTTCTCCACGATCTCGGACACCTGGGGTCCTTGCGCCATAGACCTCTTTGCGTCACGGCTCAATACTCACCTGCCCAGGTTCTTCAGCTGGCGCCCGGATCCGTAGGCGGAGGCGGTGGACGCGTTTCTCCAGGACTGGTCGTCAGCCCTACATTACGCGTTTCCAACTTTTGCCATGATCCCGAGAATGTTGCTACAGACTTGTCGTCAGGATGCGGAATTGGTGGTGGTGATCCCCTTCTGGGGGACTCAAGCCTGGTACCCGATCCTCCTGGAACTCCTGGTGGATGTACCTCTCCTCCTTCCGGATCGGACGGATCTCCTCCAGGACCCTCTGGGTGCTCCACATCCCCTGCTGGTCGACGGATCCCTTCAACTTCTGGCGTGCTGAATCTCAGGACTCCCGGAGAGGTCGAGGGAATTTCGGAGGCAACTAGACGCCTCCTGGACAACGCTTGGGCTCCCGGCACCCGAAAGTCTTACCGGGCAGCTTGGGGATCTTGGGTTAGCTGGTGCGTGGAACGGGACCTGGATCCCGTTTCGGCTCCTGTGACCCATTTGTTGCAATTCCTTACGTCTCTTTTTGAAGCAGGAAAAGCTTATCGGACCATTAATTTGTTCCGTTCAGCGATTTCTTCTACTCATCAGGGTTTTGATGGTGTTCCGGCGGGTCAACACCCTTCGGTGTCATGCCTACTACGTGGCTCACGCTTGGCTCGGCCTCCTCGGCCACGCTTCACCACTACATGGGACGTTTCCCTGGTCCTTTCTTTCCTCTCTGCGTGGCCTGAAAACGCGGCTCTTTCCCTCCGTCAGATTTCAGCCAAGTTGCTGACCCTCTTTTGCCTCATTTCCTGTAAGAGGGTTTCCGATGTCAGGGCTCTGGATCATGATGCGAGATCCTTTACTCCCGAGGGCGTCACATTTAACATTACGCGGCGCACCAAGACCAATATTCGGTCTGTGTCTTATCCCTGTTTCCCGTCTTCTCCGGCGCTTTGTCCTGTAGCCTGCTTGCGGGAATATGAGTTGCGCACTCGGACTCACCGCTCTGCGGACATCCCACAGCTGTTCCTCTCTATTCGCCATCCTTTTGGCCCGGTGACTAGTCCCACTTTGGCGCATTGGATGAAGTGGGTCATGTACCTTTCGGGGATTGATACGGCGGTCTTTACCGCTCATTCGGTCAGGGGCGCGGCTGCCACTGCCCTGGCTGTTTCGGGGGCTCGGTTGGAGGACATTCTGCGTTTGGCTGACTGGTCTAGGGCCACGACGTTTAGAGAATTTCATTTTCGTCCGCCCCCTCATGTGTTTTCATCGTTTGGCTGACTGGTCTAGGGCCACGACGTTTAGAGAATTTTATTTTCGTCCGCCCCCTCATGTGTTTTCATCTATTATTGATCAGCTTTGAACTTGCAATATGAGCCTCCGTGTCTTGCTGTAAAACTAAATGATTTTCCTATTCCATGACGTAAAGTCATAGTTTTATTAAAGACACGGAGGCGAGTATTGCCCGCCCTGGGTTTTTCCTGCCCGCCCTTTTACTGTGTGATTATTATTGGACTGTTTACATTGTCTTTTATTGTTTTTTATTACGTATATTTATATTACTGAATATTTATGGTTCTGTTTATCAGCGACCTTACGGTGTACGACCGTTTCCAGGGTCGATCTTGTTCAGTTTCTGCCTGATTCTTACACTGGCTATATTATTTACTCTGTTTCAGGTTGAAGTTTCCACGGCGTATGGAATTCTACGTTGTTCCAGGTTTCCTGAAGTGTTAGCCAAGTTGGCGTAAATTCTACAGTTTGATGGACCAGAATGGTTGTCGTTTTCGGGTCCAGTTCCAGTTTCCGGTTATGGTTCCAGTTACGGTTATGCGGTTGGTGTCGCGGATACAAAGAAAGAGGAAGTTACTGAAGAGGACACTGCTTATTATAGGATCTGTCAGGGGAGGGTCCTTTATTGTTATGATTATGTAAATTTCTTCTTTGCTGCTATTGGTGGAAAAGTAAAGAAGGAGATAGCAATACTCGCCTCCGTGTCTTTAATAAAACTATGACTTTACGTCATGGAATAGGAAAATCATTTAGTTAGTGTGTACCAGCCCCCTCCTTGGGGAAGGCTGTGTTGGTAGGAGCTCCCAGAAACAGGGATCCCAACCTAGGATCCAAGCCTCGGCTGAGGCCCAAGATCACCCTTCCCAGCCTGAGTAATCTACCTTAGCTGGTAGACAAAGAAAGCAGCCATCTACAGCACTATAGATCTCTAGGAAGACAACACCATTCCCTGCGAGCAGTCCTGTGAGTACAGATACAAAGACCAAGAGAAACCAAGTACCTCCTCAGCTGCTAGTCAGGCCCAAACAAAGCAGACTACAGACAGAACAGAAGACAGATACCTGCCAGATCTCCTAGGCATATAAATAAGAAGCAGAATAGATATAAATTCCTGCCACATATTGCCAATACCTGCTGGGACCAAAGGCTATTGCTGTAACTGTACGGATCAAAGCTGCCAATCATTTAGTAAAGACAAGTTGGATCCTTTTGCCTGTTTGGATCTCAATTATTCCTCAATTACTCCTGCTAACCACACTCAATTTTATTGCAAGTGAGCCAGGATACAGAAGTCCAGCCGTACCAAGGTAGGAGACACCGTTGACACTACCATATCTGCTATACAGAGACATTATCCCCCTCTGGCATTCCTCACCTGGTACGTCAGCTATTACATCTTAAACGGCCCTGCTACAGTACCTGCGCAAGCTGCAATTGGCGTCACAAACTACTACACATATATCCTGACCCACTGCATAGCTGACCCACTGACCCAGTGTCCTGCTCATTGCATTAAGTGGCGTCACGGGAACAGGATCGTATTGAATTGTGTGTCCGTCCCTAACAATAGAACCGGATCCAATTGTGTACCTAACCGGATCACAGTACTGCAAGATCTGAGGATTGTGCAAAAACCCTAAAAAATTGACTTTATTGCTGTATTGCGATGCCAGAAAGCGCTAAACGTGCGCTACAGCATTCCAAGAGTTAATTCGCCATATTCGTAAAATGGCGCTTCTTCTTCATGCCCAGAAGCGGGAAAAATCAAGAGCGCGAAGATGCCGAATACGCCCCCTAGAAGCAGGAAATCTAAAGCCTGCCCACCACGAACTTTACAATGCGAGCCAAGGGAGTGCAGACTCCTCTCTCTGGGCTCAACCCTTATTTCCTGCATGCACTAAGACGGAAAGAAAGATGGCCGCCGACGCTAAGCCTGCTCCTGCGAAGGACGCCGCCGACACAGTCGCCCAGGCTATGGACCAGCCTGCACCGCAGACGGTGATTGGACCCCGCGATGACCACCAGGAGGCACCGGAACCGGCCGCCCGGCCGCGACATCAGGTAGGAGCAGACGCGCTCCCTGAGGCCCAGGCCCGGTCCGTACCTGCCCCTGCATCATGCCCAGTAGACTCTGATACCCCTGGTAGGCCCAAGCCAGCTCCGCCACGCACACATGCTGGTGCGGCGGAGGCGGCCGGAGCTCCCACTCCACCGCCCAGAAGAGACAGCCCCAGGCCAAGCCACCTTCACCCAGAGGTCCCGCTAGAGATAACCAGCCTCACTACCAAGGCAGTACCAGGAACTGCCACAAGAGGTCAGCGAAGCTCTATCACAGCAGCTGCAGCCACCTACATCATGCCTCTAACTACTGCCATAATGGAGTCAGAGAAGGACTGCCCTGTGGACATTGTCATTGCCCCTAGAGACTTTCAACCGCTGCAACAACAGCGAAGGAGACTCCCAGTCCCTCCTGTAGGCAGCAGCAGGCCATCTGCCAGGCGGATTTTACCACTGTTGCCCCTGACTACTATAGCAGAGCCAGAAAAGAGCCAGTCTGTGACTATTATCACTGCCACTGCAGAAATCTCTGGGCCTACTACTACTACTACTACTGCTACTGTACAGTCTGAACCCATCAAACAGGAGCACTGCCCTGATGTGTGTGAGGATAAGGAGGAATCCGCGGATACTGCTCCATGTACTCCGGAACCACCACAGAATCCAGAGCTTCTTGCTATGAAAGACCAAGAGTCTATCCTTTATTGCTGTCCTGAGAACCTGTCACCTGCCAGGAAAAGGCCAAGACTTACAGAGGATTTTCCAGAGAAAGGTGATCCTGCAATTCCAGGTTCTGCCACAGAACGCCACCAAGAGAACGCAGATGAAGCTTCTGCAGGAGTTACAGCTGCCGAGAGCACCCAGGTTAAAGAAGAACTTTTGCCTCTTCAAACATGGGACCCAGGAGGATGTTTTCCAGACTTTCCTGTGAGGAAAACTACCCATTGTGCAAATTACCCACTACCTTGTGTGGATTACAAGTAACTCTTATTGTTCCTGTCCACAGTCAAGCACTTAAAGAAAAAGGACTCAAGTGATATTTGAGCGTATTATTACACTGATATTTGCATAATGTTTTTGCACTAATTTTTAAAGTTTACTGTTATGCAATGTTTAAGATAACATGCCCATTGTGTGTATTATCCTTCTAGGTGCCGCAATGTGAATTTATGCACTGTTTGTAATGATTGCACTTAACCATTGCACTTAACCAAAATGTAGCAACTTACTTAGAGTATGCCTTTTTACAGCTCTTGTTCTCTTCCCCTTCATACGGACTGCCACCATAGGGACATTGAATGCTAATGGCCTACACCCGGTGATATATACCCATAGGTACCCAGGGTAGGACCAAATGGTAAGTCCAGGCAGATCCAATTTCACAGGTACCCTGCTGCTTCGGGAATCGTTTGAAGCCCTAGGCTGCTCCTTCCCGCTTGTTTTATGTTCCAGATTGTTCCCATCCGGAGGTGTCTCATTTCCAGGAGATCCATGGGAACGTACTGCCCTCCTCCTGTGACTTGCCAGAAGACACGGAGACGATAAATACCTCCCCTTCTGAGCTTTTGCCTAAGGTAAGGCGCCTCAAGCCTTAGAGCCATATTTTAGCTTCCTCTTAGACATCATAGTGATCGTGCTACAAGCCAAATGTCTTCAGGCGTTGGTGCAGGGAAGGGAATACAGGATAAAGCCACCCTTCTATATGCTTTCTTTGATGTCTACAGAGCTCAGGACATACAAAGTCAGTCAGTAAAGGTTTTGCTTTGTGCAGTATTTAGGTTACCTGGTTATACCAAGAGAAGGAAACTGTGTGTTGGACACCTTACTCTAGCGGGCAGGAACCTCGAGGAAACCGTTATGTGTTTTGTCTATGTATGTCATTATATGTAATTCATGCAGCACTTTTTATCGTATTGGGTACCCAGAGCTGATTCCTCACCTCCTCAACGTACGCCAAGGATGGCTTATCTTAACCCCTTAAGGACTTAGGACGTACAGGTACGGCATGTTTGCAGAGTCCTTAAGGACCCATGACGTACCGGTACGTCATGAGTTCAAAATGAGATTGCGGCGCTGCTGGGGTTAATGCGCACAGGATGCCGGCTGAAATCATTCAGCCGGCATCCTGTCACAACGCCGGGGGGGGGGTCATATGACCCCCCCGTATCGGCGATCGCAGCAAACCGCAGGTCAATTCAGACCTGCGGTTTGCTGCGCTTTTGGCTGATTCTGATCCGGGGATCAAACTTCAAAATGCCACATATACATTTTTTTCCACCCCCCCTGCACACCTGAATGGTTTTATTGCGGCGGTTGGTGCAGGGGGGGTGTTGCGGGCGGTGCGGACGGTGTATAATCGTTGGTGTACAGTGGTATACCAGGGTGTCAGCACATTTCTGAAACCCTGGTATAAACGGCTGACATCGGTGATGCGATGTCAGCCGTTTAACCCTTTCCATACCACGGTCCGTACGGACCGCTGTATGGAAAAAGTTAACAGTAAGAGGGAGCTCCCTCTCCCATCGGGGGGCTGCTGTGCCTTTGCAGCCCCCCGATGGAGAGGGAGAGAGCCCCCAGGCAGCCCCCCGACAGCCCCGTCCTTACCCTTCCCCGTCTGCGAAGTTCTGACCACTACTGAGCAGACGGGGAAGGTTCCCATGGCAACAGGACGCCGTCTCAGGCATCCTGCTGTCCATGGTGCTGAACAGATCTGTGCTGAAGGCAGAGATCTGTTCAGACAAAGTGTAAGTAAAATACAGTACAGTACAATATATATTGTACTGTACTGTATTATACAGACATCAGACCCACTGGATCTTCAAGAACCAAGTTGGTCTGGGTCAAAAAAAAAGTGAAAAAAAGTGAAAAAAAAGTAAAAATCAAAAAACACATTTATCACTGATTAAAAATGAAAAAAAGAAAATTCCCTACACATGTTTGGTATCGCCGCGTCCGTAACGACCTGATCTATAAAACGGTCATGTTACTTTACCCGAACGGTGAACGCCATAAAAATAAAAAATAAAAAACTATGATAAAATTAAAATTTTGCCCACCTTACTTCCCAAAAAAGGTAATAAAAGTGATCAAAAAAGTCGCATGTACGCTAAAATTGTAACAATCAAACCGTCATCTCATCCCGCAAAAATCATACCCTACCCAAGATAATCGCCAAAAAACTGAAAAAACTATGGCTCTCAGACTATGGAGACACTAAAACATGATTTTTTTTTGTTTCAAAAATGAAATCATTGTGTAAAGCTTACATAAACAAAAAAAAAGTATACATATTAGGTATCGCCGCGTCCGTATCGACCGTTTCTATAAAAATATCACATGAGTTAACCCCTCAGGTGACCACCGTAAAAAAATAAAAATAAAAACGGTGTAAAAAAAGCAATTTTTTGTCATCTTACGTCACAAAAAGTGTAATAGCAAGCGATCAAAAAGTCATATGCACCCCAAAATAGTGCCAATAAAACAGCCATCTCATCCCGCAAAAAATGAGACCCTACTTAAGATAATCGCCCAACAACTGAAAAAACTATGGCTATGGCTCTTAGGCTATGGAGACACTAAAACTTTTTTTGTTTTAAAAATGAAATCATTGTGTAAAACTTACATAAATAAAAAAAATTGTATACATATTAGGTATCGCCACGTCCATGACAACCTGCTCTAAAAAATTACCACATGATCTAACCTGTCAGATGAATGTTGTAAATAACAAAAAAAAACGATGCCAAAAAAGCTATTTCTTGTTACCTTGCCGCACAAAAAGTGTAATATAGAGCAACCAAAAATCATATGTACCCTAAACTAGTACCAACAAAACTGCCACCCTATCCCGTAGTTTCTAAAATGGGGTCACTTTTTTGGAGTTTCTACTCTAGGGGTGCATCAGGGGGGTTTCAAATGGGACATGGTGTCAAAAAAAACAGTCCAGCAAAATCTGCCTTCCAAAAACCGTATGGCATTCCTTTCCTTCTGCGCCCTGCTGTGTGCCCGTACAGCAGTTTATGTCCACATATGGGGTGTTTCTGTAAACGACAGAATCAGGGCAATAAATATTGAGTTTTGTTTGGCTGTTAACCCTTGCTTTGTTACTTGAAAAAAAATATTAAAATGGAAAATCTGCCAAAAATGTGAAATTTTGAAATTGTATCTCTATTTTCCATTAAATCTTGTGCAACACCTAAAGGGTTAACAAAGTTTGTAAAATCAGTTTTGAATACCTTGAGGGGTGTAGTTTCTTAGATGGGGTCACTTTCATGGAGTTTCTACTCTAGGGGTGCATCAGGGGGGCTTCAAATGGGACATGGTGTAAATAAACCAGTCCAGCAAAATCTGCCTTCCAAAAAACAAACGGCGCACCTTTCACTCTGCGCCCTACTGTGTGCCCGTACAGTAGTTTATGGCCACATATCAGGTGTTTCTGTAAACGGCAGAGTAAGGACAATAAAGATACAGTCTTGTTTGGCTGTTAACCCTTGCTTTGTTAGTGGAAAAAATGGGTTAAAATGGAAAATTAGGCAAAAAAATGAAATTCTCAAATTTCATCCCCATTTGCCAATAACTCTTGTGCAACACCTAAAGTGTTAACGAAGTTTGTAAAATCAGTTTTGAATACCTTGAGGGGTGTAGTTTATATAATGGGGTCATTTGTGGGTGGTTTCTATTATGTAAGCCTCGTAAAGTGACTTCAGAGCTGTAGTGGTCCCTAATAATTGTGTTTTTGTAAATTTCAGAAAAATTTCAAGATTTGCTTCTAAATTCTAAGCCTTGTAACATCCCCAAAAAATAAAATATCATTCCCAAAATAATTCAAACATGAAGTAGACATATGGGGAATGTAAAGTCATCACAATTTTTGGGGGTATTACTATGTATTACAGAAGTAGAGAAACTGAAACTTTGAAATTTGCAAATTTTTCCAAATTTTTGGTAAATTAGGTATTTTTTTATGCAAACAAAATAATTTTTTGGACTTCATTTTACCAGTGTCATGAAGTACAATATGTGACGAAAAAACAATCTCAGAATGGCCTGGATAAGTCAAAGCGTTTTAAAGTTATCACCACTTAAAGTGACACTGGTCAGATTTGCAAAAAATGGCCAAGTCCTGAAGGTGAAATAGGGCTGAGTCCTTAAGGGGTTAAAGTAAGCGGGTATGTAACATCCGGAAGTATGTCACTAAACTTCTGTATCCCTGCTACAATAATGTCAGGTGTATATGTGTATTTCCATCTAGTGTAATCTAACTGTGCATTGCCATGATATGTATTTCCAGGTCTGTATTATATATTTGCTGTAATTTCAATGTACACCAGCAGGTGGCAGCAGTATGTAACAGGATCTTAGCCAGTTTAGTATTGCTAGATTGGAATAGTTCATTCCAACCTAGCTCCCCCCTCTTTGAGGAGGAGTGGAATGTTCCCACATCCTGCCTCATGGGGAGGAAGGAAAGTTCTAGTTAGTGTGTACCAGCCCCCTCCTTGGGGAAGGCTGTGTTGGTAGGAGCTCCCAGAAACAGGGATCCCAACCTAGGATCCAAGCCTCGGCTGAGGCCCAAGATCACCCTTCCCAGCCTGAGTAATCTACCTTAGCTGGTGGACAAAGAAAGCAGCCATATACAGCACTATAGATCTCCAGGAAGACAACACCATTCCCTGCGAGCAGTCCTGTGAGTACAGATACAAAGACCAAGCGAAGCCAAATACCTCCTCAGCTAGTCAGGCCCAAACAAAGCAGACTACAGACAGAGCAGAAGACAGATACCTGCCAGATCTCCTAGGCATATGAATAAGAAGCAGAATAGATTTAAATTCCTGCCACATATTGCCAATACCTGCTGGGACCAAAGGCTATTGCTGTAACTGTACGGATCAAAGCTGCCAATCATTTAGTAAAGACAAGTTGGATCCTATTGCCTGTTTGGATCTCAATTATTCCTCAATTACTCCTGCTAACCACACTCAATTTTATTGCAAGTGAGCCAGGATACAGGAGTCCAGCCGTACCAAGGTAGGAGACACCGTTGACACTACCATATCTGCTATACAGAGACATTATCCCCCTCTGGCATTCCTCACCTGGTACGTCAGCTATTACATCTTAAACGGCCCTGCTACAGTACCTGCGCAAGCTGCAATTGGCGTCACGAACTACTACACATATATCCTGACCCACTGCATAGCTGACCCACTGACCCAGTGTCCTGCTCATTGCAAGCCACATCCTTCATGGCCTCCTGGTCGCACTGCTGGCACAGTCTGCTCTTCCTGGGCATGTACCTCTGTTGGTGACGCCTGGATTCGATGAGCAGGCTGTGGGTGCTCTGTACCGGCTAGGGATCTGTCGGTCTCTCGGATTGGGAAGTTTCTCAATATACGGGCCAGTTTATACTGCCTCTGCAGGCTCTGGTATACTGTCAGCTTCTGTGATGTTTGTGTGTTGTTCCTCCAGATGCTGATATACTCCTCTTTGCCCTTGTGTATCGTCCTCTGGATTTCCCCCTTTGCCAGGCTGTATTGGTTGGTGGTTTGGGCAGGCTGGGTTTCGGTGACTTGTTGCAGGGTGCTTTGTTTTTTTGGGGCTTCTTGGTGTAGCAAGGCTTTGTGATGGTAGGAGCTGGGACTCCTGCTATGCAGATGGGCTCTGAATGATAGCACCCTTTTATGGACCGCAAGGTAAAGTGGGAATCTGCCTCTGACCCTAACAGCTATAAGTTCAGTAACTCTGCTATAGCAAACAGCCTGTCCTGTCAGCTCCCCTCAGCTCTGCTTTATCATGCAGAGCACTTCTGCTTCTTTCTGACCTCTCACCTGGCCTGGGAATGCTGTGAAGGATTGTGTCTGGCAGTGCTGGGGAGCAAACAAGCAAAGGTAAGTGGAACAGGCTCCTCCCCCCAGGGCTCTCTCTATAAGTGATGAGCGGTAGGGGCAATATTCAAATTCGCGATATTTTGCGAATATTTGGCAAAAATCGACAATCGGAAAATTAGCGATAAAATTTGCGATATAAAAATTTGCGATCAACACTACGCCTAAAGTCAAAGATATTGCAGCCTTCTCATTGGCCAACAAGCAAGAAGCATTGAGGGATCATGGGATTACGAAGATATAGCACTATATTCTAGATCACGGGTGTCAAACACAAGGCCCGCCAGAACTCGTCATGTGGCCCGCGCAGCGAGCGAGCTGGCGGCGGCGGCTGGGCACAGGGAGATGAGCGCTTCCATTGTGGAAGCGCTCATCTCCAGTCATCTGTATCGCCGTCCTCAGGACAGCGATTCAGATGCCTGCCTGTGCTGCGGTAGGGGAGGGAGAGGCGTGTCCCTTTCCCTTCCTCTGATAGGCTGCCGGCCTAGTGCCTGCAGCCTATCAGAGGCCGGCGCAGGCGGCGCGATGATGTCATCACGCCGCCTGAGCCATACAGCGTGGGACACAGGCCAGAAGAGGCCTGCATCGCATCACTGACATGGAGGTAAGTATGTGTTTTTTTTAGTTTTTTTTTTATTATGTACAATACTTTTACTGGCGGGGGCTGTTATTACTGGCAAAGGGGGGGCTGTTTGTTATTACTGGCAAAGGGGGGGCTGTTATTACTGGCAAAGGGGGGGCTGTTATTACTGGCAAAGGGGGGCTGTTATTACTGGCAAAGGGGGGGCTGTTATTACTGGCAAAGGGGGGGCTGTTATTACTGGCAAAGGGGGGGCTGTTATTACTGGCAAAGGGGGGGCTGTTATTACTGGCGAGGGCTATTATTACTGGTGGGGGCTGTTGTTACTGGCACAGAGGGGCTGTTATTACTGACATAGAGGGGCTCTTATTACTGACACAGAGGGGCTCTTATTACTGGGGGCTGTTATTACTGACACAGAGGGGCTCTTATTACTGGGGGCTGTTATTACTGGCACAGAGGGGCTCTTATTACTGGGGGCTGTTATTACTGGCACAGAGGGGCTCTTATTACTGGCACAGAGGGGATCTTATTACTGGGGGCTGTTATTACTGGCACAGAGGGGCTCTTATTACTGGAGGCTGTTATTACTGGCACAGAGGGGCTCTTATTACTGGCACAGAGGGGATCTTATTACTGGGGGCTGTTATTACTGGCACAGAGGGGCTCTTATTACTGGAGGCTGTTATTACTGACACAGAGGGGCTCTTATTACTGGGGGCTGTTATTACTGGCACAGAGGGGCTCTTATTACTGGCACAGAGGGGCTCTTATTACTGGGGGCTGTTATTACTGGCACAGAGGGGCTCTTATTACTGGCACAGAGGGGCTCTTATTACTGGCACAGAGGGGCTCTTATTACTGGGGGCTGTTATTACTGGCACAGAGGGGCTCTTATTACTGGCACAGAGGGGCTCTTATTACTGGGGGCTGTTATTACTGGCACAGAGGGGCTCTTATTACTGGGGGCTGTTATTACTGGCACAGAGGGGATCTTATTACTGGGGGCTGTTATTACTGGCACAGAGGGGCTCTTATTACTGGGGGCTGTTATTACTGACACAGAGGGGCTGTTATTACTGGGGGCTGTTATTACTGGCACAGAGGGGCTGTTATTACTGGGGCCTTTTATTACTGACACAGAGGGGCTGTTATTACTGGCACAGAGGGGCTCTTATTACTGGGGGCTGTTATTACTGGCACAGAGGGGCTCTTATTACTGGGGGCTGTTATTACTGGCACAGAGGGGCTCTTATTACTGGGGGCTGTTATTACTGGCACAGAGGGGCTCTTATTATTGGGGGCTGTTATTACTGGCACAGAGGGGCTCTTATTACTGGGGGCTGTTATTACTGGCACAGAGGGGCTGTTATTACTGGGGGCTGTTATTACTGACACAGAGGGGCTCTTATTACTGGGGGCTGTTATTACTGGCACAGAGGGGCTCTTATTACTGGGGGCTGTTATTACTGGCACAGAGGGGCTCTTATTACTGGGGGCTGTTATTACTGGCACAGAGGGGCTTTTATTACTGGGGGCTGTTATTACTGGCACAGAGGGGCTCTTATTACTGGGGGCTGTTATTACTGACACAGAGGGGCTCTTATTACTGGGGGCTGTTATTACTGGCACAGAGGGGCTCTTATTACTGGGGGCTGTTATTACTGGCACAGAGGGGCTGTTATTACTGGGGGCTGTTATTACTGACACAGAGGGGCTGTTATTACTGGGGGCTGTTATTACTGACACAGAGGGGCTGTTATTACTGGGGGCTGTTATTACTGACACAGAGGGGCTGTTATTACTGGGGGCTCTTATTACTGACACAGAGGGGCTCTTATTACTGGGGGCTGTTATTACTGACACAGAGGGGCTGTTATTACTGGGGCTGTTATTACTGGCACAGAGGGGCTGTTATTACTGGGGGCTGTTATTACTGACACAGAGGGGCTGTTATTACTGGGGGCTGTTATTACTGACACAGAGGGGCTGTTATTACTGGCACAGAGGGGCTCTTATTACTGGGGGCTGTTATTACTGGCACAGAGGGGCTCTTATTACTGGGGGCTGTTATTACTGACACAGAGGGGCTCTTCTCCAAATACTTATTATGAAATCTTTCTCATTAGGATAAAACACCTCATCAGCTCCACCGAGCCCCCGGCCAAAGTGTGGAAGTGGCGTCCGAGATCCCCAAGGGCCGAGTAACTGTAAGTTTTCAGGCCCTTTGAGGGTGACCAAACTGCTGATGCGGCCCCCGATGAATTTGAGTTTGACACCCCTGGATATTTGTGAATTCTCTAAGTGCCAATATTACCCAGGAGTAAGTAGGTGGGATATGTGTAAACCGGCAATTATTACAGGGCCCCTCTCTCACATTGGGCCCGGGGCTGCCAACCCAAACGCCCTATTATAATCATTTCTGGGCACCTTTGAGTATTTAAGGCACCTTCCTTTATGGTTGTTCAGCTTGCTTGTTTCTTGTGAAGGCGTGCTGTATTCTATTGCTTTCCTGTGTAACAACCTCTGCCCATTTACTGGATTCTGACGGTCCGCTGTCTAACCTGTGCCTTACCTCCATATTGACCCTTCACTGCCTGCCCATACTTAATGACTTGTAGAGTGTATTAGCCTACAAGATTTATTTTAAATTCATTTCTACTCATTTCATCTGCCATAAAGCACAGACACCTTGCTGAACGATACAAGAAAGATATGTGTCTCTAATATGTCCTCCCCAAGGAAGGATTTATGAATGAAAAGCTATAATATTTGCTAAAACTTAAAATACATATCATATTCACATATAGCAGCAACAAGAATCAATGGATCCTCCCTTCCTTCCTTTTTCCCTTCCATCCTTCCATCTTTCATTCTTACTCTACATAATTTATATTGCTGTTGTTTTATGGTTATGATATCATTCATATCATATTTAGATATATTTCTTAAAAGCATATGGCTATTTTTAATGTTCTTGACAATCATTTGGTCGTATAGCAGTGATAAACCTCATGCACCATATGGTCAGTGGTGTGCTTGGCATCGCGCTGCACTACACGTGCCAAGAGTCAAGTTGAACAACATAGAAACATGTTCCTTTGCCTTGGCTAATCATTATTGATTTGATCTGAATGGGTGATCAAAGCTGGTTATAAGAGGCATCTAAAGGTCGCGTCACTATAGCCAAGAGATTCACATCTATGGCTGCAAAATTCTGCAGTCACTGGTGTAGCTATAGGGGTCATATTGAGCTTAGTTCTGGCAGACCTCAAACCCTAGGGTATCTAAAGGCACCCCGGTCACATCAAGCCCTGGTGCTCAATACACTGAAAGGGGCACAGTACACAGGTTATAAGAGCATTGAGTTCAATGGTGCCCTGAAGTGAAGGGAACTTGGATATGGTATATACAGTATGTAGAGGGGTCTGGTCTAGAGTGTGAATTTTTGTTGTTTGATAAGGAGTTTGACTTTATTTTGAGGTCTGATCTGGGATCTGAATTCATTTTATGGTCTGGTCTTGTGGTATTGTCTGAATTAATTTTGGGTTGTGTTAATTTTGGGTTGTGGGTCTGATTTCAAATAAGCATCTGGTTTGATTTAGGCCTGGTCTTGGGTTCCATATCTCCAAAGTTCTGACCCAGTGCTTTCTACATATATACAGATGTGTCCACCAATACCTTACCTTGAATTTGGTTATGGAGTCAAATTTTTCACAATAAAAATTTCATATGATAGCCCAACATTCTAGAAAAACCCTATACAGACTGCATTTCCTATCACAAGCACAAGTTGTCCACATATCATCTTATGTCAGAGTATCAAAAAATTTACTTTTTCTTCAAAGCTGGTGATCTCACTCCACCCGCCTTAGGATCTGTCAAGTCAAAAGGAAGGGTATGCAAGGTCCCATCTGTTGAAGTTCTGTTGTCTTTCTGTGACTTGGCTTAAACGTTCCCTCATTCTAGTTATTATAAAGGGGTGGTAATTTCTTAAGGTGTGTCGGGATAGGGAAGATGTATTTCAAAGTTTCTTTCATTTATTTTGTCTCTTTTTCTTTTGCCTATGAGCATCAGTTGCCAAATTCATGTTCTTATGTGTAATGGAAAACAGTTCTCTATATACTGGTTTCATGGTGGGCTTGTGCTTACACAAAAGATCTAATTTGAACATTGAGATCTATAGCTTAAAGCATGAGGGAGGGGCAGGGCAGAATCTTTAGGCTGGGTTCACACTTGAGCGTTTTACAGCGCGTTCAAACGCACTGTAAAACCCTCAACAGATGAAAACCAATGCTTCCCTATGGCCCTAGTTCTCACTTGAGCGTTTTACAGCGCGTTTGAACGCGCTGAAAAACGCCCTACGCTCAAACAAGTTCTTGAGCTTCTTTGGGGCGTTTTGACGCGCGTTTGTGGCCATAGGACACTACAGTCAATCACACAAACGCGCGTTTACTATTGCAAAAACACGCATAAAAACGCGCGACAAAAACGCGCGTTAAACGCGCATATAAAATGCGCTCAAGTGTGAACCCAGCCTTAGAGCTGTATTAGACCTGGAGATTGTCTGGCAGATCATCGCTAGTTAGCCTGTTAGCAATGATCTGCCTGTGTAAAATTGCTGCTGACTACCCGGTAAACGCTTGTTCATTAGTGTTGATCACGAATATTCGAATTTAGAATTTTTATCGCGAATATAGGTACTTTGAAAATTTGCGAATATTTCGAATATAGTAATATATATTCGGAATTTTGAATATTCAAATTTTTTTTTTAACCGGTATACATGATCCCTCCCTGCTTCTAGCTTGTGGGCCAATGAGAAGGCTGCAGTATATTTGACTTTAGGAGTAGTGTTGTTTGCAAATTTTCGTAATGCGAAAACTATAAGACAAAGAAGATTATAGCACTATATTAGCTAAATTTCTCTATATTTGTTTTTTTTCGAATATTCGCTATATTGCTTTATATTCTTGTTTTCGAATATTACGAATAATTAGAAAAAAAAAGAATATAGAGCAATTTAGCTAATATAGTGCTATAATCTTCTTTGTCTAATAGTTGTTGAAAAATTTGCAATAAAAATTTGCATTACAAAAATTTGCATATTACACGATCATTACCTTGCCGATTTTTCGAGTAAAAAAATCGTTGAATATAACGAATATTTGAATTTGCGAATATTCGACGAATATTCTACAAAATATTCGCGAAATATCGCGAATTCGAATATGACCCCTGCCGCTCATCACTATTATTCATCCGGCAATCGCAATTTTTAAGCAGGCTAAAAAATCATTGTTTGCCAGCGGCACATTGTACTGTCTAATCACACTCTGCTGCCGGCAAATAATGATTCAATATGGAGACGAGCAATGGCATTAGCCATTAGTTCTCCCCATACTGTGGAGCTGCATGTAATAACAGCGGTCTTCCTCACTGGCGAGCAGGCGATTGCTGGGAAGGAATGCTTCCTTCCAAACAATCGCCTATAAGACTACTTTCACACTAGTGTGGGCTCAGCAAAAACGCTTCCATTACTGATAATACAACCGTCTGCATCCGTTATAAAAGGATCCGTTTGTATTATCTTTAACATTGCCAAGACGGATCCGGCATAAACTCCATTGAAAGTCAATGGAGGATGGATCTGTTTTCTATTGTGTCAGATTGTGTCCCCATTGACTTGCATTGTGGGTCATGCCAGAACCGTTTTGCTCCGCATCCCATGATGGAAAGGAAACTGCAGCATGCTGCGGTTTGCTCTCCGATATGAGAACGCAACCAAACGGAACTGAAAGCATTTTGGAGCATTGCGTTCTGTTCAGTTACGTTTTGTCTCCATTGACAATGAATGGGGACAAAACGGAAGGATCTCAAGGATGGATCTCACTAAATGTAAACGCTAGTGTGAAAGTAGCCTCAATTTGGCCGTGATATACACCACATTTGTGTCGCAAGACATTTTGCGACAAAATCGGTGACTTTTCCCAGCTCATGCCACTTTTTTTAAAATAGGGGGCAAGGTCTGGGCAGGGAATAGGGCGGGTCCATCTCATTCATCATTTTGCATGCCAGTTTTACACCAGCTCCCTTTAGATTGTAGTAAATCCTGCTGAGGGAAGCAGCAAAGTTATGTAGAGGCCTGCACCTCTAAATCACCAGTATTAATAAATATGCCCCAATGCGTATAAGTTTGAGGTTCTTGGCGCACATTCTGATCAAATAGTGGGAGCCCACCTGCCGCGACAAGGTGACCTCACTCAGGTGAGCTTCCACAATTTGATCAAAATGTAAACTAAGGACCTGTTAAAGGAAAGAAAATCTGTGTAGCATATTAGCCATTAGATAGAGAAGATAAAAACTGGGATTCCTCAGTTGCTGATACCTTTCAATGGCTAACTGGATTAATGACAACCTTTTGAGGCTACTTCGGTCTCCTCTAGAGATTAGTTAACCGATTCTAACATTTAGAAATTCAACCAAAATTTTTCTAAATAATTGAAAGAATTTTTTCAGAATATTGGGACACTTTAGATCTGCGTCCAATTGAGTTTATTTGGGTGGACAGTTTGGCCAAATCGGATTCAAATCAAATTTTTTAAAATGTCTTGCTCTCTTATCAGTTTATGTGACATGGAATAAGACAAAATATCTGATATTGTTTGATACCATGCCTGAAGAAGAGGCCACCACTAGCACGTCCGCAATATAAATGTTCCATAGCTACGAGTGCTTTTATTCAGTCAAAAAAACTATTTTATATGTATACAAATGAGGCTAGTAAGGAGCCCAAGGGGCAGTTACCAATGTTTCAGGACCCCAGACACACCCACTGTGAAGGAGCCCAGCACCGCCATGCATCCTCCAAATCCCCTCCTTGCTCACTCGACGTCACACAATGGAAGCGCCGTAATCTCGCGCATGACAGCTAGCGCATGCGCAGTTTGTTCCCTGAGGCTGATGCCAGCACAGGGAAGGAACAACATGCCGGCACTGACATGCGTCGTACTCGTACATGTGCAAGAATACGGCGCTTCCTGAATTTCGGATCGAATTCCACTTCGTGGGATTCGATTCGCTCAACTCTAGATAAAGCACCTTTCAACATTTCACGCCATATCAGTATATTGTTTGTCTTATTTTAGAGTGAAAAAAAGGAAACTTTGACTGAGGTCTCAGACCTTAAATAGCCTGTTAGGGTTAGGGCTTGTTCACAATCATCGTTAGGAAAGGCCAAGTGATGCAAATTTAAAAACTTTATAAATACCCAGACTCCCCTACTAATATGATACATAAGTCTAAACACTAAAATACCACAATGTAGTACTAGTAACTGTTAGCGACGCTGTCCAGGAGAGCTACAATTCTCAGTTGTCTTCCCTGGGAATTTTAACAGTAACATCTATTACAGAAGCTTTTATTTTTTTATTGGCTTTATTGGTCTCTTCACAAAGCCGAAATCCACTAGATTTATAACTGAAAACTTTCGAGGCCGCCAACTCTAAAATCTCCAATTAATTGGCTGCTTAGCATTTAGGAAATGGCTGACGTGTGAAAATAGCAATCCAGATAACATGTGCATGCAATTTCCAAATATCATTCAATCAATATAATGTACAGTGTTTGACGTTGCCCTCGCAATAGACTCAGTGACAAAATTGCTCTCCCATGGGGAATAAAGGAGTCTTAAGCCTCATTAAGGAGTTTTTGGATGATGCCTGCTGTGCATTGTATTATAGCAACTTCAAGGACCCGATTTCTGCTTCTTGCCACTGACAGCTCCAGTAACTTTTATTATTAGTTTTATTAATATAAATTCTTGGTCCAGAATTATTGCACAGCTCCGACATGAATCTGCGGCAAATTTTCTTCTAGGACAATGTCACTGTAGTGACAACTAGTGATAGACGAACATCGGCCGGAACGATTCGCGAACATGATCAAATGTTCGCAAACCGCGCGTTCGCGGCGGGCCCAATTCACTTTAATGGCAGGCGAACCTGAAAAACCTTTAGGTCATATTTGTAGCCAGCAAACACTTACTAGGAGTGCACAAATAGTCCCACAAAATGGACAGTGACATACCAGAGGGGGGTCATCGGCAAAAATTCCCAGAAAAAAATATGTATTTTAATCAGGGGCCATTTTTATGCGTCTTAAATAGGGATGAGCGAACCCGAACTGTATAGTTCGGGTTCGTACCGAATTTTGGGGTGTCCGTGACACGGACCCGAACCCGAACATTTTCGTAAAAGTCTGGGTTCGGGTTCGGTGTTCGGCGCTTTCTTGGCGCTTTTTGAAAGGCTGCAAAGCAGCCAATCAACAAGCGTCATACTACTTGCCCCAAGAGGCCATCACAGCCTTGCCTACTATTGGCATGGCTGTGATTGGCCAGTGCAGCATGTGACCCAGCCTCTATATAAGCTTGGGTCACGTAGCGCTGCACGTCACTCTGCTGTTACAAGTGTAGGGAGAGGTTGCAGCTGCGACGTTAGGGCGAGATTAGGCAGTGATTAACTCCTCCAAAATACTTCATTCAGTGATCGATCTACAGCTGTGGATCATTGAACTGCTTCTATTCAATTGCTCACTGTTTTTAGGCTGCCCAGAGCGTTTTTCATTCACTTTTTTCTGGGTTGATCGGCGGCCATTTTGTGTCTTGTGGTGCGCCAGCACAAGCTACCACCAAGTGCATTTAACCATCAATAGTGTGGTTATTTTTTGGCTATATCCTACATCAGGGTCAAGCTGTCATCAAGTGCATTTAACCATCAATAGTGTGGTTATTTTTTGGCCATATACTACATCAGGGGCAAGCTGAGCCTGTCACCAAGTGCATTTAACCATCAATAGTGTGGTTAATTTTTGGCTATATACTACATCAGGGGCAAGCTGAGCCTGTCACCAAGTGCATTTAACCATCAATAGTGTGGTTATTTTTTGGCTATATCCTACATTAGGGTCAAGCTGTCATCAAGTGCATTTAACCATCAATAGTGTGGTTGTTTTTTGGCTATATCCTACATATGGGGCAAGCTGTCACACCAAGTGCATTTAACCATCAATAGTGTGGTTATTTTTTGGCTATATCCTACATATGGGGCTTGGCTGTGCTTGCTATTTTATTGAAGGGTGAAATACAATTGCCAAAATAGCAGTACCCTAAATCTGGTGTTTCAGCTGTGGCTAGCCAATTGTAATACTGTCTGCTGTCTGGCAAAGGATATATTTTTGTTCAGGGTTGAAATACAATTCCCAATTTTGCAATTCTCTAAATTAGTGGTTTCTGCTGTATCAGGCCTACTTTAAATCTATCCCTAAAAGGGATTCAAGGTGCAGAAAGGGTTATTCTCAATAACTTCACACACACGCTACAGTGCAATTCCAAGTCTAATTCTGTGTGTAAACGTATACCTGTCACCCAGCGCCTAAATAATAGGCCTCCAATTTATATTCATCCAAATCTGTCATTACTGCTTTAGCTGGTCAAGTTATTTAGTGTCCGTCAAAGCACAGTTTTTGTTCAGGGTTGAAATACAATTCCCAATTTTGCAATTCTCAAAATTAGTGGTTTCTGCTGTATCAGGCCTACTTTAAATCTATCCCTAAAAGGGTATATTAGATTCAAGGTGCTGATAGGGTAATTCTCAATAACTTCACACACACGCTACTGTGCAGATCCAAGTCTTTTTTTTTTTTTTTTCATTTTACCATTATATTGCGGGGCAACCCAAAGTTGAATGAACCTCTCCTCTGTCTGGGTGCCGGGGCCTAAAAATATCTGACAGTGGCCTGTTCCAGTGGTGGGTGACATGAAGCCTGATTCTCTGCTATGACATGAAGACTGATTCTCTGCTGAGTCGCTGACATGAAGCCAGATTCTATGTTATGGGACCTCTCTCCTCTGTCTGGGTGCCGGGGCCTAAATTATATGACAATGGACTGTTCCATTGTTGGGTGACGTAAAGCATGATTCTCTGCTATGACATGAAGATTGATTCTCTGCTGACATGAAGCCAGATTCTATGTTATGGGACCTCTCTTCTCTGTCTGGGTGCCGGGGCCTAGAAATATCTGACAGTGGCCTGTTCCAGTGGTGGGTGACATGAAGCCTGATTCTCTGCTATGACATGAAGACTGATTCTCTGCTGACATGAAGCCAGATTCTATGTTATGGGACCTCTCTCCTCTGTCTGGGTGCCGGGGCCTAAATTATATGACAATGGACTGTTCCAATGTTGGTTGACGTAAAGCATGATTCTCTGCTATGACATGAAGACTGATTCTCTGCTGACATGAAGCCAGATTCTATGTTATGGGACCTCTCTTCTCTGTCTGGGTGCCGGGGCCTAGAAATATCTGACAGTGGCCTGTTCCAGTGGTGGGTGACATGAAGCCTGATTCTCTGCTATGACATGAAGACTGATTCTCTGCTGACATGAAGCCTGAATCTCTGCTATGGGACCTCTCTCCTCTGCCTGGGTGCCTGGGCCTAAATATCTGACAATGGACTGTTCCAGTGGTGGGTGACGTGAAGCCTGATCCTCTGCTATGTGTCACGACTGTGACTGATCCAGACAGGTCTGGGAGGAGAAGGTTGCAGGGACTTGCTACTCGCGATAGCTTGTGAGTTTGCTCCGTGGTTCAGGGTATGTCATCTGGGTTTTGCCTTGTGAACCTTTTTGTCCTGACTGGGAGTTTGTAGGCATCCTTCTAAGGTGAGTCCTGTCTGCCACTCCCAGCTACTATATTAGTTTCAGTTTCACTTGCAGTCATTGCCAGATATAGTCCTTACTTCCAGTGCTACTCTGACCTTGGAAGGAGATCGTTTGATGGTGTTGCTGTGGAGCTCTTGTCCGGCGTGGACTGTCGTGTTTGGGATCGCCTTCTCTGCTCGTGACTGGATAAGTCTATCTCTGCTGTTTGTTTGTTGCTGTCTTCCCCTGTTGTTTTCCTAGACGTGAGTGATGGTGACTAGCGCTCCCATCGGCCTTTCCCCAGTCCAGTGTTGTTAGGGCGACTGAGGGTTTAGACATACTGCTCGCCGCACCGGTTCACACCCCGTCTAGGGTATCAGGGCAGACAGGTGCCAGCTTAGGGTTAGTCAGGGGTGGCCATTCTATTTCTCATCCGTAGATAAGGGTCCCCCTTCCCCTCCGTCTGGTGCGACACGACTGCTGCTGGGATATCGGTCGTGACAGTATATCTGGCCTTTAAAAAAAAAAATGCTTTGTATTTTGTCTGTTTCACTATGGATCCGGTTTCGCTTTTGGCGAAACAATTACAGGGGTTATCCCTTGAAGTGGCAGGATTAAAAGCAACAGTGCTGCAGCAGCAATCCTTGGGTTCCACCGTTGCTACGGGAAACCAAGGTACTCCTGAGCCAAAAGTGGCTTTACCTGATAGGTTCTCAGGAGGGAGAGACCAATTTGTAACCTTCAGAGAAGCTTGCAAATTGTTCTTCAGGTTACGCCCTAGATCCTCTGGTGGTGAGGAACAACGTGTGGGCATTGTAATTTCTCTCCTGCAAGGAGATCCGCAGGCTTGGGCTTTCTCCCTACCATCAGACTCTCCGGCCTTACGATCAGTGGAGGAGTTTTTTGAAGCCCTGGGTCTCGTATATGATGACCCGGACAGGGTCTCACTGGCTGAGTCTAAGCTACGTAGACTTCGGCAAGAGAACCGGTCTGCTGAACTATATTGTTCCGAATTCCGTAGGTGGGCTACTGATACGTTATGGAACGACTCGGCCCTTAGGAGTCAGTTCTGCCAGGGGTTGTCTGAAAAATTAAAAGACGCGCTGGCGGTATACGAGGTCCCTGGGTCTCTTGAGGCTGCTATGTCTCTGTCCATAAGAATCGACAGACGACTCAGGGAGAGACTATTAAATTTTACGGAGGCCTCTATAGGGCAGGGATCGGTCTGTTATGGTCCAGTCGAACCAATGCAAATAGGGGGCGCCACTAGACGGGTGAATCCTCCTAAATTCCGCCGTAGGTCAGAGGTTTGTTATCGTTGTGGGGGGAGGGGTCATTTTGTAAAGGTTTGTCCCTCAGAACCCAAGAGACCACAAACAAAGGAGCCGCCGGAAAACTAGAGTCCCCAGATTGTGCGGAGGAGAACAGTCTGGGCGTATTCGTTTCCTCCATACGCATATCTCAGTTTTTGTTGTCCGCTACCGTTGAGGCGGGCAATAAAACTGAGATCTGTTCCGTCTTTTTGGACAGTGGGGCGGGGGTCAACTTGGTGGATTCACGGTTTGCTCAGGCTCTGGGTTTTACTCCAGAACCGATATGCAGAACTATTCCTGTTTTTGCCATCGACTCCTCCCCTCTTACTCAGAAAGAGTTAACTCAGATCATTCATAATATCCATCTGCAGGTAGGGGACCTCCATAAAGAGCATATCTCGTGTTATGTCCTGGACGGTCTTCCGGCTCCTATGGTATTGGGGCTTCCCTGGCTGGTGACTCACAATCCAGTGGTGGATTGGCAGGCCGGGGAGATTGTGGAGTGGAGTGAACATTGTAAGGACAACTGCTTGAGTAGTAGGTGCTCTACACTCTCTGTAACATCTTTACCTGACTTTCTGTCAGATTTTATGGATGTGTTCTCTGAGAAGGGTTGTCAGGGGTTACCACCTCATCGTCCATATGATTGCCCGATTAATCTATTACCTGGGGCAAAACTACCTAAAACCCGGTTATACAATCTTTCCAGCCCGGAGAGGAAGGCTATGAAAGATTATATTTCGGAGAGTTTGGCTAAGGGACACATCAGACCCTCTTCTTCACCTGTGGCTGCAGGGTTCTTTTTCGTTAGAAAGAGAGATGGGGGCCTACGTCCTTGCCTGGATTTCCGGGAATTAAACCGGATAACTATCCGAGATCCCTATCCTCTTCCTCAACCTCTTCAGGTTGCTGGTGCTAAATGGTTCTCCAAAATGGATCTCAGAGGAGCCTATAACCTGGTTCGCATCAAAGAGGGGGATGAGTGGAAGATGGCTTTTAATACTCCGGAAGGGCATTATGAAAATCTGGTCATGCCATTTGGTCTTACTAATGCGCCTGCGGTATTCCAACATTTTGTCAACGATATTTTTAGTCACCCTTTCGGGAGATTTGTTGTGATATATCTTGATGACATCCTGGTCTATTCCCCGGATCTGGATACACATAAGATCCATGTGAGACAAGTGCTGCAGATATTAAGGGCCAACAAATTGTTTGCTAAGTTAGAAAAATGTGTGTTCGCCGTAAAAGAACTGCCATTTCTGGGGTATGTGTTGTCAGATTCAGGTTTCCGCATGGATCCAGAGAAAGTCCGGGCGATTATAGACTGGGATCTGCCTGAGAACCTGAAGGCATTGCAACGCTTCCTGGGGTTTGCCAAATTTTATAGAAAGTTTATAAAGAACTATTCCTTGGTGGTCAAACCACTGACGGACATGACCCGAAAGGGATCCGATTTTTCCAAATGGTCACATGCAGCCAAAACTGCCTTTGCATCTCTGAAGGAGAGATTCACCTCGGCCCCTATTCTCGTACAGCCAGATGTCTCGCTTCCTTTTATTGTAGAGGTTGACGCATCAGAGGTCGGGGTGGGAGCGGTACTATCTCAGGGCCCGTCCCCTGGTGAATGGCGTCCGTGTGCTTTCTTTTCGAAGAAATTGTCTACTGCAGAAAGGAACTATGATATTGGCAACAGGGAACTTTTGGCTATTAAGTTGGCTTTTGAGGAGTGGCGTCATTTTTTAGAGGGGGCGGATCATCCCGTCACGGTGATTACTGATCACAAAAACTTATTATATCTGGAGTCTGCTAAACGTCTCACCCCTAGACAGGCTCGGTGGTCGTTATTTTTTACTAGGTTTAATTTTGTAATAACCTATCGCCCGGGGGCAAAAAATACTAAGGCGGATGCATTGTCTCGAAGTTTTCCTGGAGAGGGTGATGTTGAGGTACCAGAGCCCATTTTGCAAAAGGGTGTGGTGGTCTCTGCATTACACTCAGGTTTGGAGGGGAGGGTGTTGGAAGCTCAGGGGGACGCCCCGACCTCCTGCCCCTCGGGTAAACTGTTTGTGCCAGAAAATTTACGACTGGAGATACTAAAAGAACACCATAACTCCACACTGGCAGGACACCCAGGTAGTAGGGCAACCTCTGAGTTAGTGTCTCGTCGGTTCTGGTGGCCTAAATGGCGCCAGGAGGTGTTGAATTTTGTGTCTGCATGTGCTACCTGTGCTCGTTCTAAGGTAGATCATACTCGTCCGGCAGGGCGTCTTTTACCTCTGGCCATCCCCAACAGGCCTTGGACGCACCTGTCAATGGATTTCATTACGGATCTACCAGTATCAGCGGGGAAGACTGTTATTCTTGTAGTTGTTGACAGATTCAGTAAAATGGTGCACTTTTTTGCTCTTGCCGCAGTGTCTAATGCTAACACACTGGCTCAGGTTTTTATTGACCACATCGTGAAGCTTCACGGGGTCCCTTCCGATATTGTTTCGGATCGTGGTACCCAATTCGTTTCTAAATTTTGGAAAGCTTTTTGTTCTCGTTTAGGGGTTCATCTGTCGTTTTCTTCATCTTTCCATCCACAGTCCAACGGTCAGACTGAACGTACCAATCAAAACCTAGAGACATATTTGAGATGCTTTGTTTCCGAAAATCAGGAGGAATGGTCATCTTATTTACCGTTAGCTGAGTTTGCCATTCATAATCGTCGTCAAGAATCCACCGATAAGTCACCATTTTTTGGTGCGTATGGTTTCCATCCTCAGTTTTGTACGTTTAGTGAGGGGGGGCCGTCTGGGATTCCCGAGGAGGAACAATTTGCATCTTCACTTTCTTCAGTGTGGCAGAGTGTGCAAGAAAGTTTGAAGAGAATTGGTGGTAGATACAAACGTGCGGCTGATAGGAAGCGCTCTGAAGGTCCGGACCTTGGGGTGAATGACTTGGTGTGGTTGTCTACCAGAAATATCAAGTTGAAGGTTCCCTCGTGGAAATTGGGTCCGAGATTTATTGGTCCTTATAGGGTAATTAAGATCATTAACCCGGTGGCTTTTCGTCTGGAGCTACCTCAGACTCTAAGGATCCATAATGTCTTCCACAGATCTCTGCTTAAGAGATATGTAGAACCTCCTGAACCATTGCCACTACCGCCTCCACCGGTGGTTGTTGATGGCAGTCTTGATTTTCAGGTAGAAAAGATTGTTGATTCACGATATGTTCGCCGCTCTCTTCAGTACCTGGTGCACTGGAAAGGTTATGGTTCCGAAGAGAGAATGTGGGTTCCAGCATCAGAGATAAAAGCGGACAGACTCATTCGGGCTTTTCATAGCTCCCATCCGGAGAGGCCTGGTCTTGAGGGTCCAGGGGCCCCTCGTAGAAAGGGGGGTACTGTCACGACTGTGACTGATCCAGACAGGTCTGGGAGGAGAAGGTCGCAGCGACTTGCTACTCGCGATAGCTTGTGAGTTTGCTCCGTGGTTCAGGGTATGTCATCTGGGTTTTGCCTTGTGAACCTTTTTGTCCTGACTGGGAGTTTGTAGGCATCCTTCTCAGGTGAGTCCTGTCTGCCACTCCCAGCTACAATATTAGTTTCAGTTTCACTTGCAGTCATTGCCAGATATAGTCCTTACTTCCAGTGCTACTCTGACCTTGGAAGGAGATCGTTTGATGGTGTTGCTGTGGAGCTCTTGTCCGGCGTGGACTGTCGTGTTTGGGATCGCCTTCTCTGCTCGTGACTGGATAAGTCTATCTCTGCTGTTGTTTGTTTGTTGCTGTCTTCCCCTGTTGTTTTCCTAGACGTGAGTGATGGTGACTAGAGCTCCCATCGGCCTTTCCCCAGTCCAGTGTTGTTAGGGCGACTGAGGGTTTAGGCATCCTGCTCGCCGCACGGGTTCACACCCCGTCTAGGGTATCAGGGCAGACAGGTGCCAGCTTAGGGTTAGTCAGGGGTGGCCATTCTATTTCCCATCCGTAGATAAGGGTCCCCCTTCCCCTCCGTCTGGTGCGACACGACTGCTGCTGGGATAGCGGTCGTGACATATGACATGAAGACTGATTCTCTGCTGACATGAAGCCAGATTCTCTGCTATGGGACCTCTCTCCTCTGCCTGGGTGCCTGGGCTTAAATATCTGACAATGGACTGTTCCAGTGGTGGGTGACGTGAAGCCTGATTCTCTGCTATGACATGAAGACTAATTCTCTGCTGACATGAAGCCAGATTCTATGTTATGGGACCTCTCTCCTCTGCCTGGGTGCCGGGGCCTAAATATCTAACAATGGACTGTTCCAGTTTTGGGTGACGTGAAGCCTGATTCTCTGCTATGACATGAAGACTGATTCTCTGCTGACATGAAGCCTGATTCTCTGCTATGGGACCTCTCTCCAATTGATATTGGTTAATTTTTATTTATTTTATTTTTATTTTTATTCATTT
Source organism: Bufo bufo (assembly GCF_905171765.1). Taxonomy (NCBI): domain Eukaryota; kingdom Metazoa; phylum Chordata; class Amphibia; order Anura; family Bufonidae; genus Bufo; species Bufo bufo. The sequence goes on along the minus strand of NC_053396.1, from coordinate 213,568,707 downwards.
CCCTATCCACATTTGTTTGCAGGGGATTTAACTACATTTTGCTGCCTTTTTCAGCCCTCTAGCCCTTTCCTGGGCTGTTTTACAGCCTTTTTAGTGCCGAAAAGTTCGGGTCCCCATTGACTTCAATGGGGTTCGGGTTCGGGACGAAGTTCGGGTCGGGTTCGGATCCCGAACCCGAACATTTCCGGGAAGTTCGGCCGAACTTCTCGAACCCGAACATCCAGGTGTTCGCTCAACTCTAGTCTTAAAGGGAAACTCTCAAAAATGTGCCCTGCTGGAGCCTAGAAATTTTTTATTTCCTATCGGTTTGATGTATACAAATGTGCAGCACTCCACGTTTTTGTATCCTGCAGAGTCCATTAAAAAGATGCATACGTTAACGTAATTTTTTTTTCTACCATGGAACTGTATGGTGAACGGATGCCACTGTACAGCATCAGTCTGAGGCATCTGTTAACGCATACATTTTTGGTATGCATTAAATGAATGGCAAAAAAAGGATGAGAACCATGCCCTAGTGTCAGAATAAGCACCAGTACACAGCGGAGCAGCGTGGCGGAGAGGGGAGGCCGCCATGTACTGGCAGAGCGCTGCCTGGTCCTGGTGGTCAGGGATGAGGACAGTGTTTCCCAAGGATCATTTTCTACTGGGAAATACAGGGCACAGTATAATACACTAGAATCTATATAATATAAAGATATTAACCCTACCCCCAAATAATAATACAATTAGGAGGTCATTTATTATATCGAAATGCGTCTATGTTAGGCGTATTCCTGACACAGATTGTGGCGCAAAGGGCCTTAGCACCGCAATCTGCATATTTTTCCCGCTCATGCCAGGTTTAAAAAAGGATGGTGTGGGCAGGGAAAGGGATACAGTTATGGCCATCCAGTTATTGGATACCGCCGCCATACATTGACCGGATAACACCTCTGTACAGTGACCGGATAACACCGCCATACCGTGACCGGATAAAAGGGTATAAGAGGGCACAGTACAGGGAATGACTAGGGGCACTGCACAGGGTGTGGTAAGAGGGCACAATGCAGGGTATAAAGGGGCACATTATGGGGTGAGGGGCACAGTACAAGATGGGGGCACAGTCACATGACCCAGTGACATTAGAAGGTCCTTATGGTGAATGTGGTTCATACACCACCATAATGAGAGGCAGAGGAGTGAGACAGGGGTGTGATTATGTGGCTAGAGATAAAAATTTAACTGTCGGCCAGTACAGGCCCCAAAAATTAGGCAATAGTCATTCACCTGACAGCAAAGAAATTTGGATTCTGTAGCTGGAGGTACATTAGGTGGTCACAGGATAAAAATGTAACTGTCGGCCATTACAGGCCCCAAAAATTTGCCAATAGGTATTTACCTGCCAGCAAAGAACTTTGGATTCTGTGGCTGGAGGTGCATTAGGTGGTAACGGGATAAATATGTAACTGTTGGCCAGTATGTAGTGTACGGGGACTGTAATACCCGTCACTACCAAAGTGTCACTTGGTGTGCTGTCGTCCCTCCTAATTATGGAGAAGTTGGTATATGTCAGTTTTATAAAATGTCATGTAATGTATGTATTTTCCTGTTACTGAAACTTGCATGTACAGGCCTGCTAGGGGTGTCATTCCAGCTTCTAGTCAATAGAGGGAGCTAGGGAGCCCTAGTTTATATAAGGCTCAGACAAGGAAGTAAAAGTCAGTCTAGACCTCAGCTCAGAAGTTTCTAGAGCCTGAGGAAGTGTCCAGAAGCTGAGAGAGACAGAGAAGCAAAGATCAGGAAAGCAAGAGGTACTCAGAAAGACAGAGGAGGTACTTATAGAAGCCATAGCCAAGGATATAAAGCCAGAATTAGGTTAATGGGCCTTGGTGAAGAATTGCTGTATTCCAGGATCAGACAGAATTAGAGTGCAAGCTCCTGTGCTGCAAGTCCTGTGTTCAACACTCTGTAATTACCCTGCTATAACTGAATTGCCTGCATCGACCGAATTGCAAAATCGACTGTATGCTTAGGAACTGCATTTCCAATATTGTCTCTGCTTGCAAAACTACTAAAGTTGGAGTTCTGTTTTAAGACTACGTTTCCTCAATTTATTCCTGCATCCGCAAACGGCGTGCCACCGTTTACTTGGCACTGGCGTCACGAACTATTTCTACCTATACCTGCCCTTGCAGAGAGTCAGCTGTACCAGGTTAGTGTATATTGCACTACATCACCCAGAAACACCTATTGCACACAACTTGAGTACACTGCACCTCTCTTTTGGCGTCACGAACAGGATACGCACGCTTTCTAGTGCAAGAAGCGTGAACTTTGTGCCTTATACCGTTGCCCTGTGACCAAAGTGACAAATAACCTGTTTATTTAAGTGGACTTTGTGGACTGAAAATTATACCCAAAGTGTCCCAAAAACCTCTAAAAAGCGCTGTGCAGTATTGCGCTGCACAGAGGAAGAAAACCGCTGCATTGGAATGTGGTTTTGTGGACTTTTTGCAATCCTGCTTGCTGTCAGTGAATGGACAGCGTTTTGCTAAAGATGGCCACCGGCTGCCTGGAGTAAAGTTTCCCGCGCCGCTGAGGACTTTCGTGGGCGGATCCCTGCAAAGACACAGAGAGTCCCGCCCCTCTTCATCATCGCACCGCCGCGGCCCTGCTTCTCCTGCGTCACCGCGGTCTCAGGACGTCCGGAATCTCGCGAGACTTGGCCTGCGCAAGACCAGCGATACCGGTAAGCACTTGTAACCGGAGGGAAGGGGAGTGTATCGGCCCTTTAGTCGCCAGCGGTCACCTCTCAATAGACTACTATGTCAGAGCCAGGAGTGCCTGAGCAGCCGGCCCCAGGAGAGCTTGCGGCTCCTAATCAACCGACAGCCCCCAGCATGATGCCCTTTACCATGCCTTATTATTTCGGGGCCCCATGGTTCCCCCGCTACAGGGGAGAGACCCATACCCTACGGGACTTTGAAGAAAAGTTGCTGGCACTATTCCGATTATACCCTATAAATGCCGACCAGCAAATGGAAATCATGCTGGCGCAACTGGAGGGGGCTGCCCGCAGGGAAGTGTTATCATGGCCTGCTACTGAGCGGAGTACTCTAGAACAGATATTCACCCGCCTCAGAGCCACTTTTGAAACTAGGACTGCCTCAGAGATAAAGATGCACTTCTTTGGCAAGAGACAGAAGTCCGGTGAGTCCCTCCGTGACTATGCCCTATCACTTCAGGAGGCTTTAGGGGCTGTAATCCAGATAGATCCCAAAGAGGCTGATAACCGGGACCAGACCCTGAGGGAACAATTTATCAACGGGGTGTCTAGTGAACAAATAAGGACCCAGTTAAAGATGCTGTCCGCCCAGCACCCTAACAGTGCCTTTCTGGACTTTAAAGAACTGGCTATAAAAATTCTGGGGTCCACAGTATCTCCTGAGTTGAGCGCCCTATCTGAGTCATCAGCCTGCAAGCCAAAACCGCTTGTCACTAACCGAGCTGAGGCCGGTCAAGCTGTTCAAGTGTCAGCTACCGATACTATTGCCATGCTGACAGAGCAAGTAAATCACCTCACTAAAAGTCTAGAGAAGGTGTGCAGAAAAATAGAGGAATGGGAAAAACCCATAATGACAGAAGAAGAGTTCCTGTCATCTCCTAGGCCGTTCTCACCTCCATACCAAGAGACTCACCCCAGGGATCCTGGGAGGCGTAATAGAGGTCGCAAGAAGCCCGTGTGTACATACTGCAAAAAGCTGGGACACACAGAATCCACGTGCTGGCAGTTAAACGGGCAACCCCTGAGGCTGAGGACCACCCCTCGGGAGGTAGAACACTAGGTCCAGAGGATCCAAATTGGATGCCACGTTATGTAGGATCCCATCCTAAAATCAATATAGAGATCAACGGGATCCCCTTTGAAGCCCTATTAGATACTGGGTCTCAGGTCACTACTATTCAGCTGCCTGCATTTGAAAAGTTCTGGGACACCAACCAGTTGACCCAACCGCCTGAATCCTGGGTGGAAATTATCGCCAGCAATGGCAAACCAGTAAAGGTTCATGGATACTGGGAACCCACCCTGCAGGTGGGAGAAGTAACCCTGCCTCAACAGGGAGTGATCGTAGTGCAGGCCGGCGACAGAGGAGGACATCCTGTCATTCTAGGCACCAATGTCTTCAAAAACTGTTATTCAGAAATACTTGCTGTATTACATCAGACTTTGCCCACAGCTTCCTCTGCATCCAGGAGGGTGATTCAAAAGACTATTACTGTGTTAAGTGCCCAGCAGAGGTTTGCTAATGGGAAAGGAGAAATTTGTACTGCCAGGATCCGGGATATTAAGCCTGTGAATTTGCCTCCTAATTCTCAAACTCTTTTGTGGTGTCGTGCTGTCCTGGGAGTCGAAGGCCGAGATTATCCAGCCCTGGTGGAACCAATCCAGATGGAGGATTATCCTTATGTGAGAGCTGCCAAGTGTCTGGTGAACGTCTCCCAAGGTAAAGTACCTGTCCGTCTGATTAACCTGAGTAATCATCCCGTTGCGCTTACTAAGCATTGCCCTGTTGCCCAGCTGTCCCAGGTGTCCTTCCAAGACATCATTCGTCTTCCAGTGACAGAAAAGCCGCCAGCTGCAGACAACGGATGTTCGCCGGTGACCCAGCCACAAGTGCCCTGGTGGGAAGAGCTCCATGTCGGGGACGAGAATACCCCCCAACGGCAACAAGAAGGGATTATACAGCTTGTCAAAGAGCACCACCAGGCCTTCAGTAAGCATGCCACTGATTATGGAGAGGTGAGTGCCATACAACACACTATACCTACTGGCTCTCATCCTCCTATCAAGGAGAGGTACAGACCTTTACCGCCTACTTCATATCAGACTGTAAAGGAAATGATCCAAGAGATGAAGGACTCTAATGTAATCCGGGACAGCCGTAGTCCGTGGGCTGCACCCCTGGTCCTTGTAAAGAAGAAGGACGGTGGTATCCGTTTCTGTGTGGATTATAGGAAAATTAATCAAATAACCCACAAAGATGCATACCCACTGCCCCGCATTGAGGAGTCACTAACTGCTCTGGGCTCCTCTGCCTATTTCTCCACATTGGACTTGACCAGTGGCTACTGGCAAGTACCCATGGCCCCTGCAGATAGGGAAAAGACTGCCTTCACTACTCCCATGGGCCTGTTCGAATTCAATTGTATGCCGTTCGGGCTATGTAATGCCCCAGGAACTTTCCAGAGACTAATGGAGCGGTGTTTGGGTCACAAAAACTTCGAAACAGTGCTGCTGTATCTTGATGATGTCATTGTGTACTCAAAAACATATGAGGACCATCTGAAACATTTGGCAGAAGTATTTGAAATCCTTATCAAATATGGCTTGAAGGTAAAGCCATCCAAGTGTCACCTGCTCAAACCTGCAGTAAGATACCTGGGGCATGTAGTAAGCGGAGAGGGAGTGCAACCTGACCCTGATAAATTAGCAGCTGTCCGTGATTGGCCGGTTCCTACTACCGTCAAAGAGGTGAGGAGTTTCCTTGGTTTTGCCGGCTACTATAGACGTTTTATCCCCGATTTTACTCAAATAGCTGATCCTATCCAGGAACTCTTGAGGGGGCAACCCAAAAAGAGTCCTAGAACTCCTGTGCCCATTGAGTGGAATGAGAAAAGAGAGATAGCGTTCCAATTGCTAAAAAAGAAACTGACCGAGCCTCCTGTGTTAGGTTACCCAGATTATAGCAAGCCTTTCCATCTTTATACCGATGCTAGCAAGCGAGGCCTGGGAGCTGTGTTAGCCCAAATCCAAGAGGGAAAAGAGAGAGTGATAGCATATGCAAGCCGCTCCCTGAAAGGAGCTGAGAAAAATGACCAGAATTATAGTTCCTTCAAACTAGAGTTCCTGGCATTAGTGTGGGCAGTGACAGAAAAATTCAAGGATTATCTAGCCGCCACCCCGTTCATTGCATTCACTGACAATAACCCTCTGGCGCACCTAAATACAGCTAAATTGGGGGCCTTGGAGCAGAGATGGGCCTCTCGCCTTGCCAATTATAATTTCTCTGTAAAGTATCGTGCTGGACGCACTAATGATAATGCTGATGCTTTATCCAGACTTCCCACAGAGACAGCTCCTGATGATGTGCAAGATGCTTGGGAAGATGTAGAGATGCCGGCTTTCTATAACAAGTTTGCTCAACAGGACCAGGCTCGAGCTACCAATGGCAGAGCTGCAGTTCCGTCACCCTCCAGTAGACCTGATCCTAAAGAAGAAAGGTGGGTGAAACTACAGTCTGAAAGTAGAGTGCTGGGTGAGTTGTTGGACTTCATTACTAGTGGCAGAGCCCCTGAGAGGATCCGGCGTAAGAGTGCAGATCCTGAACTCATCAAATTGTGGAGACAGCGTCATCAACTCTTCATACAAAAGGGCCTATTGCTACGGAAAAGTCTAGACCCAGTGTCCAACGAGAGAGTACACCAGATTCTCATACCCCGACGAGATGCAGGTATGGTGTTGGAGATGTACCACAATCAATCCAGTCACTTTGGGGTCCAAAAGACTGAAGCTACTATCCGCCAGCGGTTTTACTGGGTAGGCATGAGAGAAGACATGGAGAAGTGGTGTCGAGAGTGTGTAGCCTGTGCCTTGAAAAGAAGTGAGCACCATGATCAGAGGGCACCACTGAGACCCATTGTAAGTACCCGTCCTCTTGAACTTGTCGCCATCGACCATGTAAAACTGGAGCCTAGTCGCTCAGGGTATGCTTATGCCATGACTATTATTGATCATTTCACCAAGTTTGTTGTAGCAGTGCCTGTAAGAGACCAGACAGCCAAGACTACAGCCGAAATGTTCTGGAAGCATTTCCTCCTGCCCTATGGATGTCCAGAAAAGATCCTCACCGATCAAGGACCTGCTTTTGAGTCCCATCTGTTCCATGAACTGTGCCGCTTGCACAACTGTAAGAAGATCCGGACAACGGCCTACCATCCTCAAGGTAACGGATTATGTGAAAAAATGAATCAGACCTTGATAGAGATGCTGAGGGCCGTGCCTCCTGAGAGCAGAGGAGATTGGCCCAGTCTGTTGCCACAGCTCATGTTCACTTACAATCATACCATACATTGTTCCACCGGATATACCCCTTTTTACTTGATGTTTGGGCGCCAAGGGACATTGCCTGCTGATCATTCATTGGACATACATGTACCTGATTACATTAACCCATTACCTAACACTGACTGGGTTGCTGAGCACCAAAGGCGATTGGATGCAGCCAAAGCCATTGTTCAGGAGCGTATGGACTTTGCTTGAGACCGACAGCAGAGAGATTATGATCAGGCAGCCCATGCAGAACCCTTGACCATAGGGGCCGTGGTATGGTTAAAGAATAACCGTCGTACCAGCAAATTGGACAGTAAATGGGAGCGAAGTCCTTATGTTGTCACTGCAATCCCAAATGTTGGAACTCACACTTATGAGATCACCCGGGAAGACAAGGGATCCCAAATTGTACACCGAAACCGGTTGAAGCTCTGCCTGACACCAGAACCTAGTGATGAGAGTTCTGGATCTGAATATCCTGTGTCAGAGTCAGCAATACAGTCCGAGGATCCTATGCAGGCTGTTAGTAATCTGAGGTATGACGCTGATCCCATGCATTGGCTTCTGACACCTTGGTTGAACTTGCTGGTGCCTGCCCCGGCACCTACTGTAGCTTCACCTCCAGAAGAGCCGGTTCAAGATGCTCCGGATCCAGTTCCCTCTCTCGTGGATATTGTTGTTCCAGTTGTTCCTGTTGTTCCAGTTGTTCCTGACCAAGGTCTCACGGATGGAGACCCTCCTGTTGCTCCTCTCCCTTCTACCTCGTTGCTAAGGGAAGAGGAGACCCCGGTGTTGAGACGGTCTACTCGGATGACCAGGAGACGCCCACCAGTCCGTTTAGGAGACTTTGATTATTCTGGTGGTGTCTCCTCCCAGACAGTTGCCACGGGCAATACCTTACTTGACATTTGTGCGCAAGAATGGACTCCTCCACGTGAGCCCTTGCCTGTGATACACCCACGGGAAACTCCTGGGTAGTTCCGTTATTTTGCTGTTCTATCATGGACTTATTCATTGTCATGGACTATCCTGATTATAATGTTACGCTGTGCCAGGTCAGCGCCCCCGTTCCATTCACTATCCTGAGAGAAGAGAACGACGCCCCTTGTCACTACCCTTCACCTTTGCCAATTGGACCTGATGTAAATGTAAATGCAGATGAATTACATGTATGTATGCCTGCATGTCTCTTTTTCTATTTCAGGTAGAGATTCCAGTTGGGCGACCCATGATGGAGTACGAGGTCGTACTCAGCTTAAAGCAGTGGGGTATGTAGTGTACGGGGACTGTAATACCCGTCACTACCAAAGTGTCACTTGGTGTGCTGTCGTCCCTCCTAATTATGGAGAAGTTGGTATATGTCAGTTTTATAAAATGTCATGTAATGTATGTATTTTCCTGTTACTGAAACTTGCATGTACAGGCCTGCTAGGGGTGTCATTCTAGCTTCTAGTCAATAGAGGGAGCTAGGGAGCCCTAGTTTATATAAGGCTCAGACAAGGAAGTAAAAGTCAGTCTAGACCTCAGCTCAGAAGTTTCTAGAGCCTGAGGAAGTGTCCAGAAGCTGAGAGAGACAGAGAAGCAAAGATCAGGAAAGCAAGAGGTACTCAGAAAGACAGAGGAGGTACTTATAGAAGCCATAGCCAAGGATATAAAGCCAGAATTAGGTTAATGGGCCTTGGTGAAGAATTGCTGTATTCCAGGATCAGACAGAATTAGAGTGCAAGCTCCTGTGCTGCAAGTCCTGTGTTCAACACTCTGTAATTACCCTGCTATAACTGAATTGCCTGCATCGACCTAATTGCAAAATCGACTGTATGCTTAGGAACTGCATTTCCAATATTGTCTCTGCTTGCAAAACTACTAAAGTTGGAGTTCTGTTTTAAGACTACGTTTCCTCAATTTATTCCTGCATCCGCAAACGGCGTGCCACCGTTTACTTGGCACTGGCGTCACGAACTATTTCTACCTATACCTGCCCTTGCAGAGAGTCAGCTGTACCAGGTTAGTGTATATTGCACTACATCACCCAGAAACACCTATTGCACACAACTTGAGTACACTGCAAGTATAGGCCCCAAAAATTAGGCATTCACCTGACATAAAAGGCCTTTTATGCCGCTGTATATACATAAGGCAAGGGCCATTCTTTGTTCTGGGTGGTGGCGGATATGTGTGGGCTGACATAAGGAAATTCAATTACACGTGGTCATCACAGGTGTTAAATTCCTCCAAGGTCCATGCCTCATACATTTTAAAAAATGTGAGGTAGTCCACACTGTTGTGAGCTAGGCGAGTGCGCTTATCGGTCATGTTCCCCCCTGCTGCGCTGAATGTCCTTTCGGACAGGACACTCGACAAGGGGCAAGCCAAGGGTTCCATGACAAATTGTGCCAGCTCTGGCCACAGGTCAAGCCTGCACACCCAGTAGTCAGGGGGTTCCTTCCTTCTCAGAGCGTCCACATCGGACGTGAACCGGATGTAGTCGGACACCTGTCGGTCTAGGCGTTCCCTGTGGCTGGATCCGGAGGGCGGCTGTCGATGGGTTGTCTGCAAAAATGATCTCATATCCATAAGTGACCAACACATCTTCAAACCTCCCTCTTTTTGCAGGAGTGGTAGGATTGGTACCCACACCTGTTTCGCTGTGGGTGGAAATTCCTCTGCCAGCACCTGGAAATGCTGCATTCTGACAGCCCTCTGTGATGCTGGTAACATGTCTGCCATTTTGTGTTTGTACCAGGGGTCTAAGTACGTTGCCACCCAGTACAGGTCCTTGACCTTTTGCTTTTTATACGGGGGTCCCTCTTCAAACACTGGAGCATGAAGGCCCCAATTTGCACTAAATTGGAAGTGGTGGAGCGCCCTGTCTCCTGCTCATCGCCCAGGAGAATATCGTCCTTGGTCTCCTCCCCCCAACCACGGACAACATCAGGGATCCCCGAAAAGTTTAAAGCCTGCTCTTCTTGCTCCTCCTCCTCACCCCAGCCACCATCCTGTTCTGACTCCTCTTCACACTCCTGCTGACTTGTCTCAGATGGAGTAGCCCCCCTTGGGAATTCATTCAGCATTGCGGCTTCCTCATCTTTCAGTTCCTGCTCCTCTCCGGCTTGATCAATTACACAACGCAATGCGTGCTCCAGAAAGCAGGCGTAAGGTACGATCTCACTGATGGCGCCCTGGCTGAGACTGACCAGTTTGGTAATCTCATCAAATGGCCGCAGAAGTCTGCATGCGTCACGCCTGGGCAGCCACTGGCGCGGTGAAAAGAAACCAAGCTCCCCAGAACCTGTCCTGCCAAAGAGTTCATACAGGTAGTCGTTAAAGGCACGTTTCTGCTGGAGCAGCCTATCAAGCATATACAAGGTGGAGTTCCAGCGTGTTGGGCAGTCACAAATCAGACGTCTGACGGGCAAGTGGTGCTGAACGTCACCAAGGCGAGTCATGGCCGTGTAAGATCTTCTAAAATGGCCAGAGATCTTCCTGGACCCCGGGGTATTAGGCAACGGATTGCTGCATGACTGTGTGTGTCATTTTGCCCTGTTTCAGCGTGCTCAGCAGATTGCCACCATTGTCGCACACCACTTTACCAACTGTCAAATTGAGCGGGGTTAGCCACTGATCGGCCTGTGACTGCAGAGCTAAAATGAGCACCGGACCGGTGTGGCTCTTGGCTTCCAGGCACAACAGACGCAGCACAGCATGGCAACGTCTCACCTGGCACGTCAAATAGGTTCTGGGGAGCTTGGGTGCTGCAGAGGAAGAAGCGGTAGCAGTGGAAAAGGAGGAGTCAGCCGGGGAGGAGACGGAGGATGGAGTAGAAGGAGGATAAAGAGGCAGGCCTGCATGCAATCCTACACGGGTGCCACGGGTTGCATGCTTGACGGTCGTCAGAAGGTTCACTCAGTGGGCAGTAAAAGTTATGTACCTTCCCTGCCCATGTTTGCTAGACTACGTGTCTGTGGTCAGATGTATCTTGACAGCGACACTATGTGCCTGAGATATATTAGCTTGCCGCTGAACGTGGCCATATAGTTCAGGGATGCCCTTATGATCACACATTTTCTAAAGGCCTCCGAGTTCACCAATTTATATGGCAGTAGTTGGTAGGCTAGCAGTTCTAACTAGCCAGCCGTCAGCCGTTGGGCAAGAGGATTATCCAGCGTCATCATTTTTTTACGTTCGAACATTTGGGCCATGGAAGCCTGCCTTATGGCAGAGGAACGCGACGACAGCACGGTGATAGTGGAGTGGAAGACAAATGGGAGGAGAGAGGAGAAGGAGAAGAGGCAGGACGTGGAGCGCCGGGATTGTGGCATTGTGGGTTCTGGCGGCGTTGATCCCACTGTGCTCAGTGATGGGAGGCCAGGTGCCTTCTTAAGGCAGTCGTCCCTAGGTGCACAGGCTGCAGATGGAACACTATTGTCAGCAGCTGACATGTTAAAAAAAGCCCACACTGCGGAGCCATGTGCCGGCGTCCTGGGAGCGCCAGATGTGATTGTGCATGGTGGATGTCTCGCTCTAGATACATTTACAGTCTGCTTTTTGCCTCCTGTACACTGCGAGTTCGGCCTGCTTCTCCCCGTCTCTCCCTGTGAACTCCCCTACTCTGCCTCTCTTGTGGGCACCCACAGGACGTCCATCCACCTGTCATCATCATCACCTTCACCACCACTGACATTAGAGATCTCGGAGTAGGCAGCAACAGAGGGGACCACCCTCCTTGGGCTGATCTGGGTACTGTTGTCAGACCACTGGGTGGCGGCCGTTGCTACCTCCTCTTCCTCATCCGATGCCAAGAATGACTGCGCATCAGTAAGGTCTGGGAATGGACTCGAGTGGATGGGATATGGTGGGTGGTGGTAGTCTTTGGGGGTGCACACAGCAGAGAGTGAGTAGGGTGCAGATACAGAGGATGAGGAGGGTGCAGAAGCGGAAGGCTGAGTGAGCCACTCAACCAACTCTGTTGCTCCCTTTGAAGTTATCGCAAGCGCCTTCTCCAAATTCCCTGGTGCACCTGCCCGACCCCTACCATCCCTGCGGAACGGTCTTCCTCTTCCTCTGCCTGTCATTTTCTAAATAACCCTCTGCCTAAGTACGTAGAGAAGAACAGTATTTGTAAAAGAAGGTATATTGCATCCCTCAATCAGTATTTGGTGGAAGGAGGTATATGGCACCCCTCAATCAGTATTTGGTGGAAACATGTATATGGCACCCCATAATCAGTATTTGGTGGAAGAAGGTATATGACAACCGTCAATCGGTATTTGGCAGAAACAGGTATATAGAACCCCTTAATCAGGATTTTGTGGAAGAAGGTATATCGCACCCCTCAAGCAGTTTTTTTGGGGGCAATAGGTATATCACACCAGTTGCAATTAGTTATTCCAATAGCGTTTGTCCCTTTATCTAGCTGTGGTATCGCAGCAGAACCGCACACAACTGCTGCACAATACAAATACACTATAATATAATTGCTATGTTAGAAAGTATATTATAGGTATATCACACCCATGGATAGCACACCTATACCAGTCCTTAAAATGACTTTTGTGGCCCTATTAGCTAGCGTTTGGTGTCCCTAACAGCCTGTCCCTGCTCCACACAGCAACCTCTCCCTACACTGGCTAAACACATAATGAAAATGGCTGCCAGATCGGGTTCTGTTATAGGGTGGGGGGGGGGTCCATGTGCTGAAACGTCTCAATTGGCTGTCCTGTTCCACCTGATGGATGTGTCATGAGTCAAAGTTAGGCGCTATGCAAAAATATATGGCACATACGAATATCGCCATACGTTCGCATGTTCGGCGAATCGCGAACGAGCAAAGTTCGCCGCAAAACAACCGCCGGACGAACCGCAAGGCCAACTCTTGTGACAACAATTGATGTCCCAAAATGAGGTTCCTCCAGTCTGGAAAACTAGAGTGTAAGCAGGACCTGTCACACATCCTGGCATTTCTGTTATTTCCCATAAAATAACAATTTGAAGCATCATTTCTTACAACTATACATTATGTGGTTACTCTGTTATTCCTCCTAAATGTATGTGAGAAAAAATAGGTGTTCTTTTTTTTACCTTGTCAATCGTATACCCTAACCTTACACAGTCCAACACTGTTTTCTGGGACTTTGGCATTGATGAGCTATCCTTAGATTAGTAGGGGTCCAACCTCTGGCAGCCTTGCCGATCAGCTGCATGAATGAGTACCGTGGCCTCTTTAAACCTGCCACGTACAGTGCCCTACATTGTATTGTGCCTGTGCCTGGTATTTCAGTTCAGGCTAATTCAGTTGGCCATGTCCCCACCCGACAGATGACCGGCCAGAGTGCCAGGAGTCAGACCCCCACTGATCAGATATTGATGACCTATCCTGATCATAGATCAGCAATATCCCTTTAAATATTGTGAGAATACAAGGAGATTGGTTGTTTTAATCATATGTTTCCAGAAGGAATAGCAGAGGAACAGAATCTCTACAAGATCTTCCAGAATTATTATTGCATCGGTAATACTCAGGAAATCTATAAATACTCATTTATTATTGAATGATGAAAGGTTATTACACAGATTGTCATCACTTAAATCTCAGCTCCGAATTAACCCAGATGTTGCCCTCACCTCGAGAAAATAGTGCTATCCACTGAGCCAATTACGTAGGTAGTTTGTAGACCTTTGAATTTCAATACCTCCCAATTTTTTTTAAGATCTCTGCTTCCTATCAGTGACCAAAAACATTTCCTATTTATGTTTAGATAACCGAGATGCAGGGTTTGTAACAGTGTACCAAGGCTTGCTCAGTCCATGTAAAAAAACACGCACCTGCTTCAGTTAAGGGGGCCTTACACATAAGATAGAAGCTGGTTGATGGTTGAACAGTAGGTGGACTCTATCTATCTATCTATCTATCTATCTATCTATCTATCTATCTATCTATCTATCTATCTATTATCTATTATCTATCTATCTCCTATCTATCTATCTATCTATCTATCTATCTATCTATCTCCTATCTATCTATCTATCTATCTATCTATCTATCTATTATCTATTATCTATCTATCTATCTATCTATCTATTTATCTGTCTGTCAATCTATCTATCTATCTCTCTATCTGTCTTTCTATCTAGCTATCGCAGCTAGCCCCTGAGTATGTGATGGATTACGTGAGAACAGATTCAATCACATAATTCACTTAAACCCTGAACCCGAACCTGCCAAAAGGCATGTTCGCTCACCTCTACACCTCTGGTATGCTATCTTGTTTATGTCTCTCTCCTAAACTTCTGGATGTAAGCTGGCACTTTTGGCTCTAGTGTTCCACTGTGTAATGCAGGCTTTTTTGAGTTGGCCTGCTAAGGTGATGGGTGTTTGAGCTGTAGTCCCTCTCCTGCAGCAGTACATCTATAGTTGTTGGTCACTCTGCTGAATGTAACGCTGTAGCTTTGCAGAATATCTGTAGTTTTAGTCTTTGAAGTCACTCTGGAGTAGTGGTCTTGCAGATTAGTTGGTTCTCTGGTCCTTAAGGCTGGGTTCAGACCTGAGCGTATTTGATATGCGCGTTTAACGCGCGTTTTTGTCGCGCGTTTTTATGCACGTTTTTTGCAATAGTAAACGCGCGTTTAACGCCCCAAAGAAGCTCAAGAACTTGTTTGAGCGTAGGGCGTTTTTCAGCGCGTTCAAACGCGCTGTAAAACACTCAAGTGAGATCCAGGGACATAGGGAAGCATTGGTTTTCATATGTTGAGCGTTTTACAGCGCGTTTGAACGCGCTGTAAAACGCTCAAGTGTGAACCCAGCCTAAGACGCTTAGAGAAGGAGCAATAGGACGTGATCTATCTATCTATCTACAGTGAGATCCTGAGGAGCTGGTTCAGAGGATGGGAGTGGTGGTAGCCCTGATTTGGTGTTATGTTACAAAGTACTCCCTGTAGTGTAGAAATGTAGTTTGAAAAATCAAGCCAGAAGTAAACTCATAAAAGTCTCTTTTTACTTAGTGCAGTATAGTGCGGCACATCCAGCAGCTGTAGATTGTAAGCTCTTGCAGGCAGGGTCCTCTTCCCCTCTGTACCAGTCTTTAAATAGTTCCTTAATTACTGTATGTTAATATTATATATGTTCATGTACAGCGCCATGGAATTAATGGCACTTTCAAAAAAATAAGTAATAATAATATAAATACAAAGTGCAGTTTGTGGTACCAGGTGATGAGGTATGGTGACTGGTTGGATAGCAATTGATTGGCACCTGCAGGCACTTGTGGATATAGGTGTTCACTGTGATATACAGTAGACTTAATGTTAGTCTGGCCTAGCAGCGGTTTAGGTGATGAGTGTCTGAGCCATAGTCCCTCACCTTGCAGCAGTGTCTGTAAAGCTGTAAATTTGCTGATCACTCTGTTGTCTTGACACACTGATGCTTTCTGGAAGCCTTGTTCTGAATTCTGATGGTCTCTCTGGAGTGTTGGTATCACAGGAGAATTAGAACGGTTCCAAGGATTAGAAGCCCTGACATGTATCTCCTCTCCCATTTCTGATTAGACTGGAACTCCTCCTCCTGGCGAGAAACAGGACCAGCCCACTCCTTCTAACAGAGGAGGAACAGGGTGGTTAGCCCTGACCCTGCCATCAGGGGCAGATTGAGAACTTAAAGTGTCCCCATGTTGTTGGTGGGTTCAAACTGGCAGAAGACGGGCCAAAACAAGTAAGCGGGGACAACTGAAGTAGGCAGGGCCTGCAATACTGTAGTGTAGCGCAGAATACCGCCCTAGCAGAACCAAATACCACAAGACAGCACAGAATACTGCTGCCCTCACCACAGTATTCAACTGTATCACCACCTTGAGGACAGTAATACAGTTGAGATCAGGGGGGCACCTGCGGCCGTTGAGCATCAGATCAATGTGTACCTTGCCTGCGGCCATAAAGGCGGCTTGGGTGGCCCCCTGGGCATCGGCCCACCGGGAAATTTCCCTGTAGGGTCTATGGCCAATCTGCCCCTGCCTGCCATCCATTGCCAACCATAACCTCCTCTGCTGGATGACCAAAATAATAAAATATGTAACATAGCAATACATCTCAATAAAACAAATGCAGAAACCCATCGGTCTGGGTTACTGCATATCTTTGACTGTCAATCCGTCCGTCCGTCTATAAATATCATATCTATCTATCTATCTATCTATCTATCTATCTATCTATCTATTTGTCTAGTTAATATCTATCCTTATATCCAAATGTCTATCTGTCTCTCTAGCTATCGCAGCTATCTATTATCTTTATAGCTGTCTGTCAATCTATCTCTCTATATTCTATCTATCTACTGTATCTATCTCTCTGTCTAGTTAATACTGTATCTATCTTTATATCCAAATTCAAAAGATGAGGCAGCACTCAGATCAGGTGAAAGGGTGTTGGCCCATTTATTCCCCATATCCTTATATCTATCTATCTACAAGACTCTATAGCGACCTGCGTTTTGGAATGAGATGGATCAGGTAGAAGAAGACTTTAAACCTGCAGTAATTGCCGCTATGAAGCACCTCTTGCTGTCTTTAGTTAATGACTTGTTGGTTAATGTAGGAATGGAGAATCACATTAACTACTCCCCAGAGCATAGTCTACATAATATACATAATGTAGTTGTTAACTGGAGAATTGGCGATAAATTTCCTTCCCTGGTGTAATGAAAATGAGACATTTATGGAAGAGATTTCCAGGCACTTGGGGTTTCATACAGTCTATGCCATAGGACACTATTGTATATTATGGAGCAGATGTCTTCTACCTATGAATCCTATGAATTTACAGCTGTTATAAAACGATAACTCGGTATGGCTCGGCAACCTCCGGTAGTCAGGACATGCTATGAGGTTTAGTTGGAGACCCATGTTATAGAGCAGTGGTTCTCAACCTTTCCACTCCAACGTAGTACCCCCTAGTGAAAAAAATATTGAACCGAGTACCCCCAACTAAGGGAAGTGATAAATGTTAACACAATGATGCTATTCTCATGCCACTTTTATAGGCTCTGTTCTAAGCCTCTTTCAGCAGTTTCTTAAGATTTGACAGAAAGCATAGCCCAGCATGCAGCAATAAGCTTCCTGTCAAAACAACAGACACCACATTAGGACCCATGATGGGTATCTTTATTTAAATTACATTCTGTGTTGTCAACATACAGGAGAAAACATTGCTACATACCTCTTACATCCAGTGATGTCTCCTCTGATATAGACACTTTCTTTCCTCATCTTCTCCATTTGGACCAGACTGCCATGATGACTTCTTTCAGCCATGTCTTATCTCTGCAGAGTTTGGAACACAGACATCTCAGGTTCCTACTTTTCCATCATCCTCTCTACCTTCTGAATACCCCACCCTGCCACCCCCAATACTGTGCCCACTGTGTTCCCCAATAGTATATTGCAGGAAGATAGTCTCCCTGAAAATAATGGTACCACACAGATAGTGACCCCTTCAATATAATTATTTCCACACAGTGTCCTAAAAAATAATTGTGCCAAGCAAATAGGGCCCCTGACAGTAATGGTGGCGTAAACATAGTGTCCCCCTAAAATAATTGTGCTTAGAATGTCCCAGGTTGCCCCCAAAGTAATAGCATCCCCAAACTTCCCACCAATGTAATTGTCTGCCCTTAAAAGTTAGTGTCCCTAGCGTTTCCCCAATAGCAACAATGACCCCTCCATAGTGGCCCAAAGAAAAATAACAAAATCAAATACTAATGTTCATGCCATTCACCACCACAACATTAAAGAGCCTCTGTCAGCATGATCAACCCTATTAACCTGGTATAGTTGACCATACTGATTAAAATGATAGCTTTTGCCTGGAGCACCAGGAGGTGGGGCTGAATCCTTGAAGCACTGCTTTTCTAACACCCATGCGTTCTACACACTCCCCACTCTCCTTGACAGGGCTAGACATCAGCATTCTGAGGACAGAGCTGTGTCCTAGAGACAAGACAAGAGACACTTTATTGTCATTTCACGGTATAAGAAGCTCAGGAAAGGAAATTACGAGCATACAAATCAAGTTAAAAGAGATAGCACCCTAAAAACAATACATATAGAAATAGAAAATAATAAAGGCCCTACCAATTCATCTCGTTATTTGAAAATCTAATTCCTGACGGATAATAACTATTTATATACTGATTTATGTTATATCACAAACTCCTTTACCTTCTTCCTAATGGTAAAAGATTAAACAGACTCTGGCAGGGGTGCGACTAATCCCCAATCATGCTTCTCGCCATATGAGCCGCCCGTCTTTCAGCCACATACTCAATGCTAGGCAAAGAAGCCCCAATAATCTTCTCAGCGACCTTTACCACTTTTTGCAATGCATTTTTTTCCATACCGGTACAACCTCCATGTCATAAAGTAATACAGTTGCATAACCTCGATGAAAAGTTCAGAGGAACTAAAGGCGCTCTTTGTAATTGCCACAGAAAAAAAAAAACAGACATTGGTTCTCCTTTTTAACCAATGCTGAGGTTTGCAAAGACCATGTCAGATTATCTCAAACATGGACCCCGAGAAACTTTATGCCGTGAACAACCTCAACCAAGGTACCACCGATGTCAATAGGCTCATGCCTAGGGCATTTCCCTCTAAAATCAATCATCATCTCCTTAGTCTTAGCAGCGTTCTAAATCTGATTATTATTTCTACACCTTTCGGCAAAAGTTCTCACCTCCTCCCAGTATGCCATCTCATCATTATTTTGAATAAGACTTAGAATTGTTGTATCGTCTGCATACTTTATATCTCTTATCTCTTATATATATAACAATGAGTTTGTGTCTGTCTTTCAGGATGTCTGTCTGTTCTTTATGCGCGACCTAACAACTGAACCGATCTCCACCAAATTTGGCACACAGGTACATCAGGTGTCCGGGTAGGTTTCAGACCGGGTCTCAGCTCTCTAGGATGTGCCATTCCTGAGATATTCTCAAAAAATGACCTGCATTAGCCAATATAAGCCTGCAAGTCTTTCTCTTCAAATCCCAACTGCCATACACACAGTTTTACTCCAGGCTTCCATAACAACCCAGCCATTTTTCTTCAGTCCTGTAGGTCAGGTTTAGGCTAGGGCTGTAGGACGACAATAAGTCGCACGACACATAGGGCACAACTACGCTGCTACATGCATCCATCTTGGATGGATTTTTTGCAACTGTCGTGTCGCAGTCGCAGAATGTGGCAGTGCGACACCAAAGCTTATCATTATTGTTGAGACAAAATGTTGTGCGACACATGTTGTTGAGTAGCCCTAGCATTAAAGTGGCAGGGCGCTGTAGAGGTCATTGTTAAAGGGGCAGGCACTGTGGAGGTCGCTGTTAAAAGGGGCAGGGCGCTGTGCAGGTCACTTTTAAAGAGGCGGGCACTGTGGAGGTCACTGTTAAAGGGGCGGGCACTTTAGAGGTCACTTTTAAAGAGGCGGTCACTGTGAAGTTCACTGTTAAAGGGGCGGACACTGTGGAGGTCACTGTTAAAGGGGCGGGCACTATGGTGGTCACTTTTAAAGAGGCGGCCACTGTGAAGTTCACTGTTAAAGGGGCGGGCACTGTGGAGGTCACTGTTAAAGGGGCGGGCACTGTGGAGGTCACTGTTAAAGGGGCGGGCACTGTGAAGGTCACTGTTAAAGGGGCAGGCACTGTGAAGGTCACTCGTAAAGGGGCAGGCACTGTGGAGGTCACTGTTAAAGGGGAAGGCACTGTGGAAGTCACTATTAAAGGGGCGGGCGCTGTGGAGTTCATTGTTAAAGGGGCGGGCACTGTGGAGGTCACAGTTAAAGGAGTGGGCACAGTGGAGGTCACTTTTAAAAGGGACGGGCACTTTAGAGGTCACTTTTAAAGAGGCGGTCACTGTGAAGTTCACTGTTAAAGGGGCGGACACTGTGGAGGTCACTGTTAAAGGGGCGGGCACTATGGTGGTCACTTTTAAAGAGGCGGCCACTGTGAAGTTCACTGTTAAAGGGGCGGGCACTGTGGAGGTCACTGTTAAAAGGGGCAGGGCGCTGTGCAGGTCACTTTTAAAGAGGCGGGCACTGTGGAGGTCACTGTTAAAGGGGCGGGCACTTTAGAGGTCACTTTTAAAGAGGCGGTCACTGTGAAGTTCACTGTTAAAGGGGCGGACACTGTGGAGGTCACTGTTAAAGGGGCGGGCACTATGGTGGTCACTTTTAAAGAGGCGGCCACTGTGAAGTTCACTGTTAAAGGGGCGGGCACTGTGGAGGTCACTGTTAAAGGGGCGGGCACTGTGGAGGTCACTGTTAAAGGGGCGGGCACTGTGAAGGTCACTGTTAAAGGGGCAGGCACTGTGAAGGTCACTCGTAAAGGGGCAGGCACTGTGGAGGTCACTGTTAAAGGGGAAGGCACTGTGGAAGTCACTATTAAAGGGGCGGGCGCTGTGGAGTTCATTGTTAAAGGGGCGGGCACTGTGGAGGTCACAGTTAAAGGAGTGGGCACAGTGGAGGTCACTGTTAAAAGGGACGGGCACTTTAGAGGTCACTTTTAAAGAGGCGGTCACTGTGAAGTTCACTGTTAAAGGGGCGGACACTGTGGAGGTCACTGTTAAAGGGGCGGGCACTATGGTGGTCACTTTTAAAGAGGCGGCCACTGTGAAGTTCACTGTTAAAGTGGCGGGCACTGTGGAGGTCACTGTTAAAAGGGGCAGGGTGCTGTGCAGGTCACTTTTAAAGAGGCGGGCACTGTGGAGGTCACTGTTAAAGGGGCGGGCACTTTAGAGGTCACTTTTAAAGAGGCGGTCACTGTGAAGTTCACTTTTAAAGGGGCGGACACTGTGGAGGTCACTGTTAAAGGGGCGGGCACTATGGTGGTCACTTTTAAAGAGGCGGCCACTGTGAAGTTCACTGTTAAAGGGGCGGGCACTGTGGAGGTCACTGTTAAAGGGGCGGGCACTGTGGAGGTCACTGTTAAAGGGGCGGGCACTGTGAAGGTCACTGTTAAAGGGGCAGGCACTGTGAAGGTCACTCGTAAAGGGGCAGGCACTGTGGAGGTCACTGTTAAAGGGGAAGGCACTGTGGAAGTCACTATTAAAGGGGCGGGTGCTGTGGAGTTCATTGTTAAAGGGGCAGGCACTGTGGAGGTCACAGTTAAAGGAGTGGGCACAGTGGAGGTCACTGTTAAAAGGGACGGCACTGCAAAGGTCACTGTTAAAGAGGCGGGCACTGTGGATGTTACTGTTAAAGGTGCAGGGCACTGTGGAGGTCACTGTTAAAGGGGTGGACACTGTGGAGGTCACTGTTAAAGGTGGAGGAACTGTGGAGGTCACTATTAAAGAGGAGGGCACTGTGAAGGTCACTGTTAAATGGGCAGGTACTGTGGAGGTCACTGTTAAAGGAGTGGGCACTGTGAAGGTCACTGTTAAGGGGATGGGCCCCTGAGGAAGTCACTGTAAAAGGAGTAGGGTGCTGTGAAACTCACTGTTAAAGGGGCGGGCCGCTGTGAAGGTCAAAGTAAGGGCATGGGGTGCTGTGGAGGTCCCATTTTAAAATGGCAGGCAGGGCACTGTGGCGGGGTCAGTGTTAAGGGGTAGGGGACTGTGGAGATCACTGTTAAAGGGGCGGGGTGCTGTAGAGGTCACTGTTATGGGGGATACTGTAGATATCTTTTAACGACACACAAAAACATTAAATTAAATAGATGAAATATACCCATGCGAAGCCGGGTCCTTCTGCTAGTCTCTTATATATATATATAAATGAGTTTCTGTCTGGACGTCTGTTTGTCTGTCTGGACGTCGGAAACATAAAAAGACCGCATCCTATGGCAACCCAACTACACAAAAAATAGCGAATGATAGCAGTGAACAACCCATGTTGGATGTCATTAACTTATCAAATTATACCCTGACAGAAGATCACAGAAATGTATTGTCATTGGGCTTGATCTTTGTGCCATCTACAAATTTAGATTTTTCTCTCCACTATAATGAATATAAATAAGTTTGGGAGAAATTTGACGTTAAAGAGATGTTTCTATGGGTCATCTGTGCTTTCTGGAGACTCTGACACAGACGTGGATTTAGCAACTGATAATATTTATACTAATTTATTATTTAAGGAGCAGCAGTCTCTGGTCTGTCTCGGAGATCTCCAGTCTGAAAGCACAGACCTTCGTGAAGTGACAGCTAAACAAGGATGACTTTAAAATGACCAACAGTAAATATTTTCCCATCAAGTTCCGTACATCAAGTATGGACGTGTTTCAAGAGGTCATCAAAAAGGAATTAATGTTGATATATAACTCCAAATTCACAAAAAAGAGACACAATTTAAACAAAAAATAACAGGTCGCATTAAAAGAACTAGAGAACAAAACAGATCTTATATTTAAAATGGCGGACAAAGGGGGCTCAGTGGTGGAATTAGACAAAGCTTCTTATCATCAACAGATGCTGGAGGTTTTGTCTGATGATGCCACTAGTGTTGATCACGAATATTCGAATTTTAATTGATTTTTTTTTAAATACCAGTTCATGCGAATATTTTATGCGCATATTTTAGGCGAATTTTATGCAAATTTTCTCAATCAAGAAAATAATGCCTGGAGATCATGAATTCGCGAATTCTCGAATATATGGCGAATATTCGCACAAATATTCGCGAAATATTGCGAATTCGAATATTGCCCCTGCCGCTCATCACTAGATACCACGTACCTGGTATTAAAACATAACCCCCTTCCCAAATATAGAGATGAATTAGTTTCTATTCTAGACAAGGGGAAAGACAGGGGGTTCATCAATCAAAAATAATATGACTTTTTGAATGTTGACTCACCAGTTACGCCAATCATACATGCTCTCCCGAAAGTACATAAGGGTATTAACCCTCGACCATTACGTCCTATTGTGTCGGGCATCGGAGCCCTAACAGAAAGAATGAGTGAATGGTTGGATTCAATGTTACAACCACTTGTTAAAAGAATCCCTGGGTATATTAAAGATACCACCTAATATTTGTGATCTAAAATGGCAAAAGGAATATACATGGTTGACATTGGATGTGGTTTCACTGTATCCATCCATTCCTCACGGGATCGCGCTTTTGGCATTAGAATATCACCTACACAAATACAGCAAACATCCTGATATGTTCATAGACTACATCTTAGAAGTGAAGTCATATTTATTAACGCATAACTATTTTTCGTTTGATGGTGTGTTTGCAGGAGTATCGATGGGGGCTAAATTCTCTCCTTCATTGGCTAATTTCACTATGGCCTACTGGGAAGAAAGATATATTTTTTCTGTAGGTAATCCCTTCTCAGAGGAATTAGTCTGGTATGGCAGACACATCGATGACCTGCTCCTTATTTGGAGGGGGGATGTGTCTGCCATACCAGACTTTGTAACATATGTGTAACAGGGTTCCGAAGGTGCACTCAGTCCCCCATTACCCGCAGACCTGTTGCTTAGCTTTGGGAATGAGGATCTGTGTTTGACCTCATTTCCAGGGCGGTGTTACTAGCTGGGTGGCTCCCTGCTCCTAAGTCTGCCTTGAGCGCCGAGCTGATCACTCGGTGCTCGACTGGTTGGTCTGTCGGTCATGTGACGCTGGCCACGTCACATGACCCTCACTCCCCATTATAAATACAGGCAGCCTGCTGGCCACAGGTTGCCTGTTAATTTAGGTTCCACCTGTGATTTGGTCTTTCCTAGCGTACTTACCTTCTGCTGAATTCCTGACGATCCTCTGCCTGCTCCTTGTGTACTTTGCTGCTCTCCTGGTATTTATGACCCCGGCTTCTCCTGACAATTCTCTGCTTGCTCCCTTTGTACTCTGTAGCTTTCCTGGTATTGACTCGGTCTGTTCACGTCCTGTTGTTTGTCTGTCTGTCATCCCTGCACTTATTCCAAGTTAGGGATTGCCGTCCAGTTGTCCCCTGTCATTAGGACTCGCGAGGCAAGTAGGCAGGGCCAGGGGTAAGGGTGGAGCGCAGTGGTCACTTCCCTTCCCCCTGTGTGTGTGTGTGTACGTGACCGTTACAATATGTCAATGACAATGCTTATAATTTGAGATTTGCCTATGCACAGGACACACACACACCATGAATTTTTTACATTTAAAGTTGACAGGTGATCCGGATCAAACAATCGATTCAGAAACTTATTGTAAAGAAATATCAGGCAATACGATTCTCAAAGCGAATAGTCACCACCTCACCCACACAATTAAAAGAATACCAGTGGGTAAATTCATACGTGCCCGCAGAAATTGCAGTACAGATTCTGCATTTCTCAGAGAATCTGAACTGATTTGGAAACGTCTGGAAAGGAGTGGATATCCTAATTGGATGCTTTCCAGGGGTTTCAATATAGCTAGAAATAAATTAAGATCGGATCTCCTAAACAAAACATCTAACTATAATACAAATAAAAATAAAAATACAAATAAAAACAAAAACACAAACGAAAAGACAGACAATAAACACAATATACTCACTACAATTCAGGATAATGATTCCAAACCCACTCTTGCGCTGACATATAGCTGTCAATTTTCTGCAATACAAAAGGTTATTAATAAGTGCCTCCCCATTTTATACGAAGATGATATACTTCGGGAGATATTAAAAGGTGGGTGTCGGATTGTGTCCAGACGACCCAATACTTTAGGCACAACATTATCACCGTCTATGTACATACCTATTAAAAATCAGATTTCAGCAACTTGGTTAAAATACACAGGATTTGTGAAATGTGGGGGTCATCCCCGCAAAACATGTCAAGTAGCCTGCACTGTGAAAGAATTTCACAACTCAACACATACAGAAACTTTCCCCATTAAAAGTTACATTAACTGCAATACTATAGGAGTGATCTATGTTATTAAATGCACTTTATGCGATCTTATGTACATAGGCAGCACTAGTAGGAAATATAAAGAAAGATTACGAGAACACATGAATTATATTTCCAACCCCACAGCTACCGGAGTATCAAATGCAGCCAACCATTTCATCAATGTACATAATTTACCACCCAGCTCCCCAAAACACTGCAGTGCTTACCCCACACAGGGTCAGAGGGTCCCGGCTCCCACAGGCTTTAGCACAGTCTGCTCCTTCCTCAGACTGAGAGCCCCACCCAAGCAACAGGATTAAATAGCATCCCTGGACATGGGCATATTCTTAAATCCCGGAGTGGAGCATGGGGAACAGGCACCCACCCAATACATTGCCTGTTCCCAGTAAAACCTGCCCTGGACTAGCTGGAGCCAGCTAAGCTAAGTAGCTTGGTGTCCACCAACTAGCTTAGTGGCCACCTATAACTAGGGCCTTTACTCCACCAAGGCCGGGCCCCTTGGTGACACACTCCTGGTGCAAACAACACCCCCTTTCCATGCTTTGCCGGGACTTTTCTGTTCTCACCCAGGCTCCTCTGGGTGAGATACACCCTTTCAATGGCCGTCATGTGGCCCTCTGGCAGCTCCACTGCCACAGGGGGCATATCTTGACATATCTACTGTGAGGGGGCATATATCTGTGAGTAGACCTGAGAGACTGAAACACTGGGTAGAAAATAAAAGTAGGCACATAAGGACTGATTCACATATATCCGCTCTGTAGCATGCTCTGTGTAAGGTATTTAATCAATAATACATGCATTTATTGCTGTATGCGCCAGGCAAAATGCCACAAGGGGGCCCACTGAGACTTTATCACCCAAGGGTCCACATGAACCCGGAGCCGGCCCTGCTCATGTTGGTCAGGATGCAAGGAGCATGGCGTTCACTGTCAGACCAGGACATAATCAGAGACATTACAAATGTGGAAACATAGCAAGATTGCCTGAAACACATGCCGATCAAGATCCAAGGAGCATGACGTCGTCCACAGGCACACCAGGACATAGAGACATAACAACAGGCTGACCACACAAGTCTGGGTAGAGTCACAAACACAGTGGTCAGGAGAGCAAGCACCCTGCACGGAGCGTTCCTGGAGACAGACATACAGCTCACAGGTCATGATCACCTGATATTCAGACACAAGCTCAGGGAAACATAGGGGCACATTTACTAATGGACTTACGACACTTTCAGACGTAAAAAATGTTGCAAGTCCCTTTTTCTCATCGGCCGTGGGACACTATTTAGGCAGATGGCCAGTTTTGCTCCTTGTACGCCAGCTGGGTGTGACGGGGCCATGTCAGGAGCCAAAGAGGGGCTGGGACTCCAGCCCTGGCAAATTTACTTACATTTGCACCTGGAAAAAGGAGCAAATGTTAGCTACAAACTACAGCCAGGAGGACAGACTGTCACAGATGCACCTAATTTATGACGAGACTCACGCCTCGTCATAAATTAGACATATCTAGCCGCAGCGCAGAGGGGAAAACTAGTACCCTTGTAAAAAGCGGGTCATAGTAAATGTGCCCCATTATCTCTATGTGGACACACAGAGCACACAATTCACAGGGCACAGTTCACACACACTGTAGAAAGCCACAGGCAGCACGCAAAAAACAAGCAACCTGCATAAACAGGAAACGCCAACCGCAGACACAAGAGCGCAGGCAGCCAACCTACACGGCAAGCCAGTGTCACAGTGAACCGTATTGTGATGACGTTTTTACGTAAAACATATTTTTCAATATTTTGGTGATGTTATTTTTCATTTTCCACATCAATTTCTATATTTAAACAAAGTCCATAAAATCCGGCAGTTTTTGCATTGGCTCTAAGCCTAATAATAGGTGCAGTTACCTGCTTATCTGTCATTCTAATCCTGCCTGTAATGATATCACCTCTGTGTATAGATGAGCCAGGATCTTCCTTCCAGAATAGGTGATTGTCCATGGTTATCTATTGTTTTCTTGTGCAGTGACCTCTGCACAGGTCACAGAACATGTCTAAAAAATTCTTGCATGTACGTTAATAGGGTCAGCACCTAAAAAATTGTGTCTATTGACCATGTGACTGCCATATACTCATTTTCTTAATGCTTTCTAAATACTGTTCAGAACAGCTCAGGCAAGATGGCCGCCCCCATAATCATGTTCAGTAAATAGAATAAAAAATTCTACAATCACAAAATAAAAACAGATTCGAAAGAATGGATATGTGTCGCTTGTTGGTTTTAACCAGCAGAAAAATATTTCACATGTTCCCTTTAAAAATATTTTTTTTTTGCCCACAATTTCAAGTGGACGATCATTAAACTTTCTGCATAATATTGCATCCAACTATATAATGCTGTAAAAGTAAGCAAAATCAGAGCAATGCTTTTTCCTTCAAGAACATGTTAATCACTTACTGTATGTATTATCCACCCACACAGTTTTTCAAAACACCTGCTCAATTACACGTGAAATCTTGTAGACTCCTATCTCATATATCAATGCAGGAACATCCATTTTCTATTAAAATCTAAACTATGAAAAATAGATCCCACACGCCGTTACTGCATAACCACCAAATCAACAAATTTCAAATTGTTTTCTGCCGTGTAACCGGACACTTTTGCTAAGTCTTCAGTTTTTGACCAAACTTTTCCTCTGATCTCATTTGTTTGATGCCTCATAATTTCTAAAATACAAGACATTAAGATGTAGAAGAGGGTAAACAGATCATTGACCAACATGGGAATGGTCCTAAACGGGTTAAAGAGTCGTTAAGACACTATTTATGTCATGGAGAAAATGCAGTGTTAGAAAATAAGAGAAATGGAATTTGGAACCCTTCGTGATTGTGAATTTAATCTTTGATGATTATTTTTGAAAACCGAATAGAAAATAAGGTGGTTTCATCAAAACTTGGTTAATTGTCTTCAGATTAGGGTTCACTTTTTGAAACATTCTACTTAGAAGACTTTGTCCAGGATTAGAGAAACATGTCTGCTCACTTCCATCTGCAGGGGCATAATGATCATGGTTGCAGAGGGTGCGACCACAACCGGCCCGGTGGAGGGGGGGGGGGGTGGCTGCACTCACATGTAACAGGGCCCAGCACTGTCACTGTACTTCATGCCAGGCCCCAGCATCGATCAGGCAACAGCACTGCCCTACTAGTAGTATTCACAAACTAAGCGGTTGGGGGAATCCTGACTAACATCAGTCAGGCTCCGCTAACCCGAGTCATACATGAATACTACTGGTAGGGCAGCGCTGGGACCTGATAGATGCCGGACTAAGTGGATGGTAATGGAATGCTGCTGTGATGAGCGCTCTGATGGACATGAAGTACAGTGACAGTGCTGGGTGAAGACTGGGTTACTGTGGTTACTATAGGGAGATTACTTGGGGAGTGGGGGGATGAACATTACTGGAGGCACTATAGGGATATTTGTCACGGCGGATAGGATACCAGATACACAGAAAATAAACAAACAAGTGTCTAGGCGAGAAGCTGGGGATCAAGGTGACCTCCTGTCAAATCCCTACCAGCTCTCTCTATACTTCTATGCCCACTTTCAGACCATGAATGTGGGAATAACGTGTCCTCGTGCCTGGGCTGAAAATTCCCTAAAATCCCTAAGATGGTGAAAGGGGGATAGAGGCAGCCTGCTCCCTCAGAACCTGGAGGGGGCAGGCGTCTCTCTAACAGCCTAGACAGCCAACCACAAGAAAACAAAAACCAACTTATCTTTTCTGAGCAGGAACAGCAAATCCTTCCTTCCTTCCTTTCACAGAGCCAGGCAGAAGCTATAACCCGCACAGGACACTGGGAGTGGGCGTAATTTAAACTCAAACCAACGACCCCACCCAGTGCACCTGAAGGGAGGCGGATATAGCTCAACTCCAAACAAAAAAAAAAGGCTACACACGTGCTGCTAATCTGGCAGACCTCCGCACATAGCCTGAGCAGGGCATGACAATATTACTGGGGGAAGTTGAAGGACATTACTGGGGGCACTGGGGGACATTACTGGGAGCAGTATAGGGACATTACTGTGGGCACTATAGGGACATTACTGGGGGTAGTGGGAGGATAATACTCGGGGCACTGTGGGGACATTATTATTACCAGAGACACAATAGGGGGCATCAATTTACAGGAGGCACAATAGAAGATATAATTGGGTGCACGGTGGGAGCATTATTATTACTGGGGCACCACAGAGATTATTTTTATTACTAGGGTCACTAAGGGTGCATTTTTAATGTTGAGTTGCTATGGGGTCATTATTATTATTGGGAAATATAGCAGGCACTATAGGGGCATTTTTATTGTGGGAATTATGGGGGGCATTACTATTACTGAAGGCTCTGTCAGCAGCATGGGGAGGAAGCTTTGATAGCTGGTGTACATGCTGGGGGGTGTTGTTTGGATTGCTGTTGTACGTGCTGGGGGGGTGGATAGTGCTGGACACAGAGGGCGATAGTGATGGACCGTTTGGGAGTAAGTTATATGGCATGTGCAGTTGTGGACCCTTTAATTTCCCATCCTGCATAGGCTTTCAGCTGACTTGAGCAGTCATTGGATGTTGGGGCTTTGGAAGGGCAGAGGAGGAGCACTGCAGAGAGGGAGGAGATCCACCATTATTGTGCCATGCTTGCAACATCAGCACAGTCAGTATTGTTTTGTTAACCCTAGATAACTATGACAAACATTATTATGTCACTGGGTTTGGTGCATATTTATAAAAACTGATGTTTCATACATGAGTAAATGCGGCAAACTTATTAAAAGAAGTAGGTTTTGCTTTAGTATTAATAAATATCTCAAAAATTTTAGGCTAGGCCGCTTCCCAGTAAACAACTTACATTTTTCGTCTTGCATTGCACATGGCACAAAGGGAAACATTTTTGCCCAATTTTTAAAGTCAAAAACTGTACAAAGCTGTTTAAAATCCCCCTATTAACTGACAAACCCCATTGGATTCCTGTGTTTCCAGGCAACGTTCATGGGTTTCCAGATTCTGGGGACATCAGGACACACAATGGCTTTGACATAAAAATAACCACATAGCAGAGCATGATTATGGGATGCATCTGAAGGTAATTTGTGGGACTGTACTCAACCTACTCCCATTTTATACAAATGTATTCATTGATACATTATTGCTATCTAAACCGCAGCTCTTACACATGAGATTGCTGCAAAATAAACCACTTTAGAGAACATTCAAAAAAAGTTGTAGTTAATAATAGATGTGGAGACTGAAACACAAAAATGTTTCAAAATCAATGTTTTAAAGAGATGTCTACTTCTTTTTTTTTCTATTGCAAACATTCTTAAAGGAATACTCCAGGCAAGATTTATACATCGTGTTATACTTAGTGGATGGAATAATGGGGATTCTCTTTTCTTTGTAATGCTCCACCCCAGAAGAGAAACTTGAAGCTCTTGACACCAGGTACCATTACAAAACCTATAACAAGCCCCATCCTACCATGTGCTTTTTATAATACTGGTGTCATTATATACAACCTTAAATACAACAGTTTGGACTCTGGCCAGCTAATCTAAGATTGCTACCTGAACTTCTATAGCAATGCTACTGCTACGTAGCAAAAATTTTCGGAAGAAGCAGCCATTTAAAAGAAACACTCCTCCTGCTCTCACCCCTGGCCGTCTGGGAAGATCTACATGTACAGTAAGAATAAATAGATTGACTTGGTAATCGAAAAGCCAAAACTTGATTTTGGCTTCATCTTCCTGATGCTCATAAAGCCTATGCACTAAGTGAAAGGGCTGCCAAAAATTACAAGGAATCGGCACTCCAATACACCCTTTATTACACATACAGGAGGGCATCATACACCCTTGAAAAATTATGATTGATGGCCTGCTTGTGACCCTCAAAAACATTAGAAGCAAGGGCCTGCTGGTGACCCTCTAAAACATTACAGACGAGGGCCTGCTGCTGAGCTGACCATCTAAACATTAGAGGTGAGGGTCTGCTGCAGAGCTGACTCTCTAAAACATTAGGGTCGAGTGCCTGCTGATGATCTGAGCATCGAAAAAAATTATGAGCGAGTGCATGCTGCTGAGCTGACCATTGAAAAAATTATGGGTGAGTGCCTGCTGCTTAGCTAACCATTGAAAAAATTATAGGCGAGGGCCTGCTGTGGAGCTGATCATGTTAAACATTATGTGCCAGCTCCTACTGGTGAGCTGACCCTCAAAACATTATATGCGAGGGCCTGCTGGTAAGCTGAGCCGCTAAAAGATTGTAGGTGAGGCCTGCTGGCGAGCTGACCCTGTAAAACATCTGAGAAGCTCTGACAGATGTCCTTCAGAACCTCCTCCTTGAGGTTCCTTTTGTTTTGCTTTCCTTTTCTCATCTTGTTAGCCTCTCTCAGCTGTCATGTAGTTGCACTGATTGCATCCCTTTAAATCCCTTCCCATACTGCATCACTTTGCGGTTTATACAACTTCCTGGAGTATATGCATGCTGGATGCTACTACTGAGTCTTCTACAGATAAGTTTTGTTCATTAATTTGTATTTTCCTGTTTGCTGGATCCCAGAAGACCCTGACTCCCTCCGTATCAAGTGTAGGGAGCCGGTGGTCGTGTCCCCTCACTATTATAGGGTGTTCAGGGGTTATTCAGTCGAGGTACGAGGATATGCGATCTTCTACCATTGAGAATTTCGCATAGGCTGAGCAGTTAGGGAGAGAGTCAGGTCTGGTGCAGGGCCATCCCTTTGGTTCCGTAGTTTTGGATCCAGTCAGCCGGATCTTCCTTTTGTGTCTTCTAGTTTCCTGTACACCTTCTGTGACAGCCTGATGGTGAGCTGTCCCTGTAAACTATTATGGTTGAGGGCATGCAGGTGAGCTAACCCTCTAAAAGATTGTAGGTGAGGGCCTGCTGGTGAGCTGACCCTGTGAAACATTATGGTTGAGGGCATGCTGGTGAGCTGACCCTCAAAAACATTATATGCGAGGGCCTGCTGGTGAGCTGACCCTCTAAAACATTATATGTGAGGGCCTGCAGGTGAGCTGACCCTCTAAAAGATTGTAGGTGGGGGCCTGCTGGTGAGCTGACCCTCTAAAACATTACATGCGAGGGCAGGTAAGCTGACCCTCTACAACATTAGGAGCGAGGGCAGACTAATAAGCATGCTGATATGATGGAAGAGGAGGAGGACAAGAAAAGGAAGATTGAACAATTTACCCTTTTTTGTGGTGGAAGGGGTGCATGGGAATACAGTGTATTCAGTACATTATAAAAAACACATTTAAAGTGCCTTTCTGTTCAGCCGCTTTCCTCTGGTGGAGTAGAGAAGTCAGGGGCAATCCAGACCTTGTTCATTTTTATAAGAGTCAACCTGTCAGCATTTTCAGTTAACAGGCAGATACGCTTATCAGTTATTATGCCCCCAGAAGCACTAAATACCCACTCTGACAAAACGTGGGTGGCAGGGCAGGCCAGAACCTCCAAGGCGTAGAGCGCCAGTTAGTGCCACATGTCCAGCTTGGAAACCCAGTAGTTTTAGAGGCACAGAGGGATCGTTGAGGACGCTGACATGGTCTGCTACATACTCCACCATCTTCCAAAAATGTTCCCTCCTTGTGACACTAGGCCGCGCATCATTTCCCTCCTTGTGACACTAGGCCGCGCATCAGGGCGAGGGTGCTGGCGGGGTGTCATGAAACTGTCCTAGGCTTTCTAGAGTGTTGCCCTGCCTCTGTTGGAACTGCTGTGTGTTCCCCTCGTCTTACCTTCTCGTTTGCTCAAGGAACTACGTACTCTGCTGCTAGCGTTGTCAGATGGAAATTTTTGGAGAAATTTTCCATAAGGACCTTCTGGTATTGCACCATTTTGCTCATCCTCTCCACCACAGGAATGAGAGATGAGAAGTTCTCTTTGTAGCGGGGGTCGAGAAGGGTGAACAACCAGTAATCGGCGTTGTCCAAAATGCGTAAAACGCATGGTTCACTGGAAAGGCAGCCTAACATAAAGTCAGCCATGTGTGCCAGAGTCCCAACAGGCAAGACTTTGCTATCGTCATCAGGAGGATGACTCTCAATCTCCTCATCCTCTTCTGCCTATCCACGCTGAAGAGATGGAATTAAACTTCCATGGGTACTACCCTCTGTAGCGGAGGCAACCGTCTATTGCTCCTCCTCCTCGTCATCATCATCATCCAATTTCAGCTGAGAAGATGAACTAAGGGTGGTCTGGCTATCACCCTGTGTAATGTCTTCCCCCATTTCCACCTCTTCCACATGAAAAGCATCGGCCTTAATTGTGAGCAGCGTTTGAGTAGACACAGAAGTGGGATGGTGACGCTGATAATAGCGTTCTCGCCGCTCACCATCTGTGTTGAATCCTCAAAGTTTCTTAAAACGTCACAAAGGTCAGACATCCATGCCCAATCGTCGCTTTTGAAGAGCCGAAGCTGACTGGAATGGCGACGACCATGTTGCAACTGATATTCCACTACTGCCCTCTGCTGTTCACAAAGCCTGGCCAACATGTGGAACGTCGAGTTCCAGCACGTGCTCACGTCGCACAACAGTCGGTGAGCTGGCAATTGTAAGTGCTACTGCAGCGTTGACAGACCAGTGGAAGCTGTCGATGACTTGCGGAAATGGGCACACACGCGGCGCACCTTCGCCAGTAGCTCAGGAAAATTGGGGTAGGTTTTGAGAAACTGCTGAACCACTAAGTTTAAGACGTGGGCTAGGCATGGTATGTGTGTGAGCTTGCCGAGCTCCAAAGCCGCCACCAAGTTACAGCCATTATCAGACACAACCATGCCTGGTTGTAGGTTGAGTGGCGAGAGCCACAGCTCAGTCTGTTCTCTTATCCCCTGCCACAGCTCTGCGGCGGTGTGCTGTTTGTCACCTAAGCAGATCAGCTTAAGCACGGCCTGTTGACGCTTCCCCAATGCAGTGCAACACTGCTTCCAGCTACCAACTGATGGCTGACTGGTGCTGCAAGAGGATAATTCTGATGTGGAAGTGGAGGAGGAGGTGGAGGAGGAGAAGTGGGGGTTGGAGCCACTAACGTAAGTGGTGGCGGAAACCCTGATGGAATTAGGGCCCGCAATCCTTGGCGTCGGTAGCACCTATGCCATCCCAGGGTACGACTTGCTCCCCGCCTCCACAATGTTCACCCAGTGTGCCGTCAGGGAAATGTAGCGTCCCTGGCCGAAAGCACTTGTCCATGTGTCAGTGGTTAAGTGAACCTTCCCAGTAACTGTGTTGGTCAGGGCACGGGTGATGTTATGGGACATATGCTGGTGTAAGGCGGGCATGGCACACCGTTAAAAATAGTGGCGGCCGGGGACTGAGTAACAAGGGACGGCTGCTGACATCAGGCTGCAGAAGGCCTCAGTGTCCACAAGCCTAAATGGCAACATTTCCAGGGCCAGTAATTGGTAAAGTTGCGCATTTAGTGCTATGGCCTGTGGGTCGGTGGTTGAGTATTTGCGCTTGCGTTCAAATGCCTGGGGTAAGGACATTTGTATGCTGCTCTGGGACACGGAAGTCGATGTGGTCGCTGATGGTGCTTGCGAAGGTCCAGGTGCAGGGCGCCTTCAACAGGGGATTGGCCAGCACATAACACAGGGGAAGAGGATGCAGCGGTGTGACCCGCAGACAAAGATTGTGGACCCATGCGTTCGGCCCACTTATTACGGTGCTTTGATGACATGTGGCGGATCATGCTGATGGTGGTGAGGTTGCTAGTGTTCAAGCCCCTGCTCAGTTTTGTATGGCACAGGTTGAAAATTACAATTCTTTTGTCATCCGCACCTTCCTCAAAAAAGCGCCAGACTGCGGAACACCTATTCCTTGGCAAGGGAGATTTCCGCAAGGGTTTGCTCCGGGGAACAGTTGCAGGCCTGTTTAGTGTGGCCCGCCTTCTCCCTTTTGCCACCCCACTGCCTCTCCAGCCTGTTGCGGTGCTGCGGATCCCTCCCCCTCTGTACTGCTGTCCTCGCTCGGCTTGCCACTTTCTCAGGTTGCGTCAGTGACTTCATCGTCCACCACCTCCTCTTCCACTTCCTCACTCTGCTCATCCTCCTGACTTGTTGACCTAACCACTATCTCAGTTATTGACAACTGTGTCTCATCCTCATCATCAACCTCTTGAGACACTAATTGCCATTGACTTATTGACAACTGTGTCTCATCATCATCAGCTACCTCGTGAACACTAATTGCCATTCCCCACTGTCATCTTCTTGTGACTGTGGATGCTAGAGAGTTTAGGAATCAGGGCACAATATCTAATGTCTCTCTTCAAGCGGGATTGTCGAGAGGCCCAAATGAAGGAATGGCACTGAAAAGAGCTCCTTGGAATATCCGAGTGTGGGATCACTTGTTTGGCAAGACTCTCCATGATGGGAGGAAACAGGATCAGGGTGAGGATTGTGTTGACCAGACTCTTGGATACTGAGACTGGACTTGGTGGAAGACAGGGTGGTGCTTAACTGACTAGAAGCATTATCTGCTGCAATCCAACTGACCACCTGGTCGCACTGGTCTGACTTCGAGAGCATTGTCCTGCGCCGCCCTGCAAACTGGGACATGAAGCTAGGGTATCGTGTATCGTGGATGATTGTTTTTCTTGTGCTCTGGCAGCAGGCACAGTTTCAATGCGCCCAGGGCCACGGCCTCTGCGTGCACCATCAGCATCACGGCCACTTTCCTGTCCCTTACTGCTCGCCTTCTTCATATTAAATGGTATATCTGCTTGAAAGTTTGTCACACGTACAGTAATGTAGGATTTGTAAGTGTATGCGCAAAAAAATTAAAAAAGGTATTTGGGATGTGGAAACGTCACACAGGAGATATACCACAGATAATGTCGCTGATGTCACTAGCGGCTAATAAAAAATTACGGGGAATATCACAGGTATTTGAGATGTGGAAACGTTACACAGGAGATGTACCCCAGGTAATGTCACTGTCCGCAGTGGACACCGTCTACGGATAAAGTACACTGGATGTCACTGATATTTTTTGGATGTGCACACGTTACACAGGAGAAATGCCGCAGATAACGTCGCTGATGTCAGCAGCGGCTAATATAAAATTACAGGGAATGTCACAGGTATTTTGGGTATGGAAACGTTACACAGGAGATGTAGCGCAGGTAATGTCACTGTCCGCAGCGGACACCATCTACGGAAAAAGTACACTGGATGTCACAGATATTTTTGGGATGTGCACACATTACACAGGAGATGTAACGCAGATAATGTCGCTGTCTGCAGCGGTCTAACTATTGCACGCTATTGTCACGGCGGGGAGAGGGGGAAACCCCCCACTGTGCGGTGTCAAAGGGTAAAGGGGATCAGCCTGGCCAAAAGAAGTTATAAGGGAGCAGGTCACCTCCTACAACATCCCTAATCCTATCCCTGACTCCTCACCGTATGAGCGGACCCCGATGGTAGGACGACTCATACTCCGGATACCTAAAGACCCTAAGTTGCCCTGGTAATCCCTCACCAAGGAGCAGGGAAGAGACGACCTGTTCATCTCAGTAATGGAGGAACAGGAGTCTCTATCTGAGGCCAGGCTGCAAGGAGAGGGGAACACATACAGCTATAGAGATGGCAGGTAAGCGAGACTAGTAACACACTTAGGCCCCTTTCACACAAGCGAGTTTTCCGCGCGGGTGCAATGCGTGACGTGAACGCATAGCACCCGCACTAAATCCTGACCCATTAATTTCAATGGGTCTGTGTACATGAGCGTTGTTTTTCACGCATCAGTTCTGCGTTGCATGAAAATCGCAGCATGTTCTATATTCTGCGCTTTTCACGCAGCCCTGGCCCCATAGAAGTGAATGGGGCTGCGTGAAAAACGCATTGCATCCGCAAGCAAGTGCGGGTGCGATGCGTTTTTCACTGATGGTTGCTAAGAGATGTTGTTTGTAAACCTTCAGTTTTTCATCACGCGCGTGAAAAACGCACGTTATAATGCATTGCACTCACGCGGAAAAAACGGAACAACTGAACGCAATCGCAGACAAAACTGACTGAACTTGCTTGCAAAATAGTGCGAGTTTCACTGAACGCACCCTGAGCGCATCCAGACCTAATCCGTCACGCTCGTGTGAAAGAGGCCTTACCTGCCACAGACACACTGTCTGGAACCCGTGCACAAGTGCTGGTGTCCACACCAACAAAAAAAGGACACAGCACACACCACAAACCACACAGGAACACAGGACACCCATAGCTGCAATACACGTGAGACACCATAAAAACATCTATGACCACAAGGGTGGCCCTCACTGGACAGATGGAATATGAAGACCAGGAGGATAGCTCCAGCATACACCATGGCCGGAGTACCCCTCAGCTTCAGGCATCCAGCAGAGGATAAATAGCCCAAGCAGCCACACCCACACCCACATAAACCCAGTGTTAACAAAACACTAGGAAGGGAGTTAACCCTTCCAACAGCAGACATGGAAAAGAAGCCACTTAAAGGGGAAGTGCACAAACAAGCATAGAAAGCTACACGTTGCCGCAGGCAACAATATGCATGGCAACCATGTCACGGCAATCACCCAGAAGGCCGAGACACTGCCACCGCATGCACACACAGCAACACGTTGCCGCGGGCAACCGCAAGTGTAGCAACAGTGTCACAGCGCACACCATAGGCCGTGACAGCTATTTAGCGCAGGATGCGCTAAAAATAGATATTGCTGCCACACACAACAGTCCTTAAAAGGACTTTTGGGTCTGTAAAGTTTAAGCAATTTAGTGCAGGTTGCGCTAAAAATATATTGCTGCTGCTACACACAACAATAGTCCTTAAAAGGACTTTTGGGTCTCTGACAAGTTTTTAAATTTACAAAAAAAATAATTCACTCCCTACACTATCTTTCCCTTCTACAGCACAGCTCTCCCTGACTAACACTGAGCCGAACACGTGCTATATAGCATCCGATGGCGTGTTTCGGACAGCCAATCACTGCAATGTCAGTAACCAACATGGCCACGGCATTACAGTGAAGGGCAGCACTTCACGTTTATTGGCTGTGTAGCAGCCAACAACCGTGCAGGGAGGAGACTTGAGCATCGCCCTCGAGCACACGCGGTATTCAAACTGGTTTTCTGCCGAGCATGCTCGATGAAGACTAGTTGCAATGAAGCCATCACGCATTTGATTTTCAAACAGTTTCATTCCATCTTCTACACTCGAAACAATAATGACGCTGCTAGTAAGAGTAATTTTTGTGGTTGAGTAGAAACAGATCAGAGGGATTAAGACTTCAACCATAGCAATCCCTTTTGATGTGTACCAAAAGTATCTCCCGGTATTTAGCTGTCCCCAGGACATAGTGTAGCGCTGAATTATGCAACAACCAAACAGTCAAAAAAATAAGAAATATGAGCAGGTAACAAAAAAGGCAAGAAAATACATCTATCAAGAAACAGGATGGTGATTGTAGTCAGACAAACATATTTTGGGGATGATATGGTGAACAGAAGATTGAACAAACAGACAATAACTGACCCGGACCCTGGCTTTCCCTGAATTTTTCCCTAGATCTGTCCCTAAACACTGGCCCTATGTAAGATCCTCACCTGTCTCGCACTCCGGTGTGACCAAAAAGGGTCCTCGTGGAGCTGTGGGACAGGTTACGCGTGTCTCCATTGATACACCAGCTCCAACCCCTTTGCGAACTGACGCGGGGATACGTTCACATGTGCGCCTGAGGGGAAGACCGCATAGCTTTCGGGGACAGCTTGGCCGGGCTACTGGCAGTACGCTGTGGCCGAGCTTGTCTCCGGTGCCTATTGCGGATTCCATTCCGGTGTCCATGTCGACGCGCTCGCGCACTCTCACAGAGCCTGTCGTGCATCCGCATTTACGTTCGAAAACAGGTTCGCGCTTCTTAGGCGCTTCGCCGACCAGCAAAGGGAATAGCACCTGGCCGCAAGTTCCAAGCAGATTATGGGGCCGGCATTGGTCTAATTGACTAATGACTGATCAAAGCCTTGTACACAGGTGTAGGGCAGGATCATGACCTATAGGGAGTGGACACTTGCCGTCCTGGGATTTGTTAGCAGGCACATAAAAGGTGGCCTCCCAGGTCGGTCAGTGCCCACTGTTATCCTTCCTTATCCAGGTGCAGGTCAGTACTGCTAGCTACTGACTGAAGTTTGCTGGGACTCCGTCCGTTCCAGTCGGACCCAGGACCCGGGACTTTCTATGACGCATCCGTTTACCTGGCAAGTTGCACAGAGACTTATGCACGGATCGGGACTACTCCTGGCTTTCCTTTGTTTTTTGTTTGCCTGATATTTGCCCAGTGAAGTTTACCTGGACTTTGTTTATTTTGTTAATAAACACCTTTGACTTCATCCTCACTGGTCTGTTTCGTTGGTGCCTTGCATTACACCCTAACACCTGAACTACTAACATCACTATCCCTATAGATATTCATAATGAAAACTCTAATCTGCAATACTGACCCTGATATGAACAACAGTAGGGCATTAGAACCCAGGGACAAGAAAAAGAAACAAAGAAGACCTTAACTACAGCAAATATACAAGGAGTAGACTTCGACGGGGAATGTGGATATGAACAAACAGAGCACAAGAACTGGAACTACAGAAAACCACTGGAATCAAAACACCACTGCACTAGGAACTCAGTCAAGACTGGAACCAGAAGTTTTAAAAGCCGGCCAATCAAGTAAGTCTTTGCAAATGGGCCAGAAGCTCCAATCAGTGGTCATGTGACCTCAATGACGGCTCAGCTGTAAGGCAGTTGCCCAGCAAGTACTGCGGTCACACACTAACATGATAAAACAATAGGAGAACTCCTACTCCATAAGAAAATTATACTCAGTGCACTTCCTTTATAGATAAACCCAGAAACCTATAAACTAGAGGGATGCATAGGGTATATACACATTGCAATTATTTGTATTGCTCCAAAGCACAGTTGCAAATAGCCTTAATTGTCTCCAAGGATGCAGACTACAAAAAAGTCATGAGTGTAGTCTGATCTTGTAGTCATTTTATATGGTCCTTTTAAATGGTCGATGTAAAGAGACAGAAGAGAGGAAAAATACAGGGTCACCATCTGGAATTACTGCCAGTAAACTCTAAATCTGGTATATATCTTCCTTCATCACTCCGGATACTAAATCCAAGGTTACCTCTAGGTGCCCTCCAGAGCCCGCTAAGTGGTCAGTTAAACTTGGCATCTAGGGACCCAGGTTACATCTTCAGAGTAAGGTGGCATAAAACAAGTGTGAGCAGCCATTCCAGTGCCGGGTATATGCTGTTCGCTCTTGCAGCCATTGTTTTTTTTGCTCCTGGTGACACGGGGAACAACTCCGGCGTAGAAACGCGTTAAGCAGCTAATCCATTCATAGGCAGATAGTGTTTTGTGGATTTTAAGCACTAGATCATTCAATCCACTTGTAGATAGTGCTACGTTCACCGAATGGAATTTTAGGCAGATAGCACTAATAACTGGAGCTTGCACTGCTATATAAAAAAACATAACGATGCGCTAAGACACCGGTCCATAGAGCATCATCTGCGTGTACCTGGCCGCTATATTATTATAGGTGGCTGTCAGGGGTGCACCACCAATGAGGCCAGGTGAGGCGATCGCCTCAGACAGCACCAGGCAGGGGCAAGAGAGGGGTAGCCGAAGGGCCATGGGCTGAAGGGAAGGGGTTAGGTTAGCAGTGGGGAGGGAGGGGCGCCATTTCAGTTTTCGCCTCAGGCAGCAGAAAGGCTAGGTGTACCTCTGGCGGCTGTAGTCACTGAAATCTAGGTATCTTCCGGGCAGCTGAGGCTTCCATACAGTGGATATACTTTGGCTGACACTCTGTTACCAAAATCTGAGTATTTGGTGGGGTGTAGTTTGATTGAGGGCTATATTTGATCGGCCCTTAGTCTGTCTGTGGCACAATTTGTGGGTACCACTGCCCCAGTTGTTACCGTAGGTTCACTAATAAAGAGATTTTTTTATTTAATTTTAACGTTCTTTATCAGGCTGGGATTATATGGCATAAAACAAGTGTGAGCAGACCTATCTGATGGCGGGGAGTAGCAGGAGAGAAGTACAAGCCAGCGTGTAAACGAGAAAAGTTACTGGGAGCAGGAGGTTCATCCAGAGACAAGCCAAAGTCAGTAAGTAAGGTTCAACAAAAATGCAGTAACGTTTTGAGAACAGAGAACTAACAGCAGCCAGGAACAAAATCACAGGCAAAAGAAGACAAACCGACAATACCAGCCTTAAATCCCCTGCCCAGCTCTGGGATTGCATGTGCGAATGTGCCGCGTCTTCTTACTAATTTATCAAAAGTAAAAGAGGGAGCAGGGGAATGGAGAAAGATATGACTGCAGGGTCAGATTGCACTAGGGAGTGAGCTTGGAGTCTGAATACATAAAACGGTAGGAGATTTTTATCCAAGGCTATGTTGCTTCATATTTTTTATCCTGTATGTACAGTATTTGATAACTTTAATTCAGAAGTGAAAGATTTATCTCTTGGCTCTAATTAATAATGCAAATAATAATAAGAAATAATTATCACGATCGTATAAACTTACACGTATCTGAGCTTTGTCATCTGTGAAGGCAAGAAACATACTCTATGAGTGGAGGTGCTCTGTAACCATGGAGACCATATGGACTATATGTACATATTGTTCAATCTCATCTTATTACTGCCATCAAGGACAACATCATATTCTGTAAGACACGACTAATGGGTGCATCTTAGAACATCTGGTTAGTAGAGGTCAGAGGATCTCCATCTGTCAGCTGAGAAAAGTCTCACACCTATACACCGCCAAACTATTTGTGACAGGAAACTGATGTAAATGAAGAGCATGAGCTTTTCCAGAGATTTTAACTAATTGAACAATTTGTGGTTAAAGCTGAGAAATATGGGAGACGGTACAGAGCCGTCTACATCTACAGAGAGTCAAAGAGAAGAGGTAGCTCATGTCATCACTGCGTTAGACACTGTAGTGAGTAGGACTAATAGAACCGCGACTTAGGCCTCTTTCACACTTGCGTTGTCCGGATCCGGCGTGTACTCCACTTGCCGGAATTACACTCCGGATCCGGAAAAACGCAAGTGTACTGAAAGCATTTGAAGACGGAACCGTCTTCCAAATGCTTTCAGTGTTACTATGGCACCCAGGACGCTATTAAAGTCCTGGTTGCCATAGTAGGAGCGGGGAGCGGGGGAGCGGTATACTTACAGTCCGTGCGGCTCCCGGGGCGCTCCAGAATGACGTCAGAGCGCCCCATGCGCATGGATGACGTGATCCATGCGATCACGTGATCCATGCGCTTGGGGCGCCCTGACGTCACTCTGGAGCGCCCGGGGAGCCGCACGGACGGTAAGTACACTGCTCCCCCGCTCCCCACTACACTTACCATGGCTGTCAGGACTTTAGCGTCCCGGCAGCCATGGTAACCATTCAGAAAAAGCTAAATGTCGGCTCCGGCAATGCGCCGAAACGACGTTTAGCTTAAGGCCGGATCCGGATCAATGCCTTCCAATGGGCATTAATTCCGGATCCGGCCTTGCGGCAAGTGTTCCGGATTTTTGGCCGGAGCAAAAAGCGCAGCATGCTGCGGTATTTTCTCCGGCCAACAAACGTTCCGTACCGGAACTGAAGACATCCTGATGCATCCTGAACGGATTACTCTCCATTCAGAATGCATTAGGATAATC
The DNA here is from genome assembly GCF_905171765.1 of Bufo bufo. Classification (NCBI taxonomy): domain Eukaryota; kingdom Metazoa; phylum Chordata; class Amphibia; order Anura; family Bufonidae; genus Bufo; species Bufo bufo. The sequence continues at coordinate 213,525,977 of NC_053396.1, read as the reverse complement.
CTGATCAGGATTCTTCCGGCATAGAGCCCCGACGACGGAACTCTATGCCGGAAGACAATAACGCAGGTGTGAAAGAGCCCTTAGAAGTACTTAGAACTGAACCTACTTTCACACTCGCATTTTGGCTTTCCGTTTGTGAGATCCATTCGGATCAGTTTGCATTCTAATAAATTCTTAATGGAAAAGGATCCGCTCAGAATGCATCAGTTTGCATCAGTTCAGTCTCCATTACGCTTTGGAGGCTGCTTGCAGCGTTTTGGTGTCCGTCTGATGAAACTGAGCCAAACGGATGCGTCCTGGCACACAATGCAAGTCAATGGGAACGGATCTGTTTTCACTCACACAATCTGGCACAATAGAAAACGGATCCGTCCTCCATTGACTTTCAATGGTGTTCAAGATGGATCCGTCTTGGCTATGTTAAAGATAATACAAACGGATCAGTTCTGAACGGACGCAGATGGTTGTATTATCTGAACGGATCCGTTCATGACGGATCCGCACAAAACGCAAATGTGAAAGTAGCCTTAGTGTGAAGAGAGCCCAAAGCTTGGTTGCTCAAAGGTCTAAGGAATCTTTACTAACTACTAAACCTAAACCATCCTTAAAGGATAAACCTATCATTTTGTTACTAATTACAGGGCAGAGTTCTCTCAGATGCATTTATGTGGCGTGCCAGAACCGCAGGGGCTACACGCGAGGTACACGGTGGGCTGATGAGGGGCCAGTAATAATACAGTTCATCGTGTTACTCACGGTTAGCAGAAAGCCTCCCTGGGCCAGCAGCACAGTGATGAGGAAGACAGCACGAAATCCTCCGGGGCACGCTCGGTGGTAGGGAAGCGCCAGCCTAGATGGAGGTTGAGGTGTCCTTGATGGCAGTGGTGTTTAGGGTGCTTGTGGCGGCTGGGTCCCTTGGTGGAATTTGTCGTGACGCCAGTACCGTTAATGGTGGTACAACCAGTTGTAATGAAATTGAAGAATGAAGTAGACAGTGGTAGGATACAACTCACAACTTTTACTGAAGTTGGTTCCAGTTGCGGCATATACATCCAGACAGAATACAGTCTTTTGTTCTTTAGAGGAATTCTGTTGATCCACTGTTGATAGGTTTGGCTGGGTTTTAACTTCGCTTCAAGGTCCCTTTTAAACCAGTGTAATTTGGTGAGGTTGCCTGTAATACTTATTCGTATGCTTAGTCCTATTGTTTCTGTATCTTCCAAGCCCTGAACAGGTAGCTAATCTGTATTCTTCAATGTATGGTGAGGCTGCCTGTAGCTAGATTGTCCTCCACCATGTGCAAAGGTGCCCATTAAGCCTTAGGTAGTGGCTGTTATCACCGATGTCTCTCTTTTAGCTTGGTTTTCTTCCAGGGACGCAAACACTATCCTCTGGTTGTAGGTTATAAAAGAACTAAGAGGATCACAGGAGGAAAACGCTCTCCTGTCCCTCATACCTTGGCTCTACCTCATTGCTGCATCAGACCTCACCCACTACTCTGTGGTGTGTAGCCTCAGCTTAACAACTGACTCGGGCCCTCTCAACAACCACTTTCTACTCTCTCCTACACTAGGCCTGACCTAAGTATTTATATGGACTAAGTGCTATCTCCATCTAGTGGTGGGATGTATAAATTGCACCTAACCAGCCTATGAACAGGGATTCAACAGATGATGTAATGCAAATGACATGCAATATGGTTACATTCATTTTGCAGTTCCCACGTGTCCTGAGTGGGACGCTGCCTTTTATACCTGTTTTCCATTATGAAGAGGAGTGGAGAAAGGTTAATTTGCAGAATGTGCGATATGTTTCTAGAAAGGCATCCACCCTAGCCCAAAAAATATCTCCTATCCTTTGTCTTGATAAATCTCAGTCTTATGCCTCATTCACACAGTCAGTGTTCGGTCAGTAATTTCCATCAGTGATTTTGAGCCAAAACCAGGTGCGGGTCAAAAACACAGAACAGGTGCAGATCTTTCCATTATACCCTATATACCCTATAGTCGCACAGACTGTGGAGGCTTCAATCCTGGTTTTTGCTCACAATCACTGGTGGAAATCCCTGACCAAAACATTGACGTGTGAATGAGGCTTAAACCAGTGAAGCTTCCTTGTTTGGGTAGTTTTAAAGGGTAACTGTCATGTTTTCATAAAAAAAAATATATATTTTAGCAAATGTTAGTGCTGCAGCAGCATTTTGCTAAAATTATCATTGATGGCCTGCTGTTGACCCTCAAAAACATTAGGCGCAATGGCCTGCCGATCTGACCATCTAAAACATTATGGGCGGTGGCCTGCTGCCGATTTGGTGACTCTAGTTAACCTGGGGTCGATGGCACATCCCCGTGACGGCGACGATCTATTCAGATAGACGCCCTATCAACTGTCCATTTAATAGTCAGCTCAAAACAAACTGCTACCACATCCAAGGAAGGCAAGCAGGGGGCGCACAAATTTCTCCTGACTCTGGGAGGTTTTGACGATAAATAACAATACAGGACTCTTAAGATGTGCTGTTATTGGAATTAGCAATACATAATTACAGGGAATGTCACTGCGGTATTTTGGATAAGGAAACGTTATACAGGAGAGGCCCTGCTGCCGCTTTGTTGACTCTAGATAACTTCTGCCTGACCGCACGTCCACGATCCATTTTGATATCTTCCCTATCAACTTTCGATGTTCTTTTATGCGCCTAACATGGTGACCACGGGTAATGGTGAATCATTGGTCAATTTCGGAGAGGACGCCTGAGAAACGAATACGGCTACCATTTCAAAGCAAGGCAGCATGAGTTGCGGGCCTGCTGTTGAGCTGACCCTGTAAAAGATTTTAGGTTTGGGCCTGCACGTGAGGTGACCCTGTAAAAGATTTTAGGTTTCGGCCTGCAGGTGAGCTAACCATGTAAAAGATTTTGGGTTTGGGCTTGCAGGTGAGTTTACCCTGCAAAAGATTTTAGATTTGTCCCTGCAGGTGAGCCTTTTTAAGATTTGATTTTCGGTCCTGCTGGTGAGCTGTGGTGGAACCGACAAACCCAACTTCATTTTGATGGCTGCATTATTCTGCAGGTGCCCATCATACAGCTCTAAAAATGCCTTTGCCATCTGTATCTTTATAATCAATCTGTGACCTTAGTCTTGTAAAAGATTTTGGGTTTGGGCCTGCAGGTGAGCTGACCCTGAGAAAGATTTTCGGTTTGGGCCTGCAGGTGAGCTGACCCTTTTAAAGATTAGATTTGTGGTCCTGCTGGTGAGCTGCGGTGGAACCGACAAACCCAACTTTATTTTGATGGCTGCATTATTCTGCAGGCGCCCGTCATACAGCTCTAAAGATGCCTTTGCCATCTGCATCTTTATAATCAATCTGTGGCCTTAGTCTTTCATCCAGACATTGTGCCACTATGTGTCCTCCTCATCCTGCCATCTCCACAGTATGTCACCTTGCCACTCATTTTCATCACCATGCTTCTGCTGATGCAGACTGATAACCAGGCCCACAATGTAAGTCATTTTTTACATCCACATTTGAAATAAAAAATAAATTTTAGATGAAAAATAGAAAAAAAAACATTACTTCCTGTAGATTTACTTGTATATGAAGTGTAATTGCAGCAAAAAATTACAAGGAAGAGGCACTCCTATACAACCTGTATATCACATAAAGGAGGGCCTCATTCACATTGAGTTGCGGGCCTGCAGGTGAGCTGACCCAGTGAAAGATTTTAGGTAGGTTTGGGCCTGTAGGTGAGCTGACCCTCCCTGAAGAGGGACATGAGGAGATCTTGTGCACTGATTCCCAAACTCCTCAGCATCCACAGTCAGAAGAAGATGAGGGTGGGGAATGGCAATTAGTGTTTAATGAGGTGGATGATGCGGATGCGACACAGTTGTCAATAAGTGAGGATCTTGTTTGGTCAATAACACAAGTCAGGAGGATGACCCGAGTGAGGAAGTGCAAGAGCGGTTGCTGGACGATGACATCACTGACCCAACCTGGGTAGGTGGCAAGCCAAGCTAGGACAGCAGTACAGAGGGGAGAAGGCGGGCCACACCAAATAGGCCTGCGTACAGTTGCCCTTAACCCAGGCCTTTGAACAAAAGCGCATATACCCAGCCACCCACCCACAGGCCATAGCACTTAATGCACACCTTTAAAACTAGGTGGCCCAAGAAATGTTGCCATTTAGGCCTGTGGACACTGAGGCTTTCCTCAGCCTCATGGCGGCAGCCTTCCTCCGTTACTCAGTCCCCAGCCACCACTATTTATCTTGGTGTGCCAGCCCCGCATTACACCATCAATTGTCTCCCGTAACATCACCCGTGCCCTGACCAACGCAGTTATTATGAAGTTACACTTAACAACTGACACATGGGCAAGTGCTTTTGGCCAGGGACGCTACATGTCCTTGACGGCACACTGGGTGCACCTTGTGGAGGCCGGGAGCAAGTCATACCCTGGGATGGCACAGGTGCTACCAACGCCAAGGATTGCGGGCCCACTTCCCATCAGGATTTTCACCACCACCACCATCTACATTAGTTTAAGCAAACCCCCCTTCTCCTACTCCTACTCCATTTCTACTTCAGAATTATCATCTTTCAGCCCCAGTCAGCCATCAGTCAGTAGCTGGAAGCAGTGTAGCATAGCAGTCGGGAGGCGGCAACAGGCCATGCTGAAATTATTTTGCTTAGGTGAAAAACAGCACACCACTGCAGAGCTGTGACAGGGTGTAAGGGACCAGACTGAGCTGTGGCTCTCGCCACTCAACCTACAGCCAGGCATGGCTGTTTGTTGTGTCTGATAATGGCCATAACTTGTTGGCAGCTTTTCAGCTCGGCAAGCTCACACACATGGCAATCATACAGCTTATATGTCCCACGCACAACAAACACGTATACATTAATATAAATAAAAACATAACACACTAGAGTGGAGGTAAACCAATGGGATGGCCTGTTAATTAACTTCAAAATAACCAAAACATATTTTTAAACCCTAAACCATAAAAACAATAATTTTAAACCATAAAAACAATACAATAAATATCAACAATAATACAAACAAAAACAATAATAATAATAATAGAACAAAATTTAATTGCGCAAAAATTTGAACCTGAGAACGCTGGTGGCAGAGCACGTAGTTCCTTGGCCAACCAAGCCGGGTAGGTTATGGGAAAAGCACAGCAGTTCCAACAGAGGGAGGACAACACTCTCCAAGGCTGTGCCAGTGTCCTCAGTGATCTCTCTGTGCCTTACAACTAGTGGGTGTCCAAGCTGGACGCGTGACACAAACTGGTGCTCTACGCCTTGGAGGTGCTGGCCTGCCCTGCCGCCAGCGTTTTGTCAGAGTGGGTATTTGTTGCTGCTGGGGGCATAATAACTGATAAGAGCATCTGTCAACTGAAAATGCTGACAGGTCGACTCTTATAAAAATGAACCAGGCCTGGATTTCCCCTGACTTCTCTACTCCACCAGATGAAAGTGGCTGAACATAAAGGCAATTTAAATGTGGTGTTTTTAATGTACTGAATACACTGTATTCCCATGCACCTCTACCACCACAAAAAAGGTTATATGGTTCAATCTTCCTTTTCTCATCCTTCTTCTCATCATCCAGCATATCAACATGCATTTTAGGCAGTCCTCGCTCATAATGATTTGTAGAGTCAGTTCACCTGCAGGCCCTCACACATGATTGATAGGGTCAACTCACCTGCAGGCTCTCACATATAGTGTTTTAGAAGGTCAGCTCACCTGTAGGCCCTCACATAAAATGTTTTAGAAGGTCAGCTCACCTGCAGGCCCTCACATAAAATGTTTTAGAAGGTCAGCTCACCTGCAGGCCCTCCCATATAATGTTTTAGAAGGTCAGCTCACCTGCAGGCCCTCACATATAATGTTTTAGAAGGTCAGCTCACCTGCAGGCCCTCACACATGATTGGTAGGGTCAGCTCACCTGCAGGCCCTCACACATGATTGGTAGGGTCAGCTCACCTGCAGGTCCTCACACATGATTGGTAGGGTCAGCTCACCTGCAGGCCCTCACATATGATTAGTAGGGTCAACTCACCTGCAGGCCCTCACATATAATGTTTTAAAAGGTCAGCTCACCTGTAGGCCCTCCCATATAATGTTTTAGAAGGTCAGCTCACCTGCAGGCCCTCACATTTAATTATTTTTTAGGGTCAGCTCACCTGCAGGCCCGCACATATAATAATTTGTAGGGTCAGCTCACCTACAAGCCCTCACATCTAATGTTTTAGAGGGTGAGCTCAACCGTAAGGCCCTCAATGTAATGTTTTAGAGGGTCAGCTGACCGGAAAGGACTAGAAAAGAAGATTTTTTAAGGTTAGCTTACCGGAAGGCCATTTCAAATAATGTTTTTGATTGTTAAAGCACCTGTAGGCCCTCTGCTACATTATTTTACTCAGTTTCATTGCGCACAGGACCTGGGACTCTGCTTGCACCATCAGCAACACGGCCACTTACACGGCCCGTACATGCCGCCTTCATAATATCAAATGTTATATAAGCTTCAAAGTATGTCACACGTACAATAGTGTAGGATTTGTAAGTGTATGTGCAAATAAAGAAAAATTGCTTTTTGGGATGCGCACACTATGGACATTAGATTAGGCCCATATTTGTTAAATTATACCTAAAGAAACCCTTTTTCGGATGGAGTACTGTATATGTCACGGATGTGTATTAAACGCACACACTATAGACAATAAATGTGGAGCTGATTATTTGAATTTACGCAAAAAAACACAGTCTGCGGATGATGTACAGTATGTCAATAATAGGTATTAAATAAAAATATCTTGCTGCTGTCGAACACACACACAGTAGTCCTTAAAAGGACTTTGGGGTCTTTGAAAAGCTTTTGTTAGCTTTTTTGAATTTTTTCAAATATTTGCACCATACAAACACAAAGGGTATTGCAGTGCAGATGTGACAATTAACGTCAGACAACGCTGACATAAAAATTGTGGATATATTATGAGAAAAAACATGTTTTCTGTATTTGATATATTTTGTCAAAATCTGAACCTGACAACCACCAAAGGTATTGAATTGCAGATGACTCAATTCAGGGATTACACCATAGGCAGCAAAAATATGTTAAGATTATGGAAAATAATTATGAAATTATGAAATCATTATGAAAACTAATAATTAGTTTTCTGTATTTAAATTTTTGGCCTACATAAGGCGCTGACAACCAGCAAATGCTTTGAAATACAGATCACACAATTAGGCCTCATGCACACGACCGTTGTTTTATTCCTTGTCCTTTGTTCCGTTTTTCGTGATTTTCTGCGGACCAGTTGACTTTCAATAGGTCGGTTAAAAACTCGGCTAATGCACCGTTTGTCATCCGTATCCGTGATCCGTGGTTCCAGTCTGTCAAAAAAATATAACCTGTCCTATTTTTTTCACGGAAAACGGTTCGCGGACCCATTCAAGTCAATAGGACCGTGAAAAAACGCGGATGCACACATGATTGTCATTTCCTATTATGTCCATGGCAAACTTGACTTAGACTTTTTTATACTTTCCTTTATGTCTGGTGATTCTCCAAAAATAATGGAAGACACACGGAAACAAAAACGGAAACGGATCATGGAACTCCATTTTGCGGAACGGAACACAACAACGGTCGTGTGCATGAGGCCTTAACGCATTACACCGTAGACAGCAAAAATGTAGTCAGATTCAGGGTAAAAATACTTTTTTCTGTATTTAAAGTTTTGGCCTGGATATGGCCCTGGAAACCTTTATTTTTGTCCTGGATGAGGCCCTGACAACCAGCAAATGCTATGAAATGCAGATCACACAATTAACACATTACACCATAGACAGCAAAAATGTGGTCAGATTCTGGGAAATATGTATATATATTTTTTTTCATTTTTTCCCAATATATGGCCCTGAAAACCACAGACAGTGTTCAAATGCAGAGCACTGAGATTAACGGATTAAACCTCAGACAGCAAAAATGTGGTCAGATTCTGGGAAATATATGTAAATTTTAAAAAAATAAAATAAAAAAAAGTGCAACTTTGCACTTTCAAATTGCTGCCAACACACACAATAGTCCTTAAAAGGACTTTTGGGTCTTTGACACGTCTTTAAAATGAGTCATTTGCGATCAAGTTCTCCCTACACTCTCTGCCCCTTCCTAACAGCAGCTCTTCCTGACTCACAATGAGCCGAACCCGTGTGACCGGGAGCTATATGGCACTCGATGGCGCGTTCCGGCCAGCCAATCACTGTAATGGCAGTAGAAAACATGGCTACTGGCATTACAGTGCTGGCAGTACTCACCTGCACGTTTATTGGCTGCTTAGCAGGCCCCAAGCGTGCGGGGAGGAGACTCGAGCATTGCGCTCGAGCACATGTTAGGGCCATGTGTCAAGCATAGCGATGCTCGAGCCGAACAGGTACTCGGCCGAGCATGCTCGCTCATCACTAGTATACATTTCTAGCTCTAATAAACTAGCAAATGAAAAAAAATATGACAGTTACCCTTTAAATGTGGACACACAATATGTATCTGTTGTGCACATGCGAACGGCACAAACCATCCAATCCACGGCCACACATTGAGTTTTCAAAGATGCACAATATTGACAGTAAATTGCAATTCCTCTTTTGCTGTTTGGCATAACCTGCGTTTCATGTCATCTGCAATACGTGGGTTGCGCTGCTAATTAAATCAAAACCTGAATCAGAAAAGATATTTCAGATATTCCACATATAAAAAATAGAAATCTTTCAGCAGCCACCTTCTATGTTACCACAGTACATGGTGGAGATGTTTCTTCACTAGTGTTTCAGGGGATTGAGCAGATTAATGCTCCCTACAGGGGAGGTCTTTGGAGTTTGAAAAAAATATATGATTTAGGTCTCTTTCACACTACCGTTTTATTTTTTTTCTGTTTTGCGGGCCGTTTTTTGCGTTCCGTCTACGGTCCGTATACGGAACCATTCATTTCAATGGTTCCGCAAAAAAAAACGGAATGTACTCCGTTTCCGTATTTCCGTTTTTCCGTTCCGTTGAAAGATAAGACATGTCCTATTATTGCCCGCAAATCACGTTCAGTGGCTCCATTCAAGTCAATGAGTCCGCAAAAAAAAAAACGGAACACATACGGAAATGCATCCGTATGTCTTCCGTATCCGTTCCATTTTTGCGGAACCATCTATTGAAAATGTAATTACTGTATACTGTATATGCCATACGGAAAAACGGAACGGAAAAACTGAACGGAAACGGAAACGCAACGGATCCGTGAAAAATGGACCGCAAAACACTGAAATAGCCATACGGTAGTGTGAAAGAGGCCTTAATGATACACTAATAGGGTCCATTCACACGTCCGTAATTTGAATCCGCATTTTCTGGATATGCATCCGCATTTTCGGGATCCGCATCCGCATTTTAAGGGATCCCCATCCGTTTTTTCGGGATCCACATCCGTTTTTTTCAGGATCCGTATTTTCAGAATCCGCAATTCCGTTCCTGAAAAAAAATAGAACATGTCCTATTCTTGTCCGCAATTGCGGACCAGAAAAGGCAATTTCTATTATAGTGTCTGTGATGTGCGGTCCGCAAATTGCGGATCGCATATTGCAGGTGTTCGTGTTTTGCGGATCCGCAAAACACTTACGGATGCATGAATGGACCCTTAATCAGTTTTCACACCAAAATGATGTAATCTGTTCTTGTAGTAACATCATGATTTTGTACGTTTTTAAATTTCTGCCGTTTGTGCGTTTGAATATTATGTAAAAGCAATTTTTAATGAGTGTTCGCATCTGTGGGCACCAACATAGGGCCAGATTTATCCTCAGCTCAAGTCAAAATAATGGAGTGAAAAATCGCTAAAACTGTGCAAAAATGTGAGACTTTTATTGGCTCTGCGCTATGCTCGCCAGTTTTCTGAAAGTGGGCGTGTTTTCTTATGTATTTGTGTTGCAGCCAATGGCATTGGGAACATTTCATGGGTAGAGGGAAAAATGGATCGAATTCATTTTCAGCAAATTCTGGAAGCAAACATAACACCAACTATAATAATGCTGAAGTGTAAAGGGAGTGTCTTCTACAGATGGGTGGTCCTAAACACACCTCAAAGTCCACAATGGACTACCTCAAAAGGCACAAGCTGAAGGTTTTACCGTCACCCTCCCAGTCCCCTGATCTGAACATCATTGAAAATCTGTGGATAGACCTGAAAAAACGCTGTGCATGCAAGATGGTCCAGGCATCTAACAGAACAGGAAGACTTTTGCAAGGAAGAATGGATGAAAATCTCTGAAACAAGAACCGAAAGACTCTTGGTTGGTTACAAAAAGTGATTACAAGCTGTGATAGTTGACAAAGAGGTGCTACTAGACACTGACCAAACCAGGGTGCTCAAAGTTTTGCTTCCTACTCTTTTACTTTTATGTTATTTTGAAAATGTAAAAGTTGAAAATAAAAAACATTTTGCTTAAAATACAAATGGAATGTGTCAACTGATCATTTCATCTTCAACTTGCATAGGCTACTTTCACACTAGTTATTTTGCTGGATCCGGCAGGGTCCAGCAAAAGCGCTTCCGTTACTGATAATACGTTTGAACGGATCCGGTTGTATTATCTTCAACATATTTTTAACGGATCCGTCATTAACTCCATTGAAAGTCAATGGGGAACGGATCCGTTTTCTATTGTGGCAGATTGTGCCAGAGAAAACGGATCTGCCCCCCTTGACTTGCATTGGGGTCGTGACGGATCCTTTTTTCTCCGCATCCCCAGGACGGAAAGCAATATACAACATGTTGCGGTTTGCTCTCCGGTCTGGGAACGCAACTAAACGGAACGGAAAGCATTTTGGAGCATTCCGTTCTGTTCAGTTCAGTTTTGTCCCCATTGACGATGAAAGGGGACAAAGCTGAGGTGATTTTTTCCGGTACTGAGCCCCTATAACGGATCTCAATACCGGAAAACACTAACGCCAGTGTGAAAGTAGCCTTAACTGTTCACAGTAACAGTAATTTTTACCAGGGGGGCCCAAACCTTTGCATGCCACCGTAGATAAATAGATATGTGATAGATAGATAGATAGATAATAACTAGATAGATAGATAGATAGATGATAACTCGATAGATAGATAATAACTAGATAGATAGATAGATAGATAGATAGATGATAACTAGATAGATAGATAGACAGACAGACAGACAGCTTGGCGGGTGGATAGCCAGCCTGCTAAATACACTGATCAGCATGTTACTTTTTGGTCAGACTATTTTTGCCCCGCTCTTCTCACAGCCAAAGTCAATTTATTAATGTAATTAAAATAGAGTTGTCTCGTGCTGCCAAGGCCGACTATATGAATAGAATATCAATTCCCCGGATTACAGAGTAGGATTTGCGGCTGCCACAGACTACAGCTGCAGAACTGGGCACAGCTGAACTTCCTGCTCTTCAATCTACAGACTGCAGCCGCAGCCACTACTACTCTCATTATCATGGAAATCAACCTGATGACATCTAATACAGGCCTCATTCATATGCAGTGATTTGATTTATACATGATACATTAAAGGGGTTTTCCAATATCATAAACAGCCCCCTCATGTGCCAGGCCCCTCAGATGGAATATACTTACTTTAATTTAAGGGTATTTACATCAAAATCAGGTTTGCATATGTTCCTCCCACTTGTTAAGGAACCAAAAGTAATGGGACAGAATAATAATTATAAATCAAACTTTCACTTTTTAATACTTGGTTGCAAATCCTTTGCAGTCAATTACAGCCTGAAGTCTGGAACACATAGACATCACCAGTCGCTGGGTTTCATCCCTGGTGATGCTCTGGCAGGCCTCTACTGCAACTGTCTTCAGTTCCTGCTTGTTCTTGGGGCATTTTCCCTTCAGTTTTGTCTTCAGCAAGTGAAATGCATGCTCAATCGGATTCAGGTCCGGGGATTGACTTTACCATTGCATAACATTCCACTTCTTACCCTTAAAAAACTTTTTTGTTGTTTTTGCAGTATGCTTTCGGTCATTGTCCATCTGCTGTCACGGTCATATTGTTGTTTGACCGTGATGCGGTTGCCGTGCAGACTCGTTGCTGGTGGCAACGTGTAGTTTTTGGTTTGCACGTGCAATTCCCCTTTAAGCAGAGATATAATGATCCCAACTCTTTGATTCTCATCACCAGATGACATTGGCCGCAGATGAAAATACAGCCTGCAGGACTCCCTGAACTGAATAAAGTCATCCCCACCCCCTGAGAACCTATCAGGGAGAGCGACTTTAGGCTCTAAGCAGACCTGATTTCCTCCAACGGCGCCAGACGCCAGAGCATTCTGACACCGTGCAACAGAACTGCGGAGATCAGCAACCTCCAGCGATAATACCTGCTAGGGAGAAAAGGGTCACCTCCTAGCGATCCCTAAAAGCTTTCCTTAAACTGCTGTGCCCATGTGCATACCCTTATGGTGGATGGCAATTTGGAGTTAGAGATCTCTAAGATTCTCGACTCACGTGTTCTTCGGGGTTCCCTCCAGTATCTGGTGCACTGGAAGGGATACGGTCCCGAGGAAAGAATGTGGGTTCCAGCTACTGATGTCAGTGGTAGCCGCCTGATGAGGGCCTTTCACAGGGCACACCCGGATAAAGTTAGTCCGGGGTGTCCGGAGGTCACCCGTAGAAGGGGGGGTACTGTCACGCCTTGCCCTGTGAATGTGCGGAGGTCTGTCAGACTGGCTGCACATGTCTGACTTCTCTGTTTGTTTTGATTTGGGTTTTAGCTAGATCCACCTTGCCTCAGGTGTACTGGGTTTCATTGTTAGTGAGGCTATTTATCCCTCCTTCCCCCAGTGGCCTGTGCGGGTTATAGTTCTTTAGTGGGAGCTCTGGATGTGTGGTGGATTGTCTGCTCCAGCTCTGCTCAAGATAAGTCCTCTCCATTATTTCCCTTTGTGTGTTTTATCTAGGCCTCTATGGAGACGCTTGCTTCCTCCTGATTTGAAGAAGCAGGTTGCCTCTTCCCTTTTCCTTGCTGCTTAGGGTTTGCCCAGGGCGTTTAGGTTTAGGCACGAGGGCATGTGCATATCCACCATAAGGGTATGCACATGGGCACAGCATTTTAAGGAAAGCGTTTAGGGATCGCTAGGAGGTGACCCTTTTCTCCCTAGCTTTTGGGCCTAGTCGTTTGTTCTGTTTGTTTTCCTGTGTTTAGTTATTTCCCTGCTTACCTACCTATTGTGACATCTTCACTGTAAAGCGCCGTCCAATGAGTTCTGAAGCATTTGGCTGAATATGAGCAGATAATATTGCCCGAAACACTTCAGAATTCATCCTGCTGCTTTTGTCAGCAGTCACATCATCAATAAATACAAGAGAACCAGTTCCATTGGCAGCCATACATGCCCACGCCATGACACTACCACCACCATGCTTCGCTGATGAGGTGGTATGCTTAGGATCATGAGCAGTTCTTTTCCTTCTCCATACTCTTCTCTTCCCATCACTCTGGTACAAGTTGATCTTGGTCTCATCTGTTCATAGGATGTTGTTCCAGAACTGTGAAGGCTTTTTTAGATGTCGTTTGGCAAACTCTAATCTGACCTTCCTGTTTTTGAGGCTCACCAATGGTTTACATCTTGTGGTGAACCCTCTGTATTCACTCTGGTGAAGTCTTCTCTTGATTGTTGACTTTGACACACATACACTTACCTCCTGGAGAGTGTTCTTGATCTGACCAACTGTTGTGAAGGGTGTTTTATTCATCAGGGAAAGAATTCTTTGGTCATCCACCACAGTTATTTTCCGTGGTCTTCCGGGTCTTTTGGTGTTGCTGAGCTCACCTGTGCTTTCCTTCTTTTTAAGAATGCTCCAAACTGTTGTTTTGGCCACTCTTAATGTTTTTGCTATGTCTCTGATGGGTTTGTTTTGTTTTTTCAGCCTAATGATGGCTTGCTTCACTGATAGTGACATCTCTTTGGATCTCATCTTGAGAGTTGACAGCAACAGATTCCAAATGCAAATAGCAGACTTGAAATGAACTCTGGACCTTTTATCTGCTCATTGTAATTGGGATAATGAGGGAATAACACACACCTGACCATGGAACAGCGGAGAAGCCAATTGTCCCATTACTTTTGGCCCCTTAACAAGTGGGAGGCACATATGCAAACTGTTGTAATTCCTGCACCATTCACCTGATTTGGATGTAAATATCCTCAAATTAAAGCTGACAGTCTGCAGGTAAAGCACCTTTTGTTTGTTTAATTTCAAATCCATTGTGGTGGCGTATAGAGCCAAAAATGTTAGAATTGTGTATATGTCCCAATACTTATGGACCTGACTGTAATTCTATAATGTGTGACACTCTCTTCTGACCTGTGTATCTAATCCTATCATGTGTGCTACACACTGTTGAGCTGTTTATTTAATCCTATCATGTGCATTACAGTCTGTTGAGCTGTGCATCTAATAAGGGCTGCATATGCCATGAGGCGAGATGAGCATCTCGCCTCATATGGCAGTCGACCTGCCTTTACGGGGGTGACAGTTTGGGGTGGAGCATGGGAGCCTATGGCACTCATCACCCCCATTAAGCCTCACAGGCCCCAGGCCACTAGGCAGTAGAACTGTGTAAGAGGTCGCCATGACGTATTGTGTATTGTGTATAGTATATTTTCTCCTAAGCTGATGTATCAAAACTCTTGTGTAAAACTGTCTCCTATGGTGATGTACCTGACCCTGTAATGTGTGATACTGTCTGTCGAGTCTGTATATCTACACTTATTATGTACGACTAGACATTAAGCCCGTTACAATAACGGGCGCTAGAACATTAGTGCATAAACATTAGTAGGAACAGTCTATATTAAATGGCACTGGCACTGGCTGGTGGTTGTGGCTGGTGGCCGAGACTGTTGGCTGTGGCTGAGACTGTTGGCACTGTGACTGGTGGCTGTGGCTGGTGGCACTGACTGATGGCTGAGACGACTGGCACTGACTAGGGGCACTGGCTGGTGGTGCTGAGACAGCTGGCAGCCACTGGTGGCTGAGACTGTTGGCACTGACTGGTGGCTGAGACTGCTGGCACTGTGACTGGTGGTTGGTGTCACTGACTGATGGCTGAGACGGCTGGCACTGACTGGTGGCTGATACTGCTGGCACTGTGACTGGTTGTTCTGGCTAGTGGCACTGACTGATGGCTGAGACAGCTGGCACTGAGTGGTGGCTAAGACTTCTGGCACTGTGACTGGTGGCACTGACTGATGGCTGAGACATCTGGCACTGACTGGTGGCTGAGGCTGCTGGCTCTGTGACTTGTGCCTGTGGCTGGTGGCAATGACTGGTGGCTGTGGCTGCTGGCACTGTGACTGGTGGCTATGGCTGGTGGCACTGACTGATGGCTGAGATGGCTGGCACTGACTGGTGGCTGAGACTGCTGGCAATGTGACTGGTGGCTTGTGGTACTGACTGATGGCTGAGACGGCTGGTACTGACTGGTGGCTGAGACTGCTGGCATTGTAACTGGTGTCACTGACTGATGGCTGAGATGGCTGGCACTGACTGCTGTCTGAGACTGCTGGCACTGTGACTGGTGGCTGTGGCTGGTGGCACTGACTGATGGTTGAGATGGCTGGCACTGACTGGTGGCTGAGACTGCTGGTACTGTGACTGGTGGCTTGTGGCACTGACTGATGGCTGAGATTGCTGGCACTGACTGGTGGCTGAGACTGCTGGCATTGTAACTGGTGTCACTGACTGATGGCTGAGATGGCTGGCACTGACTGCTGTCTGAGACTGCTGGCACTGTGACTGGTGGCTGAGACTGCTGGCAGCGACTGCTGTCTGTGGCTGAGAGTGCTGGGACTGTGCGGCTGTGTGATGCACAAAGAGTATTGGTGGCACTCCGACGTGGAATGCACACCATAAGCTGCGAGCGGCGGTGGTGATTGGCCAGTGCGTAGGTGTGGGCAGTGCGGGTGGCACGCGGAGCGCTGTGTGATGATTGTTTGGTGCGCCGTGCGTGCTGGTGTGGGCGGCGCAGTTGCGTGTTGGGTGGCGGTGATTGGAAAGAGCGCTGGTGTGGGCGGCGCGGGTGTAGCGTGGATCGCCGCGTGTCGACTGGATGGTGCGCCGCGCATGCGCAGTTCGATTATCGGCACACATGGACTGACACGCAGCCCTGAGCAAGCACACATGGCTTAAATAAAATCCCTGTGCACGTCCGTGCGTGTGTGCCGATTAGTGAAGTGTGCATGCGTGCTGTGCCCAGCTCCGCCGTGCCTCCTACTCCCCCTCCGGCTTTCTCTGCAGCCGACTCACACCCCGGGATCCAGGCCCTGCAACCACCGCCTGCCACAGCGTATCCTTCACCGGACACTCTTATACACCTGCGCACCGGCAGAGAGTGGCCCCGTAACTGCTGCAGCATTGCATCCTGGAGTTCATAGAAATCCCAGAGAGCCTGGGAGCCGGGAAAAAGCCATGAGCACTGGGGACCTCTGATTCTGGACCCCTGGTATCTGGCAGCACAGGAGGCACATGTTAGTCCCCGCAGCGGCCGTATCCTCCTCGCTCCTATTTCGCCCTAACCCCGCCCACCAAAGTCAGAAAAATGGCCGCAAAATAGCAAGTGAGGGAAGCTACCACGGTCAGGGAGCATTACACACGTATTGCATTCCAACCCCCATCATATTACACTCCAACCCCCATCATTGTACACATATTACACTCCAACCCCCATCATTATACTACAAAGAAAAAATGTGGGAAATTGGGTCAGCACAACCTGTATGTGGTGCACATCACTATGGCGAAATACATATACAAACGAAAAATACAAATGTGATAGCACTCTGCATCCAGCAATTTGCCTCCATGCTGGATGAGACATTGGTGTACATTTTGGCCAAAGCGTAGTAAGCCACTCACCACGTCAAGGTCGCCTCTATGGAGTGGTCCCTAACGCTAGTTCCTACCTGTTTATGGGCCATGACAGCCACACAAAATCCAGGGAATGCAGGTCAGCGTGCACGCCAAGCACACTCTGCTTTTAACCCTTCCGGTGCCATTACAGCTTTCATCGGATCCAGGGATGCAAGTACCAACATGCACGCTGAGCCCACCATATACTTCTCCTGGAGCCAAATGGCTACTGGTAGGTTCTATATAAGCAGACTCAGTTTTATACTGACTTTAAAACCAGCCTCCAGGACAGATTGACTGGTCAGGTGTGCATGACTCCAAGGAGATCGCCACGCCTCCAATATATGCTACAAAGAAAAAATGTGGGAAATTGGGTCAGCACAACCTGTATGTGGTGCACATCACTATGGCGAAATACATATACACTACATCCCTTATTGGAGTGTAAAGTGTGTGTAATGATGGGGATTGGAGTGTAATATGTGTGTAATGATGGGGATCTCGGGGTGTGAAGTGGCTGCAGAGGAAGCAGGATGGGGAGAAGGAGGCACGGCGGAGCGTGTGGAGAGCTGTGTGCTGATAGGTCCCCGCGCCGAGCATGCCCAATATAACAAAACGGCACACACACAGGGCTTTTATTATATAAGATGATGGGGGCTGGAGTGTAATTCTACATAATAAAATCTCTGTGTAATATGTATACAATGATGGAGGTTGGAGTGTAATACGTGTGTAATGCTCCCTGCCTGTGATAGCTTCCCTCGCTTGCTATTATGCGGCCATTTCCTGACTTTGCTGGGTGGGGTTAGGGTGAAATAGGAGCGAGGAAGATGCGGCCTCTGCGGGGACTAACATTGCCCCCTGTGCTGTCAGATACCCAGGGTCCAGAACCAGAGGTCCCCAGTGCTCCCAGCTTTTTCCCAGCTCCCAGGCTCTCTGGGAGTTCTATGAACTCCAGGATGCGATGCTGCAGCAGGTGCGGGGCCACTCTTTGCCCGGTGCGCAGGTGTGTAAGGGTGTCCGGTGATGGATACGCTGTGGCAGGCAGCGGTTGCAGGGCCCGGATCCCGGGGTGTGAGAGTCGGCTGCAGAGGAAGCCGGAGGGGGAAGAGAAGGCATGGCTGAGCTGGGCACAGCAGCGGGCCGTCACGCAGGTGTGGGCGGTGTGAGCGGAGCGCCGCGTGTTGATTGGCTGGCGCGCATGCGCACTTCACTAATCGGCACACACGCATGGACGCGCACGCACACAGGGATTTTATAGAGCATACTGTCTGCTAAGCAAATGTTTCTAAGCTGATCATTTCAATTACTGTCTAATAAGTCCGTGTATCAAAGCCCGTCATGTGTGAAACCATTTCAGAGAATCATCTAGCGCCACATCCCCCAACTGAAAATTTCTCTACAAATGGAAGGACGTCATGTTCTTGTTCAGATATGCAGGTGGCACATATTTACAGAATCCAAACTTTGTAACAAATGTCCGCAGATGTTTTTCCAGTTGCTAGGCAACTCATTTCATCAGTGACACCCAGAGACCCTGGCTCTATTGTCATGTGAACTCTCAATACTAAGAGTGAAAGCCAAAATCTATAAGAAGGAAAGATAATGAACGGCAGGGCCGCCTGTCCACACCTTGCCGCTCTGCAGCGCAGAGTTAATTAACGTATAGCATGACCCTACTGCTGAAAGTGAATGTGGCCGTACATGTCTAATAATATGGCGCTGTTTAGAAAGTTTTCTCTGCAAAAGTTTGTTTGACTTAAATAAACCCATCCATTATTTACTCGTCTATTTAGTAAATTACATCAAATGACAGTAATTGTGCGAAGAGCCAAAGCAAATGACGACTGTCTAATTATACCGTGCAATAAGTTCTATTTAATTACACCGTATGGAGGATTATTAATCCAGTGAAAACAGTGTTTCTAAAAGAGAAGCTGGGTGAGATGGGGGCTGCTATGGCATGTGTCCCTGGTAGGGATAAGCAAGTTGATTTGTCTCATCGGCGATAGTAGTGCCCACCTGGCACTTGATTGACAGGGCCGGACATCTCACTCTAGTCATGAGAATCTGGTGCCTGCGCCTCTGCTCCAAGTAGTGACACAAGTGCTATACTTCCACTTCAAGAGCAGCAATAGTTCATGCACTGCTACCTGGGAGTGCAGAGGCGCATGCGTAGTTGCTGCTCCAGCAGCGGGAGCAGAGACTCTGAGCTTGCACCTCCACTCGGAGTAAAAGCGCAGGAATAAAATCAATCAAGGGACAGGTGGGTGCCTCTTCACCTGCAGAGAAAGCCCCTCACAGGTGAAAAAACTATTGCTGATGAGACTAACTGATTCCGTAGAAGATTTAAAGGGGTAGTCTGGTAAATACGGGTTCTCCCCAATCTTGTGGATATAGAATTACTGCTAGATTATTGTGGTCAAACTACTGGGAATCCATCTGATTGGCCAGAATGGGGGGGGGGGGGGTCTCATAATCATCTTTTCTCTCAGCTGCAAGACAGTGGCAAGAAGAGGTTGGATGGAGCAGGGGTCTAGTTCTATGGGACTACCGGAGATAGCTGAGTGACAAATGGCTATAGTCTCTGAATACGGTGGCTGCACAGATGCTTGACTGCCTCCCCATTCAACACCACTTGGACATGATCTTGTAGCTAGGGAAATGAAACCAAACAGACCACCATTCTCATAACTGGCGAGGTCCCATCAGTTTGATCCTCATCGATCTAGAAATTTCCCCCTATACAAGTAAATGAGATATCTTGCAATTATTGAAATACCCTGTTAAGGCTCACAATACACGTCTGGTTCGCCATCTGGTAACATTCTGATCAAGGAGGAAGATTCATCCTTCAGCGAAAACTGTAGTGAGAACATGTTGTGATGGAAGTGACTTTATATAGAAGAAGAAGCGTAGGGACATTTCCAGACAAACCTCGGATTCAGAATATCAGATTCTTAGACCCGCTGGTTAAGGTTTTGATCTGCCTAGCACTCATGGCAGTGATGTATTTTGCTCCTAGTGTTTCCCTTGGCCTCCTCCATCTGTTAACTGATTAAATGTCTTCTCTCTTCATTTCCAAGGTTACTTTCTGGGTGTAGAACATCTGCTGCCATCCCCTTGTTTCTGCCTGGCTTTTATCAGGACAACACTATAACTCAACTCTCCATTCCTGCTCCGCAGGAATAGGAAATATCCTATGATCCTTTTGAATCTTGTTGCTCAAGAAGTTACAGATGTAGCAGGGGTAACACACACACTCCTTACTCAAATTTCTTAACTCATCGCGTTATCTTGAAACAAAAGCCATTGAAAAGCAATTGCTTAACGCATTTAGTTGCATTTAGTTTAGATAACATGTCTCATAAAGCATGTGTGTTAACCCTGCTAAAGCCGTACAATTTAATTGTTCTAATATTACTCTTTATGAAAGTTGTCACGGTTATCAATGCCACATCATATTTTTGTGCATTATTGATTGGAAATACAGGTTCTTTTAAAAAAATTAGCATATTGTGATAAAGTTCATTATTTTCTGTAATGTACTGATAAACATTAGACTTTCATATATTTTAGATTCATTACACACAACTGAAGTAGTTCAAGCCTTTTCTTGTTTTAATATTGATGATTTTGGCATACAGCTCATGAAAAACCAAAATTCCTATCTCAAAAAATTAGCATATCATGAAAAGGTTCTCTAAACGAGCTATTAACCTAATCATCTGAATCAACTAATTAACTCTAAACACCTGCAAAAGATTCCTGAGGCTTTTAAAAACTCCCAGCCTGGTTCATTACTCAAAACCGCAATCATGGGTAAGACTGCCGACCTGACTGCTGTCCAGAAGGCCATCATTGACACCCTCAAGCAAGAGGGTAAGACACAGAAAGAAATTTCTGAACGAATAGGCTGTTCCCAGAGTGCTGTATCAAGGCACCTCAGTGGGAAGTCTGTGGGAAGGGAAAAGTGTGGCAGAAAACGCTGCACAACGAGAAGAGGTGACCGGACCCTGAGGAAGATTGTGGAGAAGGACCGATTCCAGACCTTGGGGGACCTGCGGAAGCAGTGGACTGAGTCTGGAGTAGAAACATCCAGAGCCACTGTGTACAGGCGTGTGCAGGAAATGGGCTACAGGTGCCGCATTCCCCAGTTCAAGCCACTTTTGAACCAGAAACAGCGGCAGAAGCGCCTGACCTGGGCTACAGAGAAGCAGCACTGGACTGTTGCTCAGTGGTCCAAAGTACTTTTTTCGGATGAAAGCAAATTTTGCATGTCATTCGGAAATCAAGGTGCCAGAGTCTGGAGGAAGACTGGGGAGAGGGAAATGCCAAAATGCCTGAAGTCCAGTGTCAAGTACCCACAGTCAGTGATGGTCTGGGGTGCCATGTCAGCTGCTGGTGTTGGTCCACTGTGTTTTTTCAAGGGCAGGGTCAATGCAGCTAGCTATCAGGAGATTTTGGAGCACTTCATGCTTCCATCTGCTGAAAAGCTTTATGGAGATGAAGATTTCATTTTTCAGCATGACCTGGCACCTGCTCACAGTGCCAAAACCACTGGTAAATGGTTTACTGACCATGGTATTACTGTGCTCAATTGGCCTGCCAACTCTCCTGACCTGAACCCCATAGAGAATCTGTGGGATATTGGGAAGAGAAAGTTGAGAGACGCAAGACCCAACACTCTGGATGAGCTTAAGGCCGCTATCGAAGCATCCTGGGCCTCCATAACACCTCAGCAGTGCCACAGGCTGATTGCCCCCATGCCACGCCGCATTGAAGCAGTCATTTCTGCAAAAGGATTCCTGACCAAGTATTGAGTGCATAACTGAACTTAATTATTTGAAGGTTGACTTTTTTTGTATTAAAAACACTTTTCTTTTATTGGTCAGATGAAATATGCAAATTTTTTGAGATAGGAATTTTGGGTTTTCATGAGCTGTATGCCAAAATCATCAATATTAAAACAAGAAAAGGCTTGAACTACTTTAGTTGTGTGTAATGAATCTAAAATATATGAAAGTCTAATCAGTACATTACAGAAAATAATGAACTTTATCACAATATGCAAATTTTTTGAAAAGAACCTGTATGCTCTTGATTAAATAAAAACTCCAGGTATCCAGAATAGTTCCCCTAAATGCATGCTCGTCCGTCACACCGTTTTCTAAAACATAGTAAAATCAACTTACAATCTGAAATACTTTCACTTGGAGTTTCAGCAATACTTGCACTTCATTAAGAAACATAGGGGGCAATGCTACCTGTATCTGCATCATTTACAGTAATCTAGGACATGCGTTATAACACCTTGGAAGGGCCCTGGGATAGTACCCTGCGCATGCTGCAATTGGCGTCACGGCAAATACAGAATATTATCCCCCCGTACCTGGCCACTGCAGAGAGTGGTCAACAGAAAAGCCGAGGTCAAACACACAAACAAATCAACATGAATCCAAGAACCAGGAACCTAGCTAGTGAGCCCAAACAAGACTATTACTGGCACTGATATATGGGCAGGAAGGGGTACCTTTCCGACATAGGGGCAATACTACCTGTATCTGCATCATTTTCAGTAAGAGACAGGGAGGCAGTACTTTCTGTACCTACATCAGTTATAGGGAGAGATAGGGAAGGCAGTATTATCTGTACCTACATAATGTACAGGGAGAGACAGGGAGGCAGTATTATCTGTATCTACATAATTTACAGTAAGAGATTCAGAGAAGCAGCACTATGTATACCTACATACTCTACAGAAAGAAACATAGGTAACGCCTGTAGTTAGGGACAGACATGGACAGAGATCCCTAACCTAGAACCCATTCCTCACCTGCTTTAAGTTCAAGCCCTAGGTAGCAAGACAGTAACTGGTCGACAGTCCCTATCCTACTAAGGTGCAGAGACAGACAAACATCAATTGACAAAAGCAACACACAAGGATAGTCATAAAAAAGTGGGTCAGAACCAGGCCGATAATGCAGTACAAAAACGATAGACAGAGAGACAAACCAAGATCAAATACCAGACTAGATTTACAGCACAAATAAAGTGAGATAGAGATGTCATGTCTTCCACAAATGTGCATATAAATCTATGTTAAATGCAATTGTTCATGTAATTTGCCTGGCTACCAGCAGGTGACAGCAACCCATTGGCAGGTACAAGTTACAGTTTAGTGTATCTGAGCTCGAATGGATTATTCCAGCTTAGCTCCCCCTCTGTGGACAGGTGGGCTGGACCCACATCCTTCAGTTTGGGTGGAGAAGGAAGTTAGGTGTAGTGTAGCCCACCCCCTGCTAGGGGTAGGGTGTGTGTGTGGATCTCCCCTGCATAGGAAAGACAGCAAGGACCTAGTCTCGGATGAGACTTGGCCATATACCCAGTCTGAGCACCTTCAAAGCAGGAACTACAGACCAACTCCAGAGTTCCAGGAAGAAAGCATCCCCTGAGAATCCATCTGTCAGATAAGTCCAGTGCCTAGGAGAAGCCAATTCCTCCTCAGCTAGTCTGTCCCCACACAGCAGAAGCAATAGATAAGTGCAGAAGCAAATCCTGCCACTTTACAGAGCTACCAAGCAGACGTTTATCCTGCCAGCTCCACATTTAAAGCAGAAGTACTCATTTCTGCCAATGATTGCCAAAACCTGCTAGGACCAAGAGACCAAAGCTGTATACCGCTTGGATGCAAGTTATTTCAAGTAAAGCAACGTTTGAACTTCATCTAAAGGTCTGGCAATCATTTATTCTGCCAAGTTCCTCTATTACTCCCACTATCACTACACTCAAATTTATTGCAAGCGAGCCAGGAACCCAGGAGTCCGGCCGTACCCAGGTAGGAGACACCGTGACACAACTAACATCAAGCTATAGAGACATTATAGGCCATTACACCACTCTAGCATTCCTAATCTGGGACTTGAGTTATAACACCTTGGAAGGGCCCTGGGATAGTACCCTGCGCATGCTGAAATTGGCGTCACGACAAATACAGAATATTATCCCCCCATACCTGGCCGCTGCAGAGAGTGGTCAACAGAAAAGCCGAGGTCAAACGCACAAGCAAATCCACATGAATCCAAGAACCAGGAACCTAGCTAGTGAGCCCAAACAAGACTATCACTGGCACTAAAATATGGGCAGGAAGGGGTACCTTTCCGACATAGGGGCAATACTACCTGTATCTGCATCATTTTGAGTAAGAAACAGGGAGGCAGTACTATCTGTACCTACTGTACATCAGTTATAGGGAGAGATAGGAAGGAAGTACTATCTGTACCTAAATAATTTACAAAGAGGGAAAAGGAGGCAGTATTATCTGTACCTATGCAGTGTGTCACCAGGGAAGAAGGCAGAGGAGAGGATAGAAGTGATAGAAGCAAGAATGTTGGTTATAGTACTCACTCACTCTGTAACTCCCCTGGGCCATGCATTGATGGTAAGGGCACACCTGTTCTTCCACACCCTGGTTCTTGGGGATCTTTCCTGATGTAGGTTGGGATGCTCTTGATAGTGATGTATTGTAAGGGGCAAGAAATAGTCCATTGGTGTAACTTTAGATCTCAGTGCAGTGTAACAGTGCAGGAAATAAGCCAGATTAACAGCAGAAAGGTTATTTACTGAAGAATAACATTCAGACACATCAGTTACAGTTCTCAGCATGCAATAGACTGGCAGGTGTTATACTAATGCACTTTTCCACAGTTCTTACAGATGAAAAAGCTGCCCAGGTAGTTAATGGGCCAAGGTGTTGCTTTGGAACAATTCTCACACTGCACTACTCTAGCTGACTTTTGCCTAAGCATCCAGGAAGAAGGGTGAACACTTTTTCTGGTACAATGCAACCAGACGGCGGACCCTCACGTCACACTAGGTTCTGCACTTTTTCTGAACAGGTTGTCATCCTTACATTTTAAGGTTTCACAATGTCCTCAATCGGATGTGGAACAGGGCAAGAAACTTTTACACAACCGAACAATATGGTTGTAGAGTCTATAAGCTTCTTGTAATACAATTCACCTCCACAGAACGTCTACTCTACACCTCTCTCTTTCTTCTGGCCTGCAGTCGTGCTTCCCTCAGGTTGCTCAATGTGGCAGCAGTGTCTAATTGCTTGGGGAACCAGGGTTGCTGGGTGGCCTGTTCTGATGTCGGAGCCCCAGGCCAATGAGGTGATACACTGGGGCTTTTGAGAGTCAGGACACAGTGCCGGCAGCTCCACATGGCATGTAGGAACACTGGTGTGAGTTGCTCTCTCCTCGGCATAAAAGCCAAAACCTGCATGTGCATTGCCGGTGAATTTCTTGTTCTCTGGCTCCCTCTGCTGTTCCCTTGCTTGTATTGAAGACTCCTTTGGCTTTGGATCTGCGATTTTGTGGAACAAATGCAGAATCTATCCCTGATGGTCCAGGAGTTTACCCAGAGGGTCCATAATCAGGAGACTATTCAGGGGTCACCTGTACCCCGGTTTAGAAAGTAGTGTGTTGCTTCTGAATGGAAGGACCCCGCATTAAGGTGTCAGTTTTGCGGTCTTTCAGAGGCCTTAAAAGATTTACTTGTCAGCTATCCTACCCTCGCTACCTTAGATCAGACTTTGATGCTTTTTGTACGTTTGAATCGTTGGCTCTGAGAAGGTAATAGGGAACATGTGGTTTTGCAAGGTCCTAGGTATCCCCCAGACTTGATTCCTACTTCCCCTGTACCACTTCCTGATCTGAAAGAACCTATGAAGCTTGGTGTTACCTCTCTCTCCCTGGAAAAAAGAACTCTCAGAAGACGTCAGGGACTTTGGGGGTCATTTATTAAGATTGACATTTTTGACGCTGGTCTCAATAAGCCACTGCTCTAGCGGTGAATTAGCCAAAGTTATTTAGAGGTGCCGGCCTCTACATAACTTTGGCGTATCCAGCACTGGTCTAAATGTAAGCCAGATTCCTTGTTGGCTTACATTTAGCCTATTTTCTATGCCTAAAACAGGGGTAGAAAATGATGAATCAGACGGGCCTACTGGCCGTCCCCTTCCCCACCCACTCTCACTTTTTTAGACCTGACGTGAGCGGTGAAAAGTTGCAGATTGCAGCGCAAGTACCCTTTGGCTGCAATATGTGCCAGAAATTACCCCCTTGGTTTCTATTGCGGTGCTACCAATCATTGGGTCAAGTTGTGTCTCAAATGTCCTTCATGACATATGGAGGCGGAGCAGAGAGCATCTGGAAAAAGGTACTCAGGAAAAAAGTATTTAGTGATGTTTCTAAGAGAATTATGTTACCTATTTGCATTCAGTTTCAGGATGAAAAACTGACAGGGGAGGCTTTTGTAGACTGTGAGGCTGCAGCGAATTTTGTTAGCGAAATTTTTTTGTTGTCCCTTTCTTTATCTCCACTGCTTTTTCCTGTTCAGGTGACGGCAATTGATTTCTGAGGAAGGATGGTATTACATTTTGTACTCCTGAGATCACTATGTCAGTGCGGATCCTTTAAACTCCAAATTTCCAAAAGGGCGCATTTTTTATTTTTCTTGTCCAGAACATCAGGCCATGAAAGAATACATTAAAGTCTGGTAAAGGGTCATATTCGACTGTCTGTTTCTCCCATGGGGGTGGCATTCTTTTTTTTTTTTTTGTTAAGAAAAAGGAAGGCTGTCTCAGACCATGTATTGACTGCCAAGAACTTAAAGGGAACCTCTCATCAACTATATGCTGACCTCACTGAGGGCATCATAAAATTGTGACAGAAATGCTTATTTCAGCGGTGTGTCACTTATGAGCTAAAAGTAAGTGGTTGTGGAGAATCAGCATCATAATCATTGCAGCCCGGGTCTTGAAAAGAGTCAAATCTACCTGAGAAAAGTCATGGTTATTCATAATCTCCTGCTCTCTCACCCATCTGCTGATGATTGGCAGTTCTCTCCTAGAGAGAAAGGGAGAAAACTAGGTAGAAAATTGTCAGTCATCAGCGTGTGGGCAGGAGAGCAGGAATTCATGAATAACCAGGACTCTTCTCAGGTGGCCGTGACTCTTTTCCAGGCCAAGTTTGCAATGATTGTGATGTTGGTTCTCGGCAACCGCTTACTTTTAACTTTTAAATGACAGACCACTGAAAAATTCTCACCTGTCTTTACTTTATACTGCCAAAAAGTTGATGACAGGTTCCCTTTAATAAGATCACAGTCAAGAACTATCCTTTGCCTTTGATACTGGACCTCATTAACCAGATTAAGGGAGCTAAATGGTTCACGAAGCTAGACCTTTGGGGGATTATAACCTCATCCGCATCAAAGGGCAGGACCAATGGAAAACAGCCTTTAAAACCCTGGAGGGACACTTTGAACATTTGTTGATGCCGTTCAGTTTAAAAGGAAACTCCCAAAAAAGCCACACTACAAAAATGTAAATAAATATAATATTTATTTAATTCCATATAATAAAAAGTATAATAATACAATCACAGAGAACAGTTAAAAACGGATCCCATATAGCAGAATGTGGCAAGTCCCACATAAAAACATACAGCGATCTATGCGTATCAAAGAACACCTGTAAAAGTCCACTAATCAGAAGGGCCCAAATCCATCCATGATTTATATAGCTAGGTAAAAAGTTTCCTAGCCAGCCGTTCAGTTTAAGCAATGCCCCTTTCAAAATGTGGTGAATGATTTGTTTCCTAAATTTGTGGGAAAAGTTTTGGCCTTTTTAGATGATGTTTTGGTGTACTCTTCTGAACTAAATTCTTATGTTCGTCGTGTTAAGGCTGTTCTACAGATACTGTGTAATAATCTATTATCTGTTAAGTTAGAAAAATACCTGTTTGGTGTCAAAGAGGTACCATTTTCAGGATATATTATATTTCCAGATTCTTTTAACATGGAGCCAGTTAAGGTCCAGGTGATTAAGGACTGTGTTCAACCAAAGTCTCTCAAAGCATTGCAGCGATACTTGGGCTTTGCCAATTATTATAGAAAATGTATTTTAAAAAATTCTGTTGTTGCTAAAGCTCTCACAAATGTAACCAAGAAAGGTGCAGATATTGCTAATTGGAAGCCAGAAGCTACAGTTGCCTTTGAGATGTTGAAAAAATGTTTATTCGAAGCTCCCATTCCTACCCAACCAGATCAGAATAGATCTTTCATTGAGGAGGTTGACACTTCTGAGGTGGGAGTGGGTGCGGTTCTGTCTCAGGGCACATTTACCTTCACTTGAAGCCATATGCTTATTTCTCTAGGAAATTTTCTGCCGCTGAAGCTAACTATGAACATTGGCAATCGTGAGGTTTTGGCTATTAAGTAGGCTTTTGAGGATTGGCGTCATTTTCTAGAGAGGGCTAAACACCAGGTAGTGATCCTTACTGAACACAAAAGTTAGACTTTTCTGGAGTCTGCCAAAAGATTCAACCCTAGGCAGGCACTTTAGTCTTTAATTTTGTTGTTACTTATAGAGCAGGTTTCAGAAATGTCAAGGCTTATGCCTTATCCAGAAGCTTTTGTGCCACTCAAGCCCCACAGTCTGAGCCTGTTCCAATTTTACCTGCAGGGATTGTGGTTTCAGCTAATCAGATTCAGGTACCTGAGGGTACTTCTGCAGGTAAATATTTTTGTCTTGGAGGGGTTTCCTACCCCTTTATTGTCTGAGTTACATGACTCTGTGTTGAGAAGACATCTGGATATTGAGGGCACCAGTCAGTTTGTTTGTAGGCAGTACAGGTGGCCTACTATGTCTAAAGATATCCGGACATACAGTTGTGTTCAAAATAATAGCAGTCAGACATCACTATCCTGATCAATCACTGTTCTTCATTCTTTGAAAAACAGGTGGCAATTATTGCCCTTATTTAAGGAAGGAAGGCAGCAAATGTTGTACATGCCGGTTACAGTGCATTTCTCTCTGAAATTCTGAGGAAAATGGGTCGTTCCAGACATTGTTCAGAAGAACAGCGTGCCTTGATT
This sequence comes from Bufo bufo, assembly GCF_905171765.1. Classification (NCBI taxonomy): domain Eukaryota; kingdom Metazoa; phylum Chordata; class Amphibia; order Anura; family Bufonidae; genus Bufo; species Bufo bufo. Next base: position 213,497,077 of record NC_053396.1, on the reverse strand, counting down.
AAAAAGTTGATTGGTAAGGGGAAAACATATAAAGAAGTGCAGAAAATGATAGGCTGCTCAGCTAAAATGATCGCAAATGCTTTAAAATGGCAACCAAAACCTGACAGACGTGGAAGAAAGCGAAAAACTACAATTCGAATGGATAGAGGAATAGCCAAAATGCCAAGGACTCCAGCAATAGCCAACAATCAGCTCCAGGAAGATCAAAGAAGGTCTAAAGTTACCTGTGAGTACTGTTACAATTAGAAGACGCCTCTGTGAAGCCAAGCTATCTGCAAGAAGCCCTCGCAAACTCCCACTTTTGAAAAAATACATATGCTGAAGAGGTTACAATTTGACAAAGAGCACATTGACTGGGCTAAAGAGAAATGGCGCAACATATTGTGGACTGATGAAAGTGAGATTGTTCTTTTTGGGTCTAGTTTGTCAGACGCCCCCCAAACACTGAATTCAAGCCACAGTACACTGTGAAGACAGTGAAGCATGGTGGCACAAGCATCATGATATAGGGATGCTTCTCATACTTCGGTGTTAGGCCTATTTATCGCATACCAGGGATCATGGATCAGTTTGAATACATCACAATACTTGAAGAGGTCATGCTGCCTTATGCTGAAGAGGAAATGCCCTTGAAATAGGTGTTCTAACAAGACAATGACTGCAAACACACCAGTAAACGTGCAACATCTTGGTTCCAGACCAACAAGATTGATGTTATGGAGCGGCCATCCCAATCCCCAGATCTTAATCCAATAGAAAACTTGAACTAGAGTCAGTAGTGGAACAGAAATAGAGAAGAACTATGGAATGTGGTCCAATCATTCTGGGCTGGAATACCTGTTCACAGGTGCCAGAAGTTGGTTGACTCCATGCAACACAGATGTCCAGCAGTTCTCAGAAACAGCGGTTATACAACTAAATATTAGTTAAGTGATTCAAAGGAAAGCAAAACCTTCAAACATTTTTCAGTTTATATAGTGAATGTTTGCGTCTAATATTCACTTTTCTTTTTTTTTTTAGAGGAACAACCCAAATTTGATATATTTTTCTTCATGTTTTGATTTGGAATAGAATGTGTAGTGTTCCCAATGCATTTGTGTGCATGGAAATAGAAGCTATTAAAAGGATTTTGAGCTGTATTCACTTTTTTGAACACACTGCTATTATTTTAAACACAACTGTACGTTACGATCTTGTCCTGCTGGAGAGCTGTATTTTTTTATTATATTGTTAAGGTTATAGGATAGAGATCTTTTTGTAACTGTTTGGGTGTCATTCTCTCGTTTTTATCAGTCTTTTACCCAGAAACCAACAAGCAGATTGAAAGGTTGAATCAGAGTCTAGAACAATTTATGAGATGTTATGTTGCTGACAATCAAAGTGATTGAGCATCATATCTGTCATTGGCCAAACTGGCCATCAATAATCGTTCTGACAGCTCTACCAATTCTTTGCAGCTCTTCTTTAATTATTTTAGGTTTATACCCTCGTGTGTGCTCATTTAGGTCTTCAGGATTCTGATAATGCGGAGGTGGAGGTTGCATATGACAAGGTTGATATGGGACCAGGTTGATATGAAACTGAAGAATTGTCTAGATATTCAAAAGAGAGCTGCTAACAGAAAGAGATCTCAAGGGGCTAATTTTGTGCTAGATGACAAGATGTGGTTATCCACCAACAATATTCGTCTTGAGGTACCTATCTAGTGGTGGCTGTGAATATGACCTATTAATACCTAGTACAGAAATTTACAGAAATGCACATACCATCGAAAAATTCATTTTAACCCCTTTGCAGTGTACTGCTGCTCTGCAGTGGGACACTGGACCTACATAGTTTACAGTAGAAACAAAGAGAATCTGAATGTCTGAATGGACAGTTCCCTCTATAATGGTGACTATCATATTGCAATCTTATATTTCTATAAAAAAAAACTATGTGAAAAAGATTTACAATTGTATGTTATAATGCAGACAAAACTTTTCCATCCTGCTTAATCTTATTTCTAGTTTTGAAGTTTTCCTGACAATTAGAAGGTCCCTGTGATGAATGATCAGTCCATAGTTACCAGATCTGAAGATTCCTGTTTGATGATGACATATGTTCAATGTAGGAGAACATCTACCTTTTATGTTATTTCCTTAATGAGATCATTTCTGTCTAATATTACAAACCAAACTTATGAACAAAAGGTAATACCGACACAGTACAGCTTAATAAGCAAAATTATACTGAAAGTTACATCCGGATATTAGAACCTGGGTGAATATAATAGCAGATTCTAGGTCAAACACTACAGTACGGAAAAATGTCAATAATTTTAAAATGTTCAGAAACAAAAAAAGAACATCTATCTTATATCTATCTATCAATTAATCTATCATTCTATATCTATATCTAGTGTTGAGCGATTCTCGGGAGAAATTACATTTGCTGCGAAGCTGAATTTCCTCGTGCTTCGTGGTGATGAATCAATCATACTTACCTCATCCGTTTGAGCGTGAAGATTCGACCGCTGCCATCTTGATTGAATATCCCATGTGAAATCCCGTGCGCGGGACCTCATCATAGGCTGCGCAAGATTTCACGCTGGATCTTCATTTAAGATGGCGTGGCTAGCTCTTCGCGATCAAATAGATGAGGTAAGTATGACTTTATTTTGTATTTTTTATTTTACACTTTAACATTAATGTCAGATGCCGCGTTCAGTGATGAAAGTGGCATCTAAGGGGTACAATGAGGAGAAGTGGTGCAATCACCGTTCCCTGTCATTGCACCCACTACCTACAAAGATATGCTCTTCGTGACAAAGTAATTAGTCACAAAGCAATTTTTTTTTTAAATTCAGTGAAGCAGCTGATTCAAATTTTCGGTTACTTCGCTCCTCTCTATATTTATCTATCTATTTATCTATCTGCCCTTTCAGGATGTTGTCTATTTTGGGTCTTAAAGGGGTTGTGCAGGTAGTTTATATTGATGACCTATCCTCAGGATAGGTCATCGATATTTTATCTGTGGGGGTCCGACTACAGGCAAACCCCGCCAATCAGCTGTTTGAAGAGGAGGCGGCACTTCATGCGAGCGCTACTTCCTCTTTATCCCACTGGCCATCATCTTGGAAGTGCTATGTAATTACAGGTACTTGCTCCATACACATGAGTACGTGTAATTACACTATGCCACTGCTGCAAGGGAACTCCATCTCCTCTTCAAACAGCTGATCGGCGGGGGGAGGTGTCAACCCCCGCAGATCATATATTGATGACCTACAGTATCTTGTTTTGTTTTTTCTTATTTTGGGGGGTTATGTCAACAGACAACAATTGTACAATAATTTTTCATTATTTTCTTTTTAGCATTCATTTTGCAGTATAAACATTTTATTTTTGTCTACATTTTGTGCAGTATATAGAGATTTTTAATGAGAAATGTATTGTTTTTTATTTTCATTTTTTATTCTATTTAATACATTATTTTGTTTACCAATTTTTCTATTTCTGATTAGGTTTCTAAATTAAGTTCCATTTAATATAATTTCTACACAGGATGGAAACTTCTCCAAATATCATCTGTTTCACTACTGACTTGCCAAACCAGACTTCATAGGGACTCATTTATTAAGACTGGCATTTTACACACCGGTCTTAAGTCTCTGTCGTACTGCTGGGGCCTCCAAAAGGCAATAAGACAGACTTAACTTGACACCAGCTCCCTTGCTGGCATAGATTTAAGCAATTTTCTACACCAAAAACTGTTGTAGAAAATAATGAATAAGACACGTCTGCTGGCCCTCCTGCTTACCCACCAACACCACGCCTCCTTTTCTCAACATGTTGTGGGACAAAGTCGCAGATTTTGCTGCAAAATAGTGAGTGACAAAATGTGTGACTGATATACACAGAAAATGTGACATATACAGTGGATATAAAAAGTCTACACACCCCTTTTAAAATGTCAGGTTTCTGTGATGTAAAAAAATGAGACAAAGATAAATCATTTCAGAAATTTTTCCACCTTTAATGTGACCTATAAACTGTACAGTCGTGGCCAAAAGTTTTGAGAATGACACAAATATTAGTTTTCACAAAGTTTGCTGCTAAACTGCTTTTAGATCTTTGTTTCAAAGGCTTTTATTGACAATTACATGACATTTATGCAAAGAGTCAGTATTTGCAGTGTTGGCCCTTCTTTTTCAGGACCTCTGCAATTCGACTGGGCATGCTCTCAATCAACTTCTGGGCCAATTCCTGACTGATACAACCCATTCTTTCATAATCACTTCTTGGAGTTTGTCAGAATTAGTGGGTCTTTGTTTGTCCACCCGCCTCTTGAGGATTGACCACAAGTTCTCAATGGGATTAAGATCTGGGGAGTTTCCAGGCCATGGACCCAAAATGTCAACGTTTTGGTCCCCGAGCCACTTATTTACCACTTTTGCCTTATGGCACGGTGCTCCATCGTGCTGGAAAATGCATTGTTCTTCACCAAACTGTTGTTGGATTGTTGGAAGAAGTTGCTGTTGGTGGGTGTTTTGGTACCATTCTTTATTCATGGCTGTGTTTTTGGGAAAAATTGTGAGTGAGCCCACTCCCTTGGATGAGAAGCAACCCCACACATGAATGGTCTCAGGATGCTTTACTGTTGACATGACACAGGACTGATGGTAGCGCTCACCTTTTCTTCTCCGGACAAGCCTTTTTCCAGATGCCCTAAACAATCGGAAAGAGGCTTCATCAGAGAATATGACTTTGCCCCAGTCCTCAGCAGTCCATTCACCAAACTTTCTGCAGAAGATCAATCTGTCCCTGATGTTGTTTTTTGGAGAGAAGTGGCTTCTTTGCTACCCTTCTTGACACCAGGCCATCTTCCAAAAGTCTTCACCTCACTGTGCGTGCAGATGCGCTCACACCTGCCTGCTGCCATTCCTGAGCAAGCTCTGCACTGGTGGCACTCCGATCCCGCAGCTGAATCCTCTTTAGGAGACGATCCTGGCGCTTGCTGGACTTTCTTGGACGCCCTGAAGCCTTCTTAACAAGAATTGAACCTCTTTCCTTGAAGTTCTTGATGATCCTATCAATTGTTGATTGAGGTGCAATCTTAGTAGCCACAATATCCTTGCCTGTGAAGCCATTTTTATGCAACGCAATGATGGCTGCACGCGTTTCTTTGCAGGTCACCATGGTTAACAATGGAAGAACAATGATTTCAAGCATCACCCTCCTTTTAACATGTCAATTCTGCCATTTTAACCCAATCAGCCTGACATAATGATCTCCAGCCTTGTGCTCGTCAACATTCTCACCTGAGTTAACAAGACGATTACTGAAATGATCTCAGTAGGTCCTTTAATGACAGCAATGAAATGCAGTGGAAAGTTTTTTTTGGGATTAAGTTATTTTTCATGGCAAAGAAGGACTATGCAATTCATCTGATCACTCTTCATAACATTCTGGAGTATATGCAAATTGCTATTATAAAAACTTAAGCAGCAACTTTTCCAATTTCCAATATTTATGTAATTCTCAAAACTTTTGGCCATGACTGTACAACTCAATTGAAAAACAAACTGAAATCTTTTAGGTAGAGGGAAGAAAAAATATAAAAATAAAATAATACAGTTGCATAAGTGTGCACACCCTTAAACTATTACTTTGTTGAAGCACCTTTTGATTTTATTACAGCACTCAGTCTTTTTGGGTATGAGTCTATCAGCATGGCACATTTTGACTTGGCAAGATTTGCCCACTCTTCTTTGCAAAAACACTCCAAATCTGTCAGATTGTGAGGGCATCTCCTGTGCACGGCCCTCTTCAGACCACCCCACAGATTTTCAATCGGATTCAGGTCTGGGCTCTGGCTGGGCTATTCCAAAACTTTAATATTCTTCTGGTGAAGCCATTCCTTTGTTGATTTGGATGTATGCTTTGGGTCGTTGTCATGCTGAAAGATGAAGTTCCTCTTCATGTTCAGCTTTCTAGCAGAAGCCTGAAGGTTTTGTGCCAATATTGACTGGTATTTGGAACTGTTCATAATTCCCTCTAGCTTAACTAAGGCCCCAGTTCCAGCTGAAGAAAAACAGCCCATTGACATGATGCTTCACTGTGGGGATGGTGGGGATGGTGTTCTTTTTGTGATGTGAACTGTTGTTTTGGGCCAAACATATCTTTTGGAATTATGGCCAAAAAGTTCAACCTTGGTTTCATCAGACCATAACACCTTTTCCCACATGCTTTTGGGAGACTTCAGATGTGTTTTTGCAAAATGTAGCCTGGCTTGGATGTTTTTCTTCGAAAGAAAAGGCTTTCGTCTTGCCACTACCCCATAGCCCAGACATATGAAGAATACGGGAGATTGTTGTCACATGTACCACACAGCCAGTACTTTCCAGATATGCCTGCAGCTCCTTTAATGTTGCTGTAGGCTTCTTGGTAGCCTCCCAGACCAGTTTTCTTTTTGTCTTTTCATCAATTTTGGAGGGACGTCCAGTTCTTGGTGAGGTCACTGTTGTGCCATATTTTCTCCACTTGATGATGACGGTGTCCTCTGTGTTCCATGGTATATCTAATGCCTTGGAAATCCTTTTGTCCCCTTCTCCTGAATGATACCTTCTAACAATGAGATCCCTCTGATGCTTTGGAAGCTCTCTGTAGACCATGGCTTTTGTTGTGGGATGCGACTAAGAAAATTTCAGGAAAGACCAACTAGAGCAGCTGAGCTTTATTTGGGGTTAATCAGAGGCACTTTAAATGATGGCCGGTGTATGCTGACTCCTATTTAACATGTTTTTGAATGTGATTGCTTAATTCTGAACACAGCTACATCCCCAGTTATAACAGGGTGTACAGTACACACTTATGCAACCACATTATTTTTTATTTATTTTTTCTTCCCTTTATCAATAAGATTTCAGTTTGTATTTCAATTGAGTTGTACAGTTTATAGGTCACATTAAAGGTGGAAAAAGTTCTGAAATAATTTATCTTTGTCTCATTTTCTTACATCACAGAAAACTGTCATTTTAACAGGGGTGTGTAGACTTTTTATATCCACTGTATATCAGATATTTAATGAGCCCCATAAACTCTGGGAACCGTTATGGAATATTCTGCAGAGGTCTTCCTGCATCTAAGAAAGCAGAGATCAGAGGAAGCAGAAAATGCTCTTGAAGGGCAGGAGAGATCCTCATCGTGTTATTGAGCCTGCCTTGACATCATTCCTTTTGAATCTACTTAATATTCCTGCACTGAAAAACATAATCTAAAGCAAATATGTTTTTTTCCATTTGCTGCTCATAGAAAACAACATAAATTGCCGGCTTCATAAACTTCTGTTTTATGTTTCTGTTTTATTTGTCCAGTGTAAGTAATTCTTGACAAGAGTCTAAGTTCACACGAAAGCCTTTATATCCTCCAAGATGTCACTGTCTGAATTTCAAGTAAAGTCTGCTGACCTTCTGGAAGAGTTTGTCTTTGCCTTAAAGTCTGAGAAACATAAAGACCTCTTAATCTCTAATTTGTCTTTCCCGATTTGTTTCAGAATTTTTCCAAGTTATGTTTATCTCCCTCTGACACCTATCACCTCATCCCTTGGGTGCAATGTCATCTGCAATTGTTCTTCTTCCCCATGTGACTTTATATTAGGAAGACCAGTGGCATAACTAGAAATGACTGGGTCCCACAGCAAACTTTTGAACGGGCCCCCCTCCCCCAGCAACTTCTTTGCAACTCCTGACTTCTGTGCAAATGCCACTTCTGAGCCAAGTCAAGATTACGCTCTCAGACGAGGCTTGGCAGTCATTCTGTCCATTTCCTATAGTGTCATTGTATATAATATCATCAATACTGTTGAGGGGGCCCTGACAATAAAACCTTTGAGTCCTCCTCTTGGGTTTGCCCCTTCTGAGTTTGGGCTCCAAACCCCTGCTTCCCCTATAGCTTCTTTCCTGAGTAAGGCATTTTGTGCAACCTTCACATGTTTAGAAGGGTTACCCACTTTAGGCAATTCTTATTTTACTAGATGGCTATAAAAGGTAATTGAGCTACACAGCTCTCTACTAAGGTTGGATCCAAAGTATATAATGCTATATTGTGCAACATAATTATGTTCCTGCCAGAGAACCATAACAACTAAGCCGCATGCCCACCAAAGAATTGTAACCATTAAGCTGTGTGCTATTCTACCGCAGCCAACAAGCTCTGAACCAGTCTGTGACTGCAGTCGCCAAGTGACCATGTGCGCAAGCAGCAAGCGTTGTGCTCCTTGTTAGAGTTAGGCTTCTTTAAGTTTAGTTTTACAATGTTGACCTCTGTGGCACAACATTCTCAAGTGGGGTCTTGTGTCAGGGTCAAGTGCCACACAGAGCACCAACTCTTTTACATTAGTCTCTAAAATAATTTGCTCACATGGACTTGCTCTTAAGTAGCTGCCCTCCATTTTATTTAATAGATGGGGGTCCCAAATGATGACCTCTCTTTTCTCCTATTAACTTCGAATTCCCGAATAGGGTTCTTGAACCCCTTTAATATTGGAAACAAGACGGCGTAGAACAGAGAGGCAATATATTGCATAGCAGATTAAACACTCCGTGACCAACATACTGTAGTTTTTTTTTTCAAGCCACGTCTTGTAGCTGACACTTGAAATATGATTGCTAAACATGGCCTTCACAACTTTTCCTGCAGTTCTACTCAGGGTCATAGGAGTTTAGGAACCACAAGAGGGAAGGAATCCACAACTTCTAAAATTCATAATCTTTATTAGCGATCCATAAAAGGCAATATGGTGCAGGAATAAAAGTCCATAATATCGCTATGAGCTAATATGAGGGCGATGATTGATTTTTAATCCTGTACCATGTGGCCTTTTATGGATTGCAAATAAAGGTTATGGATTTTAGAAGCCGTGGTATCCTGATTGTACACACTGGAGCCGGGCGTAATCCAGTTTGCTTCATCTTTTACCACCACCTCACTGTGCACAGACTGGTGAACTTCATTCCTCTACAGACTTAATAGGAGTCAAGCAATTCCTACTAAAACTAACTCAAATTCTATACATTGAATGGGGACTCGGAGAAGGTAGTAGCTTTGAGCAGCCACTGTGTCGCTATGTACTAATCCAGCAATGTTTCTGGCATATGAATCTTGCTGCATATCCAGGACATGAGTTACAATAGAGTCAACTGTAGTGATTGATCGTATCATGTCTCTCAAGTGTATCATACAGAGATAAAGGTGCTGTGGTGACATGATTAATCACCAGCACCACGATACAAGCCGGGGCTTCTCCAAACCGCTGCAGGGCATTTCAATGTTTTCTTAATTCTTAGGTATCTTGTCGATTCCACTGTAATAACGAGGGAGAATATATTATTAGCAATGTAATACTAGGATATATCTAAAGATGGAGGCAGCCAACTGGAAACAGCCGCAAAACTCCCCAAAACTTGTAAATGCTTTTAATTTTTTTAATAAATTATTATTCACAAAATACAACAGCTGTGTTATATGTGAATACAGAAAAAACACAACCCAATTTCCAAAAATATGCTTTATCAGTATGATATTATCTTTAAGAAAAATAATAATATTTAAAACTTCACGATTACAGTGTAATACATATCTTGTCATATTATCATTATTTCTATCACTATTAATAGGTGTTGTATTAATTAAAGGGACTCTGTTACCAGGAAATGTAATGTTGTTCCCGTTAGCTTTTATCTTGTAAAAACTGGGGGGGGGGGGGGGGGAACTATAGTAATATAATTGTTTTTAGTACCTCCCACTTTGACCTCTAACCTGTGATTTGATTAAATCTCTGTATTTGATTAAATCTTTGTCTATTTTCATCCTTTTATGAGTCGTAACCTGATGAAGAAGTGTGCCCTTGAAATGCGTTGTGGTGCACTCCAATATAACTGAAATCAGAAGAGAAACTTGGATTTTGCTCATTTCATTCCAAGATCTACTTACTCTTCTCTGTTACATCCGGCCACAAGCTGTCAGTGTGCCGGTCTGGATCCAAGGTGGCAGTCCTGGAGAAAAATAAGTAATCTTGCTTACTGATGCGCAACAACATCAGGTGAGTGCATTACCATCTATTTGGATGCACATTCACCATTATATTTTTGACCTGCACATCCTCTCTTTAAGGGTTGGAATTGGAAGGTTTGAAATAATGAAGAAAACCACCCACCGCTGCTCCATTGCAGCAATGCCCCTTGTGGATCAGAAGTGTGATGTTCAATCCATGGTCACAAGCGATGTTTTGAAAAATTCAATTTGGCATCTTCGCCAAACTTCATCTAGAAATTCGATATGTTACGAATTACTTTGTCACAACTCACTTTTCATTGTATGCAACAGGCGCAATGACAGGAAATGGCGATCGCGCTGCCCCCCATAATTTGATTGAGGCATCTGAGACACACATTCAGGTACTCAGGGGTTAATCTGGGGTTAAATTTTTTTTTATACTCATCTCATCTACTTGTTCGCGGCAAGGCCGACTGCTCTTATCTTGATTGAAGAAAACCTGCCAAAGGATCTGCAGTGAGCGTGATGACGTCACCACGTGATCCCGCTGCCCATGTGCTGTGATGTCATCACTAATGCGCATGGCCACCGTGATCACATGGTGACGTATTTACTCCCGCCGCAGGTCCTTTGGTGGGTTTTCTTCAATCAAGATGAAGCGGACGACCTCTCTATGATCAGTTGGATGAGTTGAATATAATTTTTTTCTTTGCAGCCAACATTTTAGGAAAAATTGATTGGTTAATCACTGCAAAAGGTGCACCACAATGATTTGCAACTGATAATACTGGCTAATCCCTCAGGCTGATGTTAAAAACTGAGACTTTAGCCAATATATTCCAGTCAGGAACACAATGGAGCCCTTTTGCACCACCATCAAGGTATCTCAGTGTGGCATGGGTTCCTACCACTAGACTACCTATGGTGTGTGAACACGCTCTGAATGGTGCTAAGATCTAACTCACAGCCAAGCTCCCACATACCTCCATAGTGAGATTACTCATGCTGTGGTAAAGGGGATAGGGCTGCAAGCCCCACCTATAACAAGGCCAAGTGACACAGGCTACCAGGTGCACTAGAATGTTACCACCAGTACACAATGACACATTCCATACATATAAAGAAAAATCACTAAAATAAAGTGGCCTTAATGGGAGGAAATGCTCAAAACCCCCAAACACTGTAGCGTGTTTATAACTGGGGGAGCAATTCCTATGCATATGATCCGTTGCTTGTGACAATCCCTAGCAAAAAATGCATACAATGCAGGATTTCGGCAGCGGACCACATGCACCACAAGGGCATCCTACACAAAATGGAGTAGTGTGTGGTGAAAAATTGATTTGTTACCACAAAATGTCCAGTATGATCCAGGAAGAAGTACAGCGACGTAGATTAAAGATAAATATAGACAAATTGCCGGGTCCTGATGGCATACACCCCTGTATCCTAAGGGAAATAAAGTAGTATCATAGCCAGACCCTTATTTCTGATATTTAAGGACTCTATATTGACAGGGAATTTTCCACAGGATTGGCGCATACCAAATGTGGTGCCAATATTCAAAAAGGGTCCAAAAACAGAGCCTGGAAACTATAGGCTGGTAAGTTTAACATCTGTTGTGGGTAAACTGTTTGAAGGTTTTCTAAAAGATGCTATTTTAGAGTACCTCAATGAAAATAAGCAAATAACGTCATATCAGCATGGCTTCATGAGGGAGCTGTCATGTCAAACTAATTTAATCAGTTTCTATGAGGAGGTAAGTTCTAGACTTGACCGCGGCAAATCAATGGATGTCGTATATATCTGGACTTCTCCAAAGCATTTGACACTGTACCACATAAAAGGTTAGTATATAAAATGAGAATACTCGGACTGGGAGACAATGTCTGTATGTGGGTAAGTAACTGGCTCAGTGATAGAAAACAGAGGGTGGTTATTAATGATACACACTCAGATTGGGTCACTGTCACTAGTGGGGTAGTATACTGCTACATAGGGATCTGGATAGATTGGAGACTTGAGCAGATAAGTGGCAAATAAGGTTTAACACTGACAAATGTAATGTTATGCACATGGGAAGGAATATTGCAAGTCACCCGTACATACTAAATGGTAAAACACTCGGTAACACTGACATGGAAAAGCACATAGGGATTTTAGTGAACAGCAAACTAAGCTGTAGAAACCAGTGTCAGGCAGCTGCTGCCAAGGCCAATAAGATAATGGGTTTCATCAAGAAACCACACATGGAGTCAGACCACACATGGAGTATTGTGTACAGTTCTGGGTTCCTGTGAACAAGGCAGACATAGCAGAGCTGGAGAGTGTTCAGAGGAGGGCAACTAGAGTAATAACTGGAATGGAGGGACTACAGTACCCTGAAAGATTATCAACATTAGGATTATTCACTTTAGAAAAAAGACGACTGAGGGGAGATCTAATAACTATGTATAAATATATCAGGGGTCAGTAAAGAGATCTCTCCCATCATCTATTTATCCCCAGGACTGTGACTGTGACGAGGGGACATCCTCTGCGTCTGGAGGAAAGGAGGTTTGTACACAAACATAGAAGAGGATTCTTTACGGTAAGAGCAGTGAGACTATGGAGCTCTCTGCCTGAGGAGGTAGTGATGGTGAGTACAATAAAGGAATTCAGGAGGGGCCTGGATGTATTTCTGGAGTGTAATAATATTACAGGCTATAGCTACTAGAGAGGGGTCGGTGATACAGGGAGTTATTCTGATGCCTGATTGGAGTCAGGAATTTTTTCCCCCCTAAAGTGAGGAAAATTGGCTTCTACTTCACAGGTTTTTTTTCCCCCTTCTTCTGGATCAATTTGTAGGATAACAGGCCGAACTTGATGGACAGAGGGCTTTTTTCAGCCTTATAAACTATGTTACTAAGTGGGAGAAAATTCAGCTTTGCGACAAATCGAATTTTTCCTAAACTTCGGATCGAATTCGGATGCTTCAATTCGCTCAACACTAGTCACATGTACTGCTGCAGCTATTCACTGGCCTCAACAGTTGCTCGTCCCCTGGGGACATGTGACCACTGAGCTTTGAAGACATGTCACGTCCGAGGCCAGTGAATGGCTGCAGCAATGCATGTGAACATGGGCGGGACATAAAAAATTTTGGTCAGCACTTGAATTGGGCAGCAGTGAATCGGTGAGTGGGCTTCTGTCATTATTTTAAACACATCCCAGACCATAATTATTTTTAGCTTAGGGGTGGAAAATCCCCTTTCATACAAATGAAGCATGTATTTATATCCATTGCACAAGGGATCTGTGTGTTGCAGGAAATTAATAGCAGAAATTGCAGCAAAAAAGCATCCATTCATTTACAAATAAGAAAGGTAACAATGTATCTCTGTGATATATCTGCTGCTTGTACTTTATGATTGAAGACTTCAACAAGGAACACACTTTAAGGACAGAATGACGGTGTTCTGCTGGAAAATATGAGGCCGGCGGTGGAGTGCGCTCAGACTGCAAATTATGAAAATTCTCTTTAAAAAGATGGATTAACAACGTCTGCACAAAGAGATATTTCAAGCGCAGGACATTTGTTTAGTCAAATGAGGCAGGGAATAAATGAGATAATGGAACAATTTGTCAGTCAAATGTGTGAGACAAGAGATTTGAAGAAGACGAATATATTATACAGAAAGAACAGAAAATCTGTCTGAAATAAATCAAAAGAAAGTCGTTATGTGATCAGAGCGCGGATATTTCCTATTCTCCTGTACAAAGCAACAGGACAGGACTTCTCATAGAGTAGCGTGGACTTGATTTGTACTGTATGTGATATATACAATAGGACCTTGGAGGAAAAACATAAGGGTAGGCATGCCACAAAGTGGACCTTACCAACTGTATATTTGGTTCCATTACAAAACATGGTATGGAGCCCCATTTCACCAAATGAACAAGTCATGGTCATCATTTTTTTTTGTCTGTTCTCCCACTTAAGGTCTGTAAGGTTCCTATAGTCCATTATCCTCCACTTTTCCATCTCATTTTCTTTGCACTCAGTTCCTCTTTCCTCTTTCACCAGCCAAATTTATTTCCATTTCCAGAAGTAACAACATAGTGATCACTATCTTCCTCTAACATCTGAGACTTCTTTGACCGAGGAACTTTCTGCACTGAACTCAGTAGCAGATAGACTCTAAGGCCTCTTTCACACGGGCGAGTTTTCCGCGCGGGTGCAATGCGTGAGTTGAACGCATTGCACCCGCAGTGAATCCGGACCCATTCATTTCTATGGGGCTGAGCACATGAGCGGTGATTTTCACGCATCACTTGTGCGTTGCATGAAAATCGCAGCATGCTCTATTTTGTGAGTTTTTCACGCAACGCAGGCCCCATAGAAGTGAATGGGGCTGCGTGAAAATCGCAAGCATCCGCAAGCAAGTGCGGATGCGGTGCGATTTTCACGCACAGTTGCTAGGAGACGATCGGGATGGGGACCCGATCTTTATTATTTTCCCTTATAACATGGTTATAAAGGGAAAATAATAGCATTCTGAATACAGAATGCATAGTACAATAGGGCTGGAGGGGTTAAAAAAATAATAATAATAAAACTCACATTAATCCACTTGTCCGCGCAGCCAGCATCTCTTCTGTCTTTTTGTGTGAGGAATAGGACCTTTGATGACGTCACTACGTTTATCACATGGTCCGTCACATGATCCATCACCATGGTGATGGATCATGAGATGGACCATGTGATGAGCATAGTGATGTCATCAAAGGTCCTATTCCTCACACAACAAGACAGAAGAGATGCTGGCTGCGCGGACAAGTGGATTAAGGTGAGTTAAATTATTATTATTATTTTTTTAACCCCTCCAGCCCTAGTGTTCTGGTGATATTTTCCAAATGAAAGCATAGAAAATACATACACTTTTTTAATCTGCCCAGTATGAGAGGCCATAAGTCCTTTTTTTCTTTTTTATTAGATAAATACTCATAGTACAAATAATGAAACATAATATATTCCCCACCCACCCAAACTTACTGGAGAGAGGATCCTCTATGTTAATTGTGTTAATATGCCAAGTATGTCAAGGTGACTTTGTAGCACACATTCAATAATCACTTGTAAACTGAATATTACAAGGTCATTTCATGAGCAGAAAATGTTATTATTTGGATTTGTTGACTAGAAAATCTTTAATAATTTTATTTTTTTTATCGAGTTTCCAAAACGTGAAAAAAAATCTCATTTGCAACAAATCTCAAACCTGGAAAATCAATTCTACCATTACTAATGTGACAATAATGAATGACTTCTATCTGGCCAGGGGGTTGGCTTTCCTGCAGAGGTAAGGGAGATACACTGTACATATGTTCTATAGACCCATAGCTGCAATGTGTACTATAGAGTCCAATATCACTTAGCTCAGATGCCTCCATAAAAGCCTGTCATAGATCCCCCCAACAAGCCTCCCACAGTGGCTGTCCCAGATGATCTCAAAGTACTTGAAACAGATTTGATCCTTAAAGGGCTCATTAGTGCCTGCCACAAATGAGGTAGCCAGGTAGCCAGACTCATATATCCTAAGTAAGTTCCTGTATTAGATCCAGCTATAAGCATGGGCAGGGTAGACAGAGTAGGTAATTGCTTAGGGCACCATTTAAAGGGTCAGAATTTGTAAAGGAAAAAATAATATTGTACCTTTATAATTTTCCCTGTATAAATAGGGGCATTGAGGATTGATGGGGAAAAGCTCATCAGAATACGATTGTTATACTGGCAGTCTGAGTCTACTCACTCCTCAGAGGTGGGAACAGGAGCTGGAATGCTCATCCAGTCAGCCTCTCAGTGGTTACAGCAGTTCAGACCCTGCTTGTCCCCCTCATGGACCTCCATACTTCTGCGCATTCAATCCACACAGTCTGTGGCCTATCCCTTTATGCAGTATCTTCCTCTGCCCATAGAGCCAGCATGCACACACCCTAATTAGTGCCAGCCTTTGGATAACCTGCCTGGGGTATTCAGGGCACTTCGCCCTGTGCAATGGTGCCTGAGCAATAGGTCCTAATGTAATGACCCAAGGTGCCATTATCACTCTTTTGCACCCTGTTGATAATTCCTATGAGCTGAGAGTGTGTCATCCAATACCTTTGTATTGTGTCATTCTCACTGTGTATATTTATTCCTTTAATACTTGCAATGTTGACATGTAATGTGCCTGGTTTACCAGCAGGTGGCAGCAAATCAGTGCAGAGATAGTTTCCCTGGAGAGGAACTTCTAGTTCCATTCCATCCCTCTTTAGAGAGGGAGGGGTTTAGTTTGTGGGCAGTCTAGCCTACCCCTTTCTGGGGAAAGGTTGTGTGTTGGCTAGCAGAGCACTGCTTGCTCTGCTAGGCCCACAGGCCCTGCCTGTGAAGTGCTACATGGTTGCTTGTCCCCTCCTGGGCTTGCATTGCCTTCATCCAAGCTGAAGCTAGAGCTTGAGGTACTCAAATCCAGGACAAGAAGTTCCTAGGATTAAATCAAGAGACAGACTACAGCTAAACTAAGTTCCAGCAGAAGAGGAGAAGTTCCTATTTACTCCAGCTAGCATATCAGAGCTGAGAAGGGTTCAGATATAGCATAGCTGAGATTATTGCAGAAGTATTTGCCTGCCAGAGTTAAGCCAATACCTGCTGATGACCAACATACCATTTGGAAACTGTTTGGATTACCGTTTATGCCAAATAAAGTTGTGGTTAACGTTACTACAAGTCTGGACTCAATTATTCCTTAATCATCCAAGTTAATCACCCCCTTTGCACTTGCTTCGGACTACACCACGTCTGGCATCCAAGAATATCCAGGTAGGAGCACCAGGACAAGTGCATACAACATCTACAGAGACACTGTAGGCCACTCTACACTACTTTGGCCATCCTACCCTGAGTACCAACAATATCATTCAAAAATGGGACTCCATGTCCTTAACCGCAACTGTCATCACGATTACTTGCTCTATAATAGGGACATATTTTGTAGAAACCTCTTAAGGGGCAAGGGATACCCCTGGCATGGGTAGTGGGCCGCTGCACTAGTATGCTAAAATTCCTGAAAAGGTGTTGTATATTCTTTCCAATCTTCCATATACCGACTTCTTCCAGATTACCAGATTTTACCTTTTGCTGCCTGAGCAGACTTCTGCTTGACCTTATGTTGCTCCTGTGCTGCCCGCCCTGAGCCTCGGCATGATTTTTGGATTTAACATACACTATCTGCCCTGACAATGGCTTGTTTCCTTATTATGGTTCCTTACTATGGTTCCCTACTATTTCCCTATCCTCTGGTGCTTCACAATCGTGTTGCTTGTTTCCCGTGGTTCAGCAGTCACTGAACTGAGACTTCAACTGAGATAAAGGCCTGGTGGTTCCCCTGCGGTGGAGTTCAGATCCCTGTATAGGGGTTAAAGAGTGAAGACTAGGGGGCTGTCCAGATAATCCCCCTAGAAGTAGCCCTAATTCAAATCAGTTCAGTAGCACAGCAGATACACTTTTTCATAACAATTATCTATCCTAAAATTATCATGATGAACTTTGTGAAACTAACTTGAGCACAAAGAGACCTTTTTTCCCGTCAATGCCTCTAAGTGTTTACCTTGTATGCCACCACAGAGCTTGTCATAAGCTAAATTCAGCCTGTACTTACCTCCTTTTCGTAGCTGTGGCTAGGCTTCTCTCTGTCTAACATGCATAATTTGTGTACTTCAAGTTAGATGCATAATGGTCAAGGACTACTCCCAAGATGCTTCTTCTTTTTCTTTGATAAAAAAATTTATGAATTCAAGACAAACTGGTTTAAGGATTTTTGCTGATATAAACCAAACTATTTACTATACTACCAGTCAGCATATTGGGAGGTCATGTCGACACTACTATAACCGCTGTCATATGGTTTGCCACCCATGCTTTGTATCAGGAGTTTGCCAGTTTTAATAGATATAGAAACACTCTTAATAAAATTACAGGGATACCTTTAATCGGACACTTCACAATACAGAAATGATAATAATCTGGCACTTGTTTCCAGCACAAAACTGCAATCAGGGATGCACCACCAATGAGGCCAGGTGAGGTGATCGCCTCAGGCAACACCAGGTAGGGGCAAGAGGGAGGCAGCGGAAGGGCCATGCTAAATGAGCGCTTTCATTGTGGCAAAGGGGTTAGGTTAAGAAATTGGCATTTCAGTTTTCGCCTCAGGCAGCAGAAAGGCTAGGTGCACCCCTGACTGCAATATAATGTGGAATTTTATTTTATTTTATAATCCATAATATTCAATTATCTGGTACCTAAAGCCCCACTGTTGCCATATTAAAATAATTTTATAGTTATATAATGAATTGCATTGAAAACTATTTAAACATGAGGCAAAAAATTGTTGCAGTTCACATGTAACATCTAGGTAGTTGAGACACCTTCATAAGGTTGATGATGATGGGACATGCGAAGGACTTGGAAGTCCTTCTCATAAATCACATTTAATTCTTTATGTGAAGGACTCGGAAATAGTGTTGATCGAGCACCCGGGCACAATGGAGTCAAAGGGAGAAACCTAACATTAAACCAGACACCCCCTGCTCTGAAGAAGGGAGGGTGTCGGGTCCCACTGAGGTCTATGCAGAAGATCGCTGTACAGTGAGCAAAACCCCCATTGTGAGTCTGCGGCTTAGGAGTCCCTGCTCTGACTCCACATAGAGCTATGTACATTTATGGAGTCAGTGCTTGGGTACACCCAGTTTATTTAAATATAATTTAGCCTCTATTTCTGAAAAGTTTCTTCCAGGATTTGAACTCACAGCCTTCTACATTAGAGGCAAGGACTTTAACCACTCAGCTATAAAGCTAAATGATAAACTATGTCAGAAAAACCTCATAGTAGTTTGTCATGTACACGTGAAACTCGAAAAATTAGAATATTGTGCAAAGTTCCTTTATTTTAGTAATGCAACTTAAAAGGTGAAACTAAGATGTGATAGACTCATTGTCACGGGGCGCCAAAGGCGCACTCGGTCTCCCATCAGCCGCAGACCTGCTGCTTAGCTTCGGGAGCGAGGATCTGTGTTTGGCCTCGTTCCCAGGGCGGCTTTTCTAGCTGGGAGGCTCCCTGCTCCTAGGTCTGCCTTGAGCGCCGAGCTGATCACTCGGTGCTCGACTTGTCTGTCTGTCGGTCATGTGATGCTGGCCACGTCATATGACCCTCAGACCCCACTATAAATACAGACAGCCTGTTGGCCACAGGTTGCCTGTTAATTCTAGGTTCCTGGCTATTTGTTGGACTACTGAATACTCACCTGATCCTGTTCCCTGATGATCCTTTGCCTGCTCCTCCTGTAGTGCGCATCCCTCCTGGTATTGTGACCTTGGCTCCCACCTGACTACTCTTTGCGGAATCCTCTGGTACTTCTCTACTCTCCTGGTATTTGACCCCGGCTTTTCCTGACCATTCTTTGATTAACCCTTTGTACTGCGTAGCTCTCTTGGTTCTGACCCGGTCCGTTCACGTTCCGTATTTTGTCTTGTCTGTCTTCCCTGCACATATTCTAAGTAAGGGACTGTCGTCCAGTTGTCCCCTGTCATCAGGACTCGTGAGGCAAGTAGGCAGGGCCAGGGGTGAGAGTGAAGCGCAGTGGTCACTATCCTTCCCCCTGTGTGTGTGTGGACGTGACCGTTACACTCATTACATGCAAAGTGAGATATTTCAAGTCTTTATTTGTTATAATTTGGATGATTATGGCTTATAGCTTATGAAACCCCAAATTCACAATGTTGACGTACCCTATGTATTAATTAACTGACTAGAGTGTGACACTTTGAGCCTAAAATATTGAACCTTTTCACAAAATTCTAATTTTAGCTGCATTAATGAAGTTCCTTTTCAATTTGCATTACGGAAAAAAATAGTTTCACCTGTGTTAAGTATTCCTATACAGCAGAAGTATCATTTCATATATATCAGTGCTTGTTAAAATGTAGCTGTATAGTGTAGTGGTTAAAGTTCTTGGCTCTAATGTAGAAGGCTGTGAGTTCATAATCCTGGCATAAACGTTTCAGAAATAGAGGCTAAATTAAATTTAGATAATTTATATTTTTTTTTAGTAATTAGTAAAAAAAAAAATGTATGGCACAAAATGAATGTTCAATTACTTAAAAAAATATATAAAAATTAAATAAATAAATAAATATATATATATAACTACTACTAATGTTTTTAGCCATAATATATTTACATATATTATAATATATTATATATTCTAAATATATAATAATATATGTAAATATATTATGGCTAAAAACTTATATATACAGTGCAGACCAAAAGTTTGGACACACCTTCTCATTCAAAGAGTTTTCTTTATTTTCATGACTATGAAAATTGTAGATTCACACTGAAGGCATCAAAACTATGAATTAACACATGTGGAATTATATACATAAACAAGTGTGAAACAACTGAAAATATGTCATATTCTAGGTTCTTCAAAGTAGCCACCTTTTGCTTTGATTACTGCTTTGCACACTCTTGGCATTCTTTTGATGAGCTTCAAGAGGTAGTCCCCTGAAATGGTTTTCACTTCACAGGTGTGCCCTGTCAGGTTTAATAAGTGGGATTTCTTGCCTTATAAATGGGGTTGGGACCATCAGTTGCGTTGAGGAGAAGTCAGGTGGATACACAGCTGATAGTCCTACTGAATAGACTGTTAGAATTTGTATTATGGCAAGAAAAAAGCAGCTAAGTAAAGAAAAACGAGTGGCCATCTTTACTTTAAGAAATGAAGGTCAGTCAGTCAGCCGAAAAATTGGGAAAACTTTGAAAGTAAGGGCTATTTGACCATGAAGGAGAGTGATGGGGTGCTGCACCAGATGACCTGGCCTCCACAGTCACCGGACCTGAACCCAATCGAGATGGTTTGGGGTGAGCTGGACCGCAGAGTGAAGGCACAAGGGCCAACAAGTGCTATGAATCTCTGGGAACTCCTTCAAGACTGTTGGAAGACCATTTCAGGGGACTACCTCTTGAAGCTCATCAAGAGAATGCCAAGAGTGTGCAAAGCAGTAATCAAAGCAAAAGGTGGCTACTTTGAAGAACCTAGAATATGACATATTTTCAGTTGTTTCACACTTGTTTGTTATGTATATAATTCCACATGTGTTAGGCCTCTTTCACACTTGCGTTGTCCGGATCCGGCGTGTACTCCACTTGCCGGAATTACACGCCGGATCCGGAAAAACGCAAGTGTACTGAAATCATTTGAAGACGGAACCGTCTTCCAAATGCGTTCAGTGTTACTATGGCACCCAGGACGCTATTAAAGTCCTGGTTGCCATAGTAGGAGCGGGGAGCGGGGGAGCGTTATACTTACAGTCCGTGCGGCTCCCGGGGGGCTCCAGAGTGACGTCAGAGTGCCCCATGCGCATGGATGACGTGATCCATGTGATCACATGATCCATGCGCTTGGGGCGCCCTGACGTCACTCTGAAGCGCCCGGGGAGCCGCACGGACTGTAAGTATACCGCTCCCCCGCTCCCCACTACACTTTACCATGGCTGCCAGGACTTTAGCGTCCCGGCAGCCATGGTAACCACTCTGAAAAAGCTAAATGTCGGCTCCGGCAATGCGCCGAAACAACGTTTAGCTTAAGGCCGGATCCGGATCAATGCCTTTCAATGGGCATTAATTCCGGATCCGGCCTTGCGGCAAGTGTTCCGGATTTTTGGCCGGAGCAAAAAGCGCAGCATGCTGCGGTATTTTCTCCGGCCAAAAAACGTTCCGTTCCGGAACTGAAGACATCCTGATGCATCCTGAACGGATTTCTCTCCATTCAGAATGCATTAGGATAATCCTGATCAGGATTCTTCCGGCATAGAGCCCCGACGACGGAACTCTATGCCGGAAGACAAGAACGCAAGTGTGAAAGAGCCCTTAGGCTACTTTCACACCTGCGTTTAGGTCGGATCCGTCTGGTATGTGCCCAGACGGATCCACACCTATAATGCAAACGCTTAGATCCGTTCAGAACGGATCCGTTTGCATTACCATGAACAAAAAAAAAAAAAAAAATTTTTTTTTTTTTTTTTTTTTGTTCATGATAATGCAAACGGATCCGTTTTGACTTTACATTGAAAGTCAATGGGAGACGGATCCGTTTGAAAATTGAGCCATACTGTGTCAACTTCAAACGGATCCGTCCCCATTGACTTACATTGTAAGTCTGGACGGATCCGTTTGCCTCCGCACGGCCAGGCGGACACCTGAACGCTGCAAGCTGCGTTCAGGTGTCCGCCTGCTGAGCGGAGCGGAGGACAAACGGAGCCAGACTGATGCATTCTGAGCGGATCCGCATCCATTCAGAATGCATTAGGGCTGGACGGATCCGTTCGGGGCCGCTTGTGAGCCCCTTCAAACGGAACTCACAAGCGGAACCCCGAACGCTAGTGTGAAAGTAGCCTAAATTCATAGTTTTGATGCCTTCATAGTCATGAAAATAAAGAAGACTCTTTGAATGAGAAGGTGTGTCCAAACTTTTGGTCTGTACTGTGTATATATACACTCACCTAAAGCATTATTAGGAACACCCTACTAATCCGGTGTTGGACCCCCTTTTGCCTTCAGAACTGCCTTAATTCTACGTGGCATTGATTCAACAAGGTGCTGATAGCATTCTTTAGAAATGTTGGCCTATATTGATAGGATAGTATCTTGCAGTTGATGGAGATTTGAGGGATGCACATCCATGGCACGAAGCTCCCGTTCCACCACATCCCAAAGATGCTCTATTGGGTTGAGATCTGGTGACTGTGGGGGCCCTTTTAGTACAGTGAACTCATTGTCATGTTCAAGAAACCAATTTGAAATGATTCGAGCTTTGTGACATGGTGCATTATCCTGCTGGAAGTAGCCATCAGAGGATGGATACATGTTCTCATTCTGTTTACGCCAAATTCGGACTCTACCATTTGAATGTCTCAACAGAAATCGAGACTCATCAGACCAGGCAAAATTTTTCCAGTCTTCAACAGTCCAATTTTGGTGAGCTCGTGCAAATTGTAGCCTCTTTTTCCTATTTGTAGTGGAGATGAGTGGTACCCGGTGGGGTCTTCTGCTGTTGTAGCCCATCCGCCTCAAGGTTGTGTGTGTTGTGGCTTCACAAATGCTTTGCTGCATACCTCGGTTGTAACGAGTGGTTATTTCAGTCAACGTTGCTCTTCTATCAGCTTGAATCAGTCGGCCCATTCTCCTCTGACCTCTAGCATCCACAAGGCATTTTTGCCCACAGGACTGGCCGCTTTTCCCTTTTCACACCATTCTTTGTAAACCCTAGAAATGGTTGTGCGTGAAAACCCCAGTAACTGAGCAGATTGTGAAATACTCAGACCGGCCCGTCTGGCACCAACAACCATGCAACGGTCAAAATTGCTTAAATCACCTTTCTTTCCCATTCTGACATTCAGTTTGGAGTTCAGGAGATTGTCTTGACCAGGAGCACCCCCCTAAATGCATTGAAGCAACTGCCATGTGATTGGTTGACTAGATAATTGCATTAATGAGAAATAGAACAGGTGTTCCTAATAATTCTTTAGGTGAGTGTATATACAGTGGGGGAAATAATTATTTGACCCCTCACTGATTTTGTAAGTTTGTCCAATGACAAAGAAATGAAAAGTCTCAGAACAGTATCATTTCAATGGTAGGTTTATTGTAACAGTGGCAGATAGCACATCAAAAGGAAAATCGAAAAAATAACTTTAAATAAAAGATAGCAACTGATTTGCATTTCATTGAGTGAAATAAGTATTTGAACCCTCTAACAAAAAAAGACTTAATACTTGGTGGAAAAACCCTTGTTTGCAAGCACAGAGGTCAAACGTTTCTTGTAATTGATGACCAAGTTTGCGCACATTTTAGGAGGAATGTTGGTCCACTCCTCTTTGCAGATCATCTCTAAATCCCTAAGGTTTCGAGGCTGTCTCTGTGCAACTCTGAGCTTGAGCTCCCTCCATAGGTTTTCGATTGGATTAAGGTCCGGAGACTGACTAGGCCACTCCATGACCTTAATGTGCTTCTTCTTGAGCCACTCCTTTGTTGCCTTTGCTGTATGTTTTGGGTCATTGTCGTGCTGGAACACCCATCCACGACCCATTTTCAGTTTCCTGGCAGAGGGAAGGAGGTTGTCGCTCAGGATTTCACGATACATGGCTCCGTCCATTTGTCCTGTGCCCTTAGCAGAAAAACACCCCCAAAGCAAAATGTTTCCACCCCCATGCTTGACGGTGGGGACGGTGTTTTGGGGGTCATAGGCAGCATTTTTCTTCCTCCAAACACAGCGAGTTGAGTTAATGCCAAAGAGCTCTATTTTGGTCTCATCAGACCACAGCACCTTCTCCCAGTCACTCTCTGAATCATTCAGGTGTTCATTGGCAAACTTCAGACGGGCCTGCACATGTGCCTTCCTGAGCAGGGGGACCTTGCGAGCCCTGCAGGATTTTAATCCATTGCGGTGTAATGTGTTTCCAATGGTTTTCTTGGTGACTGTGGTCCCTGCTAATTTGAGGTCATTAACTAACTCCTCCCGTGTAGTTCTAGGATGCTTTTTCACCTTTCTCAGAACCATTGACACCCCACGAGGTGAGATCTTGCGTGGAGCCCCAGAGCGAGGTCGATTGATGTTCATTTTGTGCTCCTTCCATTTTCGAACAATCGCACCAACAGTTGTCACCTTCTCTCCCAGCTTCTTGCTAATGGTTTTGTAGCCCATTCCAGCCTTGTGCAGGTCTACAATTTTGTCTCTGACATCCTTGGACAGCTCTTTGGTCTTTCCCATGTTGGAGAGTTTGGAGTCTGCTTGATTGATTGATTCTGTGGACAGGTGTCTTTTATACAGGTGACTAGTTAAGACAGGTGTCCTTAATGAGGGTGACTAATTGAGTAGAAGTGTCTAACCACTCTGTGGGAGCCAGAACTCTTAATGGTTGGTAGGGGTTCAAATACTTATTTCACTCAATGAAATGCAAATCAGTTGCTATCTTTTATTTAAAGTTATTTTTTCGATTTTCCTTTTGATGTGCTATCTGCCACTGTTACAATAAACCTACCATTGAAATGATACTGTTCTGAGACTTTTCATTTCTTTGTCATTGGACAAACTTACAAAATCAGTGAGGGGTCAAATAATTATTTCCCCCACTGTATATATATAAAATTAAATTTAGCCTCTATTTTTGAAAAGTTTCTGCCAGGATTTGAACTCACAACCTTCTACATTAGAGCCAAGAACCTTAACCACTACGCTATACAGCTACATCTTAACCTGCAGTCAAATATGAAATAATACTGTACTTCTGCTGTACCAGAGGATTTCTACCGTTCACAGCAATTTACTACACTATTTTTAATCCAGAGCCAAAGGCTTGAGAGAAGTAATTTTTCTGCATCTTTTACTTCTGAACAAATTGTGGGAACATTGTCAAAGTTCTTCTGCAGCTCCAAGAGCTTGAGGCTTTCTGAGGTTACTGTATAATGAAATTGGTATCTGGAGTAAGACGATTGACTCCTGCCACACTCATCATTACAGGCACATGAAGCCATTCAAAGATGAGCACTATTAGCAGCAATACTAGGTTTCCATATATAGTCCACCATATATAAAACATAATAAATTTCAACGTATCCACCTTGAAATTCTTCTCCTTCCTACAAGAAAAATCCACTTGGTGCTGAGCACTTAAAACAGAAAGTAACTCTTTAAATCTTGGAAGGAGCTTATTTCTTACCAATGGTAGTTTGACTACAGGAACATGCAGCTTAGATTTTTCATATGGAATTCCACAGTGAAATATCCACAGCAAATCTGACAAGTGTGCTCGTACCCTACTGTTTTTTTTTTTATAATAATCTATTACTTGCACCTGTGGATTTTGCCAAGGGTCCATAGGTAATCTGCAGCACAACTGCAGCACTGGGATTTCATTCCAGATTTCTTCTTTCCCATTAAATTCACTGTGGGAAACCCAGAACAATTCATTAGATATTAACAGGTGACTGTCACTATGGATTTTCTGTGCAGAATTTGTTTTGAAAATTTTGCAACATTTCTGGTTCATGTGGAAGTCCCCTGAGGGCGGACATTTTCCCATCCACTTTAGCAGAACCACCAGGAGTCGACTGACATCACTGATCACTGTACAGGAAGGTAAAATGGGGGCATCTGACACCTATTTCCAGCTGTGGGGAAATGTGAATCATGGCGATAACAACCACAGGTTTCTACAATGTACAAACCACGCTGTAACATCAAGTACAGGAAATACACCGCTATTCCAACATGCAGGTAAGGAGCCTATCTATCTATATATCTGAAGCCCCAGAGGAACGGAGGATGGGAGTGGTAGTGGCTCTGGCTATTATAGTCAATCACAGTAGCTTTTCTCACACTGTTGCTCCCTAGGGCAGTGCAGTAAAAAGGAGGGTGCACCCTTTCTTCCTTCGGGGCACATCCTGTTTCTGGGGCTCCTGCCTGACAGAAGTTGGGGTGCCCTTGATGTTAAATATTTGTATGGGGGAAAGTCAGGACATAGAGTGCAATAGCCTGTGTATGGTGCAGGAGTTAGTAACCAGGCCAGAAGTAAAAGAATAGGGGTGCAAAATAGGAGTTGTAATACATCAATAGCAAAACACAGTTCCAACTGTATGCACTGCAACTCTTCCCAGATAAGGATGTATGGATTTAGGTAAGGATCAGAGTTTATAGCCCGCCTTTGTGTGCAGGAGCGAGGACGCACACAGCGTCCTTGGTGATAAGGGGCGTGACGGACCGGCCGCGCATGTCTCCTCCGCGCGGCCGGCGTCCTCAGTTCCCCCAGCAACCAGGTGGGATCTGAGCACCGAGCTGGGCACTCGGTGCTCAGCTGTACTTCCTGCTGCGGGTCATGTGACGTTGGCCACATCACATGACCTCAGCTAGCCAGTATTTAACAGGCAGCCTTCTGGCCACAGGTTGCCTGTTAATTTTAGGTTCCTGGCGATTTGTTTGACTCCTGAATACTTACCTTATCCTGTTCCCTGACGATCCTTTGCCTGCTCCTCCTGTACTGGGCATCCCTCCTGGTATTTTGACCTCGGCTCCCACCTGACTACTCTTTGCTTACTCCTCTGGTACTTCTCTACTCTCCTGGTATTTGACCCCGGCTTCTCCTGACCATTCTTTGTTTAACCCTTTAAACTGCGTAGCTCTCTTGGTTCTGACCCGGTCCATTCACGTTCCGTATTTTGTCTTGTCTGTCTTCCCTGCACATATTCTAAGTTAGGGACTGCCGTCCAGTTGTCCCCTAACATCAGGACTCATGAGGCAAGTAGGCAGGGCCAGGGGTGAGGGTGGAGCGCAGTGGTCACTATCCCCCCCCCCCCCCCTGTGTATGTGTGGACGTGACCGTTACAGCCTTCCTCTTTATCTGTCTTAAATATTTTCCATCATAACAAAAGATAATACACAGGAAATGTATTCATAAAATTTTAAAATTTTATTGATTAAAAATGTATGCAAAAAAAAAAAAAAGGAATAGCAGCAGCAGAAAACGCAAAGCAAAAAGCAAAACGTGCGTCGTGGTGCCAGGCCTCACTAGTCAGTATTACTGTTAAATTTTTTCACACTACAGTATGCCATTATATGCTGATTTGCTGTTAATTTGCCACCATTAAACAAACTATAAACGGCTTCCTGTATTTAGGTGTACATTGATGTTACTAAATTGATAGGGTATGGTTTATATAAAACTGCCTGAACCAACTGTGTGTCCCCGTATATCTATATATGCCTACTGCTGCTATTCCTTTTTCCTTTTCCTGAATATTGTCTTTTGTTTGGTTGGGTATGTGATTTATTATATACGCAGGTATCAATTTATTTGAAGGGCCATATTTCTTTGATAGGTGATATATCAAGTCTCTTTCAGTAGAATCTAAGATGGGTAGAAGTACTTTTTCTATTTTTCTGTAATGTCTACTAAAAGATACAGGGTTTTAAAAATAGGACTGGCCACATGGCGCCCAGGCGTGAAGGCTGACGTATCAGTGCCCTTCACTGCAGTAAAGTCTATCAGGTTTTGGTAGCGGGTTACCTTACTGACTCCAATGCTCAGCCATGCAAATTAGAAGTTCTCCATTTTTCTCCTTTGTCTTTCTCCTTCTCTCCTTCTGTAGATAATTCAGAGATCAATGAGTCTATATAGCTTTGAGTGCCTAAGAGAAGGAAGCACAAGATACATCTTCCTCTCTCTAAAGTCCAGTCTAGACTGACTAAAGTTAGGGACTGAACCATCCCACATCTAACCTCCTACAAAGGCTGAGTCAGGATTGTTAACAGTGGCTGTGCCATGCATACATAGTTCTAGTGGGTGCAATATACCTGTATTACATAACAATACAATACATCAAATTACATAACAAACCATTTACAGATACAACATCATTTGTAGTACAACAGTATACTTCTCATTTTGCATTGACTCTTATATTATCATTTCAAACAAACTCCGTAATCATTGGATAGCAGCACATGCTAAACAAATGTAATGCAATTTCCTTATTGGTGTAATTATTTATTGACTAGACCACTGTAAGGGATCGTCTCTTTTCAGGGGGTCACACTCACAGATATCTTCGCAGACACGATTATAATGTCCAAACTCTTGCTTTATTTCAGACACTTTAGCAAAGCACGGGTTAAGAAGTCGCAGCTTCAACTTATCACGTGTGAAATCCACACAAAATAACAAACGCTTGCACGGCTAGGCTCTAACTAAACACAAGTGTAGTGTATCCCTGATTCATCTAGAGAGCCCTGTTCACGCATGGAACACAAATGCACCTTTCCTCAGCCATTCAGTCCAGCAACCTCCAGGCTGTGACACTTCAATACCTTTTGGGGGATTGTGGCCCAGTAGTCCTCCCGACTCTGGCCTCGTGATCCTTGTTTCACAGGCGTCACCGCGTCCCCCAAAGTTCAGGCTATCGCATAGCCTCGTGGCCCCTCAGCCCACCCGGCTGAGACCACTCACACAGAGCCTCACCAGGACTCTGCTTCACAAGACACTCCAGAGTCAGACACATCCAAGATCCAGTAGCAGGATTAAATAGGATCCCTGGACATAAGCATGCCCTCAGTCCCGGACTGGAGCATGGGGAACAGGCACCCACCCAACACATTGCCTGTTCCCAGTAAAAGCCTGCACTGAAATAGCTGAACCAGCTACACTATCTATATGGTGTCCCCCAACTACTTTAGTGGACACCTGGACTAGGGATTTTATTCCACCAAGGCCGGGCCCCTTGGTGACACGCTCCTGGTGCAAACAACACCTCAATGTTCACATTGCCACATATCCCCCCCTCTGTTCAAACCTGTGGGGGTGAACACATGTACCAACTGGATGCTCGTGACAGGGCATCCGCATTATACTACCATCTTCCGGCTCAGCGTTCCCCTTGGTAGAGATGGCCAGCGTCACAGGCTTCCCTTTATTTTGCCAGACCCAGGCCATCAGAGCTTGGTTTGTCATAAACACTGCCTTCCTACCTAGACTACAGTGTCTAAGGGCCTCCTCCGTCTCCTCTTCGCTGGGGAACTTAGCTTTCTGGCTTGCTTCTTTTCTAGATTTCTTCTTAGGCCCACAACCTTTAACTTCCGCAACCTTTACAGCCGCGTTTTCCACGGGGAGCTCCCGCCTCCTCCTTTTGTTGGAGATCCGGTTGGTTAGTTTTAAACCACCCTTCAGCCGCTCTAATGTCACCTGGTGTTCCCACTCACTTTATTTATTCTATCACCAGATAGCACTTCTCTTTTTTCTTTAGTCCCCACAGGGGTTACCTCAGGTTTGGCTTCAGTATCAGAGTCTTCTGCTTCTTCAGTGGCTCTCCCCACTTCGGCAGACCCCTCTTCAGCCTTATCCTTGGTCTTTGGAACATCTGAAGATTTCTCCCACTCCAACTCATCGGCCTTAGCTTCTTCAGCCTTTGAGTCTCCTTTGGAGTCTTCATTCACTTTGTTAGCTTTCTCATCCTTCTCAGACACAGCATCATATACTTCCAATCTAAACCCCTCCTCCTCTTTTTTATCAAGGTTGGAGGTACTGGGGACACCAGGGTCTTCACTAGACTCATCGTCTTCTGGTATTTTCTCCATAGGCTCATCACCCAGGATATTGTTCTCCTTTCGGGCAGGATTCAGGAGAGCCAGTCCATTGTAGTAGACAGGATCCTCATACTGGTCATCCGTCTACCTGTATTTCTTCCCCAGAAGACTTCTGGCTTTCTGGAGGGCATTGACAGCAGAGGAAATGTCTTTCATGACCAAGTCCTGGCCACACACTGCCATGAATCTCTTGTCTTCTGCATCCACATCTTCTATCTTCTTCTCTGCCTCAGCCGGCACCACGGCGCCACCATCTCCAGTCCCATTCTTAACAGGCTCTGACTTCGACTTCTTGACGTCTTTCAGAGGACTCTCCTCTTCAGGTTTCTCATTTTCCTCCTGTTGCTCGAGAGCACGCTTAGATTTCTCTAACTCAAAGACTCTTCCCGACGTCACCTTTTGAGCTCATGAAATTTTCCATCTCTGCTTTGAGTTGCCTGTTCAGCCTCTCAAATTTATCTCGCTTCTCAAGCACTTTTCCAAGGGCTCTGGCCAAGGAGAGGGCCCTGGTCTCCTTCTCCTGAGCATCAGCCTCCACTCGGTCACGTTCCTCGGCATATCGAGCCGATATGCACCTCTCTTCAACCAGGAGCTGGTAAAACTTCTTCTGTTTCTTCTCCAATCTAGACACAGTTTGTCTCTGGTGGTCCAGGTCCACCATCCGATCACGCAACTCTTGATAAAGTTGAGCCATCCTGGCTTCCAAATGTCTTTTCTCCTCCAAAAGAGCAGATTTTTCTGAGGCGCTGTTTAAGACCTCATCCGCCAGCTCATCCCTTTCCTGCTCTGCATGACGTCTGGATTGCTCAGAAGCTGCAAGTTCCTCTTAAAGTTGGAGAATTTCCGCTTCTATTTGTGACTCTAGATCCTTCAGTTCATTCATCTCTTTCTGAGTCTCTTCCTGTGACTCCTCTGGAGCTGTCTGCAGTTGCTCTGCGAGAACCGCTAGTTCCTTCTCTAGTGTATCTAGGGACTGTGCGAAGCGAGGGAAAACATCTTCAAGTTTGTAGCTGTACTGACCTGTCAGGTCATCTACCCCTGCCTGGGTATGGGTCTCAGACACTAGGCTGCCGTCTCCCCACTCAGCTCTCGTCACGTCAGGTATAACTGTCATCTGGTCGCTACTAGTGACCGCCTGAATTTTGCAATACTTTGACCTGGTAGCTTCCCTCTCGGAGTTGCTAATGGTCACAGCACATATATCGCCTATGTTACTCGTGTCATTATTAATGCTGACCTCTAGGGGCACACATGAGATAATCTCCACCTTGGACATTTCTTCAGTAACCATAGAACCCCGTGGAGACTGCATACCCACTTCTGGTATGTGTGGTACACACTCTAGCCCCACCACATTGTCTACAATGGGGTCTCCTAGCGGTGTTTCTTCAACATTTATCAACACTTTTACATCAGATACATGTTTACCAACAGGGGGAGCTTTTTCCCCAATCACAGCCTGCAAAGGAAAAGGCATGTCATTATTATCACATATTTTACATGACATCACATTTCCATTATGCATTTTGGCAAACATGGTACCATCACTTTGCACCTTATCTGCACCCTTGTTCTCAATGTGCAGCTCCTTCAAATTATCATTTAAAGGGACAGGTACAGATTCTGCAGGAGTTTTGTCACTCTCTGCAGAAGTGTCTCCACTAATTAAAACCTCCAAGCATAAGGGGAA
Organism: Bufo bufo; assembly: GCF_905171765.1. NCBI lineage: Eukaryota > Metazoa > Chordata > Amphibia > Anura > Bufonidae > Bufo > Bufo bufo. The sequence continues at coordinate 213,465,136 of NC_053396.1, read as the reverse complement.
ATTACGGCCCACCATTCCCTCATGTATGAGCGTATTTGTAACATCAGGTTCACCAGTCCCAGTTCTCACCGGAGACCCTCCCTAAGTGAGAACCACCTGATAGTCCGTATTATCCACATAACTGTCCCGAACATGTAACACTCTATCAGTCTCTGGGGCGGCCATCATGCTACCTCTTACCCGGGCTAGCATGGGATCTCTGACTTTCACCACCCCAAATCTAGCTTTTATCACAGGCTCTTTGGGCGACCCAGAAACCTTCTCCCCTGCAGGTTCCTGCGAGGGAGTAACCGCAACAGGCTTACCCGCCTGCTCAGACACTGCGATTTTCCCAATGTCATACACTCCAGAGACGGTTTTTCACCTCAGTGATTTTTTTTTCACTGACCCAGCCACTTTCCACTGCGGCCGGCTCACGGTCACTGGATCCAGTGTCGGACTGGTGTGCCTAGAGTAATTCTAGGGGCCCACCCTACAGCTGCCATAAACGGAAATATTACTTGTTCATTTTTTGGGCTTACATACATGAATCTTTGCAGTTTAGTACACAATACAGTTTGCAAAACAGAATTGTATTGTGCACTGCACGATATCAAAGTGTTTATCATTAAGCAACTCATTGTAGTTGATAATTTATCTGTTATTTACAGTCAGTAGTAGTTTGGAGAGCACTCACACATGGAAATTCCTTATCCTTGATGAACCACCCTTTCCCTCATCCTAAACAATATCCAAAGTAAAGTAAATGTTTGTCGGCATCTTCAAATAGAAAAGTGTACTGGAGTCAATAGGCCACCATGTAACCATCCCTATAGGGTCTTTCTCAAGTGTCTTGACCACTTGAGTAAGACCCTATAGGAGTCGATACGTGGTGGCGAACGCCATATTCACTCCAGTAAACTTTTTAATTTGAAGATGCCGACAAACATTTACTTTACTTTAGGCTGACAGTTATTTTTTTTCTGTCTTTGCTATCATGGTGGTATCCATGTATGATACAGATCCAAAATAGGGTCGTGTGCATGAACATCCGTACACAAACCATATAATATTCTACAAATATAGCAAAAGAACAAAGTGAGGAACTATTTTATTGCACAAACAAATGCACTGAATAAATAACATTAAATATTAAACTCAAATATTAAATAATATTAAACTACTCAAACCACTTACTGCACATAGTAATTGCACAGTACCGTACAAATACAGTAACATTAAGATGGTATTAATGCAATAACTTACAAACAGTTAAAGAATGCCATATTACACAACCAGTTTACAGCAGCATTTTTTGGAGAACAGAAGACGAGTTAGCAAATCTGTCAACAATGTCATCATAATCCTAAGTCATGGAAATATCCCTCTCGATGTTCATTATAATGAGGGATTCCAACAGTTCCTGTCCAATCAATGATCTCAGTCGATTCTTTACAATTTTTAGTTTTGAAAACACACGCTCACAAGAAACCTGAGTGCACGCAAGTGTAAGGAGTGCTTTATAAACGGCAAAAAGATTCGTATATGCAGCTGAATGTAAGTTATGATCGTATAAAAGTCTATAACAGCAAGTCAGGCAGTTTTCACAAGCTGCATGTGTTCCCTCACTGATGTCATCCTCACCATCATCATCATCCACATGAAATACATCCCTGGCAGCAGAAAACGTTTTTTTTTCAAAGCAGCATAGTTCTCTTGGAAACTTAGTAGCTCAAGTTTAAGTTGTACAATATCTACATTGGCCATCTGAGCTACTGTTTTCAAAGACATTCCGTCTTTTTGTGTTAATTGGCCAAATCTTCTTGGGTCTAATTGTGATATATCTCGGAGAAGGGTTTCATTTTTGGAAAATTTTGCCTCAATACTGGTTATTGCCTGGTCTATGACCACATTAAATACTTGATACTGAAAACCTTTAATGGGGTCAGGAGGAGGCTCATGTTTGGCTAATTCACCAGGCATAGTCTTTTTTCTTTGGTGGTCTCTTTTGTGGTAAATTGTGCTCAATCACAGCCTTTACAGATTGCTCATCAAGAACTGTTTCAATCTGTTCAATGAATTGATTTACCAACATAGTTAGATCTGAAAATGAATCCCTAAGGGAAACAATCTGTCTTTTGGCATTCTCGATCATTCGCCATGCCTGTAGAATGTCCAGGCCATGGGTTTGTAGATAGTCAGAAACTGGACTTGCAATTTCAAAAATCTGCATGAATAGAAACGATATCAGCAAGGTTTCATACCTTGTCCAGCCATGAAGTAAACCGTTTGCCTCATTTACAGCCTTACTGTCGAATCTAGGAGAATCTGCAATGTGTTCCAAGCAGTACAACAGAGTGCTATAGAGCTGTTTTGCATAATCATGAGACGAGCCAAAAATTGTGCTCAGTGCCCTTGGCTTACTCCACCAGCGAGTGTCTCCTATTTTTTTTAGCCTAGTTAGTTTTGCTGGGCCCTCAGCATGAGATGATACCTGTTCTTTCCAAACAGATGATCTCCTGTAGGATTCAGAGAAAAAAAATGATGTTTTTTTCTAACATGCCAAAAAATGATTTGACTGAAGTGGCACATTGAGTCACATCAGTGATCACTAAATTGAGGACATGTGCGTAACACCAAGTGTATATGGAATTGCACGCTATGGCTTTTATGTGGGCCTGACCTCCATTGTAGCATCCACTCATATTTGCAGCACCATCAAATGAACAGCCAATGATGTTATTGACACTTAGGGAAAACTTTTCTAACTCCTCTTTCAGCTTTGTAAAAAGCTCTTCTCCTGTTGTGCTGCTGACATTAATTAGAGAAAACAAACACTCATACACGTTTCTATCCTTGACGTAGCGCAAAATTATGCTACACTGCTCTTTAACGGCAACATCTTGAGTACTATCCATTTCTACACTAAATTGTACAGCTTTTTTCACATCTTCGGTTATTTTTGTTTCACCATACTGCCCATTATTAGAATTAGTCGGTTTATAGATGTTTTACTTAAGAAAGTAACAAGACTACCTCTCCCTTAACTTTCTGGATTTTTGATTTTTCATTTTTTGCTAATGGCTATTACCTCGTCAACATGTTTTTTGAATGTGGGATCACATTTGCTGCAAGGTATTGCCAACTCCAGAAAATTGCCATGATTTAATTCAGCATTCAGTAAAGCGTGAGCTGCCTCATCCTTCCCTCTGTAGGCAAGAGCCAGTTTTGAAATACAAAGAATAATATCAATTATTCTTTTAAGAACAGTACGATTTTGCTGAACCTTTTCTTTCCGTCTATTAACTAAGTTGACATTGATCAATGTTTCAATATCTCCTTTCTTTTCTGCAGCTAAATAAGCAGATACAGAGGCTTGATGCAAGTTTGACTCCTCATGTTCTTTAATGCGTGTATAAACATGCGCCTTGATAGCCTTCCACCCAGCAATGAAAAAACTTTGCCTGTTAGGGCAAAAAGCCATACATGTTGAGCAAAAAAGTTCCTGTGTTTATATACGATAGGACAACCATTTCCTCTGAATTACACTGCCCCCAGGCACAGACCTTAGATAAGGGCTCTTTCACACTTGCGTTCTTGTCTTCCGGCATAGAGTTCCGTCGTCGGGGCTCTATGCCGGAAGAATCCTGATCAGGATTATCCTAATGCATTCTGAATGGAGAGAAATCCGTTCAGGATGCATCAGGATGTCTTCAGTTCCGGACCGGAACGTTTTTTGGCCGGAGAAAATACCGCAGCATGCTGCGCTTTTTGCTCCGGCCAAAAATCCTGAACACTTGCCGCAAGGCCGGATCCGGAATTAATGCCCATTGAAAGGCAGTAATCCGGATACGGCCTTAAGCTAAACGTCGTTTCGGCGCATTGCCGGACCCGACGTTTAGCTTTTTCTGAATGGTTACCATGGCTGCCAAGACGCTAAAGTCCTGTTTGCCATGGTAAAGTGTAGCGGGGAGCGGGGGAGCAGTATACTTACCGTCCGTGCGGCTCCCCGGGCGCTTCAGAGTGACGTCAGGGCGCCCCACGCGCATGGATGACGTGACCGCATGGATCACGTCATCCATGCGCATGGGGCGCTCTGACGTCATTCTGGAGCGCCCCGGGAGCCGCACGGACGGTAAGTATACTGCTCCCCCGTTCCCCACTACTACTATGGCAACCAGGACTTTAATAGCGTCCTGGCTGCAATAGTAACACTGAACGCATTTTGAAGACGGATCCGGATCCGGCGTGTAATTCCGGCAAATGGAGTACACGCCGGATCCGGACAACGCAAGTGTGAAAGAGCCCTTAGCCTTGTGTGCTTTAAAAGGCAGTGTATAAGTAGCGTCTGACAATGGCTGGATTGGGTGCAGTAGTCAAATTACACATAGGGTCTGGTGCCTCAAAAGCATTGCTTACTGCAGATGTGGATGGTATTTCTGACATTATGTCATAGTCTGAACTTTCTGAATCTCCCTCTTTCTCAAGTTCATCAAGTCTTCCGTGTATATGTCTTTTATCGCTTCAGGTATAGATGATTCACCAGCCTCATCTTCATCAAGTATAGTTGCTTCTACATCTGCCCCTGTCTCAGACTGTGCAGGAGCTGTAGAGCAAGATGCCGTTGGTTCCACAGAGTTTTGGCTGGTAGCACCTATTGAGTGCCATCATTTCTGCTGCCCTGGAGCTGATCCAGCTTTTGCAAGATCTTTTCGGGTAGCCGTTAGTCTCTTTTGTGCACCAGTTTAATATTTTTTTTTGGGTGCTTCTTCTGATTTTTCTTCAGAAGCAGAGGGTCGTTTAGAAGACATTGCCCTACAAAATAATATTGAAATTAGGACTGCGTGGTTATTTACTTTTTCCTGATTCTGCGTGACCTTTCCTTTACAGAATCATACTAAGGCTCCATTCACACGTCCGCAAAATGGGTCCGCATCCGTTCCGCAATTCATTCTCTATGGGGACGGAATAGATGCGGACAGCACACAGTGTGCTGTCCGCATCCGCATTTGCGGTGCGCGGCCCCGATCTTTGGGTCCGCAGCTCCGCAAAAACATAGAGCATGTCCTATTCTTGTCCGCAGCTTGCGGACAAGAATAGGCATTTCAATGGGGGTGCCGGGCTGGTGTGTTGCGGACCCGCAATTTGCGGGTCCGCAACACACCACGGACGTGTGAATGCAGCCTAACATAAAGCTGTCACTATGATTCTGTAACGATAAGCTCATACAGAGGCACAAAGCATTATCAGTCATAAGTCCAAAACGCACCATCTCTCTCTAACATGGAGCGTGCAAGGAACATGGCAGAAGTCCAGAACGCACAATCCCTCTCTAACATGGAGCGTGCAAGGAACATGGCAGAAGTCAAGAACGCACCATCCCTCTCTAACATGGAGCGTGCAAGGAACATGGCAGAAGTCAAGAACGCACCATCCCTCTCTAACATGGAGCGTGCAAGGAACACGCTCGTGTGAAATAGCCCTAATGCTTAGTTTTTATTATTAACGTTGTCTGTCACCAGTTTTATGCTGCTAGGTTATAACCGCTTCAGCACATGCCAAGTCCCCATATTCATGAACTTAAAGGGAACCTGTCATGTGGATATTTGATTATAATCTAACTAATTATATACAATCATTAACTACTAAAAAGTACCTTAGATGCATTCACTTACTGATGTGACAGATGGTCACCTCATAATATACACACAAAGATGCCAGATGCCGCATGCTAATGAGCTGATTTGAGTCCAGCGTGATGTCAGTGAGTCCAGCGTTTATTTAATTCAGAGCTATAGCCACTCCCCTGCCCACCTGTTGCTGATTCATATGGAAAATAACTGTCAATCAGCAGCAGGTAGGCAGGCAGAGTCAGAAGCTCATGAATATTCAGGTCTCCTCATTATCAGCTGGAGCTTTTCAATACAAGATGTTGGCAGAATGACTGGGTCAATTAAAGAAAGTGACCCAGCATTTTGCTAAGAGAATTAGTCACTTATTTATGTTGCCCATAGTTAGGACACCATAAAACTGGTGACAGGTTCCCTTTAAGGCTATTCCACCCATCTGCCTTTAATTGACAGTTCTTTTCCAACTGAATCAGCAGCAGGGGGTGAAAAAAGCCAGGAGCTCATGAATATTCATGACTCATCATAATGCACTGGAGCTGGTCAATTAAACAAAGTGATTAATTATGAGCAAAGTTATGGAAAATTTGATTCGGCTGCTTTGCCGAATTTCACAAAGAAACTTGCTTCATGACGAATTACTTTGTCACAAAGCGCATTTCTTTGTATGTAGTGGGTGCAATGATGGGGAACCGCGATTGCACTACCCCCTGTCATTGAACCTTTCAGATGCTGCATTCATCGCTGATCGCGGCATCTGAGAATAATAGTGAGGGCTTTCAGGAGTTAATTAGTTAAACCAAAAATACTCACTTTATCCATTTGATCGGCCATCTTGATTGAAGACACCACGCAAAATATTGCACAGTGAAGTGATGATGTGATCACATGGCAGGCGTGGTGACGTCATACGTCACTGTGCATGAGATTTCATGCGGTATCTTCAATCAAGATGGCCGCAGCGGTCTCTTTGTGTGCAAATGGATGAGGCAAGTATGTTTTTTTTTTTTGTTGTTTTTAACTGCCATTTCAGGGAAAATCGATTCAGCTTTGCAGCAAATGAAATTTTTCCTGAATTTCAGATCGAAGTCCACTTTGGATACTTTGGTTCGTTCAGCACTAAAAGTGACCTAGCATTTTGCTAAGGGGTCTGCCACTAGTTTATGTTGCTCTTAGACACCATAAAACTGGTGATAGATGCCCTTTAAAAAAAACTGAAATACACCTAGTTTCTATCATTAAAACCAAAAGCTAGCTGTCAATACTAGATTACACCTACTCTATGCAGCATGTCATTGCATGTCATTGGCAGAAGCAGAGCACTTGACTATGCCCATGCTGCTGTGCATATAAACATTGCGGGGAACGGAAAATGGACATGCAGGATCAGACACCGCGCGTGTGCAGTGAGGGGTAGGGAGATTTAACAGAACAAATGGCCATCAGATCTCACTACCCCCCACACTACGCAGGCGCGGTGATCGGATGGATGTTCGGTAGAAGAGATCTCCCTGCTCGCTGATGAGCACGTGCGGTGTATCCCGACGGGAATAGTTAGCTGCGCGTGCGCACTGGTCCATCATTTTTCCCTACCCTCGAACCGCTGCAGAAGTTTCCCTACAGTCGTTGTGCACCTGCACGGCACACCTCCTTCCAAACCTGGGAACGTCATGTCCGGTGCGGCCGCGGCACAACAGGAAGTGACGAGGGTAGGGAAATTTATCGGGTAGGGAAATTCGTTAGAACACCGGCAGGTGGAGAAGAACATTTGCATATGGATAATGTCTGCCAGTTTAATAGGGATAATTGTGGTGACAGAAACCTTTTACCCCCTTAAGGACCATATTTTACCTTAAGGACCAGGCCATTTTTTGCAAATCTGACCAGTGTCACTTTAAGTGGTGATAACTTTAAAACACTTTGACTTATTCAGACCATTCTGAGATTGTTTTTTCGTCACATATTGTACTTCATGACACTGGTAAAATGAAGTAAAAAAAAAAATCATTTTTATTTATAAGAAAATATCAAATTTACCAAAAATTTGGAAAAAATTGCAAATTTCCAAGTTTCAATTTCTCTACTTCTATAATACATAATAATACCTCCAAAAATAGTTATTACTTTACATTCCCCATATGTCTACTTCATGTTTGGATACTTTTGGGAATGACATTTTAGTTTTTGGGGACGTTACAACAGGTCTGAAGTCACTTTGTGAGGCTTACATAATAGAAACCACCTAAAAATGACCCCATTCTAGAAACTACACCCCTCAAGGTATTCAAAACTGATTTTACAAACGTCGTTAACCCTTTAGGTGTTCCACAAGAGTTAATGGCAAATGGAGATGAAATTTGAGTATTTCAATTTTTGGGCAAATTTTCCATTTTAATCAATTTTTTCCAGTAACTATCTGTTTTGCTCACAGGCAGGAGGCAGCTAACTGCTGGGCACCCGCGGCACACTATAAACCCGCCGCTGCGCTCTGCAGACTCCAGGGCGCGGCGGGGAACCTTACTGCGTAGGGATGCTCTGTACAGAGAGCGCAGCGCAGGCACGTCACGTATGAGGAGGCGGGGCCCACGAGCAGCGCTGCGGGGAGCAGTCTGGAGAGGAGGCGCTGGGCACTGGCGGGCGGTGGCTATGGCAAGTGAAGTGGCGAGGTGAATGATCATGGCCTGGATCCGTCATCTCGCCACTTATATGACAAGTCTGACTCGGGAGACGTCACTGTCAGTGCTCATTGAAGTGGCAGGCAGCGGTGCTGGCCAGCGGGAAGCTGGAGAGCTGCCTGCCGCACTAATCATTATGAATGAAAATGCCAGGGGCCCACCGAGGGGTTCCCCGGTGGGTCAGTCCGAGACTGACTTGATCTGCCACCAAACTATTAACAGGAACAGTCTTACCGCCTGACGTCATGGATTCGGGAGAAGACGATATTCCCAGGACATCTCTACCAAGATCACCAGCCTTCTCTTGGTTCCTGGTATTCCGAACACCGGCAGACTCCTTACTGCAAACGTTGCCACCGGAAACAGCATGGCCTGCAGTCCCGACTTTTCCTGGACGGTAACTCCAGCCGCACTTTGCGCACACGTGCAGGAAACATAGGATCTCCTGAGAGCCGCACCGCTCTCCACCTCCTTTTCTTCCCAACGGTTGCCCTTGGCAACGGCACACATCTTTTCCTCTGGAACTCCAGCCGCACAACTCCAGCCGCTCCATAGCTGCCAGAAGAACGGAAAGTTTTTGCCAAGAACAAGCTCCACTTCCAGGGCCTCACATTTTAAGAGCTCCCATTGTACAGGGCCATAGTCCGTGATAAAGGTCAGAGACACGGTGACATCTGTCTCTGGCCCCTTCTTTAGAACGTCCAGTACTTCGGGCTTAACCCGGGACACGCGTTGGCAGGCATCTAATGTGACCCACAGCGGAATTCCCCCAATCACTAACTCGCAGGATCTTTCTGTATCAGATCTTCTGACCTCACAATCACCCATTGCATAGTCCTGCTGCAGGTGGGTCTGCACAGACCTCATAGTGACAACAACAACAAAAAAAATATAATATATATTTTTTTCAATCAGTCTCTTCTCTGGGCTTCTGGCCCCTTAAATCTCTGCACCACAGCAAAAATAGTCCACAATAGCACGAGCAGCACCTGCTCCACCGAACAAACAGGCTTCCGGCCCTTTAACTCCAGCATAGCAGGATTCAGCAACACCTGCTTTTTCTCGTCGTTGCTCCTAGCAACCGACCGTTGCCCTTCTCTCATGGACAACTTGCCCGCATCCGACACCAAATGTAAGGGATCGCCTCTTTTCAGGGGGTCACACGATTATAATGTCCAAACTCTTGCTTTATTTCAGACACTTTAGCAAAGCACAGGTTAAGAAGTCTCAGCTTCAACTTATCACGTGTGACATCCACACAAAATAACAAACGCTTGCCCGGCTAGGCTCTAACTAAACACATAAGTGTATCCCTGACTCACCTAGAGAGCCCTGCTCACGCATGGAACACAAATGCACCTTTCCTCAGCCATTCAGTCCAGCAACCTCCATGCTGTGAGACTTCAATACATTTTGGGGGATTGTGGCCCAGTAGTCCTCCCGACTCTGGCCTCGTGATCCTTGTTTCACAGGCGTATCGCATAGCCTCGTGGCCCCTCAGCCCACCCGGCTGAGACCACTCACACAGAGCCTCACCAGGACTCTGCTTCACAAAACACTCCAGAGTGAGACACACCCAAGATCCAGTAGCAGGATTAAATAGGATCCCTGGACATGAGCATGCCCTAAGTCCCGGACTGGAACATGGGGAACAGGCACCCACCCAACACATTGCCTGTTCCCAGTAAAAGCCTGCCCTGAAATAGCTGAACCAGCTACACTATCTATATGGTGTCCCCCAACTACTTTAGTGGACACCTGGACTAGGGCCTTTACTCCACCAAGGCCGGGCCCCTTTCTGACACGCTCCTGGTGCAAACAACACCTCAATGTTCACATTGCCACACCACCTATAAAATATACATTAAAGAACATGCAAGAAAACACTCACTCTTTAAGGGGGTTCTCCGGGCCCATACCTAAAAAGTCTGTGTCAGCTAACCTGGGTACAGAAGACACTTTGAGCCTGCTGAGATCACCTACCTACCTGACTGGCTGTGGGTTCTTCCTCTGGTATTGCCACAGGATGTGCTCCTCTTTCTTCCTGTTCAGCTACCTCTACATTGTGCAGCTAAACAGAAAAAAAGAGGCGCACATCCGGTCAGACGGTCAAATGATCCCAGGAATCAGCGGAGCAACAGAAGGATAACTACTGCTTAAAGTGTTTTCTGTCCACAGGTTAACTGAAATAGACTTTTTTGTTGATGGTGGACTCCAGGATACCCCTTAACATGTCTCATTTGCCTCAATTTCTTCTCAGTGGCTATTTAGTTACTAGTGGTTTATCAATCTGACCTTGCAACTGAGATGTAGTCAATTTGAAAAATCAGACATGAAGTATAAGCATGAGGACCTTTCGATTAGGTAGAAGTGGCTTACTTTGGATTTTGAACGTCTAGCTCGTGTAGGTTCCCCATTGGTGACACTACCATAGATTCAACAATTTAAACTTACTTTCTTTTCAGCCTCACAGAAAAACTTTGTGACTAGTGGAAGAAGTGGCAGTATTAAAAGTTGTGAATTTAAGATCAAAATCTTAATCTAATCTAAATTAATCATGGCTGAAGCAATTTTTGTTTATCCAGGCAGCTGCGGTGGCTCTTGAAGAATCTCATCCATAATTGAGCATTCATTATTTCTTAAACCATGTTCGCAGCGTATATTTGCCCATTTCCCATCATATATATTGTGTGAAGTGATAAATATTTCACGGTGGATCCTGCTAATCTATATGCGTTTTTTTTTTTACTCCTTTAATGTATATTTTATAGCAGGGCTAGTCAATAAATAATTACGCCAAAAAGGAAATTGCACTACATCTGTTTAACACGCATCGCTATCCAGGGATTAAGGAGTTTCTTTGGAATCGTAATATCAGAAGTGTCGCTGTAAAACAAGAAGCATGGTGTTCTAGTAATCTCTGTATGGCCATAGATAATAAGCAGATGCATATACACAATGCCCACCTCATGCCACGCACGCCTGTGAGATGCAGATAGAAGTTAATTGGGGGACTGGTGGAGGTTTTGTCTGCTTTTAAAGCAAAACGTTCAAAAAATGCAAAATATATATACAGTGCTGACCATAATTATTCATACCCTTGGCAAATTTTGACTTAAAGTAACTTTTATTCAAGTAATTTTTTGATGGGAAATGACATAGGCGTCTCTCAAAAGATAATAAGACGATGTACAAGAGGCATTATTGTGGAAATACAAACATTTCTCAGTTTTTATTTACATTCGAGCAAACTTGCTGGTTGAATAAAAGTAACTTTAAGTCAAAATTTGACAGGGGTATGAATAATTATGGGCAGCACTGTAGATAGATGGGCTACTTATAGGTGTCAGATGCCGTCCTTGTCAGTCCCTTGGGTACTTCCAGAAAACTGGAAATGTTGCAGAATTTCCGTGATAAATTCTGCACAGAAAAGCCACAGTGACAGCCATGTGGATGACAAATTTCATGCAGATTTTAAAGTCTGCATCATGTTAACATATGATGCAAAAAGAGCACCAAATCATTCCCAAAATTAATGGGAAGGAGGAAATCTGTAATCAAATCCTAATGATTTGTGTACAGAAATTTTGCAGCATATGAGAATATCAGCAAAGCGGATGAGATCTTAGCAAATCTCATCCGCTTAGTAGCGGATTTCCACCACGCATTTCATATTTTGCAATTCATACAGTAGGTTGAATTTCAAAACAAATACACGAGAACTCAACATGTAACACACTTGGATTGTGGTGCGGATTCATGGCAGGTTTTGTAAAATCAGTGGTGGAGATTTTGCTACAGAAAATCCAACTTTGTAGCTGTAGCCCTAAGGCCCCTTTCACACAAGCGAGTTTTCCGCGCGGGTGCAATGCGTGACATGAATGCATAGCACCTGTACTGAATCCTGACCCATTCATTTCAATGGGTCTGTGTACAGGAGCATCAGTTCTGCGTTCCGTGAAAAACGCAGCATGTTCCATATTCTGCGTTTTTCACGCAGCCCTGGCCCCATAGAAGTGAATGGGGCTTCAGTGAAAAACGCATTGCATCCGGAAGCAAGTCCGAATGCAATGCGTTTTTCAGTGACGGTTGCTAATTAATCTGAGCCCAATTAATTAGATACTTTTCACCTATCCTTTTGATCTGGACATTGAAAGAACCTGGCAAAAAAGGGAGCGGAAAAGTTAGATATAGTGCATTGTCTTAGAAACAGTATCACCTTGCTTAGATACATTGGCAAAGCAAACAGTATCAGATGCAATAGATTTCACACGTGACCGTCATATGTGCTTCCAGAATACATGTAGCTCATTTACTGTAATACAACATGAAGAATACATGTAATTCCAATCCATAACCAATGAGATCCTGATGGGAATTATGTCATCGTAGCAACCACTCATCTCGGGTCTGGGAAATAAATGATGTTGCTACGTATTTCATTAAATGTTAATTATTTAAGGGAGGTTTGTCGATAATAAATTTCATTCTTGCAATTACGAGATCTAGGTTAATAACGCAGATCAGTAGGAGCTGAGCATGGAGTCAAGGCATCATCAGAAAGAAAACTCGTTAACAACTGAGTATAGTTTTATTCGCAAATGGCAGGTAATGAATTCCCATTGTTTTCAGACCTGACTTGCACAAGTCTAAGCTGAAAAGTGTGTTCACGCATGGTAGCTTTGAGAACCTGGTGGAAAATGCACCATTGAAATGAATAAAATTTTTAAACAGGGTCTGTCAGCAGTTTTGACTATGCTAAACTGCTATCAGAACTAACAGAACATTTGTGGAGCTTTGCTCATCAGGAGTAGTGTGAATATGACGTTTTATTCTGCCAGATTAGTGCCCAGCGTGAGACTTCACTGAAAAGTGCTCTCTGAATTGTGCTGCTTCACAAGTCCCTCACCTCTGTTCCGAGTGCCTGCTGTAGCATACAACCAGGAGACGACTTCACCTGTCAATCAGAGCACAGGGGAGAGGCTATGAAGCACTGCACAGTGGAGCCTCACAGTAGGCACTTGCAGGTGCAGATTCACGCAGAATAAAAATTCATATTCAAACTCTTGATAAAAACCTCCAGAAAAGTTATGTTTTTACTGCTCTACTCAGGGCCTACTTGCTGTCGGCAGTTTAGAACCTCTTACTAGCCATAGCTGGGCCCTGCACAAAGCCAGTTTCCTGCACGGTACCCACTGATGTCATCATGCCAGTGTCTGATACCAGTGCCAGCTCTCCTCAATACTCCTTGATATTCTCTTTAATTCCTGTTTTTGTCTCCACCTCCTCCTCTGTGTTTTTACCATGTTTCTAACTGATCTCAGAGTAAGGACTTTGTCTTCTGGTCTTCTTCTTGGTTCTGGTTTTGCTGACGCCTCTTTTCTTAAAATTTCTTTGACCCATACTTTTTGGTCCCCAAAAAACCACCGGAAGATAAGCAATCAATTATATGTCTCATTTTTACCTATGATGTGGCCAATCCTGAAATCAAAACCATCCTTGACAAATACTGGCCCATCTTATTGATGGACCAGGATCTAATACAGACTATCTCCCCATACCCGAGTATTACATACCGCAGGGGTAGGAGCTTAAGGGACCGTCTTTTACACAGCCATTACATGGCACCGGCTGTTACCGAAACCTGGTTTGACCGACGTCCTACAGGGATATTTTGCTGTGGCACTTGTAAGGCCTGCAGTTTTATCTCTGTCTCAAAAACAATCACAGGCTCTGCCACCAACGAGACAATCCCTATCCACGATTTAATTAATTGTAAGAGTAAATGGGTTGTGTATATTTTCCAATGTCCCTGTCCTATGGACTACATAGGTAAGACCTTCAGGGAACTGAGAAGGAGGGTCTGTGAGCACATTAATGATGTACGCAAAAAGGAGACCACACCCGTAGCAACCCATGTTAACGAAAAGCATGCAGGGGACCCACGTGTACTTAAATTTTCTGTTTTAGAGATGATTCCCCCATCACCGAGGGGAGGAAATTGTAACAAAGATCCTCCAGAGGGAAACTGAATGGATCTACCAGTTGAGGTCCCCGGCATCATTCGGTCTTAACGAAAGACTCTCGTTCAATTGTTTCATTTAACAGGAGATCTTTTGTTTTTGTTTGTATTTATATGCATAGTTGTGAAGCCCCCTATGTTTCTCCTTCTTTGAGCACACCGCCTCTGGATACCTTGTGCCTTGTACTATAGGGTGGTCTCTATCTAGTACCACCCTTATCTTTATTCATATACTTCCTGGGTATATCCATATCCAGGAATCCAGGCAACTGGGTTACTATATATATCTTTTGTCCAGGAGCTATATATGTTGTCTGGCTATGGAACTTAATTTTTGATATATCATTTCCCCCTGGGGTTGCCGTTGTATTTTATTGTAATAACTAGTGGTCATCAATATAATTTGGCATACTGTATGTAATAGTGCCTTCTATTATGTACCACATTTATTTATTTATTTATTTTTTGCACCTCTTTTCCCTCAACCTCTCCTCCATCCCCCGCTATTATCATGCGCACGGTTGGTCGATCAGGGATGGAGGGGAGGAAGCAGCGCCTCGCTGATGCGCTCCTGGTTGCGACCAGAGGTGAACATGTGACCTGATATCCCCGGAAGCGACCACTACGTTCCATCTACCGGAAGTGGTGCGTTCCATTCTTTGGAGTCACATGCGCTCCACATACCGGAGGTGGGCGGTACTAGCATTCCACTGACCGGAAGCGAGTCCCCTAGCCCGAATTTCGCGCGCCGAGGTGATATATTTAAAGCCAGCCAAACACTAATACCTGATCCTGCACCATCCTTTGAAGGACAGGCGATACAGTAACATGCATTTTTTCCTATATCTAAGGTTGGATTATCTTCTTTGACAAGTTATGCATGGTTCTCCTTTTCTTTTTTCCCTTTCTTATACTTTGCAGGTAGTATCCTTTACTATCCAGTTGGATAACATGTGAGGTCACTGAGTATGCGCCTAACCGACTGTCTACCATAAGTACTATATATATATATATATATTTTTTTTTTTTTTTTCATCTCTTTTTATCCTGTTTTGACCATTCATCTAATCTGAACCAGCCCACTGAAGAACCCAAATTGGGGGAAACGCGTTGGGGAAATATGTGTTTTAGATCCCACGTGGTAGGGACGATTAGGGCTCATCAGGCCTAGGCAAGAGGACGGTGAAATCCCACCATCAGGGGTTGTCTCTGGTCTGAGGCTACAATAGGGTCTGTGTAGGGAGAGAATAAGACCCCCCCCCCTCTTTGCCATTAACCCTCGCTTCATGTTTTTGTTTTTTTTGGGGTAAAAAATTTGGGTAGTGATATTTGGTATCTAGTGATATTTGATATATACTGTACCTGGTTTGATTATTGGGCACTCGGTTTGCCCCCTGGGTGACTTTTATCTGTAGGTCCATATTTTAGGAATTGAGTTAACTAAAATCTAATGTTTTTAAGGGTCGGTTTTTTTCTTAGTAATTACACTGCGTGCAGTATTATTAGGCAAATGAGTATTTTGACCACATCATCCTCTTTATGCATGTTGTCTTACTCCAAGCTGTATAGGCTCGAAAGCCTACTACCAATTAAGCATATTAGGTGATGTGCATCTCTGTAATGAGAAGGGGTGTGGTCTAATGACATCAACACCCTATATTAGGTGTGCATAATTATTAGGCAACTTCCTTTCCTTTGGCAAAATGGGTCAAAAGAAGGACTTGACAGGCTCAGAAAAGTCAAAAATAGTGAGATATCTTGCAGAGGGATGCAGCACTCTTAAACTTGCAAAGCTTCTGAAGCGTGATCATCAAACAATCAAGCGTTTCATTCAAAATAGTCAACAGGGTCGCAAGAAGCGTGTGGAAAAACCAAGGCGCAAAATAACTGCCCATGAACTGAGAAAAGTCAAGCGTGCAGCTGCCAAGATGCCACTTGCCACCAGTTTGGCCATATTTCAGAGCTGCAACATCACTGGAGTGCCCAAAAGCACAAGGTGTGCAATACTCAGAGACATGGCCAAGGTAAGAAAGGCTGAAAGACGACCACCACTGAACAAGACACACAAGCTGAAACGTCAAGACTGGGCCAAGAAATATCTCAAGACTGATTTTTCTAAGGTTTTATGGACTGATGAAATGAGAGTGAGTCTTGATGGGCCAGATGGATGGGCCCGTGGCTGGATTGGTAAAGGGCAGAGAGCTCCAGTCCGACTCAGACGCCAGCAAGGTGGAGGTGGAGTACTGGTTTGGGCTGGTATCATCAAAGATGAGCTTGTGGGGCCTTTTCGGGTTGAGGATGGAGTCAAGCTCAACTCCCAGTCCTACTGCCAGTTTCTGGAAGACACCTTCTTCAAGCAGTGGTACAGGAAGAAGTCTGCATCCTTCAAGAAAAACATGATTTTCATGCAGGACAATGCTCCATCACACGCGTCCAAGTACTCCACAGCGTGGCTGGCAAGAAAG
Source organism: Bufo bufo (assembly GCF_905171765.1). Classification (NCBI taxonomy): domain Eukaryota; kingdom Metazoa; phylum Chordata; class Amphibia; order Anura; family Bufonidae; genus Bufo; species Bufo bufo. The sequence goes on along the minus strand of NC_053396.1, from coordinate 213,448,368 downwards.
GGTATAAAAGAAGAAAATCGAATGACATGGCCTCCTTGTTCACCTGATCTGAACCCCATTGAGAACCTGTGGTCCATCATCAAATGTGAGATTTACAAGGAGGGAAAACAGTACACCTCTCTGAACAGTGTCTGGGAGGCTGTGGTTGCTGCTGCACGCAATGTTGATGGTGAACAGATCAAAACACTGACAGAATCCATGGATGGCAGGCTTTTGAGTGTCCTTGCAAAGAAAGGTGGCTATATTGGTCACTGATTTGTTTTTGTTTTGTTTTTGAATGTCAGAAATATATATTTGTGAATGTTGAGATGTTATATTGGTTTCACTGGTAAAAAGAAATAATTGAAATGGGTATATATTTGATTTTTGTTAAGTTGCCTAATAATTATGCACAGTAATAGTCACCTGCACACACAGATATCCCCCTAAAATAGCTAAAACTAAAGACAAACTAAAAACTACTTCCAAAAATATTCAGCTTTGATATTAATGAGTTTTTTGGGCTCATTGAGAACATGGTTGTTGTTCAATAATAAAATTAATCCTCAAAAATACAACTTGCCTAATAATTCTGCACTCCCTGTATTACCTAACTTGACCCAGATTTTACCAAAATAAAATATTACTTTTATTAGTATATAAAGACAGAGTTTGTGACAAAAAATTAAGTGTTATAAAATATCTGCTCCCTGAACTCAGTCTGGATATTGTAGTTGTTATTGCCTGGAGTGGGGATGTGCATTCTCCCCACTACCCAGCACTGTTGCTAACAGCCCTTCACCAGTAATCAGGTGCTTCACTGACTCACTGGAGGATCTGAATTCTTTCTACTTGCTGATTTAGTAAGCTCAAGACAGGAGAACAACACTAAAACCTAAACTTGCCCCCCCCCCCCCCTGACATGTTTCGCCAGTAACCTGGCTTTTTCAGGGGTATCAGGCAGAATTAAAGCTGAGCGACAAAGACGTGGTATAAATACCTTAGTTCTGAGATAGACGAATAAAAGAACTAATAAAGAACTCCTTAGGACATGTGAATGACCTTTACTCTCTCTCCATGCTCCAATGATGTGTCATACTCACCTTTGCCAGGATAGGTGAAAAGTCAAAGAATCAGCTGCTGCACCTGACCCCGCTGCGCGTAAACTTCACTACAATTGCGGAGAAAGACCTGCTACTGCGCATGCGCAACAACTTGCACTCTAACAGGGAGAGAAAAATTCTGGTGTGCATGTTCTGCGCGGTACTTGGATGCGCTGGGATTTTAGAAGACAAAAAAGAACATATCTTTACAGTGCGCACTGACACGTACGCATGGACTTAGAAAAATAAGGTATATCCCGAATAGTGTACTACCACATCCATCGTGCTCTACTCCTAGGTACACTAGAACTTAGAAACCAAAAGGTTTGTAGTATGAATAATACAATGTGTACCATGGAACGTGGAATGTATAACCAATAAATCATACAAATATAAGATCATAAAGGGTGATTATAAATAACTATTTGTGTTTATGATTCCATTGTATAACCTAATCTAAATCATTGGGTCAAATCATGATGACCCAACAGTTTACTGGTCAAATAGTGAGTCTCTTATGTCTGAGGAAATGGGAACCCTCCCACATAATGAACCGGACACATGATTATGAATAATTATTTTATTTTCATTTATATTAATAATTTTTCGATCAAATGGTAAGTATTTTATGTCTAAAAAAAAATTAGATTACGCCCACATTATGGACCTGATACATAATTATAGATAATTTTTTATTTTTGTTTATATGACCTGAACTGGATCATGGAATCATGTTCTGATGACTTTACCCATCATTGGATCAAATAGTAAGTATTTAATATCTAAAACTGGGATCACGCCCACATAATCAACCTGACACATCAAAAAAGAGAGAGGGAAGTACAGTTATTGGATTATAGATTTTTACCTATCCAAAAATACTAAACCGTGGCGTCTTAATAGCTCAAATATAATTGTATTGGTAATTACAGTATTATTTATCAAGCCTTCTCTTGGGCAAACACGTGCAACAAAATGTAAAAAATATTTTATGACAGTTTTCTGGCACAAATGGAATGATACATTCTCCTTTTTACTATCCAGGAAAGAAACTGATTAGTATGAAATGTTAGTACTAAAAAACACACAGACCCCACTCATTCTCTATGCGGTGGAGGTGGCTAATATTTGCCTCTCGAAGTGAAATGGCGATCATGAACCTCCACATTGCAAATAGCTGTGAGCCCAGGAATAAACATGCCATAAATGCCTAGGATGAGAATACCCCTTTCAAGGGGTTGTCCTAGTTATGTTTTCGTTCTTTGTATGGTTTTTACTAGCCAAATGATGTAAGGGATTTTCAATTCACTTACTTTATCTGCAGTGACCCCTTTCTCAGTGTCACATGACCTGTGATGTCAGCTTCTTTCCCTGCTCTGATGATGTTCTGTGCGCAAGCCTGGGCTGCAGGAGAGAGCAGGTCCCTACCTCTCTGTAAAGGCTGCACTGGTTGGAGTGACAAGCCACGGCCCCTGCACTGCTGATATTCTGGCCATACCCCCTGCAATGGCTGATCTGCTGGTTAAGCTGTTTTCCCTGTGTCTCCAGTACCACTGAAGTTTTCAGCAAAGTTTAACCCCTTCTACCATAAGCAGCACAGACTCAGGGCTGGAGGCTCTGCCTCAGATACTGAGCAGCTGCAGGGCATCCTCTCCTCCTAAATGAGCAGGCACTAAAGGGACAAAGGCTGTGCACAAGATCTTCCCTCCTCCCCCTTCAAACCCAGAGCTGACAAACTGGAGGAGTTCTCTCCTCTGTGCTTTTTCACTGTCTGCAGAGCATTGCACAAGAACAGGTAGGGGGAACATCCAGTGTGTATCAGCATTGTCATTGTAATGTACAACATGAGTTTCCAAGCAGTCAGACTGCAGGCAGGGCAACAATTTTATACACTACCTTTGCAGAGCAGGGGGATGGGAAAGGCAGTCTTTGTTGACACCCACAAATATTCATAAGGAAAACCTCAAAGATTGTTACAAGCCCCCACAGCTCTGCAACTGCAAGTCAACAAAGGGCCAGAACAGAACTAGGGAAATGAGGAAATATAATTTATTTTAGCCTACAACTTGCTTATTATTTTTTACATAACTCGGACAACCCCTTTAACGCTCAAATAGTCTGAATATAAAAACTAGGTCATATGATTCATGCATATGGCTCCTTGCATTGAATCCTATCCTAGTTGATCTGAACCTAAAAGGTCACTGTGCCTTTAAATCTAGATTTAGCCTTTTTCATGTAATTAAGAAAACCGTTCCTCCTCCATCGGCAGATAGTCTCCTCTCTTTCTAACACATTCATCAATTCCTCTCTGTTGTGCTTCTTATGCCACCAAATATGTTCAATAAACCATTAACCACCATATTCTAACTGCAAGCTGGCATAAAAGTCGATGGCATTTTCTCGCCGCGATGTTCTTATTTGAATATTCATAGATTTCTCAATGGATTTTATCTCATTCCCTTTTCTTCTCTAGACTAATGTATTAGCCATGCAGCTTCACATCAGCGGATTATGCTGACCAACATTTTACCATTGACTCTCAGCAATTTACCTTCAAAAAGACATTTTTAAGCAGTGGAAATTGGATTATAATGTAAAATACTGTGCGATGAGAGGACGTCTGAATAAATAGAGATAGACGAGTTATTATTAAGTCAAACACTATGATAAGAGGACATTTAGACAATGGAAAAGAGGACAAGTCCTGATCTACCAAATATGTCGACAGCTGATAAATTGTTCTTTTTTCCCCTAATTTACCTGTAGGTGAGCCATTGCTTTTATTGTGAAACCGTCCACTGCTAGACTGTCAGCGCCGGTTACTACCCACATAGGTGGCAGAGCACTCCTCCTTCCAAAATTTAAAGGGCCAACCAAGGAAAGATCATGCTGACCTTCTCATTATGGTACTTTGTTATGTTTCCCAGGACAAAAGGGCTTGTTGACCATTGAATACATATTCTCAAAAAATCTTGAGCATCATTTTCCAAGCCCCAGATAATTCAGGGAGAAAATGCCCTGAAAACGAATGCACAGGGCCATAGTTCTGGTCTGCATCTGATCCATATTTTGGTGGGGCCACAAAAGATGCAGACAACACACCAGTGTGCTGTCCACATCCGTAAGTCTGATCCGTAGCCGCATAAAAATAGAGAACATGTCCTATTCTTGTAATTTTTGCGGACAAGCATATGACATTTCTGCAGGAGTAAAAAAAAAAAATCTAAATGGCAGCATGCACTTGGCCGGTGTCTGTGTTTTGTAGATACGGGATTTGTGGACCAAAAAACACTTATGGCTGTGTGCATGAGCCAGGCATTTTCTTTTAATTGGCGTTTTTGCAGCCTTAAAAGGGTTGTCCGGGTTCAGAGCTGAACCCGGACATACTCATAATTTCACCCAGGAAGCCCCCCTGATGTTAGCATTGGAGCATTTTATGCTCCGATGCTCTCCTTTGCCGTTCGCAGGATTGGGCAGAGCAAGGGCTCTTTTATTTACTATAACACACTGCCAGGCGGAGGCTTCCGCCTGGCAGTGTGTTCAGTGACGTCACCGGCTCTGATGGGCGGGCTTTAGAGCTGCCCTAGACATTTTACAGGCTAGGGCAGCACTAAAGCCCGCCCATCAGTTCCGGTGACATCACTGGGCTCACTGCTGGGCGGAAGCCTCCTCCTGGCAGCCCTAAGGAGAGCCCAGTTCATCACCGGAACTCCAGAAAATGCCTTTGCCCTGCGCGATTCAGTGCAGGGCAAAGGAGAGCATCAGAGCATGAACTGCTCTGATGCTCAAGTCAGGGGGGCTGCCTGGGTGAAAATGAGGATATGTCCGGGTTCAGCTCTGAACACTTACAACCCCTTTAAGTAACATATTTTCGATCAATGAAATCACAGCATGCTCTGGATCTGGCATTTTTTTCCTCATTGCCTGCTGTTTTTCTCCCATAGACCTCCATATTTTTTTTATATTTTTTTGCTGTTTAAAAAAAAAGATACAGTACAGACCAAAAGTTTGGACACACCTTCTCATTCAAAGAGTTTTCTTTATTTTCATGACTATGAAGGCATCAAAACTATGAATTAACACATGTGGAATTATATACATAACAAACAAGTGTGAAACAACTGAAAATATGTCATATTCTAGGTTCTTCAAAGTAGCCACCTTTTGCTTTGATCCCTGCTTTGCACACTCTTGGCATTCTCTTGATGAGCTTCAAGAGGTAGTCCCCTGAAATGGTCTTCCAACAGTCTTGAAGGAGTTCCCAGAGATGCTTAGCACTTGTTGGCCCTTTTGCCTTCACTCTGCGGTCCAGCTCACCCCAAACCATCTCGATTGGGTTCAGGTCCGGTGACTGTGGAGGCCAGGTCATTTGGCGCAGCACCCCATCACTCTCCTTCATGGTCAAATAGCCCTTACTTTCAAAGTTTTCCCAATTTTTCGGCTGACTGACTGACCTTCATTTCTTAAAGTAATGATGGCCACTCGTTTTTCATTACTTAGCTGTTTTTTTCTTGCCATAATACAAATTCTTACAGTCTATTCAGTAGGACTATCAGCTGTGTATCCACCTGACTTCTCCTCAACGCAACTGATGGTCCCAACCCCATTAATAAGGCAAGAAATCCCACTTATTAAACCTGACAGGGCACACCTGTGAAGTGAAAACCATTTCAGGGGACTACCTCTTGAAGCTCATCAAGAGAATGCCAAGAGTGTGCAAAGCAGTAATCAAAGCAAAAGGTGGCTGCTTTGAAGAACCTAGAATATGACATATTTTCAGTTGTTTCACACTTGTTTGTTATGTATATAATTCCACATGTGTTAATTCATAGTTTTGATGCCTTCAGTGTGAATCTACAATTTTCATAGTCATGAAAATAAAGAAAACTCTTTGAATGAGAAGGTGTGTCCAAACTTTTGGTCTGTACTGTATGTGCGACAGTTTTTGGCATTTTTGCAAATTTTTCGTCTCTATTAATGCTTTTTTTTCCCATAGAGAAAAAAGTGAAGTAACAGGGGACACATATTTTCCTCCAAAAAACTGCTAATTATTAAAAAAAAATATTTAACATTCCAGGTGCTAAAACACACTATATGAACGCAACACTACAAAAACCTACAAAGTCAGTCACTTTATTTTATTTTTTGGCCCAGAAAACTCTAGGACCAGAACTTTGTGGGAAGGAACCATTAAATGGGTTGTCTCCTCTTCTTCTACAGACCCCACAGCATGGCCAGACCCATGGAGGAATCATACTTACCTGATCCCCCACTGCTGGGTTTTGGCTTCATCTCTGCAACTGGACATATCGGTACTATATAAATACGTGATAGTAATTAATTAAAAAGAAGCAATGTGCCGGAGAAGCTGAAGGTCTATAGGATTACAATTAGAATATTAGGCCATACGGAGACATTGACGATATCTACAATGTATACAAACAGCTGTATAGACACAGACTGATCATTACCAGAAAGCAGCCATTTGTAGGTATAATTACCTCTGAGGTACGGCTGCTGAGTTATCCATATGTCCACATGTGTAATAGACGTGGTGTGAGGCGCAGTGGGCTGCAGCTGGTGAGGCAGTTATGATAATGTAGAAAACAGAAGGCCGACCCCAGGCATCTAATCAGCAAACAATGGACGATGAGAAGACGAGCTCAGAGAATGGAGAATGAAACTAAAACAGGTCTCCTTCACAGAACAATTACTGACTATAAAATGAATATACATTTTCCTCTTATCTTCAAGGAGTTTTCTGGGAATTAAAGTGGTTGTTCAGGCTTTTTCTATTGATGACCTATCCTCAGGATAGGGCCTCATGCACACGACCGTTGTGTGTTTTGCAGTCCACAAACCGCAGATCTGCAAAACACGGATTGGCGTCTGTGTGCATTCCACAATTTGCGGAACGGCACGGATAGCCATTAATATAACTGCCTATTCTTGTCTGCAAAACGCGGACAAGAATAGGACAGGTTATATATTTTTTGCGGACCAAGGAACGGAGCAACGGATGCAGACCGCACACGGAGTGCTGTCCGCATCTTTTGCGGCCCAATTGAAGTGAATGGGTCGACATCCAAGCCGCCAAAACTGCGGCTCGGATGTGGACCAAGACAACGGCTGTGTGCATGAGGCCTAGGTTATGAATATTAGATCGCAGGGGTCCAACATCCGGCACCCCCGCCGATCAGCCGTATCAGAAGACGGAGCTCGCAGTGTGTACGTGCCATCTCCAATCTCTCTACCTACTCGCTGCTACTTTGCCATAAACAGCAACAACAAACAGGAAGACAGCTAATCGGCGGGGGTGCCGGGTGTCGGACCCTCGCCGATCTGATATTGATGACCTATCCTGAGGATTCCTACTAGTAGATCGGAACCGAAGCTGAGTTCAGTTTCAAGTTTTAAAGTGGTTTTCCACTTTAAAATTCAACTATCGAAGTTATTCAACAAAGTCACGCGCGACTTTGCGAATAACTTTCTTCGGGTCATCGGAGCCCATACATTCCAATACTGTACGGACACAGATCTCTGTACAGTATTATTCCAAAGTTTTGAACGACGCGACTTCAGATGAAGCATCAGAAGCTCGCTTCGCTCAACACTAGATCGGAATTTCAGGGAAAATTTGATTTGCCGCGAAGCCGAATTTCTTCGTGTGAAACGATTTTCCCTGAATGGAAGTAAACATTTTTTTAAATCATACCTGCTTCATCTGTTTGAGCACACAGAGCCGGCCACCGCCATCTTGATTGAAAATTTTGCATAAAATCCCATGCGCAGTGACGTATGATGTCACCACGCCAGCTGACGTGATGACATCATGAGCCGCACAATATTTTGCACTAAATCTTCAATCAAAATGGCAGCAGCTGGCTCTTTGCGATTAAATGGATTAGGTTTAGTATGATTTTATTATTTAAATATTTTATTGTATTATTGTATCACATTCTGCGATCAGCTATAAATGCGGCATCTGAGGGCTACAATGATAGGGAGCGGCGCAATCGCCACTCCCTGTCATTGCACCAGTACTTACAAATATTTTTTTCGGAAAATTCGGCAAAGCAGCCAATAAACGTGCAGGTAAGTGCTGCCACTCACTGTAATGCCGTAGCCATGTTGATTACTAGCATTACAGTGATTGGCTGGCCGGAACACGTCATCGGGTGCTATAAAGCACCTGATGACACGTGGTTCGGCTCAGTCTTAGTCAGGGAGAGCTGTGCTATAGAAGGGACAGATAGTGTAGGGAATTTAATTTTATTTTATTGTTAGGCAGGGTTGGTGTTAGAGATCCAAAAGTCCTTTTAAGGACTATTGTTGTATCTGGCAGCAATATATATTATCAGCGCAACCTGCGCTAAATACACTGCTCAAAAAAATAAAGGGAACACAAAAATAACACATCCTAGATCTGAGTTAATTAAATATTCTTCTGAAATACTTTGTTCTTTACATAGTTGAATGTGCTGACAACAAAATCACACAAAAATAAAAAAATGGAAATCAAATTTCTCAACCCATGGAGGTCTGGATTTGGAGTCACACTCAAAATTAAAGTGGAAAAACACACTACAGGCTGATCCAACTTTGATGTAATGTCCTTAAAACAAGTCAAAATGAGGCTCAGTAGTGTGTGTGGCCTCCACGTGCCTGTATGACCTCCCTACAACGCCTGTGCATGCTCCTGATGAGGTGGCGGACGGTCTCCTGAGGGATCTCCTCCCAGACCTGGACTAAAGCATCTGCCAACTCCTGGACAGTCTGTGGTGCAACGTGACGTTGGGGGATAGAGCGAGACATGATGTCCCAGATGTGCTCAATTGGATTCAGGTCTGGGGAACGGGCGGGCCAGTCCATAGCATCAATGCCTTCGTCTTGCAGGAACTGCTGACACACTCCAGCCACATGAGGTCTAGCATTGTCTTGCATTAGGAGGAACCCAGGCCAACCGCACCAGCATATGGTCTCACAAGGGGTCTGAGGATCTCATCTCGGTACCTAATGGCAGTCAGGCTACCTCTGGCGAGCACATGGAGGGCTGTGCAGCCCTCCAAAGAAATGCCACCCCACACCATTACTGACCCAATGCCAAACCGGTCATGCTGGAGGATGTTGCAGGCAGCATAACGTTCTCCACGGTGTCTCCAGACTCTGTCACGTCTGTCACATGTGCTCAGTGTGAACCTGCTTTCATCTGTGAAGAGCACAGGGCGCCAGTGGCGAATTTGCCAATCTTGGTGTTCTCTGGCAAATGCCAAACGTCCTGCACGGTGTTGGGCTGTAAGCACAACCCCCACCTGTGGACGTCGGGCCCTCATATCACCCTCATGGAGTCTGTTTCTGACCGTTTGAGCAGACACATGCACATTTATGGCCTGCTGGAGGTCATTTTGCAGGGCTCTTTCAGTGCTCCTCCTGTTCCTCCTTGCACAAAGGCGGAGGTAGCGGTCCTGCTGCTGGGTTGTTGCCCTCCTACGGCCTCCTCCACGTCTCCTAATGTACTGGCCTGTCTCCTGGTAGCGCCTCCATGCTCTGGACACTACGCTGACAGACACAGCAAACCTTCTTGCCACAGCTCGCATTGATGTGCCATCCTGGATAAGCTGCACTACCTGAGCCACTTGTGTGGGTTGTAGACTCTGTCTCATGCTACCACTAGAGTGAAAGCACCGCCAGCATTCAAAAGTGACCAAAACATCAGCCAGGAAGCATAGGAACTGAGAAGTGGTCTGTGGTCACCACCTGCAGAACCACTTCTTTATTGGGGGTGTCTTGCTAATTGCCTGTAATTTCCACCTGTTGTCTATCCCATTTGCACAACAGCATGTAAAATTGATTGTCACTCAGTGTTGCTTCCTAAGTGGACAGTTTGATTTCACAGAAGTGTGATTGACTTGGAGCTACATTGTGTTGTTTAAGTGTTCCCTTTATTTTTTTGAGCAGTGTAGCTTGCAATTGTTTGGCCGCTGCAGACAGCGACATTATCTGCGCTACATCTCCTGTGTACCGTGTGCGCAGCCTAAAAATATCTGCGACATCCAGTGTACTTTTTCCGTAGACCGTGTCCACTGCGGACAGTTACATTACCTGCGCTACATCAATAATATCAGTGATATCCCCTGTGATTTTTTATTAGCTGCTGGTGACAGCAACATTACCTGCGCTATACCTCCTGTATAACGTTTGCGCATCATAAATATCAGTGACATTCAGTCAAATTTTTCCGCTGCTGATGGCAGCGACCTTACCTGCGCTACATCTCCTGTGTAACGTGCAGGAGGGCTATGTGTTCCGCAGTCTGGCGCTTTTTAGAGGAAAGTGCGGACGATAAAAGAATTGTCATTTGCAACCTGTGCCATACCAAAATGAGCAGGGGCGTGAACACTAGCAACCTCACCACCACCAGCATGATCCGCCACATGGCATCAAAGTACCCTAATGGGTGGGCCGAACGCCTGGGTACACAATCACTGTCTGCGGGTGACTCCACTGTCTCCTCTTCACCTGTGTTACTTGCTGGCCAATCCTCTGTCCAAGACGCCGGCCCGGATGCCTCACGCCCTGCAACTGGACCTTCGCAAGCAGCATCAGCTAGCACATCCACTTCTGTGTCCCAGCGCAGCGTACAGATGTCCATAACCCAGGCCTTAGAACGAAAGCACAAATACCCAGCCACCCACCCACAGGCCATAGCACTAAATGAGCACCTTTCCAAATTGCTGGCCCTGGAAATGTTGCCATTTAGGCTTGTGGACACTGAGGCTTTCCGCCGCCTGATCAGGCGGCGGCTGTCCCTCATTACCTAGTCCCCAACCACAACTATTTTTCACGGTGTGCCGTCCCCCCCTTACACCAGCATGTGTCCTGTAACTTCACTCGTGCCCTGACCAACGAGGTTATTGGGAAGGTCCATTTAATGACTGACACATGGACAAGTGCTTTTGGCCAGGGATGCTACATTTCCCAGATGGCACACTGGGTGAACGTTGTGCAGGCCGGGAGCGAGTCGTACCCTGGGATGGCACAGGTGCTACCGATGCCAAGGATTGCGGGCCCTACTTCCATCAGGATTTCCGCCACCACCTACATTAGTGGCTGCAACCCCCCTACTCCTCCTCCACCTCTTCCTCTACTTCCACCTCTGAATTCTCATCTTGCAGCACCAGTCAGCCATCAGTCAGTAAGTAGCTGGAAGCAGTGAAGCGGCAACAGGCCATGTTGAAACTAATATGTTTAGGTGACAAACAGCACACCGCCGCAGAGCTGTGGCGGGGTATAAGGGACCAGACTGAGCTGTGGTTCTCGCCACTCAACCTACAACCAGGCATGGTTGTGTCTGATAATGGCTGTAACTTGGTGGCGGCTTTGGAGCTCGGAAAGCTCACACACATACCATGCCTAGCCCACCTGTTCAACATAGTAGTTCAGCGGTTTCTCAAAACCTACTCCAATTTGCCTGATTTACTGGTGAAGGTGTGCCGCGAGTGTGCCCATATCTGAAAGTGATCTACAGCTGCTGCCGGTCTGGCAACACTGCAGCAACGCTTGCAATTGCCAGCTCACCGACTGTTGTGCGACGCGAGCACGCGCCGGAACTCCACGTTCCACATGTTGGCCAGGCTTTGAGAGCAGCAGAGGGCAGCTGCAACATGGTCGTCGTCTTTCCAGTCAGCTTCCGCTCTTCACAAGTGACGAGTGGGCATGGATATCTGACCTCTGTAAGGCTTTATGCAACTTTGAGGAATCAACACAAATGGTGAGCGGTGATGCCGCTATTATCAGCGTAACCATCCCACTTCTGTGTCTACTGAAACACTCGCTGCTCACAATGAAGAAGGACGCTTTGCATGTGGAAGAGGTGGAAATGGCGGAAGACAGTACACAGGGTGATAGCCAGACCACCCTCCGTTCGTCTTCTCAGCGCGAATTGGATGATGAGGAGGAGCAGGAGACGGTTGCCTCCGCTACAGAGGGTAGTACCCACAGAAGGTTTATTCCATCGGTTCAGCGTGGATGGGCCGAAGAGGAGGAAGAGGATGAGGAGATTGAGAGTCATCCTCCTGATGAGGACAGCGAAGTCTTGTCTGTTGGGACTTTATATTATGCTGCCTTTCCCGTGACCCTCGCGTTATACTGATTAATGGTTGTTCACCCTTTTTGACCCCCACTACAAAAAGAACTTCTCATCTCTCATTTCTGTTGTGGAGAGGACGAGCAAAATGGTGTAATACCAGAAGGTCCTGGTGCAAAAATTGCTTCAAAAATTTCCAGCTGACAACGCTGAGAGCAGAGTACGTAGTTCCTTGGGCAACTGAGAAGGAGAGACGAGGGGAACACACAGCAGTTCCAACAGAGGCAGGGCAACACTCTCCAAGGCCTGGGACAGTTTCATGACACCCCGCCAGCAACCTCACCATGATGCACGACCTAGTGGCACAAGGAGAGAAACGTTTTGGAAGATGGTGAAGGAGTACGTAGCAGACCGTGTCAGCGTCCTCAATGATCCCTCTGTGCCTTACAACTACTGGGTGTCCAAGCTGGACACGTGGCACGAACTGGCGCTCTTCGCCTTGGAGGTGCTGGCCTGCCCTGCCGACAGCGTTTTGTCAGAGCGGGTATTTAGTGCTGGTGGGGGCATAATAACTGATAAGCGCATCCGCCTGAAAATGCTGACAGGTTGACTCTTATAAAAATGAACAAGGCCTGGATTGCCCCTGACTTCCCTACTCCACCAGAGGAAAGCTGATAAACATAAAGGAACTTTAAATGTGGCTTTTATGGTGTACTGAATACACTGTATTCCCATGCACCCCTTCCACTACAAAAATGGGTATATGGTTCAATCTCCCTTTTCTCGTCCTCCTCCTCCTCTATCATATCAGCATGCTTATTAGGCTGCCCTCGATCCTAATGTTTTAGAGGGTCAGCTCAGCAGCAGGCCCTCAACCATAAGTTTTTCGATTGTCAGTTCAGCAGCAGACCCTCAACCATAATTTTTTCTATGGTCAGCTCAGCAGCAGGTCCTCAACCATAATTTTTTAGATGGTCAGCTCAGCAGCAGGCCATCGCCCATAATTTTTTCAATGGTCAGATCAGCAGCTGGCCCTCGCCCCTAATGTTTTAGATAATCAGATCAGCAGCAGGCCCTTGCCCCTAATGTTTTAGAGGATCACCAGCAGGCCGGCAATCATAATTTTTCAAGGGTGTGTATGATGCCCTCCTTTATAAAGGGTGTAACAAAGGGTGTATTGGAGTGCCGGTTCCTTGTAATTTTTGGCAGCCCTTTCCCTTAGTGCATAGGCTTGAGTGTAGGAGTCCCACTGCCTGAACAATTGTACCACAATGTGAATGAGGTCCTCCTATATGTGATATACAGGTTGTAATTTTTGGCAGCACTTGCACTTTATATACAAGTAAATATACAGAAAAGAATGTTTCCTAACAATTTTTCCTCTAAAATCAATTTGATCTTCGGTTTTGTGCGTATTATTGTCAGTCTGTAAAAGTGGCGTACTACTCGGACAGCATCGTTCCCAGCAGTGACCTGGGAGTCCAAGATGCATCCAGACATCCTCCCCATGCTGTTCCCGAACCATTTCAGTGGTGTTTCCATCAATTTCTGACCTTTTCCTGGGAACCAGACACCCTCCCATCTTCAGAGCAGGGGGTGCCTGGTTTAATGCTCGGGTTCTCCCATTGACCTCCATTGTGCTCGATCAACTCGATCACTTTGGTGCTCGATCAACACTAATAAATAGACACAACCCCTTTAGAAAACAGATGCAAGTAAGGCACTATAAGAGGGTAATCAAGAGATGAGGAGAACTGAACTGAGCTAAAACAATCTGCTATCTCCATTTCCATGGAGACGTATTAATGCTGGATCCGATGCCAAGTGTTCTGGAAATTGCTGCATCGCCGGATCCGGTTTTCCAGTCTGGACATGCGCCGAGATATAGGAGGAGCTAGTTTCGCTTTTGATACCGGATGAGACGGATCCGTCTAACGAATCCGAAAAAAAGCCATCCGTTTGTATACGGCTTGCCGGATCTGGCAGGCAATTCCATTGCCGGAACTGCCTGCCGTATTCTAATAATGCAATGTGACTCAAGGGAAGTGTGGGAAACAGCGAACTTCAAGTTTTGAAGTTTGGGCTCGGGTATATGCTGAATTGCGTTATGGATTCTGTTACCATGGATCATAACGCAATTCCATTATGCATTCCGTCATAATAGAAGTCTCTTGCATAACGTAAACCGGATGGATCCATTATGCTGGCCATAAACTTCTATTATGATTGAATGCATAGCAGAATTCCTCTAAAGGCATTCTGTTATGCATTCCGTCATGGAATTGCGTTATGGTCCGTGGTAACGGAATCCATAACGCAATTCAACATATACCCGAACCCAAACTTGAACTTCAAAACTTGAAGTTTGTTCATCCCTAGGGAAGGGCACTAAACCCAGCACTACCAATCCTCAGGGTAGGTCATCTAAATCTGATTTTTAGGGGGTCTGACTCTCGGCACCCTCGCCAATCAGGCTCTGCAGCCTCTTCATTGTGCGCGAGCACAGTGCTGCACATTGTACAGTGGTTGGGCCTGGCATTGCAGCTCAATCCCATTTATTTAAAAAGCACTGAGCTGCATCAAGGTCACGCAATCAATTGACATGAGGTCACGGGCTGCGGCACTTGGCCAACCGTTGACCTCTTCAACAGTTGGGTGCCGGAAGTCAGGCACCAATAAGGCATCAATATTTAAGTCCTGGGCAATCCCTTTAAGTGTTAATCATGTTTTACTGCTTTTGGATGCAGTTGGGTAGGACTCTCAGTGGGGTAAACGCACCATCAAACCCGTTCTCTGCAAATTAAAAGAAAAAGCGTAATTCAGCTGAATGAAAGTGCAGACGTCAGAACGTCTCTTTCTCTTCTCCCTCCTGACTAGGAGTTGTTCCACATTGTGTGACACATTTTCTCATTCTGCGCTAATTTTGCTCTTTACAAGCGGTTACACATTCATTTGCGGCCGCGCCATTGTATAGCAGACATTTCAGAAAAGAACAGGAGAGTCGTCATTAGCTTAACAGCTGGATCCAGCCAGTGGATTTTAGCATAAATGAGAATTGTTTAGAGCCGCCGCCGAGTGCCCCCGGATATTTGTATTACTCTTTTTTTAAGGGAATTATAGTTGCCAGGATGATAGATAATTAAAAAAAAAAAAGTTCTAGAAGAGAAACGAGGGATTAATTATAAAATGAAAAGGTCATGTACTTATCACACTGTAGTTCATACAGTCTACACAATTTTAAAGGGAAATGTCAATTCCCGGTGGTTAAAGACTATTTTTAATTTTGCAACTGACTGTATCGTAGAAAAGGAAAAAGAGACAACGTAACACAATAGAATACTGTATTCTAGTGGGAGTAAATTAGGATTTAAAAGGGGAATTTCACTTTTAGGGAGGGCTGACCAAAGTAGGAGGCTTTATCACTGCTCAAAGTCATTGCGCAGGAAAAGCGGCTTTAAAGAGTCACAAGTTGTGTGTTTGTGACTCTTTAAATGCAACTGCCTCTTTTTAAAGGGGGCCTGGCAAGGGCGGGAAAGGGGCCCAGTCAACAGCCAAGATAAATTTATCTTCATTCATGCTCGTTTTCTGATGCAAATAAAGACAGAAATCTACAGCAACTCTGAGCTGTCATAGATTTCTGTTTAGGCCCACGGACTGTTGGAGGATGCGCCTAATTTATGATGAGGCCTATACCTGGTCATAAATGTGGTGAATTCCAGTATGGTCCTGTAATAGGAACAATCACCACCGCAACTAATTTCCTGAAATGTCTTCCACCATTACCTGTGTGAAGTAGAAAGAAGCACAGCGACTCAGCCATGAAGTGGAGACCACATAAAGGTACATGGCAGGGTCACCGAGTGCTGAAGAGCATAGACAAAGCATAAAAGCCACCAACACTCTGCCAACTCCATAACTGCAGAGTCCAAACCTCCTCTGTCATTAACATCAGTAGAAAACCAGCTTCATGGCATGGGTTTCCATAGCCAAGCAGCTGCATGCAAGCTTTACATAACCAAGCACAATGCCAATTGTCTGATGGAGTGAGGTAAAGCATGCCACCACTAGATTCTGGAGCCCATTAAAAAAAGAAAAATGGACAGCCTTTGGGTATCTAAAGGACATGTAAATAGATGGTTATGGCACGTTTGCTAGCCAAGGCATTTGTTAAGCAGTAGTTGGAATATATTTGAGTAGCATAATAGGGGCCCAAAAGTCACTTTGCCAAATACAGTAAGAAGAAACCAGCATTATAAACAGCACATAGTGGGTGGGGATCTTGGTTACAGAATTTGTACTAGGACCAAATATCTTCACCCCCATGCCTACCGTTACCCACTACCAGTATTTTTGGACTTGTAGAGCGGGGAAAATGGCAGCCAACATCCAGCTTTCTATCATGGGTTGTTAGATAATTCTGAGTCTATGGAGGGCTACATAGACCGTGAGCTCTGTTGTTACATATGTTATCATCTGATTGTCCCAAAACAAAACATTAAACATTACTCTGTCCTCCTTCTCCTTGACCTGTCCTCTGCCTCTGACACTGTCGACCACTCCCTTCTGTTACAAACTCTCTCATCTCTTGGCATCACTGACCTGGCCCTCTCCTGGATCACATCATACCTCACAGACCGGACATTTAGCGTCTACCACTCCCACACCACTTCCTCGTCTCATTCCCTCTCTGTTGGTGTCCCGCAAGACTCTGTCCTAGGACTCCTGCTCTTCTCTATCTACACTTTTGGCCTGGGACAGCTCATAGAGTCCCATGGCTTTCAGTATCACTTTTATGCTGACGACACACAAATCTACCTCTCTGGTCCATACATCACCACCTTATTATCCTGAATCCCACAATGTCTATCTTCCATATAATCCTTCTTCTCCTCTCGCTTTCTAAAACTTAACATGGATAAAACAGAATTAATCATCTTTCCCCTATCTTGCTCAACCCCCCCAACAGACCTATCTATCACGATCAATGGCTGCACACTCTCCCCGGTCAACCAAGTCCGCTGCCTTGGAGTGACCTTGGAGTCTGCCCTCTCCTTCAGACCACACATCCAAGCCCTTTCCACCATCTTCCGCCTCAACTGAAAAACATCTCCCGCATCCGCGTTTTCCTAAACTTTGAATCTGCGAAAAGGCTTGTACATGCCCTCATCATCTCCCGCCTAGACTACTGCAACATTCTCCTCTGTGGCCTTCCATCTAGCACTCTCGCACCCCTATAATCTATCCTCAACTCTGCTGCCCAGCTAAGTCACCTCTCACCCTGTTACTCCTCTGCCTCTCCCCTCTGCCAATCACTTCACTGGCTCCCCATTGCCCAGCAAATTCAGTACAAAATACTAACAAATACGTACAAGGCCATCCACGACCTGTCCCCTCCCTACATATCTGAGCTACATTCCCGATACATCCCGACACGCAATCTCCGATCCTCACAAGACCTCCTTCTCTCCTCTTATAACCTCTTCCCACAATCGCCTCCAAGATTTCTCCTGTGCATCCCCCATTCTCTGGAACTCACTACCCCAACATATCAGATTCTTAATTACAGTGGAATCCTTCAAAATAAACCTAAAAACCCACCTCTTCAGACAGTGACCCTGCTGCCTGTATACCGCCATGACCAGCTTCACCCTCACCTACTGTGTCCTTCTCCCATACCATGTAGATTGTAAGCCTTCACGGGCAGGGCCCTCTCTCCTTCTGTACCAGTTTGTAACTCGTCTTGTTTATGCTTAGTGCAATTGTCTGTATTATGTATGTATATCCCTTATCATATGTACAGCGCTATGGAATGAATGGCACTTTAATAATAAATAATAATAATAATACTGATATTTTCCTCAGTGTATTTACCTTTAAAATAACATACATTTTATGATTAAATATTAACAAGGATTTTAGGCTTCTGATTATTTTCTACTGTATTATGAGTTTATGAGAAGCAGCGATCTGCTTGACAGCTTCAAACTTTGTTGAATTACTTAAAGCCGGCGAGGGACTCAGTCCGTCATTTCAAAGCAGCGGCTCTTCAGCAAAATTCCCTTTCATGTGTCCTTGTAAATCGTCTGTCTTCACTCACTTGTGCAATTTGTTCTACTGGGCAGTGCAGTCACTTATGAACATCTCCACCAGGTTATAGTAAATATGTTGTCTTTTTCTGTTGGATGTTCATGGAAAAACCTATGGAGAAAAAAAGTCAAATTAAATCAAAGCAAGGAAGCCCTGAGGATCTTGGCTCTGTACTCTACTGACTTCAGTCCTCCATTACTGATGCACAGTATGCTCTGATGAGGAAATGTGCTTATAACAGTGAAACAAGTGAGGGAACTGGGCAAATATTAGGATAGGAGAATACTTTGAATTGCAGCACTCAGGTTCAGGAGGCTGCTGCTAAAGTCATTAAAATCAGCTCACAGCACCATAAAAAATAATAAATAATAAATCATGACCAAGGGTTATAACTCAACATTTTGGGAAACATTGAGGTCCCAAATCCTCCTTGGTCGGTGTTTGCAGAAAGTCTTTTTAGTGCTGTGCTGGTGGAATCCTTTATTTGCTGGTAAAGTCACTTCAAAAAGGGAGGTGACAAGGCATATTTTTATATCATGTATCCAGTAGAACTGTAAAAAATAAACCTTGCCACCTCTATATTTGAAGTGATTTACCAGCAAGTGCCATTCTCAAGTTTTTTCTCCTTGACCACTACGAGCCCACTCCGGTGCTTGTCACCAACCTGTTCTATAGCCGGTTGGTCTTCCTCTGTTTTACTTCTCTCCCCGATGTTGTGCCTGCCACAGCAGAACAATCTTGGTGAGCATGCTTACTAGAGCTAGCTCCCCATTACCTGGTGATCCTGCGATATCCATGCATCCATGCAGACTGCCATGAAGCCTCCTTTCACTGATGTCTCCTCTAATGTAGACACTCATCTTTTTCTCATCTTCTCCATTCAGACCAGACCGCCTTCATGCCTTCTTCCACACTTATCTAGTCTCTGCAGAGTTTGCCATACAGACATCTTAGATTCATCACTTTTCCATCATCCTCCCCATCCTGCTGCCCTAAAATTACTCAACAATGAGGGGCAGGATTGGCATTTCTGGGGCCCCAAGCAAAGCTATGTCTAGGGGCCCTAATGAGGACAACCAGACAGGAATCACTATTCCCGGCAGTGGCTCCCTATCTGTCCACAACTGTATGGCTGCAGTTGAAAGTTGTGGCCTGCGCCGATTCTAGCTTTCTGCTGCCTGAGGTAAAAACTGAAATGGCGCCACCACCCCCTTGCCGAATTCTTAATCCAACCCCTCTCCTAGCACTACTGCTAAAGGCATATTTAGCACATACCTCCTATGTCTCCTCTGTAGATTTTCCTCATCTTCTCCATTCATACCAGACGGCCTTGATGAAGTATTTCAGCCACGTCTCATCTCTGCAGAGTTTGACAGACATCTCAGATTCCTCACTTTTCCATCATACTCCCCCTCCTGGTTTCCCCATAATGTAATCCTGCTTCTACGCCCAATACTGTGCCTGCTGTGCTCCCAAATGCCACCAAATACTATACTGCAGAAATAACAGTGCCATACAGATAGTTCCCAAAGTGCTCCCAAAAGTCCCACCAATATAATAACTTTATTTCAGATTGCCCTCATTAGTAGTACATTAGTTCCCCCAATAGTGATAATGGTATCCAAGAGTGCCTCCATTAGTAGAAATACCCTCCATATTGTGCTCAATATTAATTCAATATTTCAATATTAATTCCCCACAGTACCCCAGTAGTAATAATACAATTATAATTATAATACCCTAGTAGTGTCTCTGATATGGTTAATGCTCCCAGTATTTATAAGGCCATCAGTAGTGCCATCAATATTTAATAACCCCCAATCTTTATAATGAACTACCTGTAGTGCCCTGTAGTGTTTAATGTCCCCAAGCAGTGCCCCCTGTATTTATAATGCCTCCTCTCATTACTGCCCCCAGTAGTGCGCTCTGTATTAATATAACGTCCTCCACCAGTGCCCCCTTTATTTATGATGCTCTCTTCTTCCCTCAGTATCATGTCATCCAGCAGTGCCCTCTTTATTTATAATTAGTGTTCAGTGAATTGAAGCCAAACAAATTGACTTTGATCCGAATTTCGGGAAAAATTCAATTCACTGAATTTTCTCGTGCTGCGTAGTAATTAATACATTTTTCCTGAAATGTATAATGTAATAAGGCCCCCATAGTGCCTCCAGTAGAAATAAGGTCCACCTATAGTTCCCCCAGCGGTAACAAGGCCGCTCTATAAGGCACTCCTTTACACCCCACAGTAGTAATAAAGCTGATTTATAAGGCACCCCTATAGAGCCCACAGAAGTAATAAGGCCATCTGTAGTAGCGCCAGTATTTATAAAGTCCTGCTGCAGTGCTACCTGTATTATAATGCCTCCCGTGGTCATCCAGCCTGTATTATAATGTCCCCTGCAGTGCCTCCAGTATTATAATGTCCCCTGTAGTGCCTCCAGTATTATAATGTCCCCTGTAGTGCCTCCAGTATTATAATGTCCCCTGTAGTGCCTCCAGTATTATAATGTCCCCTGTAGTGCCTCCAGTATTATAATGTCCCCTGTAGTGCCTCCAGTATTATAATGTCCCCTGTAGTGCCTCCAGTATTATAATGTCCCCTGTAGTGCCTCCAGTATTATAATGCCCCCATGTATTTCAAGTATTTTTAATGCTCTTTAACCCCCATAGTCTCTTTGTACTATTTATAGATACACAACATCAGACGGCACTCCAAAATATGCCGTTTCAGTTTAGGAGCTCCTCTCGTTTCCAAACCTGGCTAGATACAGGTGATTTCACCTGAGACATCTCTGATAAGTTTTCCAGTCATCTCACCCCTCTTTCCCTCCCTCCCTTTCTCCCCTTTCCCTTTCCTGGTCTTTTGTCTGTCTATGTCGTGTTTTTGTTTGTTTTCTTGTCAATGTTAGTTGACTTTTTCGTGTTTCTTACCATGAGACACGCTTTTAGAAGCACTATATTTGCCTTACTATTAGCATGCAATTTAGGAACCCGATACGAGTGCTTGTTACTTTTTCCTTCCATATACGTGGCACTACAACTTGCATTCTATGTTTCCTTTTATTATTATGCTGCTTGAAGTGTGTGCACCACGTGGAGCCCGAGACGACTCACTTTCTTCAGCTAGAATGTTTTTAGGTTCTCTAGTTAGGGTTTACCTTATTCGAGTACCCACTGGGTACAGGAGGCCTTTGTCTTTAAGCCTGGTTGTCCTGGGCTGTATTTATGGTTTATTTTGTTTTTCATTGTACCTTGACTAATGGACTATGCTGTAATGTATATCTGTTTAACCACTGAAGCCTCTACTTGAACTCAGGAAAAAGGGGCATTTACTGTTTACATTGCCTATAATGCCTTGTTTAATTGCTTTGTCCTTCCTTACAATAAAAAGAGATTCAACAACAAAATATGCAGTTTCACATGTAAATCTTTTTTTAATCAGCCGAAAATGTAGTGCAAACTGTAATACAGCAATATTTTGGGCTTTAGGAAGTGTATAGCCCTTTATGAAGCTGGTGCATACAAAAGGTAACCAAAAAGTATATTACAATAAATTCTTGGTATGACATGATGGACATACAATGAAGATATAAAAAGGAAAATATACAATAAAGGTATTTTCAAAGAAATGATTTATACTGTGATATCGGTAACATGATGGTTAGCATATTATTGTTACTAGCACAGGATAGTATATGAATATAGTAGAATGATAAAAGATATGAATTAATAGCATGATAATATCATAGTTGATAATAAAAAAATGGCTGCACAACTTTACACATACAAACAATAGAGCTGAGAAATGGGGATTATTCTAAATTAAAGTGGTATTATACCTACTATAAATGGAAAAATGGAAGCTCTTAGCGCACATTGTGATCAAACCTATGTCGGGCCCATCTACCAGGCGTCAAGGTGGCTTCCGCAGATGGGTGCCTAACACTAATTTAGCATGAATATGAATGTGCTAGTCTAAATTTCTTGTAGTATATATTGAGGGTAGCGCCTCTTTTAGACTGAGCAACGCTCATCTGCCTGGGGCTTCTGAGCAGAGTACAAATGTAGCTGATTCCTACACTGCCCTGAAAATGTAGGCTTAGATAAGTCCAAGAGAGGCGGTGTATTAGTGTTAGGTACCCGTCTGCGGAAGCCACCTTGGCGCCTGGTAGATGGGCCCGACACAAGTTTGATCAAAATGTGCGCTAAGAGCTTCCATTTTTCCATTTATAGTAGGTATAATACCACTTAAATTTAGAATGATCCCCATTTCTCAGCTCTATTGTTTGTATGTGTTATAATCACGGAAGGTGTGGGATACGCTAAAATGTAACTTTTATTGGTATATCAATAAAATAGGAAGAGGAACAATGTGACCTAAAAAATCCCTAATAATAGGCAGGTGGGGTGGCACTAACCAAGTGCTCAAACAATTGTGGCATGTGAACCCGCCATGTGTATAGTGTCGCCACCAGCTGTGGTGATTAAATTGGGAAGAGCAGGGTTGGGTGCAGATCAGGGTGCCCTGGTAATGCGGCGTCCTGATACACCGTGTCAAGCATGGATCACCTCTGTGCTGTATGATTCAGGGTGTAGCAACACAGCTGTAGGTATCCTGCAGGATCGCACCCAATCCTACTTCCCAAGAGGACTGTCATCTAGCTCATGCTATCGCAGTAATACTAGCTCAACGCGTTTCTTCTATATAAGAGTCATCAGGAGCCAAAATAACCTGCCTATCTAAGCTGAGCTATCTCATTCATTTAGAGCAACAGCATGACAGCATATCCGGCGCTAGTACAGCCGTGAAGAGGCGGCCGAAAGCGCTCTGATTTAAGGAGGAAAGCCCTCCCTCATTGATGACGCAGGGATCGCATGTCAGCCAATCACGTGTAGAAGGGGCGGGATTCCTGTAAACCTCCCACATCGCGCTGGCTAGACCAAAGTAAGCGATGCCTGCATCTAAGTATAATGTAAGTATATAGAGGAATCCTTGGCAAAATATTAAACAATGCTGGATGGAATAACGAGAAGGGATATGTGAAGGAAACGACGAAAAACAGCAGCAACCATCTATGTAGATGTCATTATCCATAGGGAGCACACTGCAAGCTAAAAGTAACTGCATCACCAAAAATGTAAACAGTCGCTGTTAGTTACCATTGGTTACCACGGAAGGAAGAACAAGACAACGTTCAAAAAGTGCCATATATGTATTAAATCAGAATTTTGATCATGAGGATGCAAAAAAAAAAAAAAAAAAAATTTATAATTTTATATCTTATTTTTTTTGTTTTCCCCTTTATCTTCCATGTCAGCACTCATTAATCAAAAGAATAGCGCCCTATTTGCTATTTTTAGGCGACTATTCAATGAAACTGAGCTATGATATACAGTCATGTGAAAAAATTAGGACACCCTTTGAAAGCATGTGGTTTTTTGTAACATTTTTAATAAATGGTTATTTCATCTCCGTTTCAACAATACAGAGAGATTAAAGTAATCCAACTAAACAAAGAAAACTGAAGAAAAGTCTTTTCAAGATCTTCTGTAAATGTCATTCTACAAAAATGCCTATTCTAACTGAGGAAAAAGATAGGACACCCTCACATGTATTCCCTCTTAAATTGGCTCAGATCTCACACAGGTATATCACACCAGGTGCACATAATTAGTAGATCGTTACTCTGCATGTTGAATGAGGCTTGCCCTATTTAAACCTCAGACATTTAGTTTGGTGTGCTCCTGACTGTTGAAGTGAGAGTGAGCACCATGGTGAGAGCAAAAGAGCTGTCAGAGGACTTCAGAAAAAAGATTGTAGCAGCCTATGAGTCTGGGAAGGGATTTAAAAAGATCTCAAAAGATTTTGAAATCAGCCATTCCACTGTCCGGAAGATAGTCTACAAGTGGAGGGCTTTCAAAACAACTGCCAACATGCCCAGGACTGGTCGCCCCAGCAAGTTCACCCCAAGAGCAGACCGCAAGATGCTAAAAGAGGTATCCAAAAACCCTAAAGTGTCATCTCGAGAACTACAGCAGGCTCTGGCTACTGTTGATGTAGAAGTACATGCCTCTACAATCAGAAAGAGACTGTACAAGTTTAACTTGCATGGGAGGTGTGCAAGGAGGAAACCTTTGCTTTCCAAGAGAAACATCGAGGCCAGACTGACATTTGCCAGCGATAAAGTTGACAAAGACCAGGACTTCTGGAATAATGTTCTTTGGACAGATGAGTCCAAAATTGAATTATTTGGACACAACAGCAGAGGACATGTTTGGCGTAAACCAAACACAGCATTCCAAGAAAAGAACCTCATACCAACTGTGAAGCATGGAGGTGGAAGTGTCATGGTTTGGGGCTGCTTTGCTGCAGCAGGACCTGGTCAGCTCACCATCATAGAATCCACGATGAATTCTACTGTGTATCAGAAGGTGCTTGAAAAACATGTGAGACCATCAGTTAGAAAATTAAAGCTGAAGCGGAACTGGACCATGCAACATGACAATGACCCAAAACATACTAGTAAATCAACCAAAGATTGGCTGAAAAAGAAGAAATGGAGAGTCCTGGAATGGCCAAGTCAAAGTCCAGATTTGAATCCCATTGAGATGCTGTGGGGTGACTTGAAAAGGGCTGTACGTGCAAGAAACCCCTCAAACATCTCACAGCTGAAAAAGTTCTGCATTGAGGAGTGGGGTAAAATTTCCTCAGACCGATGTCGAAGACTGGTAGATGGCTACAAGAACCGTCTCACTGCAGTTATTTCAGCCAAAGGAGGTAACACTCGCTATTAGGGGCAAGGGTGTCCTATCTTTTTCCTCAGTTAGAATAGGCATTTTTGTAGAATGACATTTACAGAAGATCTTGAAAAGACTTTTCTTCAGTTTTCTTTGTTTAGTCGGATTACTTTAATCTCTCTGTATTGTTGAAACGGAGATGAAATAACCATTTATTAAAAATGTTACAAAAAACCACATGCTTTCAAAGGGTGTCCTAATTTTTTCACAAGACTGTATGGTCATTCAGCCCATAAGGGCGAAGGGTCCCCAATAGAGTTGAGCGAACCCGAACTGT
This sequence comes from Bufo bufo, assembly GCF_905171765.1. NCBI lineage: Eukaryota > Metazoa > Chordata > Amphibia > Anura > Bufonidae > Bufo > Bufo bufo. The sequence continues at coordinate 213,423,032 of NC_053396.1, read as the reverse complement.
AAAGTTCGGGTTCGTACCGAACTTTAGGGTTTTCGGCACCCGAACCCGAACATTTATGTAAAAGTTTGGGTTCGGGTTCGGTGATTTTTTTGGCGCTTTTTGAAAGGCTGCAAAGCAGCCAATCAACAAGCGTCATACTACTTGACCCAAAAGGCCATCACAGCCATGTCTACTATTGACATGGCTGTTATTGGCCAACTGCAGCATGTGACCTAGCCTCTATTTAAGCTGGAGTCACGTAGCACCGCCCGTCGCTCTGCTCGGATTAGTGTAGGGAGAGGCTGCAGCTGCTGTGAGGAAGAGATCAGGGAGAAATCTTATCAAGAACATTTTTTTGTACTCAGCGATCTACAGAAAAAGTGTTTTGTGGGTGCAGTGCACAATTTTTTTAAGCCTGCCCTGAGCCAACTACTGCTGAAAACAAACTTTTTTTTCTTCAGTTAGTCAATATCAATACATGATCGGCAGCCATTTTATGCAACGATAGTGCACCAGCACAGGCTATCTGCATGTCTGCAAGTCCAGAAATACAGCTTTGGCATACTGGGGTGAAAAAAGCCTCTGATATACTGCACATCTGGGATTAGACAAGCATAAGTGACTGTCACATTTAGGACAGAAATACAGCTTTTTGGTTAGGGTGAAAAAACCCTCTAATATACTGCACATCTGGGATTAGACAAGCATAAGTGACTGTCACATTTAGGACATAAATACAGCTTTTTGGTTAGGGTGAAAAAAGCCTCTGATATACTGCACATCTGGGATTACACGTGCATAAGTGAGTGTCACATTTAGGCCATAAATACGGCTTTGGCATACTGGGGTGAAAAAACCCTCTAATCTACATGATCGGCAGCCATTTTATGCAACGATAGTGCACCAGCACAGGCTATCTGCATGTCTGCAAGTCCAGAAATACAGCTTTGGCATACTGGGGTGAAAAAACCCTCTAACATACTGCACATCTGGGATTAGACAAGCATAAGTGACTGTCACATTTAGGCCAGAAATACAGCTTTTTGGTTAGGGTGAAAAAAGCCTCTGATATACTGCACATCTGGGATTAGACGTGCATAAGTGACTGTCACATTTAGGCCACAAATACCGCTGTCATATAGAGTTAAAAAAAAAAAAAAATGAATGCAATACCTTACATCAGGGTTTTTTTTGGCGGTTAATTATTTTTAACAGACTTAAACACTTTTTACTTTGCTTTGTAATCGCTAACTATGAGGAAAACATCTAATAAGGGACGCGGTCATGGTCGTAGTGGTGGTGTTGGTGGAGCCTCTGGTGCAGGGAGAGGATGTGGCAGTTCTGCCACAGCTACACGTCCTACTGAACCTACTACCTCAGGTCCCAGTAGCCACCAGAATCTACGGCGATATTTGGTCGAGCCTAATGCCGTTCTAAGGATGGTAAGGCCTGAGCAAGTACAGGCGCTAGTCAATTGGGTGGCCGACAGTGGATCCAGCACGTTCACATTATCTCCCACCCAGTCTTCTGCAGAAAGCGCACAGGTGGCGCCTGAAACCCATGCCCATCAGTCTGTCTCATCACCCCTGTGCATATCAAGGAACCTGTCTGAACCTCAAGTCATGCAGCAGTCTCTTATGCTGTTTGAAGACTCTGCTGGCAGGGTTTCCCAAGGGCATCCACCTAGCCCTTCCCCAGGGGTGGAAGACATAGAATGCACTGACGCACAACCACTTATGTTTCCTGATGAGGACATGGGAATACCACCTCAGCACGTCTCTGATGATGACGAAACACAGGTGCCAACTTCTGCGTCTTTCTGCAGTGTGCAGACCGAAAAGGAGGTCAGGAAGGAAGACTGGGTGGAAGACGATGCAGGGGACGATGAGGTCCTAGACCCCACATGGAATGAAGGTCGTACCACTGACTTTCAGAGTTCGGAGGAAGAGGCAGTGGTGAGACCGAGCCAACAGCGTAGCAAAAGCGGGAGCAGGGTGCAAAAGCAGAGCAGCCGTCGCCAAAACAGTTTGCCTGCTACTGGCCACCGTCACCAGGGACCGAGCACACCAAAGGCAGCTTCAAGGAGTTCCCTGGCATGGCACTTCTTCACACAATGTGCTGACGACAAGACCCGAGTGGTTTGCACGCTGTGCCATCAGAGCCTGAAACAAGGCATTAACGTTCTGAACCTTAGCACAACCTGCATGACCAGGCATCTACATGCGAGACACGGGCTGCAGTGGAGTAAGCACCTTCAAAACCAAGAAAGGGCTCAGGCCCCTCCTGCTCCCTCTTCTGCTGATGCTTCGGCCTCTTCCTTTGGCTCTGGAGGAACGTTGGCACCTGCCGCCCAGCAAACAGAGGATGTGCCACCAACAACACCACCTCCGTCACCAAGCATCTCCACCATGTCACACGGAAGCGTTCAGCTCTCCATCTCACAAACCTTTGAGAGAAAGCGTAAATTCCCACCTAGCCACCCTCGATCCCTGGCCCTGAATGCCAGCATTTCTAAACTGCTGGCCTTTAAAATGCTGTCATTCAGGCTGGTGGAGACGGACAGCTTCAAACAGCTCATGTTGCTTGCTGTCCCACAGTACGTCGGTCCCAGCCGCCACTACTTCTCCAGGAGAGCCGTGCCCTCCCTGCACAACCAAGCATCAGATAAAATTAAGTGTGCACTGCGCAACACCATCTGTGGCAAGGTCCACCTAACCACAGATACGTGGACCAGTAAGCACGGCCAGCGACACTATATCTCCCTAACTGCACACTGGGTAAATGTAGTGGCGGCTGGGCCCCAGGCAAAGAGCTGTTTGGCGCATGTCCTTCCGCCGCCAAGGATCGCAGGGCATCATTCTTTGCCTCCTGTTGCCTCCTCTTCCTACTCGGCTTCCTCCTCCTCTTCTACCACCTCCTCATCCAGTCAGCCACACACCTTCACCACCAACTTCAGCACAGCCAGGGGTAAACGTCAGCAGGCCGCTCTAAAACTAATGTGTTTGGGGGACAGGCCCCACACCGCGCAGGAGTTGTGGTGGAGTATGGAACAACAGACCGATGAGTGGTTGCTGCCAGTGAGCCTGAAGCCCGGCCTGGTGGTGTGCTAAAATGGGCAAAATCTCGTTGCAGCTCTGGGACTAGCCGGTTTGACGCATATCTCTTGCCTGGCGCATGTGCTGAATTTGGTGGTGCAGAAATTCATTCACAACTACCCCGACATGTCTGAGCTGCTGCATAAAGTGCGGGCCGTCTGTGTGCGCTTCCGGCGTTCTCATCCTGCCGCCGCTCGGCTGTCTGCTTTACAGCGTAACTTCGGCATTCCCGCTCACCGCCTCATATGCGACGTGCCCACCAGGTGGAACTCCACCTTGCACATGCTGGAGAGACTGTGCGAGCAGCAGCAGGCCATAGTGGAGTTTCAGCTGCAGCACACACGGGTCAGTCGCACTGCGGAACAGCACCACTTCACCATCAATGACTGGGCCTCCATGCGAGACCTGTGTGCCCTGTTGCACTGTTTCGAGTACTCCACCAACATGGCCAGTGGCGATGACACCGTTATCAGCGTTACAATACAACTTCTATGTCTCCTTGAGAAAACACTTAGGGCGATGATGGAAGAGGATGTGGCCCAGGACGAGGAGGAGGAAGAGGGGTCATCTCTAACACTTTCAGGCCAGTCTTTTAGAAGTGGCTCAGAAAGAGGATTTTTGCAACAGCAGAGGCCAGGTACAAATTTGGCCAGCCAGGGCCCACTACTGGAGGAGGAGGAGGAGGATGGGGATGAAGCATGTTCACAGCGGGGTGGCATCCAACGCAGCTCGGGCCCATCACTGGTGCGTGGCTGGGGGGATACGGAGGACGCAGACGATACGCCTCCCACAGAGGACAGCTTGTCCTTACCTCTGGGCAGTCTGGCACACATGAGCGACTACATGCTGCAGTGCCTGCGCAACGACTGCAGAGTTGCCCACATTTTAACGTGTGCGAACTACTGGGTGGCCACCCTGCTGGATCCCCGTTACGAAGACAATGTGCCGTCCTTAATTCCCTCACTGGAGCGTGATCGGAAGATGTGCGACTACAGGCGCACGCTGGTAGACGCGCTCCTGAGAGTAATCCCGACTGACGCCGGGGGACAAGTGGAAGCACAAGGTGAAGGCAAGGGAGGAGGAAGAGGTCGCCAACGCAGCTGTGTCAGCGCCAGCACCTCAGAAGGCAGGGTTAGCATGGCCGACATGTGGAAAAGCTTTGTCACCTCGCCGCAATAACCGTCCCCAACTGCTGATATGGAGCGTGTTAGCAGGAGGCAGCATTTGAACAACATGGTGGAACAGTACCTGTGCACATGCCTCCACGTACTGACTGATGGTTCTGCCCCATTTAACTTCTGGGTCTCCAAATTGTCCACATGGCCAGAGCTTGCCCTGTATGCCTTGGAGATGCTGGCCTGCCGTGCAGCCAGTGTACTCTCTGAATGTGTATTTAGCACGGCAGGAGTCGTCATTACAGACAGACGCAGCCGCCTGTCCACAGCCAACGTGGACAAGTTCACGTTCATTAAAATGAACCAGGCTTGGATCCCACAAGACTTGTCTGTACCTTGTCCAGAATAGACATTTATACCACCATCAAACATACATTCTTGTACTCAAGTCAAGTGCAATGATTCTTTGTTTTCTTTTCTTTTATTTGTCCCAATATTTTGGGGGCTACCTACCCCAATAAAAAATAAAAAAAAAACATTGTTGGCTGCCTCCTCCTCCTCCTCCTCCATTGCTGCCTCCACCTACAACACCACATTCACCGCCTCCTCAACCTCCGACTCCATATCCACCTCCTTCTCTGAGTTGCAGGTTAAAAATTTGCAATTTTTAGTTATTTTATTTCATTTTAAATTATTTCCCTATCCACATTTGTTTGCAGAGCAGTTGCCATGCTCTTAAGCACATTTCACTGCCTTTTACATCCCTCTAGCCTTTTCAAGGACTATTTTAGAGCCATTTTAATTTAAAAAAGTGCCAATTTTAGTGCCCTAAATTGAAAAAAATCTTATTTTCAATTGTCGGTGACATTTTACAATTTTTGGCATATACAAACCCCTGCTGTGCCTTGGTGACAGGGGCCTAAATCTCTCAAAATCCTCTGTTCTATTGCTGGGTGACATGAACCCCCTTTTGCCGTGAATGAACCCCTGCTCTGCATTGCTGACAGGGAACTAAATTTAGTGAAAACATCTGTTACTGATCGGAAGATGCGCGACTACAAGCGCACGCTGCTGATAGCATTCCCACCTGACAGCGGGGGCACAGTGGAAGCACAAGGCAAAGGCAGAGGAGGAGGAAGAGGTCGCCAAAGCAGCTGGGGCACCGCCAGCACCTGAGAAGGCAGGGTTAGCATGGCCGACATGTGGAAAAGCTTTGTCAGCCTTGGAGGTGCTGACCTGCCCTGCAGCCAGTGTATAGTGTGAACGTGTGTTTAGTACGGCAGAGAGCATTATCACAGGCCGCAGCCAATGTGGACAAGCTTACGTTTATTAAAATGAACCAGGCTTGGATCCCACAGGACTTGTCCGTACCTTGTGCAGAATAAAAAATTTTACCAGCCTCAACCATCCATTCTTGTACACAAGTGCACTTATCCTTTGTTTTATTTTGTTATATGTCGCAATATTTTGGCTACCTATTCCTCCTTCACCGCCGCTTCCACCTACACCGCCACGTCAAACTACACCGCCACATCCACCCATCCACCGCCTCCTCAACCTCCTACTCCTAGATCCAGAATGTTATTTTTAATCTTTCAGTATTTTATGTTATTTTAAGTCATTTCCCTATCCACATTTATTTGCAGAACAGTTGCCATGCTCTTAAGCACATTTTGATGCATTTTGCAGCCCTTTCCAGGACTATATTAGAGCCATTTTAGTGCCCAAAACTTTAGAGCCCGAACTTTTTTTTCAAGTTCGGCCGAACCTGCCAAACCCGAACATCCAGGTGTCCGCTCAACTCTAGTCCCCAATTTAATTGTCCATTGTGCCTCTTTTTGAAAGACCCTTTGATCCAGGTTGCCTCCTCTAGGAGAAGGTCTGACAATCTCTATACCCTGAAAACAAATAGACCCAACCTCCCCCGAATGACAGGTGTTGACATGACGGGACAGAGGAGTGTCCACGTTCTTTTTGATATCATTGATATGCTCCCCTATACGACGGCGAAACTCACAAATCGTCTTTCCCATGTATTGGAGCCCACAGACGCATGTGGCCAGGTAAACCACACCAGAGGATCTGCAGTTAATAAACGTCCGGATGGTATATGATTTCGCAGTGACTGTACTGCTGAACTCTGAACCCCTTTTGATGGAATCACAGGCTATGCAACCGCCACAGCGAAACGACCCTTTAGGGGGGTCTCCAAGCCGAGTAGAAGAGACTGGTGACTGAAAATGGCTGTGGCAGAGGCGATCCTTAAAGGGTTTCTGTCACCCCATTAAACAGTTTTTTTTTTTTTTCATTAATAATAATCCCTATAGTGCGATCTCTTGATACATAATAAAATTAATCATTTTGATTCAGTAGATTTAGCTAAAAAACGATTTTTAAAATATGCTAATTACCTTGCTACCAGCAAGTAGGGCGGCTACTTGCTGGTAGCTGCCGCATCCTCCGTTCGTAATAACGCCCCCTCGGCATGCTGATTGACAGGGCCAGGGAAGGGAATCCTTCTCTGCTGGCGCTGTTCGAATTCGAAATCTCGCGCCTGCGCCGTACCTGGCTTCAATCGGCGCAGGCGCACTGAGAGGCGGCCGCTCGCTCGACCGCTCCATCCTCAATGCGCCTGCGTCGATGACGTCATCGCATACACCCGGAAGAGAAGACGCCGGCGTCTTCTCTTCCGGGTGTATGCGATGACGTCATCGACGCAGGCGCATTGAGGATGGAGCGGTCGAGCGAGCGGCCGCCTCTCAGTGCGCCTGCGCCGATTGAAGCCAGGTACGGCGCAGGCGCGAGATTTCGAATTCGAACAGCGCCAGCAGAGAAGGATTCCCTTCCCTGGCCCTGTCAATCAGCATGCCGAGGGGGCGTTATTACGAACGGAGGATGCGGCAGCTACCAGCAAGTAGCCGCCCTACTTGCTGGTAGCAAGGTAATTAGCATATTTTAAAAATCGTTTTTTAGCTAAATCTACTGAATCAAAATGATTAATTTTATTATGTATCAAGAGATCGCACTATAGGGATTATTATTAATGAAAAAAAAAAAAAACTGTTTAATGGGGTGACAGAAACCCTTCAAGATTGCAGCCCCTCTGAAATGTAATTGCAGGTGTGGGGGCCATAAGACCCCCCTAAAGGGATGTTTTGCTGTGGCGGTTGCATAACCTGTGATTCCATCAAAAGGAGTTCTGAGTTCCTCAGTACAGTTACTGCGAAATCATATACCTATCAGCTACACTATATCAGGATATAACGTACACTGACTATCTCCCACTAACTATCTGTATTATATATAGTTGCAATAAAAAGTATGTGAACCCTTTGGAATGATATGGATTTCTGCACAAATTGGTCATAAAATGTGATCTGTTCTTCATCTAAGTCACAACAATAGACAATCACAGTCTGCTTAAACTAATAACAAATAACTACATTTTACCATGTTTTTATTGAACACACCATGTAAACATTCACAGTGCAGGTGGAAAAAGGATGTGAACCCCTAGACTAATGACATCTCCAAGAGCTAATTGGAGCGAGGTGTCAGCCAACTGGAGTCCAATCAGACTGCTATTATCAAAGGAAAAATGAATTCCCAAGTTTATCAAGACATTTTGCAGGAGAACTTAAGGCCATCTGTCCACCAGCTGAAGCTCAACAGAAGATGGGTGTTGCAACAGGACAATGACCCAAAGCATAGAAGTAAATCAACAACAGAATGGCTTAAACAGAAGAAAATACGCCTTCTGGAGTGGCCCAGTCAGAGTCCTGACCTCAACCCGATTGTGATGCTGTGGCATGACCTCAAGAAAGCGATTCACACCAGACATTCCAAGAATATTGCTGAACTGAAACTGTTCTGTAAAGAGGAATGGTGAAGAATTACTCCTGACCGTTGTGCACGTCTGGTCTGCAACTACAGGTTGAAGTTATTGCTGCCAAAGGAGGTTCAACCAGTCATTAAATCCAAGGGTTCACATACTTTTTCCACCTGCACTGTGAATGTTTACATGGTGTGTTCAATAATAACATAGTAACATTTAATTCTTTGTGTATTATTAGTTTAAGCAGACTGTGATTGTCTATTGTTGTGACTTAGATGAAGATCAGATCACATTTTATGACCAATTTGTGCAGAAATCCATATCATTCCAAAGGGTTCACATACTTTTTCTTGCAACTGTGTATATATGAGCTAACTAACTAACTAACTAACTAACTAACTAACTAACCAACTATATCTAATGTAATAACACAGGAAAGCACTAGGGGTGCACCGAAATGAAAATTCTGGTCCGAAACCGAAAATTCAGGATGCCCTTGACCGAAAACCGAAACTGAAACCGAAACTGCCTTTTTGCCCAAATACTTTTAAAATACTTTTTTTTTTATGATTTTATTAATAATTCTTTTTCATGAATTTAATAAATCATATTATATATGGAGAGGGGGATCTGTGGGTGGCGCTGTTATGGAGAGGGGGATCTGTGGGTGGCTCTGTTATGGAGAGGGGGATCTGTGGGTGGCTCTGTTATGGAGAGGGGGATCTGTGGGTGGCGCTGTTATGGAGAGGGGGATCTGTGGGTGGCGCTGTTATGGAGAGGGGGATCTGTGGGTGGCGCTGTTATGGAGAGGGGGATCTGTGGGTGGCGCTGTTATGGAGGGGGAGATATGTGCACTGTTATGGGCATAACAGTGCACAGATCCCCCCTCCCCATAGCAGTGCCATAGACCGATCCCCCTACCCATAACAGCCCCTCCCCTGCTGCTCACAGCAGACTAATCACTCACTGCATCTTTATTTTACCTTACAATCGTGACGCTCCAGTAACAACTCTGCAGGCAGAGCGGAGGGCGGCGTAACGTCACTTACTCACGTGACGCACCTGCTCCGCCCACTTTATGAATGAAGGAGGCGGAGCAGGCGCGTCACGTGAGTAAGTGACGTCACGCCGCCCTCCGCTCTGCCTGCAGAGTTGTTACTGGAGCGTCACGATTGTAAGGTAAAATAAAGATGCAGTGACTTAAAGTAAACCGCCCGCCCGGCGCCCGCCCGCAGATGGTGAGCTACTTGGTGGGTGACAAATCCCACACCCCATATTTTCGGCCGATATGTAACAATATCGGCCGAAATGGATTAGGTACATTTTCGGCCGATATTCTCGGCTGTCGGAATTTCGGTGCACCCCTAGAAAGCACAGAGCACAGCAATGACACTGCTCTCTCTCTCTCTCTCAGAACTTTAAAAAACTGTAGAAAACAACTGCTGGGGAGGTTCTTATATATTAAGGGGTAGGCAACTTTCCTATTCGTTGCTAGGGTTGTTGCTAAGCTCAGACAAAGACATTGCAGCCTTCTGATTGGCCCACAAGCAAGAAGGGAGGTTACTGATTAAAAAAAAATCTAGAGTATTCAAAATTACTATATTCTAAATATTCGCGAATTCTCGAAGTGCCGATATTCGCGATTAACATTCGCGATTCGAATATTCGCGCCCAACACTAATAGTGACACGATTGGATGAATGACAGTCAGTGTATAGTAAGATGATTGTATCATAGTAAGATGATCAGGTTAATGATATACCGGTATATGAAAGTTATATGTGCACAAATATTGGGCAAATACTTTAAAAGGGATCGTAGCATATTGCGCCTCTGCAGTACCCCATCATATAATGACCCCCTGTAGTGTCCGCTGTAGTATAAGGTGCCCTGTAGTCCCCCTGTAGTATTATAAAGCCCCCTTAGGTTCTGCTGTAGTATATTATGCCCCTTTAATACCCCTGTAGTTTCCCTGTAGTATAATGCACTCCTGTAGTATAATGCACCCCTGTAGTATAACGCACCCCTGTGGTTCCTTCTAGTATAATGCGCCCCTGTAGTATAACGCACCCCTGTAGTCCCACTGTATTATAATGCACCTCCTATAGGGAAATGATCCCACCCTTATAGTCCCCCACTTAGCTTAATGCCCCCATGTAGGAGTTTTATATATAGTGCTCCCCTCCTGTGGCCCCCACTTAGTTTAACGTCCCCCTGTAGGGTTTTATAAATAATGCTCCTCCTCATAATCCCCCACTTAGTATAATGCCCCCTGTAGGGATTTATATAGAATGCAAAATAAATAAATTAAAAAAGCCCCACTAAATACTCCACTCCATGCCGCCGTTTACGTTGCACGCCACAGACCTCTTCCGGTTGTGGCTTCAGTTGCCACCTGTCATCGCAACCTCCTGTGCCATTTTACGGCCTCATAGGCTTCCGGTCTAGTTGTCTGAAGCCTATGAGGCTGAACGGCGGACAGGGACCATAAACTCCCATGTCCTGTCACAAAGTGCTACTCCTTCAGAGGCAGTTCAGCCAGATCCTGAGGCGAGATGCTCATATTACCCCATGGCAGAAGCAGCCCTGCTCCTAACCATGAAGCAGAGTTGAGAGAACTTGAAAACAAAAAAGTTGAATGATAGCACTAGTAGCAATGGCGGCAATAGTGTCAGGTAGATGCTGCTAAAGCCATTAAGATCAGGGATGCATAGCTATGAGACATGCTATTGAAATTCTTCTATGCCTAATATTTTGTGGATGAATTCAAACATCTGAGATATTGAGAGAACAATGTGGCCTAATAATGACTATCCACATCAAGACTTTTTTGAACGTGACCACAATCACCTTCCAAAATGTCTATACATGATGTACAATGTACATTCTGAGACTTAGTTGAGCCCCAATCCGAAAACACATCACATATATTTTTCCAAAAATCTTAAATGTATTATTTTTATCTCTTCATTGAGAGCTTCACGTGTAACCACGGCAACAGAATTACTAGCACACAATAGCACAGTTGGGTGGACACGGCAGAAATGCCTTGCGTTTAGCTCTAGAGGATGACATTACTGGCAGGTCCCTTATAATTTGCTCTACATAGATTGCTTTTACTGTGTCAGAATGAGAGGCTATTCAGTGCAGATTTTGTAGAGGATCTTTTTAATTGTGAAAACTGCTGTATTTTTTATTATCAGCACAAAAAAAATGACTGCAAATGAAGTTTGCGAAGTGAAATGTATAATTTCCTACAACATACAACATAACTGGATGGCTATACCCCAGAGACTTTACTCCACAACTCCTCAGTCTCAGATAGGACGTGGTCCTCTCAAAAATGTCTGCAAAAGTCTAAAGTTAGTCTTTTCTTTCACCCCATTTAGACACTATAAGCATCCACCTGAAGCAGTGCTGCCAAAATCACAACGCCTGAATTTTGCATCCGTGTCCGATGTGCATTTTGTGCGGATTGCGCACGGACTCATTCATTTCTATTGGTCCAAACAAAACAAAAAAACGCATGTCATCTGTGTGCTATCCACATCCATGTGTCCGTTTTGCAAAAATATATAACATGTCATATTCTTAACTACAAAATGCAAACCATTGATCTCTGGGCTTGAGCAATGGGAAAAAAGAAAGATAGAACAAAGATTGAGAACAAAGATAGAAAGTAGAGATGAGCGAATCGATTTCTTAGAATGAAAATACGACCTGAATTTTTGAAAATAATCTTTTCTTTTTGCAAAAAGATAGAAAGAGATTTTCCAGGTATTTAAAGCATATTCATGTGGTGTTTCAAAATCGGACTGATACAAATTTTAGAAAATTTGCTTACCTCTAATAGAAAATAATCGAATGATAGAAGTCAATATGAAGCAGCTGCTGGTAAGGCCATGCAAATATAGGTAAGACGTCTTGAATTTCTACTATGCTAAATATTTTCTGGACGACTTTAAAAATATTTCAGAAATTGCTTAGTGTATTCACTGGATCACATTTACTAATTCCGGTATGGCTGTCATTTCTGCCATTTTATGCCATTTCAATATCTCTACTTGCTGTCAGTGAAAACAAACACTGATCTCTGTTGTAACAAGTCAGGATTTGTAATGCACTGGGGCAGATTTACGAATCTTGTCTAATACCATAGTATAAATTTAGGCAGCATGAAGAGCCACCAGTAGAGACGGCCTTGCGGTTCGCCCAGCGGTCGTTTCACGGCGAACTCTGCTCGTTCGCGATTCGCTGAACATGCGAACATATGGCGATATTTGCATGCGCCATATTTTTTTGCATAGCACCAAACTTGAACCCATGACACATCCATCAGGTGGGACAGGACAGCCAATTGAGAAGTTTCAGCACATGGACACACCCCAAAGCCTATAACAGAACCCAATCTGGCAGCCATTTTACATTATGTGTTTTGCCAGTGTAGGGAGGTTGCATTTTGGAGCAGGAACAGTCAGGGACACCAAACGCTAGATAATAGGACCCAAAAAGTCCTTTTAAGGACTGGTATAGGTGTGCTATAGATAGGTGTGATATAGAGGGATGTGATATACTTATAATATACTTTCTAACATAGAAAGTATATTATTGTGCTTTTGTATTGTGCAGCAGTTGTGTGAGGTTCTGCTGAGATACCGCAGCTATATAGAGAGACAAACGCTATTGGAACAACTAATTACAATGGGTGTGATATACCTGTTGCCCCCAAAAAAACTGCTTGAGGGCTGCGATATACCTTCTTCCACAAAATCCTGATTGAGGGGTGCTATATACCTGTTTCCGCCAAATACTGATTGAGGGGTGCGATATACCTTATTCCACAAATACTTCTTTTCTCTACAGACTAAGGAAGAGAGTCATTTATAAAATGACAGGCAGAGGAAGAGGCAGCCCGTTCCGCAGGGATGGTAGGGGTCTGGCAGGTGCACCAGGCCGGAGCCTAAGTGGGAAGTTGGAGAAGGTGCGTGCGATAACTTCAAAGGGCGCACCAGAGTTGGTTGAGTGGCTCACTCAGCCTTCCACTTCTGCACCCTCCTCATCCTCTGTATCTGCACCCTGCTCACTCTCTGCTGTGTGCACCCCCAAAGACACCACCACCACCATATCCCCTCCACTCGAGTCAGAGGAATTATTTTCCATCTATTCCAAGACCTTACCGATGCGCAGCCATTCTTGGCATCGGATGAGGAAAAGGAGGTAGCAACGGCCGCCACCCAGCGGTCTGACGACAGTACCCAGATCAGCCCAAGGAGGGTGGTCCCCGCTGTTGCTGCCTACTCCGAGATCTCTAATGTCAGTGGTGGTGAAGGTGACGATGATGACGTGTCGATGGGCGTCATGTGGGTGCCCACAAGAGAGGAAGAGGAGGGGAGGCATTCTATGAGTACAGAGGGAGAGACGAAGCAGCAGATAGGGAGGAGAAGGAGGCAAAAAGCAGACTGCAAATGTATCTGGAACGAGCCATCCACCATGCACGGTCACATCTGGCGCTCCCAGGACGCAGGCACATGGCCCCGCAGTGTTGGCTTTTTTTAACTTGTCAGCTGCTGATAATAGTCTGCAGCCTGTGCTGGCAACGCCCAAGTCGCAGCAAGCCCAACACTCACCTAGGGATGACTGCCTTAAGAAGGCACCTGGCCTCCCATTACCGAGCCCAGTGGGAGCAACGCCATCAGAACCCACAAAGCCACACTCCCGGCGCTCCACGTCCTGCCTCTTCTCCTTCTCCTCTCTCCTCCCATTTTTCCTCCACTCCACCTTCCACTGTGCCGTTGTTGCGTTCATCTAGCAGAAGGCAGGCTTCCATGGCCCAAATGTTTGAGCGTAAAAAGTTGATGACGCCGGATAACCCTCTTGCCCAACGGCTGATCGCTGGCTTGTCGGAACTGCTAGCCCGCCAACTACTGCTATATAAATTTGTGGACTCGGAGGCCTTTAGAAAATTTGTGGCCATTGGCACACTGCAATGGAAGGTCCCCAGAAGGAAATATTTCTCGCAGAAGAGCATCCCTGAACTATATGGCCACGTTCAGCGGCAAGTTAATATATCTCTGGCACACAGTGTCGGTGCCAAGATACATCTAACCACAGACACGTGGTCCAGCAAACACGGGCAGGGAAGGTACATAACTTTTACTGCCCACTGGGTGAACCTTCTGACGGCCGTAAAGCATGTAACTCGTGGCACCCGTGTGGATTTGGTGTTACCGCCACGGATTGCATGCAGGCCGGCCTCTTCTTCTCCTCCTCCTACTCCATCCTCTGTCTCCTCCCCGGCTGACTCCTCCTTTTTCACTGCTACCGCCTCTTCCGCTGCACCCCCCAAGCTCCCCAGAACCTATTCGACGTGCCAGGTGAGACGTTGCCATGCTGTGCTGCGGCTGTTGTGCCTGGAAGCCAAGAGCCACACCGGTCCTGCACTGCTTTTAGCTCTGCGGTCACAGGTCGATCTGTGGCTTACCCCGCTCAATTTTACAGTTGGTAAAGTGGTGTGCGACAACGATGCCAATCTGCTGAGCGCACTGAAACAGGGTAAAATGACTCATGTGCCATGCATGAACTTAGCCATGAAGTGATTTGTTGCCAAATACCCCGGGGTCCATGACATCTTGCGGCAGGCCAGGAAAATCTCTGGCCATTTCAAAACATCTTACACAGCCACACCACCTGCCCGTCAGACGTCTGATTTGTGACAGCCCGACACGCTGGAACTCCACCTTGTATAAGCTTCATAAGCTACTTCAGCAGAAACGTGCCGTTAATGACTACCTGTACGAACTCTGCGGCAGGACAGGTTCTGGGGAGCTTGTTTTTTTTTCACCGCGCCAGTGGCTGCTCATGCACGACCCATGCAGACTTCTGCGGCCATTTGATGATATCACCAAACTGGTCAGTCGCAGCCAGGGCGCCATCAGTGACATCGTACCTTACACCTTCTTTCTGGAGCGTGCATTGCGTTGTGTCATTCATCTGCCATCGAGGAGCAGGAGCTGGAAGATAAGGAAGTCGCAATGCTAAATGAATTCCCAGGGGGGGCTACTCCATCTGAGACAAGTCAGCAGGAGTCTGAAGAGGAGTCAGAGGAGGATGGTGCCTGGGGGGAGGAGGAGGAGGAGCAAGAAGAGCAAGCTTTATAGGGACACTGACAGGCCCAATAAACATAATTAGCTATATATATGCATGCACAGGTCTTCTAATGTGCATTAAAAACATATAAGTATAACCCCTGTCCACCTTATAAATACAGCAAACTGATGTTTTATAACCTGTAGTAATCGCTTTTCTTTCTGCCCAAGGGGTGGCATTTCAGCTTGACTTCTGCCGAGCCAGCCTCCCCCAAACCGCCGTTTTGAAGCGCCGCCCAGCTCATCAATATTCACTTCACTGGGCGGCTTCTGCTGTCCCCGACGTTCCGAGATCCGGCGCATGCCCAATAGAAAGCTATAGGCATCGGACTCACTTTCAGCTTCTGCGCATGCGCCCGGCACCCATAGCTTTCTATTGGGCATGCGCCGGATCTCGGAACGTCGAGGACAGCAGAAGCCGCCCAGCGAAGTGAATATTGATGAGCTGGGCGGCGCTTCAAAACGGCGGTTGGGGGGAGGCTGGCTCGGCAGAAGTCAAGCTGAAACGTCACCCCTTGGGCAGAAAAAAAAGCGATTACTTCAGGTTATAAAACATCAGTTTGCTGTATTTATAAGGTGGACAGGGGTTATACTTATATGTTTTTAATGCACATTAGAAGACCTGTGCATGCATATATATAGCTAAATATGCTTATTGGGCCTGTCAGTGTCCCTTTAAACTTTTCGGGGATCCCTGGTGTTGTCTGTGGCTGGGGGGAGGAGACCGAGGATGACATTCTCATGGGTGATGAGCAGGAGCCAGGGCGCTCCATTGCTTCCAATTTAGTGCAAATGGGGGCCTTTATGCTCCAGTGTTTGAAGAGGGACCCCTGTATAAAAAGCATAAAGGTCAAGGACCTGTACTGGGTGGCAACGTACTTAGACCCCCGATACAAACACAAAATGGCAGACATGTTACCAGCATCACAGAGGGCTGTCAGAATGCAGCATTTCCAGGCCTTGCTGTGAGAGATGCTGCATTCTGCTGTTGCGGGTGCTGGCAGAGGAATTTCCACCCACAGCTAAACAGGTGCGGGTACCAATCCTACCGCGCCTGCAAGAAGAGGGCAGTTTGAAGATGTGTTGGTCACTTCGGATATGAGATCATTCTTGCAGCCAACCCATCGAGAGCCACCCTCCGGATCCAGCAAGGAACCCCTGGACTACTGGGTGTGCAGGGTTGACCTGTGGCCAGAGCTGGCACAATTTGTCATGGAATTCTTGGCTTGCCCCTCGTCGAGTGTCCTGTCCGAAAGGATGTTCAGCACAGCAGGAGGGATCGTGACCGATAAGCGCACTCGCCTAGCTTACGACAGTGTGGACTACCTCACATTTTTTAAAATGCATGAGGCATGGATCTCGGAGTAATTCAACACATGTGATGACCACGTGTAATTGAATTTCCTCATGTCAGCCCACACATATCCACCACCACCCAGAACACATCATGGTCCCTGTCTTAGGTAAATACAGCGGCATAAAAGGCCTTTTATGTCAGGTGAATGCCAAATTTTTGGGGCCTGTACTGGCCGACAGTTATTTATTTATCCTGCGGCCGCCTAATGTACCTCCAGCCACAGAATCCAAAGTTCTTTGCTGTCAGGTGAATGTCTATTGCCTAATTTTTGGGACCTGTACTGGCCAATAGTTACATTTTTATCTCTAGCCACATAATCACTCCCCTGTCTCACTCCTCTGCCTCTCATTATGGTGGCGTATGAACCGCATTCACCATAAGGACCTTCTAATGTCACAGGGTCATGTCACTGTGCCCCCCACCCCATACTGTGCCCCTAACCCCTTACTGTGCCCACTTATACCCTGCATTGTGCCCTCTTACCACACCCTGTGCAGTGCCCCTAGTCATTCCCTGTACTGTGCCCTCTTATACCCTATTATCCAGTCACTGTACAGAGGTGTTATCCGGTCAATGTATGGCGGTGGTATCCAATAACTGGATGGCCATAACTGTATCCCTTTCCCTGCCCACGCCATCCTTTTTTAGACCTGGAATGAAAATGCAGATTGCGGTGCTAAGGACCTTTGCGCCACAATCTGTGTCAGAAATAGATGTATTTCTATATAATAAATGACCTCCTAATTGTATTATTATTCGGGGGTAGGGCTAAAATATTTATATTATATAGATTCTAGTGTATTATACTGTGCCCTGTATTTCCCATTAGAAAATGATCCTCACACAGTCCTCATCCCTGACCACCAGAACCAGTTAGCGCTCTGTCAGTACGTGGCGGCCTCCCCTCTCCGCCACGCTGCTCCGCTGTGTACTGGTGCTTATTCTGACACTAGGGCTGGGTTCACATCCTTTTTTTGCCATCCATTTAATGCATACCAAAAATGTATGCGTTAACAGATGCCTCAGACTGATGGCGTACAGTGGCGTTCGTTCACCATACAGTTCCATGGTAGAAAAAATTACGTTAACGTATGCATTTTTTTTATAGACTCGGCAAGATACAAAAACGTGGAGTGCTGCACATTTGTATACATCAAACCGATAGGAAATAAAAAATTTCTAGGCTCCAGCAGGGCACATTTTTGAGAGTTTCCTTTAAAACGCATAAAAATGGCCCCTGATTAAAATGCATATTTTTTGTGGGAATTTTTGCCAATGATCCCCCTCTGGTATGTCACTGTCCATAATGGGGGACTATTTGTGCACTTCTAGTAAGTGTTTGCTGGCTGCAAATATGACCTGAAGGTTTTTCAGGTTTGCCTGCCATTAAAGTGAATAGGGCCCGCTGCGAACGCACTGTTCGCAAACATTTGATCGCGAACATGCGTTTGCGAATCGTCCCGGCCGATGTTCGTCTATCACTATCCACCAGATCTATCACTGTAGCTGATGTTGAATTATAAATCTGGTGCATCTTTAGACTGTCTGGTGTGTAGTCTACACTGGCCGAGTAGGCAATTATGGGGAATGAACTGTTCATTCCTGATAACTGCCTACCCATCAGAGGAGGTGAGAGCTCCATTGACATGTAGCAATTATTTCCTCTGTATGGGGACGAGTGATCTGTGGTTTAAATGCTCCCCCAATACAGATTTTTTTTATCTGGGCAGCAGATCTCTGCTTACATGATCTGCTGTCCAGAATCAATCAATTATAGGGAATGACTGTTTTCCTGATAAATAGCTCAGTCATCGACCAAAGCGAAGGGACCTTTACTTTATACCACCCATTAGTTGGCTTACTTTGCGACGAAAGATTATGCCAGAATTTTGTCACAAAATTTGGCATCGTTAGCCACCCTCCTCTCCTGTTAAGTCATCCCTAGAAAATTTTTAGAAAGTTTGATTCGGCTGCTTCGCCGAATTTTACAAAAAAAATCACTTTGTGACTAATTACTTTGTTAAGAAGCGGATTTTTTTTTTGTAAGCAGCAGGTGCAATTACAGGGAGCTGCAATAGCACCGCCTCTCGTCATTGTACCCCTCAGATGCCGCGTTCATACATGATCGCCGAATCTGAGTTTAAAAACTGTGTAAAATTATCATTAAAAAAATTAAATCAAACTTACCGTCTCCAATTGCTCTCGACGGCGGGTGGCGGCCCGTCGCGAGCAAATGGAGGAGTTAAGTAAGAATTTTTTTGTTTTTTACACTATTTCAGGTTAAATCGATTTGCTAACATGAAGGACGAGTTCATTCGGCCTCGATGAGAATCGAATTTATCCTGAAATTCGGATAGGGATTCGATTCGCTCATCTCTAGTCACCACCCATTGTTGAGCTGCGGCTCAGTGGATTATTTTTTTTTTTGCTTACTTGTTTCAAAAATATATCACCAAAAATGCATCAAATCTTAGCACAATTTACATGTGAATTCAGATTCAGCTTAAAGTGGCATATTTTTACATATGAGAAGAGGAGGACTGGGCATGTTGAAATTCAGCAGACTCATGCCTTCTGTCCCCCAACATCTGCCATCAGGATGGTCAGCTGGCCCTGCAGGTGTATTTGACATTCTAACGTGTATGGCCACCTCTACTCTACCTGCCAATGAGAGAACAACCAATAGACTCGGCACACAGACATCTTGCTTTTTTGTGTAGACGTGGTCAGTTAATCTCATTGCTCCCCATGTTATATGCAAAGATTTCACACTCTTGTTCTTAGCTGTGAGTTGTCTGAAATAAAACTGAATCATTGCAAGAAAAGACGATGAAAAATAATATAATTGTTTTCCATGTATCAGTCTGACAGGAAAGCTGCTACAATCTAATTTTCTGACAGCAGCTTTCCAAATGTAACACTTGCTCCTCTCTATGTTACTCTAAAGAGATGATGTGTAAAGGATTCTACACATTTCACAAAAGCATTAAAAAAAATAAAAAATAAAAATAAAAAAGGTCATGTCATTTTGGGTCACTCTTCGAAAAACAGTTCAATACAAGGCAGTTGCCATTACTCTATTACTGGGACCGTAAATGTTACCTGTCACAGCAGAAATTAACTTTACCACCGGGAACATTGTTTCTTTTTTTTTTCCCTTCATTTTGACAAGGAAAACTTGCATTAGAGCGATTTAAGCCTTTCAAGAAGAAGATAAATTTTTTCATGAAGCAGATGTCAACTGAATACTTCTTTCATATATCAATAATGTATGACCAAAATGTACAATAGCTGGCACCTACTGTATAAACTAATAATGTGTGATAAGATAACAACGTACAATAGCTGGCGCCTGCTCTATCATCTAATAATGTGTGATAAGATAACAACGTACAATAGCTGGCGCCTGCTCTATCATCTAATAAAAGATTCTCTAGGGACTGGTACAGTGCCAAGTGATTGGCACAAGGCAAATGTGGTGCCCATATAAAAAAAAAAGGATCTAGGTCCTCCACAGGTAATTATAGACCAGTTCGTTTAACTTCTGTTGTGGTAAAAATGTTTGAAGGAACCTTAAGGGACTATATACAGGAGTATGTGACTATAAATAATATTATAAGTGATAGCCAGAAGTTGTCAGACTAACCTGATTTGTTTTTATGAGGAGGTGAGTAGTAGCCTGGACAGAGGGGGGGCTGTGGATGTAGTGAGGTGAGTAGTAGCCTGGACAGAGGGGCGGCTGTGGATGTAGTGAGGTAAGTAGTAGCTTGGACAGAGGGGCGGCTGTGGATGTAGTGAGGTGAGTAGTAGCCTGGACAGAGGGGCGGCTGTAGATGTAGTGAGGTAAGTAGTAGCCTGGACAGAGGGGCGACTGTGGATGTAGTGAGGTGAGTAGTAGCCTGGACAGAGGGGCGGCTGTGGATGTAGTGAGGTAAGTAGTAGTCTGGACAGAGGGGCGGTTGTGGATGTAGTGAGGTGAGTAGTAGTCTGGACAGAGGGGCGGCAGTGGATGTAGTGAAGTAAGTAGTAGCCTGGACAGAGGGGCGTCTGTGTATGTAGTGAGGTAAGTAGTAGCCTGGACAGAGGGGCGGCTGCGTATGTAGTGAGGTAAGTAGTAGCCTGGACAGAGGTGCGACTGTGTATGTAGTGAGGTAAGTAGTAGCCTGGACAGAGGGGTGGCTGTGGATGTAGTGAGGTAAGTAGTAGTCTGGACAGAGGGGCGGTTGTGGATGTAGTGAGGTGAGTAGTAGTCTATACAGAGGGGCGGCTGTGGATGTAGTGAGGTGAGTAGTAGCCTGGACAGAGGGGCGGCTGTGGATGTAGTGAGGTAAGAAGAAGCCTGGGCAGAGGGGCGGCTGTGGATGTAGTGAGGTGAGTAGTAGTCTGGACAGAGGGGCGGCTGTGGATGTAGTGAGATGAGTAGTAGCCTGCACAGAGGGGCGGCTGTGGATGTAGTGAGGTAAGTAGTAGTCTGGACAGTGGGGCGGCTGTGGATATAGTGAGGTAAGTAGAAGCCTGGACAGAGGGGCAGCTGTGGATGTAGTGAGGTGAGTAGTAGTCTGGACAGAGGGGCGGCTGTGTATGTAGTGAGGTAAGTAGAAGCCTGGACAGAGGGGCGGCTGTGGATGTAGTGAGGTGAGTAAAAGCCTGGACAGAGGGGCGGCTGTGGATGTAGTGAGGTGAGTAGTAGCCTGGACAGAGGGGTGGCTGTGGATGTAGTGAGGTAAGTAGAAGCCTGGGCAGATGGGCGGCTGTGGATGTAGTGAGGTGAGTAGTAGTAGCCTGGACAGAGGGGTGGCTGTGGATGTAGTGAGGTAAGTAGTAGCCTGGACAGAGGGGCGGCTGTGGATGTAGTGAGGTAAGTAGTAGCCCGGACAGAGGGGTTGCTGTGGATGTAGTGAAGTAAGTAGTAGTCTGGACAGAGGTGCGGTTGTGGATGTAGTGAGGTAAATAGTAGCCTGGACATAGGAGCGGCTGTGGGTGTAGTAAGGTAAGTAGTAGCCTGGACAGAGGGGCGGCTGTGGATGTAGTGTTTCTGGATTTTGCAAAGGCTTTTGATACTTTCCCTCATAGACGTTTAATAGGTAAAGTAAGGTCTATTGGCTTGGAAAGTACAGTTTGTAATTGGACTGAAAACTGGCTGAAGGACCGTGTCCAGAGAGTTGTGGTCAATGATTCCTATTCAGAATGGTCCCAGGTTATAAGTGGTGACCCCAAGGTTCAGTGCTTGGTCCTCTGTTTTTGAATTTATTTATTAATGATATACAGGGAGTGCAGAATTATTAGGCAAGTTGTATTTTTGAGGATTAATTTTATTATTGAACAACAACCATGTTCTCAATGAACCCAAAAAACTCATTAATATCAAAGCTGAATATTTTTGGAAGTAGTTTTTAGTTTGTTTTTAGTTTTAGCTATTTTAGGGGGATATCTGTGTGTGCAGGTGACTATTACTGTGCATAATTATTAGGCAACTTAACAAAAAACAAACATATACCCATTTCAATTATTTATTTTTACCAGTGAAACCAATATAACATCTCAACATTCACAAATATACATTTCTGACATTCAAAAACAAAACAAAAACAAATCAGTGACCAATATAGCCACCTTTATTTGCAAGGACACTCAAAAGCCTGCCATCCATGGATTCTGTCAGTGTTTTGATCTGTTCACCATCAACATTGCGTGCAGCAGCAACCACAGCCTCCCAGACACTGTTCAGAGAGGTGTACTGTTTTCCCTCCTTGTAAATCTCACATTTGATGATGGACCACAGGTTCTCAATGGGGTTCAGATCAGGTGAACAAGGAGGCCATGTCATTAGATTTTCTTCTTTTATACCCTTTCTTGCCAGCCACGCTGTGGAGTACTTGGACGCGTGTGATGGAGCATTGTCCTGCATGAAAATCATGTTTTTCTTGAAGGATGCAGACTTCTTCCTGTACCACTGCTTGAAGAAGGTGTCTTCCAGAAACTGGCAGTAGGACTGGGAGTTGAGCTTGACTCCATCCTCAACCCGAAAAGGCCCCACAAGCTCATCTTTGATGATACCAGCCCAAACCAGTACTCCACCTCCACCTTGCTGGCGTCTGAGTCGGACTGGAGCTCTCTGCCCTTTACCAATCCAGCCACGGGCTCATCCATCTGGCCCATCAAGACTCACTCTCATTTCATCAGTCCATAAAACCTTAGAAAAATCAGTCTTGAGATATTTCTTGGCCCAGTCTTGACGTTTCAGCTTGTGTGTCTTGTTCAGTGGTGGTCGTCTTTCAGCCTTTCTTACCTTGGCCATGTCTCTGAGTATTGCACACCTTGTGCTTTTGGGCACTCCAGTGATGTTGCAGCTCTGAAATATGGCCAAACTGGTGGCAAGTGCCATCTTGGCAGCTGCACGCTTGACTTTTCTCAGTTCATGGGCAGTTATTTTGCGCCTTGGTTTTTCCACACGCTTCTTGCGACCCTGTTGACTATTTTGAATGAAACGCTTGATTGTTCGATGATCACGCTTCAGAAGCTTTGCAATTTTAAGAGTGCTGCATCCCTCTGCAAGATATCTCACTATTTTTGACTTTTCTGAGCCTGTCAAGTCCTTCTTTTGACCCATTTTGCCAAAGGAAAGGAAGTTGCCTAATAATTATGCACACCTAATATAGGGTGTTGATGTCATTAGACCACACCCCATCTCATTACAGAGATGCACATCACCTAATATGCTTAATTGGTAGTAGGCTTTCGAGCCTATACAGCTTGGAGTAAGACAACATGCATAAAGAGGATGATGTGGTCAAAATACTCATTTGCCTAATAATTCTGCACGCAGTGTAGAGGACTGGATGATTAATAGCACCATTTCTATTTCTGCAGATGACACTAAGCTGTGTAGAACTGTACGGTCTATGGAAGATGTATATAAACTACAAGCTGACTTGGACACTCTGAGTGATTGGGCATCAACTTGGCAAATGAGGTTCAATCTGGACAAATGTAAAGTTCTGCATCTTGGTAGTAATAATCTCTGTGCTTCATATGTCCTAGGGGAGGTAACACTGGGAGAGTCACTTATAGAGAAGAATTTGGGTGTCCTTGTGGATGGTAGATTATATTACAGCATACAACGTCAATCAGCTGCTTCTAAGGCCACCAGGATATTGTCTGCATTAAACGAGGCATGGACTCGGGGGGCAGGGATGTAATATTACCACTTTACAAAGCGCTCGTGCACTGGAAAATGTACAGAGGAGAGCGACTAAACTGATAAGGGGCCTGGAGGGTTTTAGTTATGAAGAAAGATTAAAAGAATTGAATTTATTTAGTCTTAAGAAGAGACGTCTAAGGGGGGACATGATTAACCTATACAAATATATAAATGGGCCATACAAAAAATACTGTGAAAAGACAAGGGGGCACTGCCTCGGACTGGAGAAGAAAAAGTTCAGTCTCCAGAAGCGTCAAAGCTTCTTTACTGTAAGAACTGGGAGTACACATTCACAGACCACAGTTCACGACCAGAAGTCCGTAGCCAGCACACTGCCCCAAGCAACCAGAGTACACGGGTAGCAGCCCGCAGCCAGGGCCGGCGCCACCCATAAGCAAAGTAGGCCACCGCGTAGAGTGCACTCTTGCTGGGGGCGCCGCTCTGGCCGTGACCGAGTAGTTGCTGCAGCAATGCCCCGCCCCTACAGCGTCCACAATATATTCTTGTACATAGGAGGCAGTATTAAAGTACTTACATTCTTGTACATAAGAGGCAGTATTATAGTAGTTATATTCTTAACCAAATTTATTTTTATTCAAAGTAAGTAAGGCATATCAATCGATCACAAACCATCGTAGCATCACTGGTAAGGCAAAGTCACAAATCGGTCATGGAAGTGACCACAAATGCATGTCAGTGCAACACATGTTGTACAAAATGATACATCAAATGTGACAGACAATAAAAATCAAATATAACACAAATAAGAGGAAAAGAGAGGGAAAGGAAGGGAAAGGAAGGGAAAGGAAAGGGGGGGGGGGGTAGGGGAGTTTTCCCCAACTCCGTCAGGGGAACTTCCTATATGTCTTCCAGGGCGACCAGATTTTCAGAAAGCGGGAAGGCGTGCAAGATTCCCAGTGGGCCAGCTCTTCAAACCTGTAGATCTGATCCACCTTATCCCTCCACATCGAAACAGTGGGAGGTTCAGTATCCTTCCAAAGCAGCGGGATGAGCAGTCTCGCCGCCGTGATGAGCATAGTAGGAAGATCAGATCTACAGGGGGAAAGCGAGTCATTAGGGCACCAAAGCAGAATCAGTTTAGGATCCAGCTTAACCTGCTTAGCACACACCTCATTTATCAGAGCTTCTATACTGGTCCAGAAGGCTTTAATCTTTTCACAGTGCCACCAAATGTGTGACAGAGAGCCTACGTCTTTTCTACACCTCCAGCACTCACTTGGGAAATCTGCATTAAGCCTATGCAAGAACTCCGGGGACTTGTACCATCTCGTGAGCAGCTTATAAGAGTTTTCTTGTACCTTAATAAAGTCGTGAGAGTGTGTGAGGACAAAAGCCCTTTCCGGGTCTGTAAGGTGGATGGACAATTCCCTTTCCCATGAAGAAAGGAAATGTAGCTCAGGAGGGGAGGCTGAGAGTAACTCCTTATATATGGTAGACAGCGGTTTAGGAATCCTATGGGCATCTGATAGTCTCTTAGACAGCCAAGAGGGGGTTCCAGAGGTGGTGGGGGGTGGTAGCTTAATCATCTTAATCTCCTTCTGCAGGGCAAAACTCTGTAGGAAGGAAGCTTTTTTGACTATAGGGTCATTCAAGACCGTGGACCAATACAGGGACCCATCCGGGGACCTAATCTCACTTAAAGGGATCTCGGCCAAAAGAGGCCAGATACCTGAGGGCTTCTCAGCTTCCGGATGGACATAAAACTGTAAAGAGGAAAGCGGAGTACCCGGTATGGGAAATTCAAGTGTTCTATCCTTAAACTGCTTGGCCCACTCAACAAACATACCCTTCCATAGGAGTGGCAAAGAGGAACTACCCGGAGAACAAGGGGACAGCCCCCAGAGAGTCCGCTTCATTCTAGTGGAGAGCAGAGAGCGCTCAAGACACACATATGGAGCACTATAAGTGCTATTGAGGAGGGATAGACCTCTAAATAGTTGAAAGGCCACATAGTAGGAACGTATGTCGGGCAGACCGAAGCCGCCAAACCTCCTCTCTCTGGTCAGCACCGAATAAGCAATTCTGGAGGGTTTACTTCCCCACAAAAAGAGGGAAAAAACTCTGCGGATGTCTACAAAAAATGAGTGTGGCAGCCAGATAGGCAACACCTGCAGAAGGTACAAAAATTTAGGAGCTATAAAGGTCTTGAGGTAGTTCCTCTTGCCACACCAGGAAATAAACGGCAGTCTAATAGAGTGCAGCTGCTTCCTAACTGAGGACAATAAAGGGGCATTATTCAGAGCAAATAAGTCCTTCGCCTGAGCCGGGACGTGCACTCCCAAAAATACTATGTCTTTTGTAGCCCAGTGAAAGGGGGTAGTATTCTGAAGGGCCTCTTTAACCGATTCTGGACAAGTAACGTTTAGGGCCATTGACTTGCTATAGTTGATTTTAAAGTTTGACACATAGCCAAACTCCTCAAAAAGAGACAAAAGCCTAGGGAAGGATGTTTCGGGATTGGAGGTCATGATAAGTAGGTATCTGCAAATGCGGCTGTCAAGTGGGTCCGGGAATGAATGGTCAAGCCCCTAACCGCAGGATCCTGCCGGATCTTACACAGCAAAGTCTCCATCACTATGACAAACAGAGATGGGGAGAGAGGACACCCCTGCCTCGTCCCATTGGATATGGAAAATGAGGGAGAAAGCGTACCGTTTATTTTGAGTTTGGCAGACGGGGCTGAGTACAGAGTGAAGATCGCAGATATAAACGAATCTGGGAAACCAAACCTCGACAGGGCCCGCGACATATAATGCCAACCGACCCTGTCGAAATAGTAGTTAAATTCTTGAACATAGGAGCAGTATTATAGTAGTTATATTATTGTACATAGGAGGCAGTATTATAGTAGTTATATTCTTGTACATAGGAGCAGTATTATAGTAGTTATATTCTTGTACATAGGAGCAATATTATAGTAGTTATATTCTTGTACATAGGAGGCAGTATTATAGTACTTACATTCTTGTACATAAGAGGCAGTATTATAGTAGTTATATTGTTATACATAGGAGGCATTATTATAGTAGATATATTCTTGTACATAAGAGGCAGTATTATAGTAGTTATATTTTTGTACATAGGAGCAGTATTATAGTAGTTATATTCCTGTACATAGGAACAGTATTATAGTAGTTATATTCTTGTACATAGAAGCAGTATTATAGTAGTTATATTCTTGTACATAGGAGGTAGTATTATAGTAGTTATATTCTTGTACATAGGAGGCAGTATTATAGTAGTTATATTCTTGTACATAGGAGCAGTATTATAGTAGTTATATTCTTATACATAGGAGGCAGTATTATAGTAGTTATATTCTTGTACATAGGAGCAGTTTTATAGTAGTTATATTCTTACAAATAGGAGCAGTAGAATAGTATATATATTATTATTTATTAGTAAAGCGCCATTCAGTCCATGGCGCTGTACATATGACAAGGGGTATACATACATAATACAAAACAAATGCAATAAGAATGAACAAGAACAGTTACAAACTGATACAGAAGGGAAGATGACCTTGCCTACAAGGGCTTACAATCTATAGGGTATTAGAGAAGGACACGGTAGGTGAGGGTAAAGCTGGTCAGAGGATTATAGCAGCAGAGGGTCACTGTAGGTTGTAGGCTTGTATGAAGAGGTGGGTTTTCAGGTTTCTTTTGAAGGCTTCCACTGTAGGTGAGAGTCTGATTTGTTGGGGTAGAGAGTTCCAGAGTATGGGGAATTCACGTGAGAAATCTTGGAGGTAATTGTGGGAAGCAGTGATAAGAGGAGAGTAGAGAAAGTCTTGTGAGTATCAGAGATTACATGTAGGGATGTATTGGGGATGTACGGAGGGGACAGGTTGTGAATAGTGTTGGGCGAGCTTGCTTTTTTATTCGAGTATCGCGATGCTCGGCACATTGCAGTGTTCGGCCAAACACAGCGTGTGCTCGAGCGCGATGCTCGATTCTCCTCCCCGCACGTTTGTTGGCTGCTGCACAGCCAATAAACGTGCGCGGAAGTACTGGCACTCACTGTAATGCCGTAGCCATGTTGGTTACTGGAATTACAGTAATTGGCTGGCCGGAACGCATCATCAAGTGCTATATAGCACGCGATGACACGTGGTTCGGCTCAGTCTTAGTCAGGGAGAGCTGCAGCAGAAGGGACAGATAGTGTAGGGACAGGAATGTTTTTTTTAGGCAGGGTTTACTGGTGAAAGGTGTTAGAGACCCAAAAGTCCTTTTGAGGACTATTGTTTTATCTGGCTGCCATATATATTATTAGCACAACCTGCGCTAAATTGTGTGCAATTGTTTGGCCGCTGCTGACAGTGATACAACCACTGCTACATCTGTTGTACCACGATACCTAGCTTCATGTCCCAGTTTGCAGGGCGGTGCAGGACACCATTTTTGAAGTCACACCAGTGCGACCAGGTGGTCGGTTGGATTGCAGCAGATAATGCTCCCAGTCGGTTAAGCACCAACCTTTCTTTCACAAAGTCTAGTCTCAGTAGCCAAGAGTCTGGTCAACAGAATCCTCACCATGATCCTCCTTCCTCCCATCATGGAGAGTCTTGGAAAACAAGTGATCCCACAGTCGGATATTCCGAGGAGCTCTTTTCAGCACCATTCCTTGATTTGGCCCTCTCGCCAAGACCACTTGAAGAGGTACATGAGGAGATCTTGTTCCATGATTCCCAAACTCTTGAGCATCCACAGTCACAAGAAGATGAAGGTGGGGAACGGCAATTAGTGTTTCACAATGAAATCACTGACCCAACCTGGGAAGGTGGCAAGCCGAGCGAGGACAGCAGTACAGAGGGGGAGGGATCCGCAGCACCGCAACAGGCTGGAAGAGGTAGTGGGGTGACAAAGGGGAGAAGGTGGGCCACACCAAACAGGCCCGCAACTGTTCCCGGAGCACCCCCTTGCAGAAATCTCCCTTGCCAAGGGGTAGGTGTTCCACAGTCTGGCGCTTTTTTGAGGAAAGTGCGGACGATAAAAGAATTGTCATTTGCAACCTGTGCCGTACCAAAATGAGCAGGGGCGTGAACACTAACAACCTCACCACCACCAGCATGATCCGCCACATGGCATCAAAGCACCCTAATTGGTGGGCCGAATGCCTGGGTCCGCAATCAGTGTCTGCGGGTCACACCACTGCCTCCTCTTCCCCTGTGTTACTTGCTGGCCAATCCCCTGTTCAAGACACAGGCCCGGATGCCTCTCGCCCTGCAACTGGACCTTCGCAAGCACCATCATCTAGCACATCCACTTCTGTGTCCCAGCGCAGCGTACAGATGTCCATACCCCAGGCCTCAGAACGAAAGCGCAAATACCCAGCCACCCACCCACAGGCCATAGCACTAAATGAGCACCTTTCCAAATTGCTGGCCCTGGAAATGTTGCCATTTAGGCTTGTGGACACTGAGGCTTTCCGCAGTCTGATGGCGGTGGCTGTCCATCATTACTTAGTCCCCAGCCACCACTATTTTACCCGGTGTGCCATCCCCACCTTACACCAGCATGTGTCCCGTAACATCACTCGTGCCCTGACCAACACAGTTATTGGGAAGGTCCACTTAATAACTGACACATGGACAAGTGCTTTTGGCCAGGGACGCTACATTTCCCTGACGGCACACTGTGTGAACGTTGTGGAGGCCGGGAGTGAGTTGTATCCTGGGATGGCACAGGTACTACCGACACCAAGGATTGCGGGCCCTACTTCCATCAGGATTTCCACCACCACCTACATTAGTGGTTGCAACCCCCCTTCTCCTCCTCCACCTCCTCCTCTACTTCCACCTCTGAATTCTCATCTTGCAGCACCTGGTGCAATACCAGAAGGTCCTTGTGGAGAAAATGCTCCAAAAATTTCCCGGCAACCGAGGAGGGGTGATGAGGGGAACACACAGCAGTTCCAACAGAGGCAGGGCAACACTCACCAAGGCCTGGGACAGTTTCATGACACCCCGCCAGCACCCTCACTCTGATGCGCGGCCTACTGTCACAAGGAGAGAAAAGTTTTGAAGATGGTGAAGAAGTACATAGCAGACCGTGTCAGCGTCCTCAGTGATCCCTGTGTGCCTTACAACTATTGGGTGTCCAAGCTGGACACATGGCACGAACTGGCGCTCTACGCCTTGGAGGTGCTGGCCTGCCCTACCGCCAGCATTTTGTCAGAGCGGGTATTTAGTGCTGCTGGGGACATAATAACTGATAAGCGTATCCGACTGTCAACTGAAAATGCTGACAGGTTGACTCTTATTAAAATGAACAAGGCCTGGATTGCAGCTGAACATTACAGTAAGGCACTTTAAATGTGGCGTTTATGGTGTATTGAATACACTGTATTCCCATGCACCACTACCACCACAAAAAAGGGTATATGGTTCAATCTCCCTTTTCTCGTCCTCCTCCTCTATCATATCAACATGCTTATTAGGCTGCCCTCGCTCCTAATGTTTTAGAGGGTCAGCTCAGCAGCAGGCCCTCGCCCCTAATGTTTTAGAGGGTCAGCTCAGCAGCAGGCCCTCGCCCCTAATGTTTTAGAGGGTCAGCTCAGCAGCAGGCCCTCACCCCTAATGTTTTAGATGGTCAGATCAGCAGCAGGTCCTCCCCCCTAATGTTTTAGAGGGTCACCAGCAGGCCATTGCTCCTAATGTTTTTGAGGGTCACCAGCAGGCCAGCAATTATCATTTTTCAAGGCTGTGTATGATGCCCTCCTTTATGTGTAATAAAGGGTGTATTGGAGTGCCGGTTCCTTGTAATTTTTGGCAGCCCTTTCACTTAGTGCATAGGCTTTATGAGTGTAGGAGTCCCACTACCTGAACTATTGTACCACAATGTGAATGAGGCCCTCCTTTATGTGATATACAGGTTGTATCGGAGTGCCTCTTCCTTGTAATTTTTGGCAGCACTTGCACTTTATATACAAGTAAATATACAGGAAAGTGTTTCCTAACAATTTTTCCTCTAAAATCAATTTTATCTTCGGTTTTGTGCGTATTATTGTGAGTCTGTAAAAGTGGGGTACTACTCGGACATCATCATTACCAGCAGCGAACTGGGAGTCCAAAATGCACCCAGACATCCTCCCCATGCTGTTCCTGAATTATTTCAGTGGTGTTTCCATCAATTTCTGACCTTTTCCTGTCAACTAGACACCCTCCCCTCTTCAGAGTAGGGGGAGCCTGGTTTAATGCTCTGGTTCTCCCATTGACTTCCATTGTGCTCTGTAGAGCACCCGATCATCCCAAAGGGTTCTACTCGAGCACCCGAGCACTTTGTGAACGGCCTCCTTGTCTACACTTGGCTGCGATATCGCAGCAGGAACGCACAAACTACCGCACACTGTAAGTAAAACTGAATAAATATGAAAGATATTGTGCAATCCTTTCCCTAAACCAGTAAGATGCCCCTGCTGAAAGTAGATTGCAGACACTTATAACCAATTAGTGAAAAATTTGATGAAAGAATCCAGCTCTTTAACAACAGGAGACACTTTATTTATGCAGTAAAAACTTTCTAATAAGCAAGAATACAGTCTACGCCTTTCGGACCCTCATATTTCGGTCCTTAATCATGATTAAGGACAGATATATGAGGGTCCGAAACGCGTAGACTGTATTCTTGCTTATGAGGATTGGAAAGTTTTTACCGCATCAATAAAGTGTCTCCTGTTGTTAAAGAGCTGGATTCTTTCATCCAATTTTTCACTAGTTTGCAACAACAGCCGTGTCCAGGCTGGTCACCGTGCTCACAACAGGTGCAACAGGTGAGAGCTGATATTTTCTAATATTGACTTAGAACCAATTGTAACATAAGTTAACTTACTAGTGGTTCTCGTTCCGCGGCTTCTATCTTCCTCTCTATGCAGTATGAGGATCAAGATGGGTATAGTTCTGGTTTCTAAGATGCGGATTGCGCCCCGGTGAGTGGCGCGATACCTAGCATATAAGTTGTACCTCGCGCTCTCAAGGAGCGATTAGTGACGTCACTATTCAAACTACGAAAAGATACGAGTACCAAACTTCCTTCCAACGCGTTTCAGACAGTACGCTGTCCTTCGTCAGGTAAATGGAATACGATAGTGCTGCTGGATTCTTGTATATATGCACTTTCTCTGAATGACCACAATTTAACATTTTTACTTCCCCTCTTGTAATACATTCTGATACCTGTCCAGGCATATTCTCTCTATATATATATATACCTGTACTGCACTTATTCAAACGCAAATAGTTCTATTTCAGAATTTAAACCCCCTGGTGCCAATGTACAGTATTCATGTTCAAAATCCATTTTGTTTCTATTCTGGACATGTTTTTAATAAAATCACCTCCCCTCACCACCTCTATCCCACAGAAAATTGACCCAGTAAATTTCCCATCGTGTTTTTCTTTGTAGTGCCGTGATAATGGATGTCCCTCAAACTTTTTTTGAATATTGTATATATGTTCTCCCACCCTTTTCTTCAATTGTCTTTTCATACGGCCAATGTAGACCTTATTGCAGGGGCACGTTATCGCATATATCACCCCCAGATGTTACATGTAATAAATTCTCTGATGTTCTCTTTATATGATTCATCATTATTTTCTATTTGTTCCTGTATTTTATTATTTTTATGACTTTTTACAGTCTACACATTTTTTACATGGGTAAAAACCCTTTTGTTGCCCTTCATCCTTGTCATTTTTCACATTTTTATTATTATTATTCTGTATGGTCATGCACCTACTAGTAGATGCCACCATATTTCAATTTTTTTTTACCTTACGGTAAATGAATCTTGGCACTGTGGCAATTAACTCTCCAACCACTGTTTATTGACAATTTTCTTGAAAAGTGTCACTTGGCCATTTATGGTATAATGATGGGTGGGATTGTTCTTTCCTCCTCCTTTATTACAGTGTTTACCCTCCCTTTTTCTCCAAGTAGGGTCTGTCTATTTACTTGTCATATTTCTATCTTTTGGG
Source organism: Bufo bufo (assembly GCF_905171765.1). Lineage (NCBI taxonomy): Eukaryota > Metazoa > Chordata > Amphibia > Anura > Bufonidae > Bufo > Bufo bufo. Next base: position 213,390,310 of record NC_053396.1, on the reverse strand, counting down.
CTATTACTTCTTTTGTACTGTAACCCTTTGCTGCAAATCTTTTCTGCATATAATCCCCGCCTCTCTTTCATACTCTTCTGGTTTACTACAGTTCCTTTTTATACGTAGGAATTGAATTCTCTGTATATTATCTAGACAACATGGAAGGTGACAACTTTCTTTAGAAATGAAACTATTAGCACTATTGGGACAAAAAAAATCAATTTTATATATATATATATATATATATATATATATAAATAGCACAAAAGAGAGAAATAGAAATAACTACTATTATACTGCTCCTGAGTACAAAAATATATAACTACTATAATACTGCCCCTATGTACAAGAATATAACTACTATAATACTGCTCCTATGTACAAGAATATAACTACTATAATACTGCTCCCATGTAGAAGAATATAACTACTATAATACTGCTCCTATGTACAAGAATATAACTACTATAATACTGCCTCCTATGTACAAGAATATAACTACTATAATACTGCTCCTGAGTACAAGAATATAACTACTATAATACTGCTCCTATGTACAAGAATATAACTACTATAATACTGCTCCTATGTACAAGAATATAACTACTATAATACTGCTCCTATGTACAAGAATATAACTACTATAATACTGCTCCTGAGTACAAGAATATAACTACTATAATACTGCTCCTATGTACAAGAATATAACTACTATAATACTGCTCCTATGTACAAGAATATAACTACTATAATACTGCTCCTATGTACAAGAATATAACTACTATAATACTGCTCCTGAGTACAAGAATATAACTACTATAATACTGCTCCTATGTACAAGAATATAACTACTATAATACTGCTCCTATGTACAAGAATATAACTACTATAATACTGCTCCTATGTACAAGAATATAACTACTATAATACTGCTCCTATGTACAAGAATATAACTACTATAATACTGCTCCTGAGTACAAGAATATAACTACTATAATACTGCTCCTATATACAAGAATATAACTACTATAATACTGCCTCCTATGTACAAGAATATAACTACTATAATACTGCTCATATGTACAAGACTATAACTACTATAATACTGCTCCAATGTACAAGAATATAACTACTATAATACTGCTCCTATGTACAAGAATATAACTACTATAATATGCCTCATATGTACAAGAATATAGCTACTATAATACTACATCCTATGTACAAGAATATAACTACTATAATACTGCTCCGATGTACAAGAATATAATACTGTGGTGTGCTTTGGGAGAGCGGACGGTGTGCGCGACGGGATGGTCGGAGCGGACATGGGTACCCTGTTTCCCCGAAAATAAGACATCCCCCGAAAATAAGACCTACCTCTAGTTTTGCCTATCGCTGTAATATAAGGCATCCCCCCGAAAATAAGGCCTCCCCGATTATAAAGCATCGGCCGAACATACCGTAATGCCTCCCCGATTATAAAGCATCCGCCGAACATAATGCCTCCCCGATTATAAAGCAAGCCACCCCAGAATGTAAGGAGCTCACTGATTGGCCGCAGCCGCCGCCAGGACAAGCTGCCGCCTTCTTCCGCCCGCTGCTCGTTCTGCCCTGATGGAGTCTCACAACTTGGCTGGCACGGACACACAGGAGACGGGGTGACAGGTAGGGGGGGGAATATCTGATGGAAGGTGGGTGATGTCTGGTGAAGATGGGGGGAGGGAGACTAAAAACGGTAATTGAGATGACACAGGGTGATCAGATGGGGGGAGTCGGGGTGGCGCAGGGTGGTCGGGGTGGGGAGGGGGATCATTTGGAATGGCACGGGGTGTTCGGAGGGGGGAGTCAGGGTGGCGCAGGAGGATCGGAGGGGGGCACTAAAATGCTATAGTAATCCCCCCCCCCCCTCTGGTTCTCCTGTGCCGTTTTGGTTCCCCCTTCTGGTCCCCCTGTGTCGTTTTGGGTGATCCCCCTCCCCACCCTGATGCCCCTGTGTCATTTTGGTTCCCTTCTCTGATCACCCTGTGCCATTTTAAGTGATCCCCCTCCCCACCCTGATTTCCTTTTTTTTTGTTCAACAATAAATGTGTACCGTATTTTTCTTCATGGAAAAATAAGACATCCCCTGAAAATAAGACCTAGCGCATCTTTTGGAGCAAAAATTAATATAAGACACTGTCTTGTTTTCGGGGAAACAGGGTAGTGGTGGACCTGGCCGTGGACGGAGTGTGCTGTCCGCCCCCGGGCGGGGCGCGTTCCCATGTTGGAGTTGCGTTGGTTGCTCGGGTGTTGTCGGGGGTGGCCGTTTTTCTCGTCCGCATTCTGGTGGGCGGGTTCCGGTCGGGGGGGTCTTCACCTGTGGTGGTGGATTTGTCGTGTGCATTCTTGGTTGTCCCTGCGGTCTGCTGTGTGTGGGGGAAACTTCCATGGGAGTTGGGGATCGGTTGGGCGAACGCGCATCGGCTGTTGGAGGGGGGAGTCTGCTGCTCCCAATGCCATGTCAGGGTTGCGCTGTCGGGTCATTGAGAGTGTTCCATTACCTCGACGCGGTGGTGATAGAAATAAATTGTTGCTGAAAAGAGAGGCATATTGGATCCATCGATTGCAAACGATGGATCCAAAAGGTCTAAATCGAGACTATAATGTATGTGGTTTTATATGATACGTTGTCTGAAATTGTGTTCCCCTCTTTTTCTTTATAGCGGAATTAGCTTTCCAGAACATGTATATTACATTTGGGACATTTTTGGACTACCTTACACTCCGTAGAGTCTCAGCTGTGGGAGGAGTCTATTGATGTGACGTCAGTTCCTTTGCATCTATTTGTGTCTATATAAGGTACAAGGGTAGTATGTATGTATATAGTCTGATGAAAGCACTTGTGTGCTGAAACGCGTCACTATGCTGTAATATGTGACTGAATAAATTCACATCTGATATAACAAAAAAAAAAAAAAAAAAAAAAAAAAAAAAAATAATACTGCAAAGAAAAAGAGGGTCAGTCAGCACATCCCAAAGCGCAGGGGCACGTTGCTATGGCTGAGAACAAGACTGTTAAACAAAACATGCAATGCAACAGCTCACTGCAAACCAAATAAAGTACAAAATTGCATCATAACTGCAAATGCTATACTAATAAGTTAGAGATGCTTGGCAAATCGTTTTGTACAAAATTATTTGAGCCCATCTGCCGCACGTCAAGGCGATCTCTAGTTAGACGGGTTCCTAACACTTAATTTTACCTGTTATGTGCCGTGACGGCTATCATATAATTCAGAAAGAGCAGGTTCCACATGCATGCTGGATCCGCCTGAATTTCTGTCAATTTTGGTGCCAAAATGGCCTCCATTATATCCACGGAAAGCAGTTACCAGCATGCATGCCGGGCATGCATACTATAATACTGCTCCTATGTACAGGAATATAACTACTATAATACTGCTCTTATGTACAAGATTATAACTACTATAATACTGCCTCCTATGTACAAGAATATAACTACTATAATACTGCTCCTATGTACAAGAATATAACTACTATAATACTGCTCCTGAGTACAAGAATATAACTACTGTAATACTGCTCCTATGTACAAGAATATAACTACTATAATACTGCCTCCTATGTACAAGAATATAACTACTATAATACTGCTCATATGTACAAGACTATAACTACTATAATACTGCTCCTATGTACAAGAATATAACTACTATAATACTGCTCCTATGTACAAGAATATAACTACTATAATATGCCTCATATGTACAAGAATATAGCTACTATAATACTACATCCTATGTACAAGAATATAACTACTATAATACTGCTCCGATGTACAAGAATATAACTACTATAATACTGCAAAGAAAAAGAGGGTCAGTCAGCACATCCCAAAGCGCAGGGGCACGTTGCTATGGCTGAGAACAAGACTGTTAAACAAAACAAGCAATGCAACAGCTCACTGCAAACCAAATAAAGTACAAAATTGCATCATAACTGCAAATGCTATACTAATAAGTTAGAGATGCTTGGCAAATCGTTTTGTACAAAATTATTTGAGCACGTCTGCCGCACGTCAAGGCGATCTCTAGTTAGACGGGTTCCTAACACTTAATTTTACCTGTTATGTGCCGTGACGGCTATCATATAATTCAGAAAGTGCAGGTTCCACATGCATGCTGGATCCGCCTGAATTTCTGTCAATTTTGGTGCCAAAATGGCCTCCATTATATCCACGGAAAGCAGTTACCAGCATGCATGCCGGGCATGCATACTATAATACTGCTCCTATGTACAGGAATATAACTACTATAATACTGCTCTTATGTACAAGAATATAACTACTATAATACTGCCTCCTATGTACAAGAATATAACTACTATAATACTGCTCCTGTGTACAAGATTATAACTACTATAATACTGCCTCCTATGTACAAGAATATAACTACTATAATACTGCTCCTATGTACAAGAATATAACTACTATAATACTGCTCCTATGTACAAGAATATAACTACTATAATACTGCTCCTATGTACAAGATTATAACTACTATAATACTGCCTCCTATGTACAAGAATATAACTACTATAATACTGCTCCTATGTACAAGAATATAACTACTATAATACTGCTCCTATGTACAAGAATATAACTACTATAATACTGCTCCTATGTACAGGAATATAACTACTATAATACTGCTCCTATGTACAATAATATAACTACTATAATACTGCCTCCTATGTACAAGAATATAACTACTATAATACTGCTCCTGTGTACAAGAATATAACTACTATAATACTGCCTCCTATGTACAAGAATATAACTATAATACTATGTACAAGAATATAACTACTATAATACTGCTCCTATGTACAAGAATATGACTATTGTTATACTGCCTACTATAAGAATGTAATATTATGGGTATAGAATCCACTCTGTCATAACTGCCTACTGACCATTACCCAATTCTTTCCTCTCCAGGTATGTCTGCACTGAACAGTACTACTCCACCAGCTTTTCCTAAGTCTGATTTTCCACACATTTCTTCTATCCTACTTCTCATCCCCTGGTATGTCTGAACTTTAATGTCTCTACTTCACTGCTGGTTTTTTTGAGAGTTTACATTGACTATTTCAACCCTGTATCTGGTTCTCCTTTGATTAGGTCAAATGTAGCCCCCCCCCCCCCCCTTCCCTCTGATTAACACCTGGTGTATCAAACTGGTGTAAAGTAGAACTGGCTTAGTTGCCCGTAGCAACCAAGCAGATTCCACCTTTAATTTTTACAGCTGTTTTGGAAAATGAAAGGTGGAATCTGATTGGATGCTATGGGCAACTAAGCCAGTTCTACTTTACACCAGTTTGATAAATGACCCCACAAGTGGGTTGAGTGGGGTTCTGTGAAGGTCACATTTTAAGGAGGTGGGGCACTCTGGGTGTTTTAGCGTTAAGGGGTGGGGGGCTGTGGAGTTCACTGTTAAGGGGTGGGGTACTGTAGAAGTCACTGTTAGTGTTATAGTGGATACTGTCAATATCTTTTAACTAGGGTTGAGCGAACCCGAACTGTAAAGTTTGGGTTCGTACCGAACTTTAGGATTTTTGGACCCCGGACCCGAACATTTCCGTAAAAGTTCGGGTTTGGTGTTTGGCGCTTTCTTGGCGCTTTTTGAAAGCGTCATACTACTTGCCCCAAGAGGCCGTCACAGCCATGCCTACTAATGGCATGGCTATGATTGGCCAGAGCAGCATGTGACCCAGGCTCTATATAAGCTTGAGTCACGTAGCGCTGCACGTCACTCTGCTGTTACAAGTGTAGGGAGAGGATGCTGCTGGACTGGTGATTTCAGGGAGAGAATAGGAGAGAATCTAACTCAGCGATCTACAGACAAATAGTTGTGTGGGTGCAGGGCATTATCGTTTTACCCTGCCCTGAGCTCATTGACCAAAAATACAAACTTTTAGAATTCTGTTAGTTAGGTGGGTGGCGGCGGCGGCCATTTTATGCATGCTCAGTGCACCAGCACTGCATCTGAGCTTTTGGGACATTGCAAATCACAATTTTTTCGGGGCAAACTACAACATCTGTGTAACGGAACTCCTAGCAGCCCGACCGGGTACCTCCGTCGATAGATGCTCCTAGTGCTTCCAGAGGACTCCAAGCACTCTACTTGACACCGTCAGCACTGCAGACCCCACAAACAGCCGAAGCTTGGTGGAGGTCTCGCCGTCTCCTACCCACCCTGCACCTACGACAAGGCTCCAGGCTCCAGTGGGTGAACCTCTCCTAAATCCAGAGACAGGAACCAGGAGCAAGCTCTTACAAGAGCTTATACTCAGGGGAGTATTGTGATATAGCAATCCCCAAGAGTGTAGTTATTCCATTCCCCAAACATGAGCCAAGACTTCATGAAGGTATAAAACAGGAACACTTTATTGAGGGCTACCCGCCCGTATTTATGCAGGTCCCCATCTGGTGGACACGCCCCTAGGGGACCAGAAGGAAGACTGTGACACAGGACAGATACGTAGCACTCTGGATACACAGACACAACACATCCCCACAATGCATCATGGTTTCCTCCTCTCTGCCCTGGAGACACCCGAGGAGCAATTCAATTATTTCTCAGGACAAAGGGAAATCGCCAATACACATGTGAAGACAACAGGACAGAAATCACCACCCAAACACACAATGTCACACCCCCACAGCAAACACAGACATTTAACATAGCCCCAGATAGCTCAAGTCTGAGTGCATATCATTAGGTGAATGGCACTCAGAATACAAATACACAAATACAATAAAATGGGCTATCTAGGTGCCCTCACATAACAAAATACCATTCCAAAGACATATTTAAGCTGTGTCTGTCTTCTCCTTTAAAGTTAGTATGGGCCATAATCCTGAGGCAAGAGGCTGGTAAACAGGCCTCTCCAAAACCCAGTGGCGAGGTTGGTTTCGCCACACATCTCCCCCTCCCAGGGAAGACTAACCAGATACCTGACCTCATGCCAGTCGGTATCTGAGTTAGTCTGGCAGTCCACCCACAACCCAATACTGGACCTGTTGAATTTTGGGGCCTGGCTCTGTTCTGTATGTCCCCAGCTGTTGAGGGGGCATCTACTACTCCTTGCTTCCTTGCTGCTCTCTAGCTTGGAGCTGTAGGTACTTGGTGGGCAGAGGCTGACTGTGCTCTGCCCAGATGCCAGCTCTTCCGCTGGGTTAGCCTGTGGGAAGTCAGCCTCTGGAGAAGAGGATAGAGGAAGGCAGAGGCCAACTGCGCTCTGCCCAGATGCCAGCTCTTCCGCTGGGGTAGCCTGTGGGAAGTCCGGCTCTGGAGAAGAGGATAGGGGAGGGCAGAAGCCTGCTGGGATGTGGTCAGGGAATCCTATCCCCAGGACCTTGTTGCAGATCGGCTGTGGAGAAGAGGATAGGGGAGGGCAGAGGCTGTTTGTGCTCTGCCCAGATGCCAGCTCTTCCGCTGGGATGTGGTCAGGGAATCCTATCCCCAGGACCTTGTTGCAGATCGGCTCTGGAGAAGAGGATAGGGGAGGGCAGAGGCCTACTGCGCTCTGCCCAGATGCCAGCTCTTCCGCTGGGATGTGGTCAGGGAATCCTATCCCCAGGACCTTGTTGCAGATCGGCTCTGGAGAAGAGGATAGGGGAGGGCAGAGGCCTACTGCGCTCTGCCCAGATGCCAGCTCTTCCGCTGGGATGTGGTCAGGGAATCCTATCCCCAGGACCTTGTTGCAGATCGGCTGTGGAGAGGAAGAATCGCTTACCTCCTCCTCCTGGCATTCCTGCAGGGTTGGTGGGGGATCTGAACCGGCCGTCCAGCATCCCGGTAGGCCTGGTGCAGAGACCGCGGTCCCATCTGCACCATCGGAGTTAGGGGTGCTGTCCCCCTGTGGTTGGGGAGAGAGATCAGTGGGTATCGCAGGCTCATCCCCTGCCCCCAGAACTCGGTTGGGAAGTAGCTGGGAAGGGGAGGGCTCGCTTACCTCCTCCTCCTGGTATCCCTGCGGAGATGGCTGGGGATCTGGACCGACCGTCCAGCATCCCTGTAGGACTGGTAGAGAGACCTCGGTCCCATCTCCACCTGCCATCTGTGGGTCCTCCCAGGACCAGTCTGTGAGGTCCCTCAACATTTGCGAGTAAGGACCACCTGCGTCCACACCTGGCAACTCCGGCTGCTGTTGAGGGTCTGGGCCAGCTGCCCAGCATCCCGGTGGAGAGACCTCGGTCCAGTCTCCACCTGCCTGTTGTGGTTCCTCACAGGACCAGTCTATGAGGACCCCTACTTCGGGTTCCTCTGGCTGCCTCAGGGGGAGACTGCTAACCTCCTTGGATGCAGCCTCTGCTCGGCTGCTGTAACACTCCTTCATCTGGGCAATTTCTCTCTCTTTCGCCAGTCGGAATTCTCGTTCCATCCTTGCGTGTCGCTTGGCTGTGACCTGGTTCCAGATGGCCTGGAATATATCCATGGACACATTATTTCTATACTGGGCCACTTGCTGCCTCACCTCGGCCAGCCAGTCATCTTCAGAGCCTTCCATACTTGTCTGCTCCAAGTCGCTGGATACCTCTGCTCCCAGGGGCGCTGCACGAGTGCTAGCGTTGCCCTCAATTTGTAACTCCACACGTTACCAGTGTCTCTGAGCTGCTTCTCCTCGCACTAGGACGCCATCCCACTGCTTGCCACCAATGTAACGGAACGCCTAGCACCACAACCGGGTACCTCCGTCGATAGATGCTCCTAGTGCTCCCAGAGAACTCCAAGCACTCCACTTGACACCGTCAGCACTGCAGACCCCACGAACCGCCGAAGCTTGGTGGAGGTCTTGCCGTCTCCTACCCACCCTGGACCTACGACAAGGCTCCAGTGGGTGAACCTCTCCTAAATCCAGAGACAGGAACCAGGAGCAAGCTCTTACAAGAGCTTATACTCAGGGGAGTATTGTGATATAGCAATCCCCAAGAGTGTAGTTATTCCATCCCCCAAACATGAGCCAAGACTTCATGAAGGTATAAAACAGGAACACTTTATTGAGGGCTACCCGCCCGTATTTATGCAGGTCCCCATCTGGTGGACACGCCCCTAGGGGACCAGAAGGAAGACTGTGACACAGGACAGATACGTAGCACTCAGGATACACAGACACAACACATCCCCACAATGCATCATGGTTTCCTCCTCTCTGCCCTGGAGACACCCGAGGAGCAATTCAATTATCTCTCAGGACAAAGGGAAATCGCCAATACACATGTGAAGACAACAGGACAGAAATTACCACCCAAACACACAATGTCACACCCCCACAGCAAACACAGACATTTAACATAGCCCCAGATAGCTCAAGTCTGAGTGCATATCATTAGGTGAATGGCACTCAGAATACACAAATACAATAAAATGGGCTATCTGGGTACCCTCACATAACAAAATACCATTCCAAAGACAGATTTAAGCTGTGTCTGTCTTCTCCTTTAAAGTTAGTATGGGCCATAATCCTGAGGCAAGAGGCTGGTAAACAGGCCTCTCCAAAACCCAGTGGCGAGGTTGGTTTCACCACAATCTGTATTAGGCCTCCTGCACACTACAGTTTTTTCCCCCCGTTTACTGACCGTTTTTTGCGTTCCGTATACGGTCCGTATACGGAACCATTCATTTCAATGGTTCCGCCAAAAAAAAGGAATGTTCTCCGTATGCATTCCGTTTCCGTATTTCCATTTTTCCGTACCGTTTAAAGATAGAACATGTCCTATTATTGCCCGCAAATCACGTTCCGTGGCTCTATTCAAGTCAGTGGGTCCGCAAAAAAAACAGAACACATGCGGAAATGCATCCGTATGTCTTCCGTTTCCGTTCCGTTTTTTGCGGAACCATCTATTGAAACTGTTATGCCCAGCCCAATTTTATCTATGTAATTACTGTATACTGTATATGCCATATGGAAAAACGGAACGGAAAAACGGAACAGAATCGGAAACACAACGGAAACAAAAAAACGGAACAACGGATCCGTGAAAAACGGACCGCAAAACACTGAAAAAGCCATACGGTCGTGTGCAATTTAAGGTAGAAATACACCCATCATTTTCTGGGGTTTTAAAAACACACAATTTTTTTTTCAAAAAACAGTATTTTCCAGATCTGCAATTGTTAAATTCAAGTTTAATATATACAGCTTTCATATTCTGTTAGCAAAAAAATACTTTTTTGGCAATCTACAACATCTGTATTAGTCAGTGTGCAATTTATGGTAGAAATACACCCATCATTTTCTGGGGTTTGAAAAACACACTCTTTTGACAAGAAACACTATTTTCAGGCCTTGCAGCATCAGCACGTGTGAAATTACAGGCTTATATACTGCTGTCAAATTCAGTTTTTAAACAAACACTCATTTGGGCACAAAAAATTTAGTTGGCAGCCTTTGATGCAGATGTCATTGTGAGATACACCCTTAATACATTTGGGTTACACTCAGAGATTTTAAATACCGCCATTTGGTGCACCAATATTGAATTCAGGCCTACACTGGTTCAGGCCCTGTGAGATACCCCCTCTACATACAGGGGTTTGAATTAGGCATTTGAAATACAGCCATTTGAAATACAGCCATTTTGTGGAAAGATATATTTACTTCAGGCCTACAGAGGTTCAGGCCCTCTGAGATACTACCTCTACATACAGGGGTTTGAATTAGGCATTTGAAATACAGCCAATTTGGGCAAAAAAATCTTTTATTGAGACCTAGTCTGGTTCAGGCCGTGTGAGATACACCCTTTACATACTGTCGTTCTAATCTACTATTAATTAAACACCCATTTAGGGCAAGATCCTGAATAAAAAAAATATGAGGAGAGCGTCAAATACGGGACGTGGCCCAGGTCGTGGTGCTGCTGGTGGAGCTCCTGTTGCAGGGAGAGGACGTGGTCGATCTGTGCCAGCTACACGCACAAGTGAAACCCCTTCCTCAGGTGCGAGTAGGCGACAAAACCTGCAGCAGTATTTGGTCGGGCCTAATGCTGCTCTACGAATGGTGAGGCCTGAACAAGTACAGGCGATAGGAGATTGGGTTGCTGACAGTGGATCCAGTTCCTTCACATTGTCTCCCACCCAGTCTCCTGCTGAAAGACCACAGTTGGCACCTGCAGCCGATGTCCATCAGTCTTTCATCTTACCCCCTTGCAAATCAGCCAAGCAGTCTGAGCCCCAAGTCATGCAGCAGTCTCTTCTGCTTTTTGATGACTCAGTTAGCTGGGTTTCCCAGGGCCATCCACCTAGCCTTGCCCCAGAAGTGGAAGAGATTGAGTGCACCGATGCCCAACCACTTATTTGGGAGGACCATCGCAGCACGTCTTGGATGATGGCGAAACACAGGTGCCAACTGCTGGGGCTTTCGAAAGTGTGCAGACCGACAAGGAAGTCCGGGGTGAAGACTTGGTGGAAGATGATGTGGAGGACGATGAGGTCCTCGACCCCACATGGAATCAAGGTCATGCGAGTGACCGATGTAGTTCGGAGGAAGAGGCGGGGGTCGCACAGAGCCACCAGCACAGCAGAAGAGGGAGCAGGGTGCAAAAGCGGAGCGGCCGTCTTAGAAAGTACACCTCCTACTGCCCACCGCAGCAAGGGACCGAGCACACCAAAGCCAGCTCCAAGGAGTTCACTGGCGTGGCAGTTCTTCAGATAATGTGCTGACACAAGACACGAGTAAGCACGGTCAGGGCCGTTATATTTCCATAACAGCACACTGGGTAAATGCAGTGGCGGCTGGGCCTGAGGCGGATAGCAGTTTGGCGCATGTCCTTCCACCACCGAGGATTGCAGGGCGCTTCAGTTTACCTACTGTTGCTTCCTCCTCCTACTCTGCTTCCTCATCCTCTACCAGCTCCTCATCCGGTGAGCGTAACACCTTCACCACCAACTTCAGCACAGCCAGGGGTGAACGACAGCAGGCAGTTTTAAAACTTATCTGTTTGGGGGACAAACCCCACACCGCGCAGAAACTGTGGAACGGGCCTTCAACAACAGACCGATGAGTGGTTTGTGCCAGTCAGCCTCAAGCCCGGCCTGGTGGTGTGCAATAATGGGCGAAATCTCGTAGCAGCTCTGGGACTAGCCGGTTTGACGCACATCCCTTGCCTGGTGCATGTGCTGAATTTGGTGGTGCAGAGATTCCCTAAAAATTACTCCGACATGTCAGAGCTGCTGCATAAAGAACGGACCATCTGTGCGCGCTTTCGGCGTTCTCACCCTGCTGCTGCTCGCCGGTCAGAACTTCGGCCTTCCCGCTCACCGCCTCCTATGCGACATGCCCACAAGGTGGAACTCCACCTTGCACATGCTGGCCAGACTGTGCGAGCAGCAACAGGCGATAGTGGAGTTTCAGCTGCAGCACGCACGGGTGAGTCACACTGCACCACTTCACCACCAATGACTGGGCCTCCATGCGAGACCTGTGTTCCTTGTTGTGCTGTTTCGAGTACTCCACCAACATGGCCAGTGCCGATAACGCTGTACTCAGCATTACTATCCCACTTCTATGCCTCCTTGAAAAAACGCTCCTGGCGATGATGGAAGAGGATGTGGCACAGGAGGAGGAAGAGGGATCATTTCGTAGGGTTTCCGGCCATTCATTCCCAAGTGGCTCCGAAGGTGGGTTCCTGCACCCACAAACCGAAGGTACACAATTGTCCAGCCAGTGCACAGTTCTGGAGGATGAGGAGGTGGAGGATGAGGAGGAGATGGAGGAGGAGGAACCATGTTCACAGCAGGGTGGCACCCAGACCAGCTCATGGCCATCACTGGTGCGTGGATGGGGGGATACAGAGGACACAGACGATACACCTCCCACGGAGGACAGCTTTTCGTTGCCTCTGGGCAGCCTGGCACACATGAGCGATTACATGCTGCAGTGTCTCCGCAATGACCGCCGAGTTGCCCACATTCTAACTTGTGCTGATTACTGGGTGGCCACGCTGCTGGATCCCCGTTACAAGGACAACGCACCGTCCTCAATTCCGTCACTGGAGCGTGATCTTAAGATGCGCGAGTACAAGTGCACGCTGGTAGACGCGCTGCTAGTGGCATTCCCACCTGACAGCAGGGGCACAGTGGAAGCACAAGGCGAAGGCAGAGGACGAGGAAGAGGTCGCCAACGCAGCTGGGGCACCGCCAGCACCTCAGAAGGCAGGGTTAGCATGGCCGAAATGTGGAAAAATTTTGTCAGCACGCCACAACAACCAGCACCACCAGCTGATATGGAACGTCTTAGCAGGAGGCAGCATTTCACCAACATGGTGGAGCAGTATGTGTGCACACGCCTACACGTACTGATTGACGGGTCTGCCCCCTTCAACTTCTGGGTCTCCAAATTGGGCACATGGCCTGAGCTTGCCCTTTACACCTTGGAGGTGCTGGCCTGCCCTGCAGCAAGTGTATTATCTGAACATGTGTTTAGCACGGCAGGGGGCATCATCACAGACAAGCGCAGCCGCCTGTCCACAGCCAATGTGCACAAGCTCACGTTCATTAAAATGAACCAGGCATGGATCCCTCAGGACTTGTCCGTACCTTGTGCAGAATAGACATGTATACCGGCACTAACCAACCATTGTTATACTGCAGCGCAATGGCTCATGTTTGTATTTTGGATATTTCACACTCTTTTGGAGTGTACCTTAATTTTACAAAATTAAATTAAAACCAAAAACCTGTGTTGGCTATCTCGTCCTCCTCCACCACCGCTCCACCTACACCGCTACGTCCACCGCCTCCTCAAACTCCTACTCCATATGGAACTTTTACGCATTTTTTGTTATTTAAAGTCATTTCCCTTGTAATGCTCTTAATCACATTTTGACGCCATTTTCAACCCTCTAGCCCTTTCCATGACATTTTTACAGCCATTTTAGTGTTCAAACGTTCGGTTCCCCATTGACTTCAGGTCAAGTTCGGGTCCCGAACTCGAACTTTTTTCCGAAGTTCGGCCGAACCCGTCGAACCCGAACATCCAGGTGTCCGCTCAACTCTACTTTTAATGACACACACAAACATTAAATAAAAATGGATGAAATATACCCGTGTGAAGCCGGTCCTTATGCTAGTTTAGTATAAAAAGGACCACTGTTCAAGCAAAAATCATTTCTGTCATAGCAAAAAGTCTTCAGAATAAGATGTATTCAGCAGAGATGAGCTACTGGTCAAAATTCGATTTGGGCTCAGTTCAACCGAATCAGTCAACCTATTTGATTTCAGTCTAAATCGATTCTCTATCTCTCTCTCCAAAATTCTCCTGATTCAAATTTTACAAAATTCAAGTCAAATTCAATTAATGTAGAATCAATTTGATCATTACTAGTATTTAGCAAATTCAAATATTCTTTTTTTTTTACCATGTGTTAAGAATGATTAGTCATTAAATATGACTGGAATGGCTCTGAACCTCTGAGCTCATTGTCTGGTTCTGATCAATGTAATGTGCACTGTTATATTATGTCATTAGAATTCCCCAAAGCTGAATAAAACATCTGAGGGGAAACTCTACAAGTGAGTGCACTACAAAAATTTTAATCATTGATATTCTGATGTACAGGGGACTAGAGCAGAAATGACATTTGACAACTCTATGAGATACTGTATGTCACCAAACTTCACATATAAAACACATGAGAGCCTTATTTAGCCTCTGGATAATAATACAGCGATCCAAGTATAGCGGATATGGATCTATAAATTCTGTTTAAAATATAATACTTGTAGATTTTATGGCTAAAAAATGAATAAAATAAAAAACACACCTCAAAATGCTCACCCTTGCTTAGTGGCATACACTCACCTAAAGAATTATTAGGAACACCTGTTCTATTTCTCATTAATGCAATTATCTAGTCAACCAATCACATGGCAGTTGCTTCAATGCATTTAGGGGTGTGCTCCTGGTCAAGACAATCTCCTGAACTCTAAACTGAATGTCAGAATGGGAAAGAAAGGTGATTTAAGCAATTTTGAGCGTGGCATGGTTGTTGGTGCCAGACGGACCGGTCTGAGTATTTCACAATCTGCTCAGTTACTGGGATTTTCACGCACAACCATTTCTAGGGTTTACAAAGAATGGTGTGAAAAGGGAAAAACATCCAGTATGCAGCAGTCCTGTGGGCAAAAATGCCTTGTGGATGCTAGAGGTCAGAGGAGAATGGGCCGACTGATTCAAGCTGATAGAAGAGCAACGTTGAGGCGGATGGGCTACAACAGCAGAAGACCCCACCGGTACCACTCATCTCCACTACAAATAGGAAAAAGAGGCTACAATTTGCACGAGCTCACCAAAATTGGACTGTTGAAGACTGGAAAAATGTTGCCTGGTCTGATGAGTCTCGATTTCTGTTGAGACATTCAAATGGTAGAGTCCGAATTTGGCGTAAACAGAATGAGAACATGTATCCATCCTCTGATGGCTACTTCCAGCAGGATAATGCACCATGTCACAAAGCTCGAATCATTTCAAATTGGTTTCTTGAACATGACAATGAGTTCACTGTACTAAAATGGCCCCCACAGTCACCAGATCTCAACCCAATAGAGCATCTTTGGGATGTGGTGGAACGGGAGCTTCGTGCCCTGGATGTGCATCCCTCAAATCTCCATCAACTGCAAGATGCTATCCTATCAATATGGGCCAACATTTCTAAAGAATGCTATCAGCACCTTGTTGAATCAATATCACGCAGAATTAAGGCAGTTCTGAAGGCAAAAGGGGTTCCAACACCGTATTAGTATGGTGTTCCTAATAATTCTTTAGGTGAGTGTATATACAAGTGAGAAGGTTCCCATGGAAAAGATCAAACTGGGCTCTCAATTATGGTGCTAGGTTTTTTTCATAACAGAAGCACCTAGTATCTGGTCCACCTCTACACTTTTTCCATAACTCGTGGTCCATTTCATTACCCCTTGCTCGCTATCAATGCAGTTCCTCCATACAGAGTTACACTCAAAGTCTTGGCACCCCAAAGCAATAGGAACTGGACCAACCATTCCTGGGTCCCATAGCAGCTATATGAACACAGACCCATGACTAGGATCGTGCAAATATTCTATTGTATTCATGAGCAGAGATTCCCCTTTCATACCACACAACCCCATGCACCTCTTGGCATGGTGATCGACTGGCTGCTGTTTATGTACTTATGCAAAGTACTATGGACCTGTAGATATATTATGCTTTCCTTATATACAGTAGGCCAACAAATTAAGCTGACAGAGCTACACTTGTACGTATATTGTTACGTGAAGGACATCCCGCCATTGGGGCATACCTGGTTGTCTAAGCACTTACTTGCAAGGGATTGTTGATAAAAAGTCCATAGAAGACATCTATTCAGAGCTAGCCCCTCTAGTGCCCATGTCTACCAGTTTTAACCAATATAGTTACCACTAATTTATAATAATATAACAAAGTATCCAAAAATTAAACATTTCGGCGGCATTAATTAACAGTTATATGCCACACCAGTGGCAAGAAAAGGGGACATGGTGTGGGCGAGGAAACAGGTGGGATGACAAATTTACGGTAAGTCTGTGCGCTGCCTGCTGGAGGAAGCATCAAACTTATGTAGAGTCCTGTGCCGCTATATAACTTTGGCACTTCCACAAGCAGCACAGAGGGACTTGAGAACGGCCTTGAAAACGCCCATCTTTAGAAATGTCCCCCTTTTTTTTTTCTATTTGTTTTGCTCTGATAAAACCTTTTTAGAACCCTTTCCTTGGAGATTGAACAGTAGGAAGAATACATTTGAAGAATTGTTTGACCTGTCTACATAAGGTTTCATTCAACCAGGTCATGGTGCACCTAGAGTTGGTATGACAACATTTATTTTAGAAATCGAAAAGATCTTTCCTGCTCAACCAAATTTCCTCAGCTTGCATATCCATGTAACCTAAAGGCTTTTTCATGTAAAATACACACAGAGATGATGCCGCAGCTCCTAATTCCTGCGTGCTTGTATTGCACCCAGGAAAGTGCCAGACCCTTTGGATATAGGTGTGTGACGTTGCTCCAGTCAGTGCATGTCCAGTTACTGCACTGGGGGCTGTCCGTTGGTCCAGCAGAACTGTTCCTGAATGAGTACATGTGAGCTGTGTGCAGAGATGCTATGTGCAAATAATCAGCTAGACATAGGGAGTCAGGTTGTGACACCTTGTGTGTAACTTATATAAAGGGTACAGAGTCAGGGGCAGACGTAGCAGTTTCTACTGGGCCCCAAGAACCTAAGGGGGCCCAAAGACGCTTGAGCCGTATAAGAAAACACCATTATTATAGAAAGTGCATGCTGGTCATGTTACACCTCTGGCTCATGCAGCACGAAGGCTATGTGCTTCCATTCCCCTGGCCACAAAGCACTGTGGAAAGCGAACACTAAACTATTTAAGCTAACGCTGATACAGTGCCGTTTATCTGGTCCCCGACGGTCATCGTTAATTTTCAAGCAGTGGTTATGTTCCATCTAAACATGTGACCATTGTGTCCAATCACTGGCGATACCGTTTAGAACAATGAATGGCCACAGTGATCACTTGCTTAAATGACGTGTGACCGTTGCCCGAAAGTGAAAGGAGAGCGGTAGGTTTCTGAGCAATAGCATAACCAGGTATTTATTTCTTTATTTTAAAGTGCTCAAAGCATTTCCAAAAATATGTTATGCACTAAACAAACCCTTTACTTGCACCGACCTGAGGCTAATTGTCTCAAAACTCAGAGTTCTGATGCTCCAGATGGGTATATCAGTTACTATAAATGACAAAATAGGAGAGCTGACAGCTCCTCTATAAATCCAGTGACTCGTAAGTGATGTCTTCTCTAAATGTAAACTCCGTATTTCCTTTACTTCTCCATCCTACCCAGGTTGCAATGATGTCTTCTCCTGATGACTGCACCTTCTAGAGAAATAAAATATGTTTAGACCATACACACCAAGACCTCTAAGTATCGGTGACTAGCTCCGCCAACATAGAAGCTATGTATCCTCTGTGCCCAGCGTCAAGTCCATAACTGCTCATGTCACTTCACAGTACTCCCTGCCGCACACTGGGACACAACCACTGAGTCTGATTCCATGGGACATATTGCAGCCAAGACACTGAACACATTCTGTGCACCCCAAACTTTTAGGCAACAAATTCCACCATTGTTTTCAGCTGGATTCACATTGCCATTTGATAGCAGCCGAAAAATAAAAAATCCTCCAATGACCTCTAAAAGATTTAGATTTCTTGTAACTTTAGATATAACATTTTAGGCCCAAACAATAAGTAATTTTATACTATTGCTAGAAATAGGTGTGACAACTTCTAATTCATTTAGATAAAAAACAAGTTGTCACCATTAAAAGCTGGAAGAGCTCTAATTGCACAGTGTATTGTAGGCTGAATTTCAAAAAGTCTCGTCATTAAAGTCCTGAGATCATACACTTTCAATTTAAAAGCAGTTCCTGTGCTGCCAGCAATTTGGTCTGCACAGGTGAGCAGAAGCTTTTATTATTTGCCACATCATTTTTGCCAGCTCCCTATAATCATGTTGTGTATATAATTATGCTCCTTTCTTTGCTTTCCTTTTGTCCATTTTCAAAAGCACCAGAAATTTTTAGGGTCTCTAAGGCAACTGAGTAGTATCTTCCCCATGCTTCTCCATGCTTCTCCTTTGTGTCTGAGTGTATGGAATTTGATGGTTCCGCATGTGTCTTTAAAAGAGTACAAGTAACAAACATGTATGCTGTAGTTCATACAGAGAATGTGTAAGATGGGTGTCACTCTACTCTGTAGACAGAGCTGGACATGTACCGTACCAGAAGACAAATGTGCTCCAAAACTATATTAAAACTAGCAGAAGGACACGGCTTTGCACGGGTATATTTCATCTATTTCATTTTATGTTTCCGTGTGTTGTAAAAAAATATCGACAGTTTCCCTTATAACAGTGACCTCTACAGTACCTACCCCTTTAACAGTGATCTCAACAGTGGCCGCCCCTTTAACATTGACCTCCACAGTGCCTGCTTCTTTAACAGTAACCTCCACAGTGCTCGCCCCTTTAACAGTGACCGCATCTTTAACAGTGACCTGCACAGTGCCTGCCCCTTTAACAGTGACCCCTGCAGTGCCTGCCCCTTTAACAAGGACCTCCACAGTGCCTGCCCCTTTAACAAGGACCTCCACAATGCCCGCCCCTTTAACAGTGACCTCCACAGTGCCTGCCCCTTTAACAGTGACCTCCACAATGCCCGCCCCTTTAATAGAAACCTCAACAGTGCCCGCCCCTTTAACAGTGAACAGCCCTTTAATAGTGACCTCCACAGTGCCCTCCCCTTTAATAGTGACCTTCACAGTGTCTGCCCCTTTAACAATGACCTCCACAATGCCCGCCCCTTTAACAGTGACCGGCCCTTTCAACAGTGACCTTCACAGTGCCTGCCCCTTTAACAGTGACCTTCACAGTGCCTGCCCCTTTAACAGTGACCTCCACAGTCCCCGCCCCTTTAACAGTGACCTCCACAGTGACCTCCGCTTTAACAGTGACCTCCACAGTGCCCGCTCCTTTAACAGTGACCTCCACATTGCCGTTCCCTTTAATAGTGCCTGCCCCTTTAACAATGACCTCCACAGTGCCCGCCTCTTTAACAGTGACCTTCACAGTGCCACCCCTTTAACAGTGACCTCCACAATGCCCGCCCCTTTAACAGTGACCTCCACAATGCTCGCTCCTTTAACATTGACCACCCCTTTCACAGTGACCTTCCCAGTGCCCGTCCCTTTAGCAATGACCTCCACAGTGCCCACTCCTTTAACATTGACCACCCCTTTAACAGTGACCTTCACAGTGGCCGCCCCTTTAACAGTGACCTTCACAGCGCCCATCCCTTTAACAGTGACTTCCACAGTGCCCACTTCTTTTTACATTGAACACACCTTTAACAGTGACCTTCATAGTGGCCGCCCCTTTAACAGTGACTTCCACAGTACCTGCCCCATTAACCCCTTAGGGACCGGGCTCATTTTCACCTTAAGGATCAGGCCACTTTTTGCAAATCTGACCAGTGTCACTTTATGTGGTGATAACTTTAAAACGCTTTTACATATCCAGTCCATTCTGAGATTGTTTTTTTTCATCACATATTGTACTTCATAACACTGGTAAAATGGAGTAAAAAAAATTAATTTTTATTTATAAAAAAAATACCAAATTTGCCCATTTCCAAGTTTCAATTTCTCTACTTCTACAATACATAGTAATACCTACAAAAATAGTTATTACTTTACATTCCCCATATGTCTACTTCATGTTTGGATCATTTTGGAAATGACATTTTATTTTTTTGGGATGTTATAAGGCTTAGAAGTTTAGAAGCAAATCTTGCAATTTTTCATAAATTTTCAAAAACCCTTCAGGTCTGAAGTCACTTTGTGAGGCTTACATAATAGAAACCACCCAAAAATGACCCATTCTAGAAACTACACCCATCAAGGTATTAAAAACTAATTTTACAAACTTTGTTAACCCTTTAGGTGTTCCACAAGAATTAATGGGAAATAGAGATACAATTTCAAAATTTCCTTTTTTTGGCCGATTTTCCATTTTAATAATTTTTTTCCAGTTACAAAGCAAGGGTTAACAGCCAAACAAAACACTATATTTATGGCTCTGATTCTGTAGTTTACAGAAACACCCCATATGTGGTTGTAAACTACTATACGGGCACACGGCAGGGCACAGAAGGAAAGAAATGCCATACGGTTTTTGGAAAGCAGATTTTGCTGGACTGGTTTTTTGACACCATGTCCCATTTGAAGCCCCCCTGATGCACCCCTAGAGTAGAAACTCCAAAAAAGTTACCCCATTTTAGAAACTACACCCCTCAAGGTATTCAAAACTGTTTTTACAAACTTTGTTAACCCTTTAGGTGTTCCACAAGAATTAATGGAAAATAGAGATACAATTTCAAAATTTCACATTTTTGGCAGATTTTCCATTTTAATATTTTTTTTCCAGTTACAAAGCAAGGGTTAACAGCCAAACAAAACTTAATATTTATGGCTCTGATTCTGTAGTGTACAGAAACACCCCATATGTGGTTGTAAACTGCTGTACGGGCACACGGCAGGGCACAGAAGGAAAGGAATGCCATACGGCTTTTGGAAGGCAGTTTTTGCTGGACTGGTTTTTTGACACCATGTCCCATTTGAAGCCCCGCTGATGCACCCCTAGAGTAGAAACTCCAAAAAAGTGACCCCATTTTAGAAACTGGATAGGTTGGCAGTTTTGTTGGTACTAGTTTAGGGTACATATGATTTTTGGTTGCTCTATATTACACTTTTTGTGAGGCAAGGTAACAAGAAATAGCTGTTTTGGCACCGTTTATTTTTTTTGTTATTTACAACATTCATCTGACAGGTTAGATCATGTGGTATTTTTATAGACCAGGTTGTCACAGACATGGAGATACCTAATATGTATAATATTTTTTTTATTTATGTAAGTTTTACACAATGATTTCATTTTTGAAACAAAAAAAATCATGTTTTAGTGTCTCCATAGTCTGAGAGCTATAGTTTTTTCAGTTTTTGGGCGATTATCTTGGGTAGGGTATGATTTTTGAGTGATGAGATGACGGTTTGATTGGCACTATTTTGGGGTGCGTATGACTTTTTGATCGCTTGCTATTACACTTTTTGTCATGTAAGGTGACAAAAAATGGCTTTTTTTATATTTTCTTTTAATGGTATTCACCTGGAGGGTGAGGTCATGTGATATTTTTATAGAGCAAGTTATTACGGACACAGCAATACCTAATATATGTATACTTTTTTTTATTTATGTAAGTTTTACACAATGATTTCATTTTTGAAACAAAAAAATCATGTTTTAGTGTTTCCATAGTCTGAGAGCCATAGTTTTTTCATTTAGGGTATGATTTTTGCGGGATGAGATAATGGTTTGATTGGCACTATTTTGGGGTGCATATGACTTTTTGATCGCTTGCTATTACACTTTTTGTGATGTAAGGTGACAAAAAATTTTTTTACACCGTTTTTTTTTTTACGGTATTCACCTGAGGGGTTAGGTCATGTGATATTTTTATAGAGCATGTTATTACGGACGCGGCGATAACTAATATTTATGCTTTTTATTTATTTATGTTAAGTAAGTTTTACACAATTATTTCATAAAAAAAAAAAAAAAAAAAACATGTTTCAGTGTCTCCATATTCTGAGAGCCATAGTTTTTTCAGTTTTCGGGCGATTATCTTGGGTAGGGTCTCATTTTTTGTGGGATGAGATGACGGTTTTATTTGTACAATTTTGGGGTGCATATGACTTTTTGATCACTTGCTATTAGACTTTTTGTGAGTAAGGTGACAAAAAATTGCTTTTTTTACACCGTTTTTTTTTTTTTTTTTTACGGTGTTCATCTGAGTGGTTAGGTCATGTGAAATTTTTATATAGCAGGTTATTACGGACGCGGTGATACCTAATATGTATACTTTTTTAAATTTACTTAAGTTTTACAATATAACAGCTTTTTTAAAACTAAAAAAATGATGTTTTAGTGTCTCCATATTTTGAGCCATAGATTTTTTATTTTTTGGGAGATTGTCTTAGGTAGGGGCTCATTTTTTGTGGGATGAGGTGACGGTTAGATTGGTTCTATTTTGGTGGGCATACGCCTATTTGATCGCTTGCTCTTGTACTTTTTGTGATGTAAGGTGAAAAAAAAATGGTTTATTTAGCAGTTTTTATTTTTTATTTTTACGGTGTTTATCTGAGGGATTAGGTCATGTGATATGTTTATAGAGACGGTCGATACGGACGTGCCGATACCTAATATGTCTACTTATTTTTTCCCCTAATTTTTACCAATTTTTTTTTACTTTATTTGGGGAAAATGACGTTTTTGTTTATTTTTGCTTGAAACTAGAGGTGGGACGAATGCAATTTTTTTAGTATCCGAATCCGAAAAGGTTCTCGAATCTCTCAAATCTTTCGAATCTCGAATCCTACGAATCCTGCACATAAGAATTTTCTGAACGGTGTAAGAAACAAAGTGATCCAAACTCAATATTGTTTTAATATAAAAAAATAAAGAGTCCTTACTATTTTAACAAAGTATTCGGATTTGGATTAGAAAAAAATTGGAAATACAGGGTAATATAGCGCACATACCTCTTACATCCAGTGATGTCTCTTTGATGTAGACGTTCTATTTCCTCATCTTCTCCTTTCAGACCTTCAGATCAGACCTCCAGTTTTCAGCCATTTTTCGTCTCTGCAGTTTAAAAAAAAAATATAATCTTAGTTTACTACTTTTCCATCATTCTCGCATCTTTTGGACAAATCATCCTACCACAATACTGTGCCGCTGTGCTCCCCAATACAATACTGCAAAAACAGATAAACCCCCTGATAATACTAGTACCACACAGAGCCCCCCATATAAAATACCCCTTCTTTGTGGCCTCAGTAGATGCCCCCATAGTGTCCCCCAATAATGTGCCAGTAAAAAGGGACCCCCATAATTCCCCCCAATAATGTGCCAGTAAGTGTCCCCATAGATGCCCCCCCATGTGCCAGTATTAAGTTCCAACCCCCCATGTGCCAGTATCAAGTGCCTCTCTCCTCCCCCACCCTATGTCCCAGTATCATAGTGCCATCTCACCCCCCCCCCAAAGTGCCAGTATCAAGTGCCTCTCTCCTTCCCCCCAATAATGTGCCAGTATCATAGTGCCATCTCCCCCCCAATGTGCCAGTATCAAGTGCCTCTATCCTTCCCCCCCCCCTATGTCCCAGTATCATAGTGCCATCTCGCCCCCCCCAAAATGCCAGTATCAAGTGCCTCTCTCCTTCCCCCCCTATGTGCCAGTATCATAGTGCAATCTCCCCCCCAATGTGCCAGTATCACGTGCCTCTCTCCTCCCCCCCATGTCACAGTATCATAGTGCCATCACGGCCCCCCCCCCCCAAAAGTGCCAGTATCAAGTGCCTCTCTCCTTCCCCCTTCCTATGTGCCAGTATCATAGTACCACCCCCCCCAATGTGCCAGTATCAAGTGCCTCTCTCCTTCCCCCCCATGTGCCAGTATCATAGTGCCATCTCCCCCCCAGTGTACCAGTATCATAGTACCATCTCCCCCCTCCCAATGTGCCAGTATCAAGTGCCTCTCTCCTTCCCACCCCATGTGCCAGTATCATAGTGCCAAACCCCCCCATGTGCCAGTATCATAGTGCCACCTCCCCCCCAATGTACCAGTATCATAGTGCCATCTCCCCCCCCAATGTACCAGTATCATAGTGCCATCTCCCCCCCAATGTGCCAGTATCATAGTGCCATCTCCCCACCTCCCAATGTGCCAGTATCAAGTGCCTCTCTCCTTCCCCCCCATGTGCCAGTATCAAGTGCCTTCTGCCCCCCCCCCCCATGTGGCAGTGACAGTCCGGTATTTAAAAAAAAAAAAATACTTATACTTACCTCCATGTCAGCGATGCAGCCTCTTCCGGCCTGTGTCCCGCGCTATATGTCCATATATGGAGTCAGTGCTATTTCAGAAAAGTTTCTGCTGAGCTGAGTGTGCTGGGGCAGCTGTCATATATAGAGATATAGCAGAGCTGAGTGTGCTGGGGCAGCTGTCATGTGTATAGATGTAGCAGAGCTAGGTGTGCTGGGGCAGCTATCATATATAGAGATATAGCAGAGCTGAGTGTGCTGGGGCAGCTGTCATATAGAGATATAGAAGAGCTGAGTGTGCTGGGGCAGCTGTCATATAGAGATACAGTAGAGCTGGGTGTGTTGGGGCAGCTGTCATGTGTATAGATGTACACTGGCTATAACAGCTAACACAGTCTACAGAAGTCTCATATTTTTTCAGTCAGTAGCTATGCAGCTCTTTGTAACGCACCTAGTTGATCAGTTAGGATCTCAACTGCGGAAGCAATGGACATCCACTATTATCTCACCGCCCTTGTTTTTGGCTGTGGGATTCGCGGTTACTCAGTATGTACCCCAGGCGTCTCTCTCAGTCTTGGGCGGAGAGTTTGGGGGTAACAAAATAATTTACCGCTATCCATCTAATTAGTTACTGCTGGAAAGGAAGGTCCCCCAGTATTACAGGAGTCACAAGTTAGTATAAGCTTGTGCGCAGTTCAGAGTTAGTATATAGTATGCCCTCAGTTTATTATATAGTATGCCATAGGTTCAGGGTTAGTATATAGCATGTCCTCAGTTTTAGTATATAATATGCAGTAGGTTCAGAGTTAGTATAGCATGTCCTCAGTTTTAGTATATAATATGCAGTAGGTTCAGAGTTAGTATAGCATGTCCTCAGTTTAGTATATAATATGCAGCAGGTTCAGAGTTAGTATAGCATGTCCTCAGTTTAGTATATAATATGCAGCAGGTTCAGAGTTAGTATAGCATGTCCTCAGTTTAGTATATAATATGCAGCAGGTTCAGAGTTAGTATAGCATGTCCTCAGTTTAGTATATAATATGCAGCAGGTTCAAAGTTAGTATAGCATGTCCTCAGTTTAGTATATAATATGCAGCAGGTTCAGAGTTACTATAGCATGTCCTCAGTTTAGTATATAATATGCAGCAGGTTCAGAGTTAGTATAGCATGTCCTCAGTTTAGTATATAATATGCAGTAGGTTCAGAGTTTGTATAGCATGTCCTGAGTTCAGAGTTGGTTTGGGAATATCGCCTCACACCAGCAGGAACCACCTCACTCTGAGTTCCAGGACCTTAATCAGAGCAGGTAACAGGCATATACTTGCGGTTAGTTGGTCCTGGCTAGGAAGCCAGCAGTGGGGAAGCCAGTGGGAAGAAGGTAGGCAGTCCTTCACAATGTTGTTAGGGATCCAGGTCTGGATATGTGGACAGAGTCCTCAGATGCAATGGAGCTAGCAGGGTGCGCACTCCATTAGTGGAACACCCTGCTTAGCACCTGTCTTCTATTTAAGGCCCGGAGGTAAGTGGGCGGAGTCACAGGGAGCCGCTGCGATCCAGGCTGTACTGTTACACTCTTTTAGCTGTGTGGGTAAGTGCCTTGCCTCTGATACAGAAGGTCGTGGGTTCAAGTCCCAGCAGACACTCATCTCCCTCTCCTGCTGCAGCACAGGCAAGGCATCTGTATCGCTGTCCCGGGATTTGGCAGATTCAAATTTTGTAAATGAGGTCGGGATTCGAGTCCACGAATCCTTCGAATCCATCAAGATTCGAGGGATTGGTGGATTCGACGGATTCGTCGTCCCACCTCTACTTGAAACTTTTACATTTTTGGGGGGAAACTTTTTTTTTCAACTTTTTTTTTTCACTTTATTTTTTGTCCCACTTTGGGACTTCAACTTTTGGGGGTCTAATCCCCTTTACAATGCATTCTAATACTTCTGTATTGGAATGCATTAGCTGCATGAGTAAAACAGTGTGTATTACTCATACAGCTTCCGGCCTGTGAGATCCAGGGGGCTGAATCTCACAGGCTCGTCACAGGAAGGCAGTGCCGATGCCTAAGGAAGGCATCGCGCTGCTTTCCTGTCACCGCCAGTTCTGTGAGAAGGTCTGACAAACGTTCTTCTCTACCTATTGTATGACGTTCTTTGTTTTGGTTTCACTTTGTCATCTCCTTTCCTTCTGCCAGGTGTCACTTATTTAGACTAATTGTCTTCCTTTATATTCCCTCCCATACTGCCTCACTTTGCAGTTTATACTACTTCCTGGATGAAGTGTTCACTGCTGGAGGCTGCTGCTGTTTGCTCAGATAAGTATTTTCCTTTATTATGTTTCCTTGCTGGCTTGATTCTAGGAGACCCTGACTCCGTCCGTATTAAGTTCAGGGAGCCGGTGGTCGTGTCCCCTCACTATTATAGGGTTTTCAGGTGTCGCACAGTCTTAGGTACGTGGGCATGCAATCGTCTACCATTGAGACCCTTGCATGTGCTTAGCAGTCAGGGAGAGCTCTTAGGGTTTTAAAGGGCTCACCTATATGCTCCTTAGTTTGGGATCAAGCCAGTCAGTCGTTTATTTGTAAGTTCCAGCTATCTGCAGCTTCACCTGTGACACTTCCATGCCATCGGGTCCCCCCTACAGCCGCACGGGGACCCAATGGCACCGCCGCCTGCCGCAACCTGTAAAAGCAGCAAACCGCAGGGCCTGCCCCTTTAACAGTGACCTTCACAGTGCCTGCTTCTTTAAAAGTGACCTTTACAGTGCCCGCCCCTTTAACAGTGACTTCCACAGTGCCCGCTCCTTTAACAGTGACCACCCCTTTAATTGTGACCTCCACAGTGTCCGCCCCTTTTACAGTGACCTCCGCAGTGCCTGCCCCTTTAACAGTGACCTTTACAGTGCCCGCCCCTTTAACAGTGACTTCCACAGTGCCCGCTCCTTTAACAGTGACCACCCCTTTAATTGTGACCTCCACAGTGTCCGCCCCTTTTACAGTGACCTCTACAGTGACATCCACAATGTCTGCCCCTTTAACAGTGACCGCCCCTTTAACAGTGACCTCCACATTGCCCGTCCCTTTAATTCTGACCGCTCCTTTAACAGTGACCTCCACAGTACCTTTAACCGTGAACTCTACAGCGGCCGTCCGTTTAAAGGGAACCTGTCATCTGGATTTTGTGTATAGAGCTGAGGACATGGGTTGCTAGATGGCCGCTAGCACATCCGCAATACCCAGTCCCCATAGCTCTGTGTGCTTTTATTGTGTAAAAAAAAAACGATTTGATACATATGCAAATTAACCTGAGATAAGTCCTGTCCCTGAGTCATCTCCAGGACAGGACTCATCTCAGTCTAAAACCTTCCTGGACACCTAATGTACCTGTGTGCCAAATTTGGTGAAAATCGGTGCAGTTGTTTGGTCGCGCAAGATGGATAGACAGACAGACAGAAACTCATTTTTATATATATAAGAGATTATGTTGCCTATGTACCAGAATATAACTACTATAATACTGCCTCCTATGTAAAAGAATGTAAGTACTATAATACAGCCTCCTAAGTACAAGAATATATGTACTATAATACTACTCCTATGTACAAAAATATAACTACTTTAATACTACCTCTTATATACAAGAATACAGTATAACTACTATAATACTGCCTCCTATGTACAAGAATGTAACTACTGTAATACTGTTCCTATGTACAAGGATATAACTACTATAATACTACCTCCTATGTACAAGAATATAACTACTATAATACTGCTCCTATGTACAAGAATATAACTACTATAATACTGCTCCTATGTACAAGAATATAACTACTATAATACTGCTCCTATGTACAAGAATGTAACTACTGTAATACTGTTCCTATGTACAAGGATATAACTACTATAATACTACCTCCTATGTACAAGAATATAACTACTGTAATACTGTTCCTATGTACAAGGATATAACTACTATAATACTACCTCCTATGTACAAGAATATAACTACTATAATACTGCTCCTATGTACAAGAATATAACTACTATAATACTGCTCCTATGTACAAGAATATAACTACTATAATACTGCTACTATGTGCAAGAATATAACTACTATAATACTGCTCCTATGTACAAGAATATAACTACTATAATACTGCTACTATGTACAAGAATATAACTACTATAATACTACCTCCTATGTACAAGAATATAACTACTATAATACTGCCTCCTATGTACAAGAATATAACTACTATAATACTGCCTCCCATGTACAGGAATATAACTACTATAATACTGCTCCTATGTACAAGAATATAACTACTATAATACTGCCTCCTATGTACAAAAATATAACTACTATAATACTGCTCCTATGTACAAGAATATAACTACTATAATACTGCCTCCTATGTACAAGAATATAACTACTATAATACTGCCTCCTATGTACAAGAATATAACTACTATAATACTGCTCCTATGTACAAGAATATAACTATTATAATGATCATTTTATTTAAAAACTAGCAACAAAATATGACAATATATTTACAATAAAATCACAAAAAAAAAACATAAAATAAAAAGCAACAAAAACAAGTTACATCACTTAATGACATCAGAACAATCAGACAGTACACGGTACATGGATCCTCCTCCAGTATACATTATTTGGATTATTTTGCAGGTCTTTCTTGTATACTGACTTCAGACTTTCTATGATGTTATACTTGACGGTATTACAGGAGAGGACCTCTTTATTATTCACCCGGCAGCACCGCGCGCACCACAGATGGTACATGAGCACCACATTTATCACATATAACGTACTTTTGTTATATGTCCTGAGCTGCGATGGGAAATCTCCATATATTAGCTGATGGTATGGCTGTGCTATAGGATGGGATAACTGCAGGACCAGGGACATGATCTTCCATACCTTGATACTAAAGGGACACTCTGACAGGAGATGCTCCATCGTCTCTACTATCTGATCACACTCTTCCCTAGGACAGATCCTGTCTGATACATTACGGCATTTTAGATTGGCTTGGACATACATCTTGCCATGAAATGCTAGCCACGCCACGTCTCTCATGTGAGGAGGAACTCTAGGATCTTTTTGCAGCCTGCCTGGCATCAAGAGTCGGGGCGTTCTTCAACTGAATCTGGACACTAAACTGAGATTTCAATAGGTTATCATAGATCATCTTCCTGCTGAGTATTCTGACCTCATCGTAAAGGATCCTGCATCTAATGATCTTACTGATAATTTGAACTCCATACCAAGACACGTTGTTCTTAATATGCCCTGAGATCCTCTTAATAGAGTCACCTACCGACCACACAGACACAAACTGCTGGATCTGGCTCTTAAAGAGATAGCACCAAGGTTTCAATGTCGAAGTCTTACAAAATGAGAAATTTTTAATCAAAAACATCAAGTTAAACAAGAGCTCTGGACAAGGCATGGAGAGTCCACCCTCCCTATGGGGGTGATAGGCAATGTTCCTCCTGACTACACTCACCCTGCTACCCCACAAGAAGTCGAAGAAGGCATTGGTCAGTCTGGGGCGCAAACTCTCTGGTACTGGAAACACCACAGAGATATACAGGAAGAGCGGAAGCAGGAACCTTCTCATTAGGCAGATCTTCTCCTGATACGTCAGCTTCCAGTGCTTCCAGCTCTTCACCTGCTGCTCACGCACCACCAGCTTCTCCTCCCAGTTCACCCTCCCTTCATCTACTGCCCCAAAGACAACTCACAGAATCTTAATCTGGCTCTGGACTGTCCTGAAGGACACAGAGAAGACATCGCTGTCATTCCCAAGCCAAAGGGCCTCACTCTTCTCCATGTTCACTGCCGAATTTGAGACTTTGGAGAAAGCTGTTATTTCCTTTTCTACTACTGCACAATCATCTCTAGAAGACACCAGAAGCATCACATCATCTGCGTAGGCGCAGAACTTTATAGCTTCCAATTGTTCCTGAAGATGACTTCTCAACCTTTGAAAAACTGTATTATTTTGTAATTTTCTCAAGAAAGGATCCAGACTAAAGACATACAGCACTGGGCTGAGAGGACAGCCCTGCCTCACACCTGACATGATCTTGAAGGGATCTCCTAGGTGGCCATCAATCAGAGGCTGACTTACTGCCTCCTTATAAAGAACCTGCAGCCATTGTACGAAGCATGCAGGAAGTCCGTACTCCAACAACACCTGGTACAGGTAGTCATGATGGACTCTTATGCTCCTACACTGTGCATGTATGTTACCGCTTCCCTCACCAGCAGCAATGAGTCCTCTATACACTGCGTGCAGAATTATTAGGCAAATGAGTATTTTGACCACATCATCCTCTTTATGCATGTTGTCTTACTCCAAGCTGTATAGGCTCGAAAGCCTACTACCAATTAAGCATATTAGGTGATGTGCATCTCTGTAATGAGAAGGGGTGTGGTCTAATGACATCAACACCCTATATCAGGTGTGCATAATTATTAGGCAACTTCCTTTCCTTTGGCAAAATGGGTCAAAAGAAGGACTTGACAGGCTCAGAAAAGTCAAAAATAGTGAGATATCTTGCAGAGGGATGCAGCACTCTTAAAATTGCAAAGCTTCTGAAGCGTGATCATCGAACAATCAAGCGTTTCATTCAAAATAGTCAACAGGGTCGCAAGAAGCGTGTGTAAAAACCAAGGCGCAAAATAACTGCCCATGAACTGAGAAAAGTCAAGCGTGCAGCTGCCAAGATGCCACTTGCCACCAGTTTGGCCATATTTCAGAGCTGCAACATCACTGGAGTGCCCAAAAGCACAAGGTGTGCAATACTCAGAGACATGGCCAAGGTAAGAAAGGCTGAAAGACGACCACCACTGAACAAGACACACAAGCTGAAACGTCAAGACTGGGCCAAGAAATATCTCAAGACTGATTTTTCTAAGGTTTTATGGACTGATGAAATGATAGTGAGTCTTGATGGGCCAGATGGATGGGCCCGTGGCTGGATTGGTAAAGGGCAGAGAGCTCCAGTCCGACTCAGACGCCAGCAAGGTGGAGGTGGAGTACTGGTTTGGGCTGGTATCATCAAAGATGAACTTGTGGGGCCTTTTCGGGTTGAGGATGGAGTCAAGCTCAACTCCCAGTCCTACTGCCAGTTTCTGGAAGACACCTTCTTCAAGCAGTGGTACAGGAAGAAGTCTGCATCCTTCAAGAAAAACATGATTTTCATGCAGGACAATGCTCCATCACACGCGTCCAAGTACTCCACAGCGTGGCTGGCAAGAAAGGGTATAAAAGAAGAAAATCTAATGACATGGCCTCCTTGTTCACTTGATCTGAACCCCATTGAGAACCTGTGGTCCATCATCAAATGTGAGATTTACAAGGAGGGAAAACAGTACACCTCTCTGAACAGTGTCTGGGAGGCTGTGGTTGCTGCTGCATGCAATGTTGATGGTGAACAGATCAAAACACTGACAGAATCCATGGATGGCAGGCTTTTGAGTGTCCTTGTAAAGAAAGGTGGCTATATTGGTCACTGATTTGTTTTTGTTTTGTTTTTGAATGTCAGAAATGTATATTTGTGAATGTTGAGATGTTATATTGGTTTCACTGGTAAAAATAAATAATTGAAATGGGTATATATTTGTTTTTTGTTAAGTTGCCTAATAATTATGCACAGTAATAGTCACCTGCACACACAGATATCCCCCTAAAATAGCTAAAACTAAAACTAAAAACAAACTAAAAACTACTTCCAAAAATATTCAGCTTTGATATTAATGAGTTTTTTGGGTTCATTGAGAACATGGTTGTTGTTCAATAATAAAATTAATCCTCAAAAATACAACTTGCCTAATAATTCTGCACTCCCTGTAGTCCGGCCAATTCGGATTGAATTCCACTTTGGATACTTCGATTCACTCAACATTAACTACAATGCTGCTCCTATGTACAACAATTTAACTAATATAATACTGCATATTCATGTAAATATTAATGTTGGGCGCAAATATTCGAATCGCGAATATTAATCGCGAAAATCAGCACGTCGAGAATTCGAGAATATTTAGAATATAGTGATAAATATTCGTATTTTCGAATATTCTAGATATTGTTTCATCTGAACCCATGATCCCTCCCTGCTTCTTTATTGTGGGCCAATGAGAAGGCTGCAATGTCTTTGTCTGAGCTTAGCAACAT
This sequence comes from Bufo bufo, assembly GCF_905171765.1. Classification (NCBI taxonomy): domain Eukaryota; kingdom Metazoa; phylum Chordata; class Amphibia; order Anura; family Bufonidae; genus Bufo; species Bufo bufo. The sequence continues at coordinate 213,357,599 of NC_053396.1, read as the reverse complement.
CCCTAGCAACCAATAGGAAAGTTGCCTACCCCTTACTATATAAGAACCTCCCCAGCAGTCATTTTCTACAGTTTTTTAAAGTTCTGAGAGAGAGAGAGAGCAGTGACATTGCTGTGCTCTGTGCTTTCCACATTACATTAGATAGATAGTTAGATAGCTTATATATATAATGCAGATAGTTAGTGTGAGATAGTCAGTGTAGGTTAGATCCTGATATAGTGGAGCTGTTGCAGTGCAGGGTGTTAGGTAGTGTGATAGGTTCTGCTGTCCATACATACATGCAGACCTGCTAAAATGTGAATTTTCACGTATCGCATCATTATTGCTGATTAGTGCAATCGCGAAAAAACTGCCTATAAAGCCATTTTTTATGTTCTGCCGTGCCAACCATTTTCTCCAGTCTCAGGAAACTTCTAGCAGCTTGGAAAATGTAGCAAAAGTGACCTATGCCTGTATTTCGCGCGCATTACGCGAATATTACATTGCTGATTTTTCGCAATCAAGAAAATAATCTCAAATTCGCGAATATATGATGAATATTCGCCTAAATATTTGTGAAATATCGCGAATTCGAATATAGCCTCTGCCTCTCATCAGTAGTAAACATGAATATAATTATTATAATACTGCCTCTATATACAATAATGTAACTACTATAATAATCTCTTCTATGTACAAGAATGTAATTACTATAATAGTGCCGCATGTACAATAATATAACTACTATAAGGCCCCTTTCACACGGGCGAGTATTCCGCGCGGATGCAATGCGTGAGTTGAACGCATTGCACCCGCACTGAATACCGACCCATTTATTTCTATGGGGCTGTTCACATGAGTGGTGATTTTCACGCATCACTTGTGTGTTGCGTGAAAATCGCAGCATGCTCTATATTCTGTGTTTTTCACGCAACGCAGGCCCCATAGAAGTGAATGGGGTTGCGTGAAAATCGCAAGCATCCACAAGCAAGTGCGGATGCGGTGCGAATTTCACGCATGGTTGCTAGGTGACAGTCTATTCACTGTATTATTTTCCCTTATAACATGGTTATAAGGGAAAATAATAGCATTCTGAATACAGAATGCTTAGTAGGTGATCAATTGAGGGTTGAAAAAAATAAATAAAAATTAACTCACCTTCTCCTCTTGTTCACGTACTTCCCGGTCTCTTCTTTACTTCTTAAAAGATGAACTATCGGCTAGGACCTGTGGTGACGTCAGATCACATGCTCCAATCACATGGTCCATCACCACGGTGATGGACCATGTGATTGGACCATGTGATCTGACGTCACCAAAGGTCCTTTAGCCCACAGCTCATCATTAAAGAAGTAAAGAAGAGACCGGGAACTACGCGAACAAGAGGAGAAGGTGAGTTAATTTTATTTATTTTTTTAACCCTCAATTGACCACCTACTAAGCATTCTGTATTCAGAATGCTATTATTTTCCCTTATAACCATGTTATAAGGTAAAAAAAATAACATTTACACAACACCTAACCCAAGCCCAAACTTCTGTGAAGAATTTCAGGTTTGGGTACCAAACATGCGTGATTTTTCTCACGCGAGTGCAAAACGCATTACAATGTTTTGCACTCGCGCGGAAAAATCGTGGGTGTTCCCGCAACGCACCCGCGCATTTTCCCTCAACGCCCGTGTGAAAGAGGCCTAATACTGCTTCTACATACACAAATATAATTACCATATTACTGCCTACTATGTACAAGAATATAACTATTATAATACTACTCATAGTAGTTAAAACTATTATCATACTGGTCGTATGTAAAAGAATATAACTACTATAATACTGCTCCTATGTACAAGAATATAACTACTATAATACTGCTCCTATGTACAAGAATATAACTACTATAATACTGCTCCTATGTATAAGAATATAACTACTATAATACTGCTCCTATGTGCAAGAATATAACTGCTATAATACTGCTCCTATGTACAAGAATATAACTGCTATAATACTGCTCCTATGTACAAGAATATAACTACTATAATACTGCCTCCTATGTACAAGAATATAACTACTATAATACTGCTCCTATGTACAAGAATATAACTGCTATAATACTGCTCCTATGTACAAGAATATAACTGCTATAATACTGCTCCTATGTACAAGAATATAACTACTATAATACTGCTCCTATGTACAAGAATATAACTACTATAATACTGCTCCTATGTACAAGAAAATAACTACTATAATACTGCTCCTATGTACAAGAATATAACTACTATAATACTGCTTCCTATGTACAAGAATATAACTACTATAATACTGCTCCTACTGTATGTACAAGAATATAACTATTATAATACTGCTCCTATGTACAAGAATATAACTACTATAATACTGCTCCTATGTACAAGAATATAACTACTATAACACTGCTCCTATGTACAAGAATATAACTAATATAATACTGCTCCTATGTACAAGAATATAACTACTATAATACTGCTCCGATGTACAAGAATATAACTACTATAATACTGCTTCCTATGTACAAGAATATAACTACTATAATACTGCCTCCTATGTACAAGAATATAACTATTATAATACTGCTCCTATGTACAAGAATATAACTACTGTAATACTGCTCCTATGTACAAGAATATAACTACTATAATACTGCTCCTATGTACAAGAATATAACTACTATAATACTGCTCCTATGTACAAGAATATAACTACTATAATAATGCTCCTATGTACTAGAATATAACTACTATAATACTGCCTCCTATGTACAAGAATATAACTACTATAATACTGCTCCTATGTACAAGAATATAACTACTATAATACTGCTCCTATGTACAAGAATATAACTACTATAATACTGCTCCTATGTACAAGAATATAACTACTATAATACTGCTCCTATGTACAAGACTATAACTACTATAATACTGCTTCTATGTACAAGAATATAACTACTATAATACTGTCTTCTATGTACAAGAATATAACTACTATAATACTGCTCCTATGTACAAGAATATGACTACTATAATACTGCCTCCTATGTACAAGAATATAACTACTATTATACTGCACCAATGTACGAGAATATAACTACAATAATACTGCCTCCTATGTACAAGAATATAACTACTATAATACTGCTCCTATGTACAAGAATATAACTACTATAATACTGCTTCTATGTACAAGAATATAACTATTATAATACTGCTCCTATGTACAAGAATATAACTACTATAATACTGCCTCCTATGTACAAGAATATAACTACTATAATACTGCTCCTATGAACAAGAATATAACTACTATAATAATGCTCCTATGTACTAGAATATAACTACTATAATACTGCCTCCTATGTACAAGAATATAACTACTATAATACTGCTCCTATGTACAAGAATATAACTACTATAAAACTGCTCCTATGTACAAGAATATAACTACTATAATACTGCTCCTATGTACAAGAATATAACTACTATAATACTGCTCCTATGTACAAGACTATAACTACTATAATACTGCTTCTATGTACAAGAATATAACTACTATAATACTGCTCCTATGTACAAGAATATAACTACTATAATACTGCTCCTATGTACAAGAATATAACTACTATAATAATGCTCCTATGTACTAGAATATAACTACTATAATACTGCCTCCTATGTACAAGAATATAACTACTATAATACTGCTCCTATGTACAAGAATATAACTACTATAAAACTGCTCCTATGTACAAGAATATAACTACTATAATACTGCTCCTATGTACAAGAATATAACTATTATAATACTGCTCCTATGTACAAGAATATAACTACTGTAATACTGCTCCTATGTACAAGAATATAACTACTATAATACTGCTCCTATGTACAAGAATATAACTACTATAATACTGCTCCTATGTACAAGAATATAACTACTATAATAATGCTCCTATGTACTAGAATATAACTACTATAATACTGCCTCCTATGTACAAGAATATAACTACTATAATACTGCTCCTATGTACAAGAATATAACTACTATAATACTGCTCCTATGTACAAGAATATAACTACTATAATACTGCTCCTATGTACAAGAATATAACTACTATAATACTGCTCCTATGTACAAGACTATAACTACTATAATACTGCTTCTATGTACAAGAATATAACTACTATAATACTGTCTTCTATGTACAAGAATATAACTACTATAATACTGCTCCTATGTACAAGAATATGACTACTATAATACTGCCTCCTATGTACAAGAATATAACTACTATTATACTGCACCAATGTACGAGAATATAACTACAATAATACTGCCTCCTATGTACAAGAATATAACTACTATAATACTGCTCCTATGTACAAGAATATAACTACTATAATACTGCTTCTATGTACAAGAATATAACTATTATAATACTGCTCCTATGTACAAGAATATAACTACTATAATACTGCCTCCTATGTACAAGAATATAACTACTATAATACTGCTCCTATGAACAAGAATATAACTACTATAATAATGCTCCTATGTACTAGAATATAACTACTATAATACTGCCTCCTATGTACAAGAATATAACTACTATAATACTGCTCCTATGTACAAGAATATAACTACTATAAAACTGCTCCTATGTACAAGAATATAACTACTATAATACTGCTCCTATGTACAAGAATATAACTACTATAATACTGCTCCTATGTACAAGACTATAACTACTATAATACTGCTTCTATGTACAAGAATATAACTACTATAATACTGTCTTCTATGTACAAGAATATAACTACTATAATACTGCCCCTATGTACAAGAATATAACTACTATAATACTGCCTCCTATGTACAAGAATATGACTACGGGGGCGGAGCCTGACAGCCGACCGAGAGAGACGCATGTGAGAGAGCTCCTCTCCATGTGAGTCAGCAAACTAGTTAATTCTGCTATCTAGCCTTGTGAGAATGGGCAAAGTGGGTAGATTTATCCCCAGTGATATACCAGAACCCAATAGATTGGACAAAAGTCCAAAAGAAATGGAGAAATTTCTTAACAAGAGACCTCCAGCCGCAAGTGCTGCCAAGATGGCGCCGCCTGAACAAGATGACTGGCTGCAGGGCGCGGAAGGAGCGGACGGCGTCTCACCAGACACAGACACCCGGTCCAAGACAAACTCATCGGCACCCATTTCACGCCAGTTCATTCAGCAAGCTCTGACCTCAGCACTGGCTCCGGTGATGCAGGATCTCACGGAGATCAAGAGTGATGTCAAACACATTGGGCACCGGGTGGAAAAGTTAGAGCACAACCAGGCGGCCATACTGACTTTTGCTCACACTTTAGGAGAAAACAGCGCAGCACTGGCCTCGTCGCTGGACAACGCTTATGCACTAATAGAAGACCAGGAAAACCGTAGCCGTCGGAAGAACATCAGGCTACGTGGTCTTCCAGAGCTGGTGCCTCATGACGCACTACCTGAGGCAGCCGCCGCCATATTTTCGGGCCTATTAGGATCAGAGCGTGCAGCAAAGATTTGTGTGGAGCGTATCCACAGAGCATTAAGGCCGAGACCAAAAGAAACAGACCCACCGAGAGACGTGGTGTGCGGGCTGCTGCGATATATTGACACAGCGGCTATTCTTAAAGCGGCCAGGGAACAGAAGGAGCCGATCTATGAAGGAGCAAAGATTTTACTATATCAAGACCTGGCACCCTCGACCCTAAGCAAGCGGAGAATCCTGAGGCCGCTCACAGACCACCTTAGGGCACTCAAAATGCCTTATAAATGGCTTTTCCCGTTTGGGTTAACTTTCTCCTCAGAGGGCAAGAGATGTACGATACGCACACCAGCGGACTTACCAGCAGCATGGTCCCTTCTCCAGACGACTCCATTGGACATACCATCTTGGCTACCATCAGCCGACACAGGAGTCCCACTACCAGAGCTACCCGTGGAGCAGAGGTGGATCAAAGCAGCAAGTAAAAGAAAATCTAACATTAGGCCTTGAAGCTGCAAGCATTGCCTAATAACACCCTCTTTGCACATCAATGACATCTGTTGGAAGCGGAGCCGGACTAGGCCACACAATGGACGTTTCTAATGGTTCATGCTGCAAGTATACTGCAATGTTATATATGTCTGCTTTATGTATAGCTTTATGTGAGACGCCCAGCCGCTGCCTTGCGACCGAGTACCCAGAAGGGCCTTGGCTGTGATGCCGCGGATGGGCCGCTCCATGGCGGGTGGGCAGAACCACTGCTGCTGTGGTGGTCTGACCACTCAAGGTCAGGTTTAGAGAACATAACCACTTTAAACATATTTGCGGCATTTAATAGAACCCTACGTTAGGAGATATGTTAGCATGCTTCCTCACATTTGAACTAAAATATAGCATTGTCAGGATAGAGTGTGGCACTAGGCCGGTCAGGCTAGGATGTTAAGCTGTTTACACTATTTCACCCTGTTTGCAATGACTCATGTGACGGGTTGGCTTTCCCCCCCTGTATCGCCACCTGCCACAGTCCTACATGGCACTCACCAGGGAAATATTGGCGCAATCCTGGTGTAAGCGCCTTAGAACAGGCTGGCTTGGGCCATTCGCGCTTTGCCTTTTTCTGATGGGCTGCGCGTTAGGCACAAGTCACCCGACAAACGTGTTGGAGATTTACTCCACTTATCAAATGTTCTCAATGTTTTGCATGTTATTCCGTTTCCCTGGACACACATATGGATATGATTCTTTGCTCGCTCTAATGCAACCACTCAGAATATACCATGGCATTGATTAAGTGTACATCATTCAATGTGAGAGGGTTTAACACCCCGCAGAAGAGGTCACAAGTCATAAGGATGATGAAAAAATTGCACACTGACATCTGTTTTCTGCAAGAATTGCACTTAAAGTCAGGGCGTGTGCCCACGCTCCCCAGAACACATTTCCAGCATTGGTTCACTAGTGAATGGAGCAGGGCGGCTAGGGGAGTAGGCATCGCCATATCAAAAAAAGTCCCTTTCCAATTGATTTGTAAACAGGAAGACCCAGAAGGGCGCTATGTATTTGTGAAGGGATCAATTGGTACCCAGGTAGTGACACTTGCCAGTTTATATTCCCCTAACAGGGGACAAGCAAAATGGCTTATTAATACTCTGAAAAAATTTGCCTCTTTTGCAGAAGGAATAAGAATATTAGGTGGGGATCTCAATATGACACTAAACCCCTTAGTAGATGCATCTGATGGCACTTCACAATTAACTCAGGCGGTCTTAGGCAGGGTAAATAACTACCTCGCAGATGCCAACCTGGTGGATTCATGGAGACTGCTCCACCCTGTCGAGAAGGATTTTTCTTTCTTCTCAGCCCCGCATAGCACTTACAAGAGGCTGGACTATGTCCTGATCTCTGGCAGCTGTGCGGACAGGCTGGAGCGGTCCACCATTGAATCCATCACGGTTTCTGACCATGCCCCAGTGACTATTTCACTCCAGTTCCCAACATTGCCAATACATTCTAGACAATGGCGTTTAAACGAGACACTTCTAGACAAACAGTCTGATCGAGACAATCTTAGTCAGAAACTGATTTGGTTTTTCAGGGAGAATTGCACGGAAGGAATGCCGCTCACAACTGTATGGGAGACGCACAAACAAGTAATAAGGGGGGAGCTCATTGCGCTAGGCAGCAGAGTCAAAAAGAGCAGACAGGAGCACTTAAATAATCTACTTAAACAAATTGCGGATATTGAATCGCTTCATAAGAGGTCTAGAGCCATAGATGCCAGAGATAAACTAAGTACCCTACGTAAACAGCTGACAGATCACCTAAACATAAGCTATGCGAAGACATACCAGTACTCGCAGTTCCGCTTTTACTCCCATGGAGACAAGGGCACTAAACTCATGTCCTCTTTGCTTAAACAAAAGAAGGATTCCATGTTTATAGCAGGTATTGATACCAGAGATGGCACTACCCTACACAAAACGTCAGATATAGCCACTGAGTTCCAAAAATTTTATAAGGATCTATATGGTCTTCCAGAAGAAATAGCAGGATCCACCGCAGGAAGAGACACTCTGATAGATAACTTTTTAAGCCATTTGCAGCTACCCAGCTTAACCGAGGTGGAAGGCCAGGCTTTATTGTCGCCTGTTACAGAGGAAGAGGTCACCAAAATATTAGGCTCCATGCCATTGGGGAAAAGCCCGGGCCCAGACGGCTTCCCAGTGGGCTATTATAAAAAATTCTCGAAAGAGCTAGCTCCCCACTTGGCTGCCTGGTGCAATGAGCTTCTGAAAGGTTCCCAGTTACACAAGCAGTCCCTTGAGGCCACAGTTACTATCCTCCCCAAACCTGGGAAAGATCCTAAGTTATGTGGCAGCTATAGGCCAATTTCGTTGTTAAACGTCGACGTGAAGGTCTGGGCGAAACTTTTAGCAACCAGAATTAGTGCTCTTCTCCCTAAACTCATAAACCCTGAACAGACAGGTTTTGTACCTGGCAGGGAAGGCAGTCACAACTCGTGTAGAATCCTGTCCATCATGCAGTTAGCTATTAAAAATAAAATTCCCCTGGTCCTGCTGGGTATAGACGCGGAGAAGGCCTTTGACCGGGTGAATTGGACCTATATGATGAGGACTTTACAAAAGTTTGGCTTTCCTCAGCAGTTTAGGAATGCTATCATGTCACTGTATGGCGACCCTAGCGCCCGGATCAGAGTTAATGGCACCCTGTCGCCTCCCTTCCCCATAAGGAACGGGACGAGGCAGGGTTGCCCCTTATCACCTGCTTTGTACATTCTAGTGATGGAAACATTGCTACAAGCTATTAGGGAGCACCCAGATATCAAGGGTATTAAATTGGAGAATAGCCCCATAGAACATCTTAATGCAGCATATGCAGATGACCTCTTGGTCATGGTGTCCAACCCGGTCGAGGCCTTCCCGCGTCTGTTATCCCTGTTCGAGCAGTATGGACAGGTGTCCAACTTTAAAGTGAACCACACAAAGTCAGAGGCAATGAATGTGTCCGCACCAGCCAATCAGATCAGTCTACTTAAATCTAACACTCCCTTTATATGGCAAACGTCTCACCTGTCCTACCTGGGTATCAAAATTCCTCATAAACTGGATAGAATATTCCAACTAAATTATGCTGCATTACTGAAAGATATCCAACAGCAGTTACACACCCTAAGGATCCCGTATGTATCGTGGATGGGTCGGAAGAACATGTTGAAAGCATTTATCATGCCTAGACTATTATATGCCATGCAGATGCTGCCTGTCTTTCTCCCCTCTTCCTTCTTTACGCAAATCAGACGACTCTTTAGCACGTTCCTTTGGGGGGGGAGGGGAGCGAGACTGGCACATCGCACGCTGATCTTAGGGAAGGTTCAAGGAGGTATGACTTTACCTGATGCACAATTATACTATAAAGCCATACACCTGAAGAGGTGGTTACATATTCACGCCCCTTGGTCCAATATCTTAAGCAAAGAAATAGAGATCGCACAACTTGATAGGAAACAGAGAGCTGGTTTATGGGGCCTGAACTCCTCTTCACTACACCCACATGTGTTGCTTAAAGGCACAGTAGGTGTTGTTAGACAACTAAATAAGGATAAAAGCCTGCTCCCTGCTCCGTCATCATTGATGCCAGCCGACCTTGCTCCATTCCTAGTTAGACCCAAGGCAGACAATGTACCGCCAATATGGAACAAAATGCACTCTTACACTATAGATGAATTTCTGGATGGGGCATCAAGTGCTCTTCATGACCAACACCCTATAAACAACGTTCTATCATCTTGTAACTTTCTAGATACCATTGAACTTAATTCTGTGAGTAAACCATTACTAAAAGACAGACAGAGCAAAACGGAAACCACTTGGTTTGAGAAGCTGGTGCTTTTAGAGTCGCCCCCTAACAAACTAATATCCAAACTATACTTGGCACTTAATGTCCAGAGCCCGATTGGGATACCACATTATTTAAAAACTTGGGCCACAGAACTAGATACAGACTTTTCAGAAACCGATATTTTGCGTATCCACGCACACTCCCATGGATTCTTCAGATGCGTGAGAGTGCAAGAGCACTCATACAAACTATTAACTAAATGGTATCACACCCCAAAACAATTATTCACTAAGGGGCTAAGTAGTTCTGACCTTTGCTGGAGATGTGGGGAGGAGAGTGGATCACAAACACATATATTTTGGTCATGTTCAAAAATACGAGAGTATTGGGAAGGAGTATCTGAAGTAATAGACAAAGTTATGAATAGACATGTCCAGCTATCGCCAGAATTGGTGCTTCTCTGGCTTCCCACTCCAGGCCTGTCTCCATCCAAATCAAGCTTACCTACCCATCTAATACAAGCCGCGAGGCTTCTAATTCCACAGAAATGGCTCAGTAAAGATCCACCCACACTCCCACACTGGGAAATAAAAGTAGACCAGATATGTAGAATGGAGGAGCTGGCTGGTTGGGAAGGCAGACGGCATGAGAAATATCTTAAAACCTGGTCTCCGTGGTTGAAATATAGGAACCAGGGAACAGACCCTCAAGTGCGCTAAGATGCTATGGAAGTAATCTATACGGTTGCCTCATTATACTCTCAATCCATGATCACCAATTCAACAAGGGCTGTTAGAGCGTGTTTAGATAAAGCATATATGAAAAGCATTTGAAACATATGTGTCCAGGAGGGTCTCCTCTGGGGGCCTCATTACCCCAGTTCTCTCCCAGTCCAGGTTAAGGGACTGTTGTTCCTTTTTCCCTCCCCCTGTGTCCCCCTTTTCTGATTGGAACTTTTCCTCCTTCTACGGATGCTGGCGGTAGGAGCAAATAATGGTTCATCTCAGAAAACATGGTTGTCTAGTGCCTGCTGCCATATATACTTCTTAATAAAGCTTGCCTACGTAAGATACAATTAGGCTATGGGGCAAGATACTTCACAGGATCTGGGTAGCCGTAATATCTGTCGTACGACACTTATAATGTTAAATCTTATGACGATATAATCCAATGCACATTATAATGGAATGCATGCTTTACTCATAGTTAAGTACGCTATAAATGTGATGCCTTTGTCTTGTATGACAAAATGTGAAAATTGGAATGTTCCGATATTGTTTCTACTCTGCTACTTTTTCAATAAAAAGAAATTTGACAAAGAATATGACTACTATAATACTGCTTCTATGTACAGGAATATAACTACTATAATACTGCTCCTATGTACAAGAATATAACTACTATAATACTGCTCCTATGTACAAGACTATAACTACTATAATACTGCTTCTATGTACAAGAATATAACTACTATAATACTGTCTTCTATGTACAAGAATATAACTACTATAATACTGCCCCTATGTACAAGAATATAACTACTATAATACTGCCTCCTATGTACAAGAATATAACTACTATAATACTGCTTCTATGTACAGGAATATAACTACTATAATACTGCTCATATGTACAAGAATATAACTACTATTATACTGCACCAATGTACGAGAATATAACTACTATAATACTGCCTCCTATGTACAAGAATATAACTACTATAATACTGCTCCTATGTACAAGAATATAACTACTATAGGCTGGGAGATCAGACGGCATGAGAAATATCTTAAAACTTGGTCCCCATGGCTGACATACAGGAACCAGAGAACAGATCCTCAGGTGCGCTAAAGTGTTAGAGATGCAATCTATACAGTCGCCTTATTATAATTTCAATCCATGACCACCAAAATCCAACAACTCCTGGTAGAGCGTGTTTAGACAAAACATATATGGAAAGCATTGGAACATGTGTGTTCAGGAGGGTCTCCCCTAGGAGGCCTCACTACCCCAATTCCCTTCCATCCCAAGTTTAAGGACTACTGTCCCTTTTTTCTCTCCCTTGTATCCCCCTTTTCTGGTTGGAACTTTTCTTCCTCATACAGATACTGGTGGTAGGAATTAATATTAGTTCACCTCAGGAAACATAATTGTCCCAATACTCACTGACATATATTCTTCATAATAAAGCTTCCTATGCAAAAAACAATTATGCTATAGAAACAAGGTACTTCACAGGATCTAGGTTTGTTGTGAAATCCTTTATACAACACTCATTATGTTAAATCTTATTGCGACATAATTCAATGTACATTATAAAGAAATGTATGCTTTACTACTAACTAAGTACATTATATGTGATGCCCTTGTCTTGTATGGCAAACTGGGAAGTTGGTTTGTTCCGACACTGTTTTTATTCTGCTACCTTTTTTCAGTAAAAAGAAATTTGACAAAGAATATAACTACTATAATACTGCCTCCTATGTACAAGAATATAACTACTATGATACTGCTCCAATGTACAAGAATATAACTACTATAATACTGCCTTCTATGTACAAGAATATAACTACTATAATACTGCTCCTATGTATAAGAATATAACTACTATAATACTGCCTCCTATGTACAAGAATATAACTACTATAATACTGCTTCCTATGTACAAGAATATAACTACTATAATACTGCCTTCTATGTACAAGAATATAACTACTATAATACTGCCTCCTATGTACAAGAATATAACTACTATAATACTGCTCCTATGTACAAGAATATAACTACTATAATACTGCTCCTATGTACAAGAATATAACTACTATGATACTGCTCCAATGTACAAGAATATAACTACTATAATACTGCCTTCTATGTACAAGAATATAACTACTATAATACAGCTCCTATGTACAGGAATATAACTACTATAATACTGCTCCTATGTACAGGAATATAACTACTATAATACTGCCTCCTATGTACAAGAATATAACTACTATAATACTGCTCCTATGTACAAGAATATAACTACTATAATACTGCCTCCTATGTACAAGAATATAACTACTATAATACTGCTTCCTATGTACAAGAATATAACTACTATAATACTGCCTTCTATGTACAAGAATATAACTACTATAATACTGCCTCCTATGTACAAGAATATAACTACTATAATACAGCTCCTATGTACAGGAATATAACTACTATAATACTGCTCCTATGTACAGGAATATAACTACTATAATACTGCCTCCTATGTACAAGAATATAACTACTATAATACAGCTCCTATGTACAGGAATATAACTACTATAATATTGCCTGCTATGTACAAGAATATAACTACTATAATACTGCCTCCTATGTACAGGAATATAACTACTATAATACTGCTCCCATGTACGAGAATATAACTACTATAATACTGCCAACTACTGCATACTGCCTTTTACCCTAGTATTCTAATGCTGTGATGCACTATTACTGAGTTCTGTGTTTCCGTCTGTATTTTATGTCTCTCTCTTAGTTATATAAACCGTCATGTGGCGGGCTCTTGGTAACTCATCTTGTTTCTGCTAAGTAGCTGCTTTGGTGCTTTTAGTTACTGCGGTTGCTAAATAATTATTTCTGTGTTGTCCTCGTGCTGCTGATATGTAATTACTGCCTTGATGTATATCTTATGAAGTGTAAGATGGATCCGGCATGGTACGACACACAGATGGCGAGTTGTATAACTATTCTATGATGCATTAAATTGGTTGCTCATTACATTTTTATATGGTGATGTGAATATTATGCAGTATCTGTTACCTTTACTTGCTGCCGTTTCATTCGCATACTCTTAATAAACTCACTCATTTTTAAGTCTCTGACGATCGTAAAAGTGTTTTCTAGATTCTTTTAAACAGAATTAGCAGTGGCTTTTATATTCTACATCAGTCTCTGCGATGAGCTTCTCAGAACCTGCACCAGACGCGGCTCCGGTAAGATGTCTTCATGTTCCCCGAGTCTGTGTACGTAGGTAAAATGTTTCATAAACCTTGAAAATAAAAAAATTTGGGAAATTGAGTTTCCATAGTAATATGAGGACGGTGGTGATTTACCTTGTCATGAGCAGGACTGTGTCCATGACATCTAGAGAATTAACTGATTTGTAAATTGCATTTTTTATAAAGCATCTCATTATAATGGGAGAAGATGCGGCAAAAGGAGAAAAGGCATAATATACAGGGTGACTGAAGAGACAGCTGTCAAACTGATTATCTCCTGGTAACATTGAAGAAGAATTGACATTTTGGGGAACGTGACGATCTCATCGCTGGAGCTTTTTGGTTCATCCGATCAACTGGTAAATAGAAGCTGTGGTTCACGGAAAAGGTGGGTTTTAGGTGGAAGCTCCCCTCCTTATTTGGAACTGACAGCCATGGGTCCTCAGTGGTAGTACCCAAGACCTTGGGCTGTATGCCCAAGAGAAGACCATAAGAAAAAACATTAAAACTAGCCAGCACATGTTCACCAAAGAAGTTGTCAGGCTAAACAGATTTTTTTTATGAAGAGATCAGTAGAAACCTGGACGAAGGGGCAGTTGTGGATACAGTGTTTTTGGACTTTGACAAAGTGGTTGACTATCCCTCGTAGACAATGGGTAAAATATAGTCTGTAAGGTTAAATAGTATAGTTTTAAATTGGATTTAAAGCGGGCTCAAGGACCGTGTCTGAAGTAATGTGGTCAATGATTCCTACTCTATAGGTGGCGTTCCCACTCAAGTTTCAATACTAGGTCCTTTACTATTTAGCCTATTTAATAATGACATGGACAATACATGGAGACACTGAGTGATTGGGCATTCGCTTGGCACATAAGGCTACTTTCACACTAGCATTTTGGCTGGATCCGTCAGGGTTCAGCAAAAACGCTTCCGTTACTGATAATACAACCATCTCCATCCGTTACGAACGGATCCGGTTGTATTATCTTTAACATACCCAAGACGGATCCATCATAAACTCCACTGAAAGTCAATTGGCAACGGATCCGTTTTCTATTGTGTCAGATTGTGTCAGAGAAAACGGATCCGTCCCCTTTGACTTACATTGTGGGTCATGACAGATCCGTCTTGCTCCGCATCCCCGGAAGGAAAGCATGCTGCGGTTTGCTCTCCGGCATGAGAATGGAATGGAATGCATGTTGGAGGATTCCGTTCTGTTCAGCTATGTTTTGTCCCCATTGACAATGAATGGGGACAAAACGGAAGCGTTTTTTTCCGGTATTGCGACCCTATGACACTAGTGTCAAAGTAGCCTAAGATTTAATGTGGATAAATGTAAAGTTATAATAATGTACTAATTACTACTAATGTAAAGTACTAAAAATTCGATTCGGCCAGTTCACCGAATTTCCCCAAAAAATTTGGATCGATCTGAATTTATTTGCGGTGAATCGCGTTAAGAAACAACGGCTATTTCCGGGCTGCAGAGAGCCTGTATAGTGGTGTAGAACACTGTGCCTCGCAGTAACACGCATAGGGAGTATGCTGTGGTAGTGAAATAATACTGTGAGTCCGTATGACATGCAGATGACAGGCGTCGCTCTTAGGCCCCTTTCACACGGGCGAGTTTTCCGCGCGGGTGCAATGCGTGAGGTGAACCCATTGCACCCGCACTGAATCCGGACCCATTCATTTCTATCGGGCTGTGCACATGAGCGGTGATTTTCACGTATCACTTGTGCGTTGCGTGAAAATCGCAGCATGCTCTATTTTGTGAGTTTTTCACGCAACTCAGGCCCCATATAAGTGAACGGGACTGCCTGAAAATCCCAAGCATCTTCAAGCAAGTGCGGATGCGGTGCGATTTTCACGCACGGTTGCTAGGAGACGATCGGGATGGAGACCCGATCATTATTATTTTCCCTTATAACATGGTTATAAGGGAAAATAATAGCATTCTTAATACAGAATGCATAGTACAATAGGGCTGGAGGGGTTAAAAAAATAAATAAAATTTTAACTCACCTTAATCCACCTGTTCGCGCAGCCGGCATCTCTTCTGTCTTCTTTCTTCAGGACCTGGGAAAAGGACCTGTGATGATGTCACTGCGCTCATCACATGGTCCATCACACGATCTTTTACCATGGTGATGGACCATGTGTCGGACCATGTGATGAGCGCAGTGACGTCATCACAGGTCCTTTACCAAGGTCCTGAAGAAAGAAGAGAAGCCAGCTGCGCAATCAAGTGGATTAAGGTGAGTAAAATTTATTTATATTTTTCTAACCCCTCCAGCCCTATTGTACTATGCATTCTGTATTAAGAATAATATTATTTTCCCTTATAACTATGTTATAAGGGAAAATAATACAATCTACAGAACACCTAACCCAAACCCGAACTTCTGTTTTGCACTCGCGCGGAAAAATCGCACATTTTCCCGCAACGCACCCGCATCTTATCCGGGCAAAAAACATGACGCCCGTGTGAAAGAGACCTTAGAATCACTGCACACTTCACTTATTTGGGTGGTCACGGGGCCAAAACTGACCAAATAACTCAAGTGTGAACAGATCAATGTTAGCGCCAGATATAAAGAACCGTGTAGAGGCCAAGATCCTACTATAGCGTGAAAGAGCGCACTTCTTTTACCCCAATTTACTGATTCCACATAGATGTCTACAGAACCTGTTCTATTAAACGCTTATACAAGTAAAGCCCCCGACAGAGTGGAGAGGGTGTCAGCAGTAAGTTTGTGTTGACGTCACTGATTATTTTGCCCTTCCTCTGATCCATCAGAACAATAACCCCCAAAAAACGGATCCTGTCTGTAGAGCATCCACCTTTACTCGGTCAGCATTTGGTCAGTAATCCATCAGTATTGCTACATTTAAAAAAAAAGTTGTATTCAATGAGAGGTACTCCACATCTGAGACCAGACTGAGAATGATGTCTCAAATTACATGATTTAATAAAAAAAAAACAAAAAAAAAACATAAAACCCAATCAAATAGGAAAAATCAAAGCAGGATGGATAAAAATGTTTTGACAGTGATATCGACAGCAATATATATGTCAGGTACCTAATTCGGTGATGGTAATTATTGGCATCCATATAGCCATGCAAATATCGTCACCACATGGAACACATAGAGTATCAATAATGTATAAATATAGTGCTTAGTATCATGTTTAAAAACACACATATTAGTGTAAATTTGCTTGCTTTAGGCCTCCTGCACACGACCGTTGTGTGCACCCGTGGCCGTTGTGCCGTTTTCCGTTTTTTTTCGCGGACCCATTGACTTTCAATGGGTCCGTGGAAAAATCGGAAAATGCACCGTTTTGCAGCCGAGATCGTGATCCGTGTATCCTGTCCGTCAAAAAAATATGACCTGTCCTATTTTTTTGACGGACACCGGTTCACGGACCCATTCAAGTCAATGGGTCCGTGAAAGAACACGGATGCACACAAGATTGGCATCCGTGTCCGTGATCCGTGGCCGTAGGTTAGTTTTTATACAGACGGATCCGAAGATCTGTCTGCATAAAAGCTTTTTCATAGCTGAGTTTTCACTTCGTGAAAACTCAGAACCGACAGTATATTCTAACACAGAGGCGTTCCCATGGTGATGGGGACGCTTCAGGTTAGAATATACTAAAAGAACTGTGTACATGACTGCCCCCTGCTGCCTGGCAGGTGCTGGCAGGCAGCAGGGGGCAGCCCCCCCCCCCCTGTAGTTAACACATTGGTGGCCAGTACGGCCGGCCCCCCCCTCCCTCCCCTGTAGTTAACTCATTGGTGGCCAGTGCGGCCGCCCCCCCCCCTCCCTCCCCTGTAGTTAACTCGTTGGTGGCCAGTGGGCCTTCTCCCCTCCCTCCCCCCCCTAATTAAAATCTCCCCCCTATCATTGGTGGCAGCGGAGTGTACCGATCGGAGTCCCAGTTTAATCGCTGGGGCTCCGATCGGTAACCATGGCAACCAGGACGCTACTGCAGTCCTGGTTGCCATGGTTACTTAGCAATTTGTAGAACCATTATACTTACCTGCGAGCTGCGATGACTGCGATGTCTGCATCCGGCCGGGAGCTCCTCCTACTGGTAAGTGACATGACCTGAGCTCCCGACCTGAAGCGTCCCCATCACCATAGGAACGCCTCTGTGTTAGAATATACTGTCGGATTTGATTTTCACGATGTAACTCAAATCCGATGGTATATTCTAACATAGAGGCGTTCCCATGGTGATGGGGACGCTTCAAGTTAAAATATACCATCGGATTGGAGAAAACTCTGATCCGATGGTATATTAACTCCTGACTTTACATTGAAAGTCAATGGGAGACGGATCCGTTTGAAATTGCACCATATTGTGTCAACGTCAAACGGATCCGTCCCCATTGACTTGCATTGTAATTCAGGACGGATCCGTTTGGCTCCGCACGGCCAGGCGGACACCAAAACGACTTTTTTTTCATGTCCGTGGATCCTCCAAAAATCAAGGAAGACCCACGGACGAAAAAAACGGTCACGGATCACTGAAAAACGGAACCCCGTTTTGCGGACCGCAAAAAAATACGGTCGTGTGCATGAGGCCTTATGGTGATGTCTTCTTTCTTAAAGGATTACTTATATAACATATATATCGGTTGAATATGCCTTATAATTTATGCCGGTAAACCTTTTGGGTCACAATCTTTCTTTTCACATCAAGCGATAGAGTCAATAGTTAATAATGCGCATACTGTCCACAGTAAATATTGCGCATAACACCAAGGATGATGACAACAGTTGAGAAATCAAAAAATATCTCACGAAAAGGTGACTATAAGCCATCTGACTTGCTAAATGAGTTGGATATATTCAGCAATGCATATAATGCAACCAAATAGCGACAATGTATCTCTTTTTTTGTAAAGCAACACCGTCTCCCAGTGTTGTGCTATTAGTTGCCAGACAGTGATTAGGTAAGTATATGTTGTATGGCGGCCAGGTACTTATAAGGTGTTTACATGGGTCCCACGTGGCATGCAGTACTCTGACCGCTGTTACCTCTCTCCTATACTTCGACTGGTACCGCTTTTTTCTACGGCGGCCTCTCTTTGTAATTGCACACTCAGTGCTTGGCGTCCCAAGGAAATTAAAACACCCCAAAAAAGTCTATAATTTTCTCACTTTACCACACAATGGCTAATAAGGCTTTAGAACATATAACTGCACCGCTGAACGGCAAATATATCTTAGTTTTGCCAATAATACACACTACAAAAGGCTTTAGAACATTTAACTGCACTGCTGAACGGCAAATATATTTTTCTTTTTCCACTTATACATGCCACAAATGGCTTTAGAACATACAACTACACCACAGGACGGCAAATAATATATACTGTATATTCTTTGTGACTAATACATGCCAAAAAGGGCTTTAGAACATAACTGCAACGCTGAATGGCAAATAAGCCCTTACTTTTTTCCACTTTCACGCCACAAAAGGCTCAAGAACATATAATTGCACCGCTGAACGGCAAATAATAAATTAATATTTTTTGCCACTAATACACGCCAAAAAGGGCTGTAATTCTCTCACTTCACCACACAACGGCAAATACTTTTTTTTGTGCCACTAATACACACCAAAAAGGGCATTGGAACATATAACTGCACTGCTGAACGGCAAATAATATATATTTTTGTGCCACTAATACACGCCAAAAAGGGCTTTAAAACATATAACTGCACCGCTGAACGGCAAATAATATATAGTTTTGTGCCACTAATACACGCCAAAAAGGGCTGTAATTTTCTCACATTTACCACACAACGGCTAATAAGCCCTTTTTTCCCACTAATGCAAGCCAAAAATGGTTTAGAACATGTAACTGCACCGCACAAGGGCAAATAAGACGTAGAAATATTTCCTTGTAATAAACCCTGTTAATGGCGGTATCAAACAGCACTTGCACCCCAATAACAAGAACGGTTTGCTGGAATTACAGAGCTGTATAATGGCAATTTGGATCCGCAGTCAGTGCAGAAAGGTGTAATAGGATTGTTCCTATTACCCAGGCTGTAACCTCCCCTATTGATCCCTGTTCTGCTTCAATACTGTGGAATGATTCCTCCCTGTCATTTACCTGAACTTCTATACAGCAAAAAAAAAGTTTCTCTTCATTTCCCCACCCGACCCGTTGTGGACCTTGAAGAACATGCATCTTATTTCTATCTTAATAACTATGTCCAGTAACTATGTAACCAAGGAGATCTCATTCCTGGAACCAAATGGTTTATCTAATCAGAATAGGGGTGGCTAAGGGCAGAAACCTTCTCCCCAATTGGCAGAACTGACTGTACGGGATCTTCAGGGGTGGTGCCTGAGATCTTGGACTGCATGTCCAAGACTAGGATACTAGGGAATTTACCTCTTCACTGTTTCCATTATAACATATTGCAAAAGTAGGCAGCAGGGGACAGACCAGGAGTATGGGTAGATACACTCAAAGTGGTAGTGGAGTTCGCCAGCTCTATGGTCCATAACAGTATGTGTTTTGTTTAGGCCAGCTCCACCACCCTCGCCTGTGTCATTTACCAGGTCTTCACCTTCTTTGAGCTTCAAGCTAATTATCAGACGTAGATGTTACTGGCAGAGATTTTAGAGCAAATGGCTGCATGCACTGCTTCTGATCTAGGAGTCCCGTAGATTGAAAAAATATGCCACCATGTAGACGATCAATTTCTCCTCCTCGCTAGTCAGAAAGTTCAGCAATTGATGATATTGACTGTCCCATCATGATAGCAGTCAAGGCAAAACCTGAGCAAGTTCCAGGTCCAATTGAGCTTGGAAGACCCATGATGATCTGGAGAACATGCTTTACGTTTGTCAAGCGGCTTTCCTAGAGAAACTGCTTGTGGAGCTGAAGGTTCAGAGCTCAGTAAGTGTTCCCCGTAAAGTTGCCTTTACTTGTCCTTATTTGCCCCAGTGTTCTCTGTGTATTCGTCTTCTCCTCCCTCTCCAACAGACATATAGTTTTAGGGAGAAACTGAAACTCAAAAGTCTCTTCAGGAATATGTAAACTGCTGTGTGTGAACAATACTAGAGCAGACTAACTCATAACTGCAAGTTCAGACAATGCACAGGTTACCATAGAAACACATACGTTTGTATAGGAGCAGCATACACATAATGGAAGGTTTTCAACCAAGATTATTAACATATATTTTTTTTCAATTAAAGGGGTTATTCAACCAAGGTGATAGATATCAGATCACTGGGGATCCAAACACTGGGACCCCCCAGCAATCCTGAAAATGGGGTCCCTCAGTTCTCTCTCTGGATGGAGCAGTAGTACGCATGACAGTCCACCACTCCATTCAGTGGAGTAGATGTAAGTCCCATAAAAGTGAATGCAGTGGTGGACTGATCCATTTAGAGAGAACTGTTGGTGGGATGCATTGAAGCAAAAAAAAATAATGATTGCGAAAGTAATAATACTCAGAGTATTTCTGAATTTCATTTCCATACTTCCATACATGTGCCCAACTCCATTGTACACGACAACATGCTCTCATTCGTTCTTCATGATACATTTTTGAACATTCACTCATATTTGTGCTATCAGTAATGTACAGATCATGTTCAGACACAGCAGGATCTCTCTCCAATGTTAGGCCTCATGCACACGACCGTTGTTTTGGTCCGTATCCGAGTCGCAGTGTTTGCGGTTTGGATGCCGACCCATTCACTTCAATGGGGCCGCAAAAGATGCGGACAGCACTCCGTGTGTTGTCCGCATCCGTTGCTCCGTTCCGTGGTCCGCCCAAAAAATATAACCTGTCCTATTCTTGTCCGTTTTGCGGACAAAAATAGGCAGTTATATCAAGGGCTGTAAGTGCGGTTCCGCAAATTGCGGAACGCACACGGACGCCATCCGTGTTTTGCGGATTCACAATTTGCGGACCGCAAAACAAACAACGGTCGTGTGCATGAGGCCTTAGACTGCTAAATTGTACGAGTTTAATAAATATCCAGACAGAAAAAAAACTCCATAAAATGAATAAATAAACTAATAGGATCTGTATGTGGTAAATAAAAGCGGGAGGAATCTTCTCAAGTGTAAAAATGAAAACAGAATCCTCGAGAATTATGGCCGTGTACATTTTAATGGAAAAATAATGAAATGAATGTTTTCCTAGTGCAGCGGATATTTATGAATGTTACCCATTATTACCGCCGGATAATTTAACAAACCAGATAAAGTTCATAATGCTATAAAGTTGTAAAAACAATGACTGGAAGCCGCGCTCGGGAACGTGGGATTAGGACGATTCATTTAGCTCGTTATTGCGTTCCATCTCCGGAGAGGCTTTTTGACCTAGAAGTCACATTGCGCCGCCGAACGAAGCTTTAGTCGTAAAAGTTTCACTGCACAGGGCTGAGAAAAATCCTGAAAATACTTTTAAATCTCCTTGGTAATTGCATTTTACATAAACGTGTGCCCCCCCCCCCCCTTTAACCATAAATATCATGTGGCCTATTTTACACAAAGGGCACGTATTTAAAGGGAAACTAACACAACTGTACACAGCCGTAGTTCTCCTCACAAGGTTTGATCAGCCTTTGAGATTGCACTTACTTCTATTTCTTTCCAAACTAGAGTTTCCTGATCGTGCCTACTGATGTCACATACTTGATGGACTCCAGGTTGTGCCCCTGAAATAACAGACTGAAATCTGAAGGCTAAATTTACTACCTAAAGTGACCCTTCTAACATTACTCCCAGTAGCATCTCAAAAAAATTCAAGATCACTTCACAAGACCTCCCTAGAAGCAATCATTAAAATTAATATTGTCCCTGGTGTACCAGTGGTATATCAGAAAGGTAGATTTACTATCTAAAGTGATCTTCTAGACACCTTTCAGTGGCACCTAAAAGAAAAGAACCTGAGCACTCAACAACTCTACTTCAGAAGCACTCATCAAAATTAACCATGTCCCTGATGTCCCAGTGGTATATCAGAAGGGTAGATTTCCTATCTGAAGCGATCCTCCTCACAACTCTTCCAGTAGCATCTAAAAAATGAACACCAGTTCATAGTTCCTGGTGTCCCAGTGATATTTCTATTTCAAATTCCTGGTAAATAGATTAGTCCACCTCACCACAAGTCCCTAGTACATTTTATAGTAAGCCACATGCAACCCAGTGAGTATGCAATAGTAAATTGTATACTTCTTACTTGTGACATGGTGATTTCAAACGCTGGGGACCCGGTAGTATATGTTGGATCTAATTATTCCCCAAATATCCAGTAGTTTCATCGTGTCCAATCCCTAGTGGTGCAGTAATACTGTACATTGTCCCACCACCACTGTGTCAGGTTCCTGGTGTCCCAGTGGTTACTCATCTGTCCCCAGGTTATACAATCTTTTCCTACTTCACTATAAGTGAGCCCCCAGATATCTAGTATTTATAGAATCCAGTTCCTAGTGGCACAGTACCAATGTACCTTGTCCCACCACCATTGTGATATGTACCTGGGGGCCCAGGGGTTACTTGTCTTTTCAAGGTTAATGGGGTTCTGTGATTACATAATGAAATCCTTTTTGATCTGCCCAGAGTACCCCAAATACTGTATTTTTCCCTATATACCTCTTTTTTTAAAAACTTTTCCTCCCACTTTCTCAGCTTCACTGCATCCTGGCAGGATGTTTACAAAAATAACTTCCTATCTCATCAACTTCCTGCTGGGTTTTCTAACCAAACCAGCATGCTTTGCTCTGTAATATTTCACAGGGCTTGCTCCACTTAACTAGAGGTGGTGTGTAGGGGGCGTGACTATTGCAGAAGGAGCGGTGTGGCAATCACTGTGAAACATTACAGAGCAAAGCTTGATGATTGGTTAAAAATCCTAACAGGAAGCTGATGCAAACAGGAAGTTCTGATTGTAAATATCCTGCCAGGATGCAGTGAAGCTGATCAAATGACATGGGTCAATGTCTGGGGTACTCTGGGCAGATAAAATATAAGCCATTGTTTGCATTGTACTTCAGTGACACCACTAAGGCTGCTTTCACACTGACGTTTTGGTTTCCTTTTGTGAGATCAGTTTCACGGCTCTCACAAGCGGTCCAAAACGGATCAGTCTTGCCCTTAATGCATTCTGAATGGATAAGGATCCGCTCAGAATGCATCAGTTTGCCTCTGTTCCGCCTCCATTCCATTTGAAGCGTTTTGGTGTCAGCCTGACGATGCGGAGGCTAACGGATCCGACCTGATACACAATGTAAGTCAGTGGGGACGGATCCGTTTTCACGGACACAATAGGAAACGTTTTGGCTATGTTAAAGATACTACAAACGGATCCGTTCTGAACGGATGCATGCGGTTGTATTATCGGTGCGGATCCATGACTGATCCGCACCAAACCCGAGTGTAAAAGTAGCCTAAATTGATAGTTCACAGATTAATTCATTGAGACATTTTCTGTATTTTATCTGTAGACAGCAATAAACCTATCTTAAAATTTCCCTTAACGTGAGGTTAATGCCCAGTAATCAACTCTATAAAAATCCCTTCTATAGCCTAACTTAACCTTTATTCAACCGTATGCTTAAATTATTATTATTATTTTTTTCCTCCCTTTATTTGGCTGATGAACCTAAGTTATTGTCAGCTTTAGCAATTTTACACCTCCGCATAGATAGAAAGCGAGTAAAGAAATATATATGTTATGATTTTCAAAAAGTTTGGAACAAACATGTTTTTAGAAACCTCAGGCGGATATTTCTAATTCTGAAATTAAGATCTGTAGTCTGACGTGGAGATATTGGATTGTTGATCAACATTGCCACCTAGTGGCTGATTGAGATAATGCAGTTGAGATAGATGGGATATGGCCGTGATAGTCAGCATGTTCTGAGCACCTAATATAGTGATAGTATGCTATATCAGGCATATGATCATTGTTGCCTACAGTATTTCTGGAATGTTCTATATCAGCATCGTGCTATACCTGGTGTATCAGCTATATATCTAGTATATTCTATATCTGGTGTACGCAATATCTAGAGCTGTGAAGGCTAACCTCCGGCACTCCAGCTGTGGTAAAACTACGACTTTCTTGGCTGTTCTCAAAACTCCAAAGAAAGGAGTGGAGCATGCTGGGAGTTGTAGTTTCACCATAGCTGGAGTGCCGGAGGTTAGCTATCACTGATCTAGAGTATTCTGTATCTTGCGTACTATACAGGTGAAACTCGATAAATTTAAATATCATGCAAAAGTCCATTTATTTCAGTAATGGAAATGAAAAGGAATTGCATTAATGCAGCTTAAAATTAGAATTTTGTGAAAAGGTTCAATATTCTAGGCTCAAAGTGTCACACTCTAGTCAGCTAATTAATCCATACCCCCTGAGCAAAGGGCACCTCAAAATTGTGGCTTTAGGGTTTCATAAGCTGTAAGCCATAATCATCCAAATTATAACAAATAAAGGCTTGAAATATCTCACTTTGCCTGTAATAAGTCTATCTCATGTATTCGTTTCACCATTAGTTGTATTACTGAAATAAATGAACTTTGCACAATATTCTAATTTTTCGAGTTTCACCTCTATATATGGTGTTAGGCATATCTGGTATAAACTACTGTATATCTGTAGTATGTTATACCTGGAGTTTGCTATATCAGGTATATGCTATATCTACCATATTTTCTATATCTGGTGTATGCTATATTTGAAGTATTCCATTTCTGATATATTCTGATGATGGTATGAGCTAGTGTATGATATATCAGGCATAGGAAATATCTGGAGTATGCTATATTTGGTGTATGCATATCGAGCTTATACCATTTCAGGTTTACTGTATATGTTATCAGATATACAGTATGTAGATTCTTGGATAATCTGTTTCTAGGAACACGTGAACAATACGGATCGGCTCTGGATGCGTTCAGTGAAACTCACACAATTTTGCAAGCAAGTTCAGTCAGTTTTGTCGGCGATTGCGTTCAAATATTCAGTTTTTTCCGCGCGGGTGCAATGCATTTTGATGCGTTTTTCACAACTGCTCCTAAAAACCATCAGTAAAAAATGCATTGCATCCGGATTATATCTGGATGCAATGTGTTTTTCACTGAAGCCCCATTCCCTTCTGTGGGGCCAGGGCTGCGTGAAAAATGCAGAATATAGAACATGCAGCGATTCTCACGCAATGCAGAACTGATGCGTGAAAAAAATGAATGGATCAGGATTCAGTGCGGGTGCGGCAGTGCGGGTGCTATGCGTTCACGCCACGCATCGCACCCGTGCGGAAAACTCGCTCGTGTGAAAGGGGCCTAAGCCATATCAAGCATTTACCATTTCAGATTTATTATATATCTAATCTAAATTAAATCTGCTTTCTTCAACAGTATATTTGGTGTGTGCTCTATCTGGTGTACACTATATCAGCTGTATGTAGGGATGAGCGAATCCGAAGTTGGTTCGCATAATACTTCGTTTGAATACTGTACAGATCGAGCGCTCTGGAGGTCTGACTGGGGGTCTGAAGTGGTCTAATGGGGTTCTGGAGTTCTGACTGGGGGTCTGGAAAGGTCTGACTGGGGGGTCTGGAGAGGTCTGACTGGGGGGTCTGGAGAGGTCTGACTGGGGGGTCTGGAGAGGTCTGACTGGGGGGTCTGGAGAGGTCTCACTGGGGGTCTGAAGGTCTAATGGGGTCTGATTGGGGGTCTAGAGGTCTAATGGGGTCTGATTGGGGGTCTGGAGGTCTAATGGGGGTCTGATTGGGGGTCTGGAGTCTGATTGAGGGTCTGGAGGTCTAATGGGGGTCAGATATGGGGGTCTGGAGGTCTAGTGTGAGTCTGGAGGTCTAATGAGGGTCTAGAGGTCTGATATAGGGGTCTGGAAGTCTGATATAGGGGTCTGGAGGTCTAATGGGGGTCTTATATTGGGGTATGGAGGTCTGGAGTCTTATCTGAGGTCTGATATTGGGTCGGGGTCTTACATACAGGTCTAATGGGGGTCTGATCTGAGGTCCAAAACTGGGTTCTTATATAGGGTCTGACATAGCGGTCTAATGGGGGTTTGGTCTGAGATGGGGGGATCTCATTTAGGGTTTTATATGGGGTTCTGATCTGAAAGGAAGTTTTTTTTTTTACTGGTGCACAATATAAAGGGGTGTGTGGTATAAGTATTTTCAGGGGGACTGTTTCTGCAGGAAAGTATTGGGGAGCGCAGTGGGCACAGTATTGGGGGTGGCAGGATGAGGTGTTGAGAAGGTGAGGAGGATGATGGAAAAGTAGGAAAGTAAGATGTCTGTTTGTTAAACTCTGCAGAGACTAGGCGCGGCTGAAAGAAGTCACCATGGCGGTCTGGTCTGACAGGAGAAGAAGAGGAAAGAGAATATCTACATCAGATGAGATGTCACTGGATGTAAGAGGTATGTGGTGCTGTATGACCCTGTATGTTCTGTAGCGCTGTATGTAATCTTTTCCAAGTATGTCTTTAAAGGGGTTGTCAGTTTTTTTTTTCCTCTGCTCTGTTTACCTGCTCATCACTGCAAATGCTACGGTGAGCGGGTGAACAGAGCAGAGAAAGCAGCTCTCATGAGCGCTTCCCTCTCTTCAAACAGCTGATCGTCGGGGTGCCGGAGGACACCGGCTGATCTGATATTAATGACCTATCCTGAGGATAGGTCATCAGTAGTAAAAAGAGGACAACCCCTTAAACAGTAGGACTGGAAGGAATGGGGGGGGGGGGGGCATTTCAATATTTGCCTTGGGCAGGAGAAAAGCTAGGTGCACCAGCGCTGAGTGAAGGGAGGGGGGGCCCGAGCTGAACTCTTGCACCAGGGCCCATGAGCTTTTAGCTACCCCCTGGCTATATCTGTAGTGTACGGGAACTGTAATACCCGTCACTACCAAAGTGTCACTTGGTGTGCTGTCGTCCCTCCTTAATTATGGAGAAGTTGGTATATGTCAGTTGATAAAATGTCATGTAATGCAATGCATGTATTTCCCTGTTACTGTGAAACTTGCATGTACAGGCCTGCTAGGGGTGTCATTCCAGCTTCTAGTCATTAGAGGGAGCTAGGGAGCCCTAGTTTATATAAGGCCCAGTCAGGGAAGTAGAAGGGAGACGGAGTCTAGTGTCTGTAATCTACAGTTGGAGATTAGACAATGTCAGAAACCAGTCCAGGCCAGAAGCCTGCTGTCCAGGAGAAGATTCCCTCCTGAATTCCCTTATGCAGAAACAGGAATACTTAAGTGAAAGAGCCTAAGGAAGCTGAGAGAGACAGAGGCAAAGTGCAGAGAAGCAAGAGGTACTCAAAATAACAGAGGAGGTACTTTCTAAAGCTACAACCAAGGATATAAAGCCAGAACTAGGTTATTGGGCCTTGGTGAAGAATTGCTATATTCCAGGATCAGACAGAAATAGAGTGCAAGCTCCTGTACTGCAAGTCCTGTGTTCAACACTCTGTAATCACCTTGCTAAAACTGTAATTGCCTGCATCAACCGTATTGCAAAATCGACTGTATGCCAAGGAACTGCGATTCCATTATTGTCTCTATGAAACCTACTAAAGTTGGAGTTCTGCTTTAAGATCACGGTGTTCCTCATTTATTCCTGCTATCCGCAAACGGCGTGCCACCGTTTA
Source organism: Bufo bufo (assembly GCF_905171765.1). Taxonomy (NCBI): domain Eukaryota; kingdom Metazoa; phylum Chordata; class Amphibia; order Anura; family Bufonidae; genus Bufo; species Bufo bufo. Next base: position 213,329,043 of record NC_053396.1, on the reverse strand, counting down.
CTTGGCACTGGCGTCACGAACATTTTATACCTTCACCTGCCCTTGCAGAGAGTCAGCCGTACCAGGTTAGTGTATATTGCACTACATCACCCAGAAACACCTATTACACACAACTTGAGTACGCTGCACCTCTCTTTTGGCGTCACGAACAGGATACGCACGCTTTATAGTGCAAGAAGCGTGAACTTTGTGCCTTATACAGTTGCCCTGTGACCAAAGTGACAAATTGCCTGTTTTATTAAAGTGGACTTTGTGAACTGAAAATCATACCCAAAGTGTACCAAAAACCTCTAAAAAGCGCTGTGCAGTGTTGCGCTACCCAGTGGAAGAAAATCGCCGCATTGGAGTGTGGTTTTGTGGACTTTTTACAATCCTGCTTGCTGTCAGTGAATGGACAGCGTTTTGCTAAAGATGGCTGCTGAGGCTACTGAAATAACTGCTGCGTCATCTTCATCCCGAAAAGGCGGGAAAAATTGGCGCCTTTCTGAGGAAAAAGCGGGAAGAAGTTCAAGGTCAGGCGCCACTGCTTATCTGGACATTTGCATGTCTGCCAGCATGGACACCGCCTTCCATATACTGGAATACCTGGGGGGCGGCCTCCCAGTGCAATGGGAGGAGCTGGCTACTTTAATTGACGCGACCCTATCGCTCTCCAGAGAAGGATCGAGCATGTTGGAAAGTGAGCAGAGTGTTACTGCAGCGTCCGCGCCTGAGGTTGCAAAAATGACTGACATCGGTGTAGAGCCAGAGGAGGCTCCACCGGCCTACTCTCCGGGACCGGAGCAACCAGCCTGCCGCCCAAGGGAGAAAGAACCAGAGCCCTACTAAGGCTCGTGGAGAGACTTTTTCCAACCATCTTTCAAATGGTCATCCCTGATGGCGGAGATCCGAGAGGCCGCCATCAAGCGGAATACAAAGACCAAAATCGTTTATGAGGAATTAACTAAAACAATCCATGAAAAGCACACTCACACCCAACCCCGCCTGGAAAGGAGAAAGGGAGTGGTGGTGTCATTTGACAAAACCCGTGGCTACGGGTTTATCCAGGACTATCTAACTGGCAGAGACCTCTATGTGAATCGAAGGTCTGTCAAAAGAGACTACCTCCCTTCTTATCAGCACAGCCTCCGTGAGGGAGAGGAAGTGGAGTACACCCCTGCCGAGAGCCTGCGAGGCCCTTATGCTACTGCCGTGACCCGTCCGAAGCGAGGACCTGAGGATTGGGAGGCAGAAGAAGGAGAAGACTACTCTGGCTGCGAGCGGGAACCTGAACGCTCTCCAGAGCCGATCCATCACGCCTTCCAGGAGCGGAGCTCCTTCATTGGGCCTAACGTCTTCTGGCAAAATCGACTGTATGCCAAGGAACTGCGATTCCATTATTGTCTCTATGAAACCTACTAAAGTTGGAGTTCTGCTTTAAGATCACGGTGTTCCTCATTTATTCCTGCTATCCGCAAACGGCGTGCCACCGTTTACTTGGCACTGGCGTCACGAACATTTTATACCTTCACCTGCCCTTGCAGAGAGTCAGCCGTACCAGGTTAGTGTATATTGCACTACATCACCCAGAAACACCTATTACACACAACTTGAGTACGCTGCATATCCGTTTTAGGATATTTGAGGTATAGTCTATATCTGGAATGTATGCTATACTGTACCCGGCATATGCTATATTTGGTGCATGCTAATGTGATAATAGTGCGATATAACACCCAAATAACTAACGCCTAGCAAAATATGGCACCTCTATAACTGGGATCTGCTCTGCAAGTATGATACACCAACCATTCAGAATTAGGCATGTGAAGACAGGCATAAATATCTAAAATTGTTGTACCAGAATGGAAAAGTAACAGACGAGTGGACCCTCGCAATCACATTGGTGCAAACTGAATTATAAGAGGAAGGATAACAAAACCCTCCACGGCGCCGCAGCATTTACCCCTCATAAGTGATGTCCATAGCTGTGAGTCGGAGATTGGCAGATTTCTGACCGCAAACAGAATTATCATATCTTGTGTAATAAAAGTAGAAACGCTGCTCAGCAATATATGTTTACTCTTCATCCGGAGCTCCAAGCGGGAATTGTAAGTGGGCTTAGTGACTGAGTAAGCGGAAATTCACAGAGATGGACGATTTCTAGCAAATACCAGAGGAGCCATTGCAGTAAAGCTGGAAAGCAGAGCTCTTTAGCTCAAGACTACCCTGACCCCGGACTGGGAAATTCTTCACTTTCATGAAATATTCACAATACATAAAGCTGTGTAATGCCACATGACACAGTTTACATAAAGAGCTCATGCACACGAGCGTGTGTGCCCCGTACCCATGCTGCCGACTGCAAATAGCGGTCTGCAATGCACAGGACCCATCCGTATGCATGCCTGTCTGTGAATGTGGATCCATTGACTTGAATGGGTCCGCAATCTGCAAGAGATTGTCCGCACCGCCAAAAAATAGGACATGTTCTATTTTTTTGCGGTGCGGATGCACAGACCAGAATCCCAAGGAGGCGCATCCTAGTGCTTCCGTGGTCTTTTCCGATCCATGCCTTAGCTCCATATCTTGAGGATTGAGTATCCATTCAAGTCAATGGGTCCACATTCGTGATAGGGAGTGCACACAGCTGGTACCTGTATATTGCCGGCATGCTGCTTGTGGTTCGCAATAAGGGGACGGGCCACACACGCCCGTGTACATCAGCCATTATACGAAAAAAAGCTGCCAGATTTCGAAGTTCTAGAAAGAAGAGTCCTTGTATCATCAAAAGTTTAGCAACTTTCCAATATACTTTGTGCTTCTATTCCTCACATCCTACTCCATATCGATGATGGGCAAGTGCCCTGAAACAGCTGTCTACGGGTGGATATTTGGATTGGCCACTTTACCTTGTCATGTCCCAAGGCATGTTAAAAAGTTGGACTTTGACTCATAGAGAGTCCACGGCTGTAGTTACAGTTTATGCTGCCCTGGGCACATTTAGTGCTCACCCCTATTAGTTTGGCTACAGCTGCCTCTTGGTTTGAGTGTATACATTAGCGATATAATATGATTTTGTCCATGCAGTAAAAAACACTGTTGAAAATGCACTTTCACCGTGATTGCTGTGGTTTTGTGATATGGTTATTGACCATCCAGTTTATACAAATTCAATACATTTATGTTACATTTTCATCCTGGTAAAAATATGTTCCAAATAACCACATCACAAAACTACAGCAAACTCGGTAAAACTGAGTGTGGTTTTAAGTACCTTTTTTAATGCAATTTTAACTGTATGGTTACAAAACATCTAAATATAATCTTACACAGCTGCCAGTAAAATATAAACCTAAGGCACAAGTCATCTCCATTAATGGATGGTGCATGCCATGATTAGAAACATCAGAGTGTGCACCATCCAGCTCTGATCCATCCGGATTCATTCACTTAAATCAGTCATGCTCAATCTGCGGCCCTCCAGCTGTTGCAAAACTACAACTCCCAGCATGACCGGACAGCCTACAGCAGGGCATTGTGGGAGTTGTAGTTTTACAACAGCTGGAGGGCCGCAGGTTGAGCATGCCTGACTTAGGCTACTTTCACACTCGCGTTTGGTGCGGATCCGTCATGGATCTGCACAGACGGATCCGTACCGATAATACAACCGCATGCATCCGTTCAGAACGGATCCGTTTGTATTATCTTTAACATAGTCAAAACGGATCCGTCTTGAACACCATTGAAAGGTTTTCTATTGTGCCATATTGTGTCAGTGAAAACGGATCCTTCCCCATTGACTTACATTGTTTGCCTGGACGGATCTGTTTGCCTCCGCATCGTCAGGCGGACACCAAAACTCTGCAAGCGGCCTCCAGAGCGGAATGGAGGCAAACTGATGCATTCTGAGCGGATCCTTATCCATTCAGAATGCATTAGAGCAAAACTGATCCGTTTTGGACCGCTTGTGAGATCCCTGAACGGATCTCACAAACGGAAACCAAAACGTCAGTGTGAAAGTAGACTTAAATGAATGTACACAAAAAAAAGAAACAGACAGAACATGAATATCATCTGTGCGTGGTCCATTAAAAAATGCATCCATGTTCAAAGGCTTAAATACAAACGAGTTTAACATCACTTAAGAATAGAGATGTCCCGAACTATTCGCCGGCGAACGCGAACAAGTTATGCGATGTTCGGTCCGCCCCCTATACGTCATCATTGAGCAAACTTTTACCCTGTACCTCACAGTCAGCAGACACATTCCAGCCAATCAGCAGCAGACCTTCCCACCTCCTAAAAAAAAGCAAGGACGGCAACCATCTTAGATTCATTCTGAAGCTGCAGTGTTAGTTAGAGCAGGGAGAGTGCTGCTGCTGCTGCTGAATTAATAGGGAAATCGTTAGCTAGGCCAGTGTTCTGTGTCCACTCCAGTCCTCAAAGACTCATCTGCTGTAAGTACAGTGTCCTGACAGCACCCCAAAAAGGCCTTTTTAGGGCTGGTACATTTTTTTTTTTTTTATATATATATATATATATATATATATTGCAGTTGCCTGCCCGTGTGTGAGAGGCCACAGTCCCACAGACTGTACTGTGTGCACACCACTCATATCGGGTGGCACAGTACCTTGCAGATAAAAAAGTCATAAAATTTTTCCTCTGTAATATAATGGCAGTTGCCTGCCAGTGAGTGTCAGGCCCACTGACTGTACTGTGCCCACTGCCCACCACTCATATAGGGTGGCACAGTACCTTGCACGCATAGTAACACTAAACTAAAAAGAAATGACAGGCAGAGGCAGGCCACCCCGCAGGGGCCGTCGTGCTCGTGGTGCTGTGATTCCCTTTGGCCCTAGAATAATGCCCAGTGTTCAGAGGCCACGTACCCTGAACTCGAAAAGTTCTGAGGACATAGTTGACTGGCTTACACAGGACACCCAATCTTCTACAGCTTCCGCTCGGAACCTTGACGCACCATCCTCCTCCAGCTCAGCTTCGGGCACCTCTCAAGTTACCACTTGCCTGCCCGCCGCCACCACCAACACTAGCACCACAGCCGCTTCACTTGATCTGTCAGATGAGTTATTTACACATCAGTTGGAAGAAATTAGTGAATTATTATTGCCAGAGGATGTAGATAACAGGGATATGTCTCAGTCAGGCAGCATTACACACATGGACGTACGGTGTGATGATGATGATGATGCTGTACCCGCTGCTGCTTCCTTTGCTGAGTTGTCAGATAAAAGTGAAGTGGTTGATGATGACGATGTGTCCGTGACTGTCATGTGGGTGCCCGCTCGAAGAGAAGAAGAACTGGGGGAAAGTTCAGATGGGGAGACATAGAGGAGGAGGAGACGAGTTGGAAGCAGGGGGAGGTCGTCGCAAGGAGCTAGTGGCACAGTCAGACAGCATGTATCGGCACCCGGGGTCAGCCAGACAGCACGCCAATCAACGCATGCTGTTGCCACCACCAGAATGCCGTCATTGCAGAGCTCAGCAGTGTGGCATTTTTTTTGTGTGTCTGCCTCTAATAACAGCGATGCCATTTGCAACCTGTGCCAAAAGAAACTGAGTCGTGGGAAGTCCAACACCCACCTAGGTACAACTGCTTTGCGAAGGCACATGATCTCACATCACAAACGCCTATGGGATCAACACATGATGAGTACAAGCAGCACACAAACTCAAAGCCACCATCCTCCTCCCGGTCCAGCATCTTCAGCCACTGCTGTCCTCCCCTCTCAACCACCCGCCACTCCGCCTCTCACCTTCAGCAGTTCCTGCTCATCTGCCCACAGTCAGGTGTCTGTCAAGGAAATGTTTGAGCGTAAGAAGCCAATGTCACAGAGTCACCCCCTTGCCCGACGTCTGACAGCTGGCTTGTACCATACAAGCTGGTGGAGTCTGAGGCCTTCCAAAAATTTGTAGCTATTGGGACACCGCAGTGGAAGGTACCTGGACAAATTTTTTTTTCACAAAAGGCAATCCCCAACCTGTACTCTATTGTGGAAAAGGAAGTAATGGCATGTCTGGCACACAGTGTTGGGGCAAGGGTCCATCTGACCACTGATACCTGGTCTGCAAAGCACGGTCAGGGCAGGTATATCACGTACACTGCGCATTGGGTAAACCTGCTGACGGCTGCCAAGCATGGAATGCGTGGCTCTGCAGCGGAGTTGGTGACACCGCCACGACTTGCAGGCAGGCCTGCTGCCACCTCCTCTACTCCTCCTACTCCATCCTCTTCGCTAAACTCCTCGACTGAGTCCTCTTCTGCTGCTGCGTCTTGCTCCACATCAACTGCACCCCCCCAGCTCCCCAGGAGCTATTCCATATCCTGGATACGACAGTGTCACGCCATCTTGGGGTTGACTTGCCTGAAAGCAAAGAGTCACACCGGATCAGCACTCCTGTCCGCCCCCGGAATGCACAGGTGGATCAGTGGCTGACCCCGCACCAACTGGAGATCGGCAAAGTGGTGTGTGACAACGGAAGCAATCTGTTGGCGGCATTGAATTTGGGCAAATTGACACATCACCCGTGCATGGCACATGTGTTGAATCTGATCACACAACGCTTTGTGTATAAGTACCCAGGCTTACAGGACGTCCTCAAGCAGGACAGGAAGGTGTGTGGCCATTTCAGGCGTTCCTACACGGCCATGGCGCACTTTTGCGATATTCAGCGTCGAAACAACATGCCAGTGAGGCGCTTGATTTGCGACAGCCCGACACGTTGGAATTCAACACTCCTAATGTTCAACCGCCTGCTCCAACAAGAAAAAGCCGTCAACGAGTATTTGTATGACCGGGGTGCTAGGACAGCCTCTGCGGAGCTGGGTATTTTTTTTGCCACGTTACTGGACGCTCATGCGCAATGCCTGTAGGCTCATGCATCCTTTTGAGGAGGTGATAAACCTAGTCAGTCGCACCGAAGGCACCATCAGCGACCTAATCCCATTTGTTTTCTTCCTGGAGCGTGCCCTGCGAAGAGTGCTGGACCAGGCCGTAGATGAGCGTGAAGAGGAAGAGTTGTGGTCACCATCACCACCAGAAACAGCCTTATCATCATCGCTTGCTGGGCCTGCGACAACGCTGGAAGAGGAGTCTGAGGAAGAGGAGTCAGAGGAGGAATGTGGCTTTGAGGAGGAGGAAAACCAACCACAGCAGGCATCCCAGGGTGCACGTTGTCACCTATCTGGGACCCGTGGTGTTGTACGTGGCTGGGGGGAAGAACAGACCTTCAATGAGATCAGTGAGGACGAGGATCCAACCTTGTGCAAATGGGGTCTTTCATGCTGTCATGCCTGTTGAGGGACCCTCGTATAAAAAGGCTAAAGGAGAATGACCTGTACTGGGTGGCCACGCTACTAGACCCTCGGTATAAGCAGAAAGTGGCTGAAATATTACCGAATTACCGGAAGTCAGAAAGGATGCAGCAGTTCCAAAACAAGTTAAAAAGTATGCTTTACACAGCGTATAAGGGTGATGTCACAGCACAACGGGAATCTAACAGGGGAAGAGGTGAAAGTAATCCTCCTCCTACCACGACCACGCCGGCAAGGACAGGACGCTTTACAGACGTGTTGTTGATGGAGGACATGCAGAGCTTTTTAAGTCCTACTCATTGCCACAGCCCTTCGGGGTCCACCCTCAGAGAACGACTCGACCGACAGGTAGCAGACTACCTCTCCTTAACTGCAGATATTGACACTCTGAGGAGCGATGAACCCCTTGACTACTGGGTGTGCAGGCTTTACCTGTGGCCTGAGCTATCACAATTTGCGATAGAACTTCTGGCCTGCCCCGCTTCAAGTGTCCTGTCAGAAAGGACCTTCAGCACAGCAGGAGGTATTGTCACTGAGAAGAGAAGTCGCCTAGGTCAAAAAAGTCTAGATTACCTCACCTTTATTAAGATGAATGAGGCATGGATCCCGAAGGGACTGACAGTGGGGGATGCATTTGACTAAAAAAGGCCAGATGAGATGCCTTGAGCTAAAAATGGTCCCCACGCTGCTGTATTTAATCTCTGCATGCCGGGTGACTTGCGTGACTTCTCCGCCACCAACTAGGGTTCAAGCCGCAATGTTTTAGTGCACTTTCTGCCTGGAAAACATCAATTTTTCCGGCCACTGCTACAGCAGCGGCTGCAACAATACCAAATTTTTCAGGCATGTGTACATGCCTAATTTTTCTGGCCTCTGGTGCTGCACTGTGGCTGCAAAAACAAAATAAAAAAAGGCACATACATGTGTCAATTCCCCTTCGTGATCGTTACCTTATTGTGGTGAAGGGGCTTGCGTATCACAATGAAGCGATCACCTCTATGAGTGTGTTGGCAATGTTGGCACACCCCAGATGATAAGGTCGTTGCTTCATTGTGAACAGACCAAAAGCGATCGGCTGGATAATTTTTCATAGGACAAACATTAATTTTCTTTGTGATCATCTAAGGTGATCATTAAAGCCTACTAGGCCAACAATGGGCCCACACTGCAGAATCATTGTTTTCTGGGTCACTTAACTGTCACTGAACTACATCAGCACGACCATAGGCTTTGAAAAACCGCCATCGCCTGCAATCTTCCGAACGTGCGCACAAGCACAGTCATCACTACACCAAGATTGACGCATAGAGGAATAAAATTTATATAATGAGTGTGTCAACTATTGACGACAACTCTTTGCGGTTGTTTGCGGTGCGTTAAAGGGGGAGTTTGGTCTGTCAGAGTTTGGCCTGTCACTGTGAAGCCGGCGTAACCCTTACACTACCTGATCGATACAACATCATACCTGATCGTATACACACACTGGATGTTTTAAAGCACGTTATTCCAAACAATTTAGGAATGTTAGGTGATTTATGCCCTTTATGGATTAAAACCCGACTCTGCGTCAACTACGTAATTTTCCATGGAAGTTTTGCCATGGATCCCCCTCCGGCATGCCACAGTCCAGGTGTTAGTCCCCTTGAAACAACTTTTCCATCACTATTGTGGCCAGAAAGAGTCCCTGTGGGTTTTAAAATTCGCCTGCCTATTGAAGTCTATGGCGGTTCGCCCGTTCGTGAACATTTGCGTAAATTCGCGTTCGCGAACGGAAAATTTTATGTTCGCGACATCTCTACTTAAGAATAAGCCCTAACTGTTGCAAGGTGTTTCTACCCTTATTCTATATATTTTTTGTTTCTAGTTATACTGATGAGCTTTACTGCTTTGGTTACAGTGTGTGGATACTGGAATGGTGTGCTGTGTGACAGGCAGAGGAATCCTTTCAATATACAGTGCTGCCCATAATTATTCATACCCCTGGCAAATTTTGACTTAAAGTTACTTTTATTCAACCAGCAAGTAATTTGTTTACCTTTGCAAAAGCTCATCTGGACAAAGAAGAAGACTTCTGGCCTTCTGTGTTATGGTCAGATGAAACAAAAATTGAATTGTTTGGTCACAATGATGTTTCCTTCATTTGGCGTAAAAAAGGAGAAGCCTTCAACCCAAAGAACACCATCCCCTCTGTCAAACATGGTGATGGGAACCTAATGCTTTGGGCGGGGGGGGGTCAGCCAATGGACCAGGGAACCTAATCACAGTAAACGGCACCATGAAAAAAGAGCAATACATAAGGATTCTCAACGACAACATCAGGCAGTCTGCAGAGAAACGTGGCCTTGGGCACCAGTGGACATTTCAGCATGACAATGACCCAAAACACACAGCAAAAGTGGTGAAGAAATGGTTAGCAGACGACAACATTAACGTTTTGGAGTGGCCCAGCCAGAGTGCAGACTTGAATCCAATTGAGAATCTGTGGAGGGAGCTAAAGATCAGGGTGATGGCAAGAAGACCCTCCAACCTGAAAGATTTGGAGCTCATTGCTAAAGATGAATGGGCAAAAATACCTGTGGAGACATGCAAAAAGCTGGTCTGCAATTATAGGAAGCGTTTGATTGCTGTAATAGCCAATAAAGGCTTTTCTATTGATTATTGTGAAGGGTATGAATACTTTTGGACTGGACACTTTTTGCTCAAATGTAAATAAAAGCTGAGAAATGTATTTTTTTCCACAATAATGCCTCTTGTACATCGTCTTATTATCTTTTGGGAGACAACTATGTCATTTCCCATCAAAAAATTACTTGCTGGTTGAATAAAAGTAACTTTAAGTCTAAATTTGCCAGGGGTATGAATAATTATGGGCAGCACTGTATATGTGGGTCATATACTGGCTTAACCTTTCTCCTTATCAGAACGCTCTGATGTGTCCTTATCACTTACTTTTGTTAATGGCACCAAGTCAGGGAACTTAACCCACAAGCTGACCATTCACATTCAATAGTTTTTAACGATCAATTGTTCAGCTGACAGCTATCTTTCCAATCTCCCTCCCAGCTTCCCCATAGCATGCTATTGGAAAGAGCTGAGAAAGTTGCTGCTAAAGACTTCTGCAACCATCTTATTTCCCTAGAGAACAAAAGGATCAGGTAAAAATAATCATTTCACCTGATCCTTGTCCGTTCTCCCCCCCCCCATCATCTGCCAGGACAGAGTTGGGAGCTCCTTACATACATTAGTGTGTCAGCTGAATCCACCATTCTTGGTGGGTTTTGATGACAAAAGTAGAATGTACATGGCCAGTTTCACATTGCCTTCCTGAAGAGATTACTGTTACATTAGCTATAGATAAGCAGTAAGGGTTAAATCTCCCGTCTTTTATCTGCAATAAACAAAATGTAGTGATAAGGAGACATGAGAAGCAACACTAAGGTAAAAGAATCAACATAAATCATTAGCTTGCTCTTTAAAGTGCCACCCCTTCCTTCCTGACACCTTCAGAACATACCAAAAGATGAAACTAGTCAGATGGTTCTCTTTCCTTGGGAGGTACCTCTTTGCATAATGTTTTTCCATGGAGCATTGCCACTAAGTCTTCATACATAGATGGTCTCCTTAAGGAGAGCCAGTACCCTTCTTCCCCCCAAGCCCCATGAAATATATTAGAGAAAGACCTTTCTAAACGGATAGCCATTACTCCTCAGTGCATACTTTATAAAGAGAAGTTCGGAATTTCTCCTGTATATGTAAATTGAGTCTGATATCAGACCATCAATTTGTCCTGTAAATCCAACTCCTAGTCTATTGATTAAAATGGATGTAGATTCATAGCTAAGCTTTCATTCAGCAGGGACAAAGATTCACGTCACTGTCCTTACCCTGTACCCCATACCTGACCCATGCAAAGTGCATGTTTTAGCCCCCTTATCAACCAACACCCAGGGAACCTGCCCCCATAGCTTCCCCCATCTAAAAACGTGCATGCATGGAAATTGCTATGTTATCTATGTAGTCTGACATTGTGCAGTGCAGCGTGTTTTCCCTTCGGTGGGCAGAAAATTCATTTCTGTTCTGTGCATGCACAAGTCCTGCTCTAACTTCCAAAGAGATAACCAGGACATATGCAGAATAGAATTTTCATGTCCACATAAATAAAAACAAGAAAGCGCCCTGATCCTGCTCCAGTTCCCTTCTGTACTGTAATGCAAAGGTCATACACATCAATCAGACTGGTTACACAAGACACTTTGATGATCTGATCCCACCCAGCGTAACACTTGATACATAATTTGCTTACAGAATGGGAAATCTTTTTTATATTTTTTCAACGTGGATTTTGATTTAGTCACAGAGTCAACCAGGCTTCGAAGAAAGAAATAGCCCCTGCTTTCTCCACCTCTCTATGGTTCTGCCATTCATCTCCATGAGGACTTATATTAATATTCACTCTAATGTTTTGGCTTCTGTTCCAGTTGACATAGCTACAGCATGAGCACGACATGCCGATAAATGCTGTGCATTTGACACCATTTCATATTTATTCAAGAAAAAAAATCTTTGATTAGGCCCCCTGTAAACAATACAATGTTTTGCTTTGTTTCATTTTTGTTTTTCTGTTTCTGTAACATGCTTTTCCCGATCCGTCCAAAAATGAACGTTTCAGCAGCTGTATCCCGCTGAGATCCCTGACACTGAGGACAGCTGATCAACGATACTAGATTGAGGATTCCAATTATTGCAATCACCTTCACAGAGACTCTTCACTGCACGTAACCTTTTTTTTTTTTCTTAAACTGTTCTGCGGTTGACGTCTAATTTGGCTGGAATAAATATCCTCGGCTACTGACAGAACTTAGTTATTTCAAATCTTGTATGAAGAAAAGGTCATTTCCTTTGCTTGCACTTTTGATCCTGTTATTTTTGTGAACTCTCTTTTTGTTTTGTAATTGCACCTTTTCTGCTCATACTTTGTACTTTGTGTCCGCACCGGGTTCTCAGGAAGCGAAGATACTCAAGACAAAAGAAGTGTACAGAATAACAGTATAATATCACGTACTTGCTACATGGCAGGTAATCTCATGAAGCACAGAGGAATGAACTGGCATTATCAGTCCTAAAGCCAGGCTTAAAGAGGACCTTTCGCCTATTTGAAAAAAGAGGAAAAATCTGTAGCCTTAAATGTCGCTTCTCCCCTGTATGCCCAACTGTTATTTTTAGGACTCAGATTCCCCCCCTTATTCCCGATATATGGCCCACTATTTTTTATAGTTATTCTTGTACAAAGGAACAGTATTATAGTATATTCTTGTAAACAAGAGCAGTATTATAGTAGTTATATTCTTGTACAATGGAGCAGTATTATAGTAGTTATAGTCTTGTACATAGGAGCAGTATTATAGTAGTTATATTCTTGTACATAGGAGGCAGTATTATAGTAGTTATATTCTTGTACAATGGAGCAGTATTATAGTAGTTATATTCCTGTACATAGGAGGCAGTATTCTAGTATTTATATTCTTGTACTTAGGAGCAGTATTATAGTAGTTATATTCTTGTACATAGGAGCAGCATTATAGTAGTTATATTCTTGTACATAGGAGGCAGTATTATAGTAGTTATATTCTTGCACATAGGAGCAGCATTATAGTAGTTATATTCTTGTACATAGGAGGCAGTATTATAGTAGTTATATTCTTGTACAATGGAGCAGTGTTAAAGTAGATATATTCTTGTACATAGGAGCAGTATTATAGTAGTTATATTCCTGTACATAGGAGCAGTATTATAGTAGTTATATTCTTGCACATAGGAGCAGCATTATAGTAGTTATATTCTTGTATATAGGAGCAGTATTATAGTAGTTATATTCTTGTATATAGGAGCAGTATTATAGTAGTTATATTCTTGTACATAGGAGCAGTATTATAGTAGTTATATTCCTGTACATAGGAGCAGTATTATAGTAGTTATATTCTTGTACATAGGAGGCAGTATTATAGTAGTTATATTCTTGTACAATGGAGCAGTGTTAAAGTAGATATATTCTTGTACATAGGAGCAGTATTATAGTAGTTATATTCCTGTACATAGCAGCAGTATTATAGTAGTTATATTCTTGTACATAGGAGCAGTATTATAGCAGTTATATTTTTGTACATAGGAGCAGTATTATAGTAGTTATATTCTTGTACATAGGAGCAGTATAATAGTAGTTATATTCTTGTATATAGGAGCAGTATTATAGTAGTTATATTCTTGTACATAGGAGCAGTATTATAGTAGTTATATTCTTGTACATAGGATCAGTATTATAGTAGTTCTATTCTTGTACATAGGGGCAGTATGATAGAAGTTATATTCTTGTACATAGGAGCAGGGAACCAGGAGAGCAGGGCAGGCCAGAAAGGTGCTGGTAGTGGGAGACTCCATTATTAGGGGAACAGATAGGGAAATCTGTCACAAAGACCGTGATCACCGAACAGTGTACTGTCTTCCTTGCGCTAGAGTTCGACACATCGCGGATCGGGTTGACAGATTACTGGGAGGGGCTGGAGAAGATCCAGCGGTCATGGTCCATATCGGAACCAATGACAAAGTTAGAGGTAGGTGGAGAGTCCTTAAAAATGATTTCAGGGATTTAGGTCAAAAGCTTAGGGCAAGGACCTCAAAGGTAGTATTTTCTGAAATACTGCCTGTACCACGAGCCACACAAGAAAGGCAGCGGGAGATTAGGGAGATTAACAAGTGGCTCAAGAACTGGTGTAGGAAAGAGGGGTTTGGGTTCCTGGAGAACTGGGCCGACTGGATGATAGCTATGACAGTGGGAATATCTGAGACACGGCTGGATGATAGCTATGACAGTGGGAATAACTGAGACATGGCTGGATGATAGCTATGACTGGGCAGTTAATGTACAAGGTTACAGTCTGTTTAGAAAGGATCGTCAAAACCGGAGAGGGAGAGGGGTTTGCCTTTATGTAAAGTCCTGTCTAAAGCCCACACTCCGGGAATATATAAGTGAGGGACATGAACATGTGGAGTCACTGTGGGTAGAGATACATGGAGCTAAAAACAACAATAAATTACTAATAGGAGTTTACTATAAACCACCTAATATACCAGAGTCCATAGAAAATCTACTACTAAACGAGATAGACAAGGCGGCAAATCATAATAAGGTGCTTATTAGGGGGGACTTCAACTACCCAAATATAGACTGGGAAACTGAAACTTGTATATCTCATAAAGGAAACAGGTTCTTGGCAATAACCAAAGACCATTACCTCTCCCAACTGGTTCAGGACCTGACTAGAGGGACGTCCATACTGGACTTACTATTAACCAATAGGCCTGACAGAACAACAGACGAGCAGGTTGGTGGACACCTGGGAAATAGTGACAATAAAGTAATAACCTTCCAATTATCATTCAAAAGAGCGTTTCTACAGGGAGGAACAAAAATACCAAACTTCAAAAAAGCAAAATTTAGCCAACTAAGCAAGGCCATAGGCCTAACTAACTGGGACAAAGTCCTCAAAAATAAAAATACAGCCACAAAATAGGATATCTTTAAAAACATCCTAAAATCTCATTATGAGAGGTACATACCGTATGGGAATAAAAGATTAAGGAACAAAAAGAAATCAATGTGGATAAATAAAACTTTAAAGAAAGCAATAAATGACAAAAAGAAAGCATATAAATCACTAAAACAGGAGGGTAGCACCGAAGCACTGAAAAACTATAAGGAAAAAAAATAGAACATGTAAAAAACAAATAAAAGCGGCCAAACTAGAGACCGAGAGATTAATTGCCAAAGAGAGTAAAACTAACCCTAAAATGTTCTTCAATTATACACTGCTCAAAAAAATAAAGGTAACACTTAAACAACACAATGTAACTCCAAGTCAATCACACTTCTGTGAAATCAAACTGTCCACTTAGGAAGCAACACTGAGTGACAATCAATTTCACATGCTGTTGTGCAAATGGGATAGACAACAGGTGGAAATTATAGGCAATTAGCAAGACACCCCCAATAAAGGAGTGGTTCTGCAGGTGGTAACCACAGACCACTTCTCAGTTCCTATGCTTCCTGGCTGATGTTTTGGTCACTTTTGAATGCTGGCGGTGCTTTCACTCTAGTGGTAGCATGAGACGGAGTCTACAAGTCACACAAGTGGCTCAGGTAGTGCAGCTTATCCAGGATGGCACATCAATGCGAGCTGTGGCAAGAAGGTTTGCTGTGTCTGTCAGCGTAGTGTCCAGAGCATGGAGGCGCTACCAGGAGACATGCCAATACATCAGGAGACGTGGAGGAGGCTGTAGGAGGGCAACAACCCAGCAGCAGGACCGCTACCTCCACCTTTGTGCAAGGAGGAACAGGAGGAGCACTGCCAGAGCCCTGCAAAATGACCTCCAGCAGGCCACAAATGTGCATGTGTCTGCTCAAACGGTCAGAAACAGACTCCACGAGGGTGATATGAGGGCCTGACGTCCACAGGTGGGGGTTGTGCTTACAGCCCAACACCGTGCAGGACGTTTGGCATTTGCCAGAGAATTCGCCACTGGCGCCCTGTGCTCTTCACAGATGAAAGCAGGTTCACACTGAGCACATGTGACAGACGTGACAGAGTCTGGAGACGCCGTGGAGAACGTTCTGCTGCCTGCAACATCCTCCAGCATGACCGGTTTGGAATTGGGTCAGTAATGGTGTGGGGTGGCATTTCTTTGGAGGGCCGCACAGCCCTCCATGTGCTCGCCAGAGGTAGCCTGACTGCCATTAGGTAACGAGATGAGATCCTCAGACCCTTTGTGAGACCATATGCTGGTGCGGTTGGCCCTGGGTTCCTCCTAATGCAAGACAATGCTAGACCTCATGTGGCTGGAGTGTGTCAGCAGTTCCTGCAAGACGAAGGCATTGATGCTATGGACTGGCCCGCCCGTTCCCCAGACCTGAATCCAATAGAGCACATCTGGGACATCATGTCTCGCTCTATCCACCAACGTCACGTTGCACCACAGACTGTCCAGGAGCTTGCAGATGCTTTAGTCCAGGTCTGGGAGGAGATCCCTCAGGAGACCGTCCGCCACCTCATCAGGAGCATGCACAGGCGTTGTAGGGAGGTCATACAGGCACGTGGAGGCCACACACACTACTGAGCCTCATTTTGACTTGTTTAAAGGACATTACATCAAAGTTGGATCACCCTGTAGTGTGTTTTTCCACTTTAATTTTGAGTGGAAATTTGATTTCCATTTTTTTATTTTTGTGTGATTTTGTTGTCAGCACATTCAACTATGTAAAGAACAAAGTATTTCAGAAGAATATTTAATTAACTCAGATCTAGGATGTGTTATTTTTGTGTTCTTTTTATTTTTTTAAGAGGGGGGAGTCGCAGAGAGCGACGAGGAGAAAGCAAAGCTGTTAAATATTTTTTTCTCCAATGTATTCACTGAGGAAAATAAACTGTCAGATGACATGCAGAATGTAAAAATAAATTCCCCATTAAAAGTGTCCTGTCTAACCCAGGAAGAAGTACATCAGCGACTTAAAAAGATTAAAATAGACAAATCGCCAGGACCAGATGGCATACACCCCCGTATCCTAAGGGAATTAAGTAATGTCATAGCCAGACCCTTATTTCTGATATTTGCGGACTCTATACTGACAGGGAATGTCCCACAGGATTGGCGCATGGCAAATGTGGTGCCAATATTCAAAAAGGGTCCAAAAACAGAGCCTGGAAACTATAGGCCGGTAAGTTTAACATCTGTTGTGGGTAAACTGTTTGAAGGTTTTCTGAGAGATGCTATCCTAGAGCATCTCAACGGAAATAAGCAAATAACGCCATATCAGCATGGCTTCGTGAGGGATCGGTCATGCCAAACTAATTTAATCAGTTTCTATGAGGAGGTAAGTTCTAGACTTGACAGCGGTGAATCAATGGATGTTGTATATCTGGACTTCTCCAAAGCATTTGACACTGTACCGCATAAAAGGTTAGTATATAAAATGAGAATGCTCGGACTGGGAGAAAATGTCTGTATGTGGGTAAGTAACTGGCTGAGGGATAGAAAACAGAGGGTGGTTATTAACGGTACACACTCATATTGGGTCACTGTCACTAGTGGGATACCTCAGGGGTCAGTATTGGGCCCTATTCTCTTCAATATATTTATTAATGATCTTTTAGAAGGCTTGCATAGTAAAGTATCAATTTTCGCAGATGACACTAAACTGTGTAATGTAATTTACACTGAAGAGGACAGTATACTACTACAGAGGGATCTGGATAGATTGGAGGCTTGGGCAGATAAGTGGCAGATGAGGTTTAACACTGATAAATGTAAGGTTATGCACATGGGAAGGAATAATGCAAGTCACCCGTACATACTAAATGATAAAACACTCGGTAACACTGACATGGAAAAGGATCTAGGAATTTTAATAAACAGCAAACTAAGCTACAAAAAACAGTGTCAGGCAGCTGCTGCCAAGGCCAATAAGATAATGGGTTGCATCAGAAGGGGCATAGATGCCCGTGATAAGAACATAGTCCTACCACTTTACAAATCGCTAGTCAGACCACACATGGAGTACTGTGTACAGTTCTGGGCTCCTGTAAACAAGGCAGACATAGCAGAGCTGGAGGAGGTCCAGAGGAGGGCAACTAAAGTAATATTTGGAATGGGGCAACTACAGTACCCTGAAAGATTATCAAAATTAGGGTTATTCACTTTAGAAAAAAGACGACTGAGGGGAGATCTAATTAATATGTATAAATATATCAGGGGTCAGTACAGAGATCTCTCCCATCATCTATTTATCCCCAGGACTGTGACTGTGACGAGGGGACATCCTCTGCGTCTGGAGGAAAGAAGGTTTGTACACAAACATAGAAAAGGATTCTTTACGGTAAGAGCAGTGAGACTATGGAACTCTCTGCCTGAGGAGGTGGTGATGGTGAGTACAATAAAGGAATTCAAGAGGGGCCTGGATGTATTTCTGGAGCGTAATAATATTACAGGCTATAGCTACTAGAGAGGGGTCGTTGATCCAGGGAGTTATTCTGATTGCCTGATTGGAGTCGGGAAGGAATTTTTTATTCCCCTAAAGTGGGGAAAATTGGCTTCTACCTCACAGGTTTTTTTTTTTGCCTTCCTCTGGATCAACTTGCAGGATGACAGGCCGAACTGGATGGACAAATGTCTTTTTTCTGCCTTATGTACTATGTTACTATGTTACTATGTATTATAGTAGTTATATTCTTGTACATAGGAGCAGTATTATAGTAGTTATATTATTGTACATAGGAGTAGTATTATAGTAGTTATATTCTTGTACATAGGAGCAGTATTATAGTAGTTATATTCTTGTACATAGGAGCAGTATTATAGTAGTTATATTCTTGTACATAGGAGGCAGTATTATAGTAGTTATATTCTTGTACACAGGAGCAGTATTATAGCAGTTACATTCTTGTACATAGGAGCAGTATGATAGAAGTTATATTCTTGTACATAGGAGAAGCATTATAGTGGTTATATTCTTGTACATAGGAGCAGTATGATAGAAGTTATATTCTTGTACATAGGAGCAGCATTATAGTAGTTATATTCTTGTACATAGGAGGTGTGGCAGGTGCAGCACTATGAAGTGCCTTTTGCGCTGTGGCATTAGAAGAATTTCAATATCTCAGACTTTTAGTCTAACCAAACTATTACTCTGTAATTCCTCTAATGCCGTTCTATGGAAACAGTAGGTTTAAAGAGCACACCAAGTGCTTCAAATAACTTCTTTATTAATTTCAACTTTTCTTCATATATAACACTGCCGCCTCCACAGCAGATAGTACATGTACATAACATGTGTTGAAAAGATATCACAAAATGGCGGTATGACTAAGATGGAGGTTTAACTGTTCAATCTTGTCATTCAACATAAAATGGTGGATATATTTCTCTCTTCAGTATCTGTACTGTCACTTTGAGTTATTTAAGCACTTTATGATCTCTCTGAGAGGTATATCTGAGGTCTAACTAATAGTTCTGCTTGCTCAACTTGGTTTGCAGTTTGCATTATGCAATTGCTTATGATCTGGTATGAGCAGTTCGCAGTTTGTATGCAATTTGTATGGAATCTGGTTTGTATGCTTGCAATTTGTATTTGTATGCTTGCAATTTGTAGCTTGCAATTTGGTGGAAATATTTTGGCCTCTTGTTCCCATAAAACTGGACTCTGATTGGAACTGTGTGTCTGTTCAGCTTCTCTCTCTGATGAGTAATGATTCTAGCAGCTCTTGCTAGGTGAATTCCCAGACAGGCTGTGTGTGAGGCTGGCTGTGATTGGTGAAAGCTCTTGCTGTGTGAGAAGCTGGCTTTGATTGGTCTAGACTTCTGCCTAGCAACAACAGATTAACACTATGCTTTTTGTTGTTTCTGCTGTGTCACTGAGCTTACCTTACATTACAAAATAAATCTTAAAGGCATATTATCTTTTTCTGCTTATGTGAACACAAAATATAACAGTTATATGACATCCAAAACATGATGTCACAGTAAATAACTCTGCTTTTGTCTTTAACACATAAAAATAGGAGCTGTATTAAGGCTATTGGCAGGTCTAGCTGTATACACATATAAGCTATACTAGCAACCTAGGACAGATCTTAGCTGGCGAGCTACACTCCCATCAAAATTACCTATGATTCTATGTTCTTAGTGGTAAGACTTGAACATGAATTGAGGAATTTTCCATCAGGTTCTCAACTTCCAAGTGTCTCAAGTAGAACAACTAACTAACTCTGTATAGGACGTTCCAACTTGAGTGGAGTAGTGAGACGTTTTTCTTTTTTGTCAAGTTTTGAGTCTCCTTTTTGTAACAACACTCTTTTTACTAGTTTGTCTTCATCCTTTTGAACTTCTAGAACTTTGGCCAATTTCCATTGACTTCTAGGCAAATCTTCTTCTTTCACTAACACTATGTCACCAACTTGGACATTTCTTCTGGGTGTTTGCCATTTACTTCTTAGCATAAGATTGGCTAAGTACTCTTTCCTCCATCTATTCCAAAACTGTTCTGATAGATATTGAACTCTTCGCCATTTCCTTTTAGCATATAAATCCTCTTTGGTGAGCTTGCCTGGCGGTGGCTGTATGTAATCCGACTTAAGGTGAAGTAGATGGTTGGGAGTTAAAAGGTCCAAACTTGTTGGATCATTGATGTTATCAACTGTAAGTGGACGACTGTTAACAATAGACATTACTTCATAGAATAGGGTCCTAAGTGAAGCATCATCTATTCTTCCGGCATTCTTTTTCAACACTGAACTTAACACATTTCTCACAGTTCTGATTTGTATTTCACAAACTCCTCCTGTATGGCTTGCATGTGGAGCATTCATATGAAAATCACACTGTTTATCTACTGATCCCAGTAGTGACTTTGACCTTGCTCTCTTAGGTATCTGGACCTTTAGCTGCTGTGTTGGTTGCAAAGCTAGTTGCTCTTGCACGTCTTATCTCTCTTGCAGGCCTTTCTTCTAAGGATTTTAGGGGGCGTGGCCTGGCCGGCGATGTAGGAAGACGTGTGCGCTCGAGCTCCCGGGCAGCGCCTGCTTAAATCCGACTTCATCCTGTCGCTGCGGTGATTTAAACAGCCGAGCACCATCACAATACCGAGGGAGATCTCCCCACTATCCCTGGCCAGCATGACTCTTTTGGGCAGGAAGGATAAGGAAGCGGCGGGACTGACCCCAGCGAAGCAACATGGCGCGACCGCTTCACTTAAGGAGGCGGAGGTAGCGGCGCACCTGGAACAGTATGCTCATGTCCCCCCCTCTAAAGAGACCCCCATACTGGAGGACAGTTTGCCCGGAGTCATGGCGGCACAAGTGGCGACTTCGGCCACTCATGATGCAGAGGGAGACTCCTGCTTCCAAGATGGCGGATCCCACGTGGAGGAGATGAAGGCAAGTGACGGGGTGCCCCCTACCGAATATAATTCATTATGTAGGGCCCAAATGCAGCCCCCTGCCCCCATGCTTCCACTACTGTCTGATCCTACCACCAAGGACATTTATACAGCCGTGCACCAATGTAGTGCAGCCTTGATGACCCTTAATACATCTATTAGGTCCCTCCAAGAGAATGTGTCCCTTATTAGACAGGACATCAGGAAAGTTAATGGGAGAATTTCTGAAGCAGAGGGACGCATATCCCAGCTGGAAGACCAGGTCCCCCCTATGAAATGTGATCTGGCTAAAGTAATCCATAATATCACCCTTCTAATAAAAAAAATGGAGGACTTGGAAAATAGATCACGCTGAAACAACCTTCGCATAGTGGTAGTCCCTGAAAAATCTGAAGGATCCAATGCTGTCTATTCCTTTGAGGACTGGTTCAGGAAGATATTTGCAAAGGACTCTCTTTCCCCCTTCTTTGCTATAGAGAGGGCGCACAGAGTGCCGTCTCACCCACCACCACCGGATGGTCCAATGCTAATGAGGATTCTACACTTTCAAGATAGAGATGCCATTCTCCGCAAATCAAGGGAACACCAGAATCTATTTATAGATGGACAAAGAGTCTCCATATTTCCTGACTTCTCAGCGGAGGTACAGAAACAGCGAGCACGGTTTCTGGATGTTAAAAAGAGACTACGCTCACAAAATATACAATATTCCATGCTATACCCCTCAAAGCTGTGGATAATGTTGAAAGGAAAGACAATTGTTTTTGAATCCCCGGAGGAAGCCAGCCACTGGGTTGAACAAATGGAATCCTTGTCTTCTGAAAGCTATGAGAACGACTGATAGAGTGGGAAATGCCATGCCTGGGACTATTCCGGAGACCTCATGGAAGACTCTGGGGACGGGCGGATAAGTATAATGTTTAATGCTTGTTATGAGCCTGTTTTTGTACGATCACTACCGTGCCCCGGAGTAGTAATTTGGTGCTATCCAATAACACTTTAATGTTCATACCTGTACTATTGTTAATTGTTTTGTTGACATGCCAAGAGTTAACTAAGTCACTATGCTACTTGCGGCCCTCTTTTATTGCTGCCCGGGTCTCTACTATTGAGATCTGGTCCGTAAATGCAGATGTGTTACCACTTCCTATGTTGTGGGTTACAGGAACCTTTCTTCTGCCTCAGGTCCTGTTTGGGGACCATCAATAGTTTGTTCCTTTATAGGAATTATTATGTTTACGGTTTATTGGGGGTTATGATCCACAGAGAGATAATATATGTTATTACTCTTATGCCATACGGTGACTGCTTTATATGGGTGCCTGGACCGCCCTTTCTCTTATGCTTCTTACGGAGTGATGGCGGATAAAACTCACGTTTTGGCATGGAATGTTAGAGGCCTGGGAGATCCCTCTAAACGTCAGGCGGTTTTTATGGCTGTCCAGAAGTACCAGCCAGCCATAGTGTGCCTCACTGAGACTCACTTGTCTAAACAATCCCATAGGCTGCTTCATAAACCATGGATCTCGCAGGCCTTTCATTCCACTTTCTCTACGCACGCTAGGGGGGTTAGTGTCCTGGTTCATAGAGCCATTCCCTTTGAGTGCCACTCTAGCAAAATTGATACTGTCTGCACTGTTCTATTTTTTGGGGTACAATTTCTTCTAATTGCCATATATATACCACCACCATACTCCACCAGTGTAATAAAAGAGGTAATGATATAGATAGTGCAGGGCCCCAGGCGCCAGTTCTGATGATGGGTGACTTTAATAAATATTTGGACCCTTCTCTGGATAAGTTCCCGCCACCTAATGATCTAACACATGCTGAGGAAACCACATTGGCAAAGTTACTCAGAGAACTGGACCTGCACGACCTGTGGAGAATTAGATTCCCTCAGGAATGGCAGTACTCCTGCTTCTCTGCGTCCCATAATTCTTTGTCCAGAATAGATTTACCCATTGGATCCCTGGAGGCATTGCCATATACCTCTGTTATTGAATATTTACCGCGGTGCCTCTCAGATCATTCTCCCATACACATAGAATTGAGATTTAAAAACGACGGGGGGCCTTGTGGTCCAGCACTCCGGAAACTCAACCCTTTTTGGATACATTTGTTAGACAAGGAAGATCCCATGACAGAATATATAAGGGAATTTTTCAATTTTAACATAGGGTCAACACCCATGGGAATAGTTTAGGACACCATGAAAGCATACGTGAGAGGTCTTTATATCCAGATAATTAATAGACGCAAAATTAAAACTAGGGAACTTACTAAAGCTATACAGCAGGAAGTGACAAGGAGTGAACAGGTATATGTTAGCGCGCCCTCCCAGCAGACTGCAGCCGTATGGAAAGAAGCGCAATCCAAACTTACAGATCATCTGCTACATATAGCGGACAATAAACGGTTCTTCACTAAACAAAAATACTTTGAGGCAGGAGAGAGTACGAGTAGTCTGCTGGCTAGGGTGGTCCGGTCACAGGAGGGTTCATCCAGAGTAGCAGCAATCAGAACTGCAGACGGAGAACTTTCTGTGGAAAGTTCAGTAATCCTGGATACATTTCAGAACTTTTATAAGGATTTGTACTTCTCCAAATTGCTTATGGAAAAAGATGATATTAAAAAATATCTTAGCCAAATATCTATCCCTAAATTATCCCTAGAATCGGCCGCATATCTTGATGAGCCCATTTCACTGGAGGAACTTGAAATGGCTTTAAGCTCTCTTCCTAATGAAAAGGCCCCGGGGTTGGATGGATTACCAGGGGAATTCTTAAAAGAATACAGGGACTGTCTCCTTCCACACCTCCTGGAGACCTTTAATGATGCGCTATGAATTGGAAAGCTTCCTGCTTCTATGAGAGAGGCGATAGTGGTGGTTATCCCAAAGCCCAATAAGGACCCAGTTAAACCTGACTCGTACAGACCTATTTCTCTCCTACCCACTGATGTAAAATTGATAGCTAAATTACTGGCCAACCGGCTTAATACGGTAATTACTCCTTTAATACATAGGGACCAGGCTGGATTTATGCCAGATAGGAGCACGGCCAATAATCTCCGCCGACTGTTTTTGAATCTCCAGAGATCGATAAATACGGGAAGATGCCGTGCAATAATATCCTTAGACGCAGCCAAGGCTTTTGACAGCGTGGAATGGGAATACCTGTGGGAAGTCTTGGAGTCCATGGGATTTGGGCAGGGTTTTATCTCCTGGGTCAAATTACTGTATAACTCCCCATTAGCAAGGATTAGAGCGAACGGGCTACTTTCCAAAAAATGTCCTTTACATAGAGGCACACAGCAGGGTTGCCCCTTGTCCCTCCTCCTATTTGCAATAGCAATCGAGCCCCTGGCCTGCCTTCTACGAAATTCTCCACATTTGAAGGGATTTCCAATAGGCCCCCGGGAAGAAAAAGAGTCTTGTTATACGCAGATGATCTATTATTATAATATGTGGGAGATCTGCATAAGTCCAAAGATCCAATAATGAAGGAGATTGTTGGGACATTTTCTGGGCTTAAAATAAACTCCCTTTAGATCCCACCCCAACACAATTAGATCTCGCCCGTATACCCCTGCAACTGACCACCCACTTCAAATATTTAGGCGTGATTATATCACCAGTACCAGCCGAATACATAAAACTGAATTTAGAGCCACTAATCGCTAAATTTGTAGTCAAAACTAATGTTTGGTGTAAGCTGTCCCTTACGGTAATTGGCCGCTGTAATCTAATTAAAATGATATTCATGCCACAACTATTATATATATTACATAATTCCCCGGTTTGAGTCCCACAGAGAATATTCTACAAAATTCTGTGGATTTTTAGATCACTGATTTGAAAAAAAAAGCAACCGAGAATCCGCATAGAGACACTCCAAAAATGTAAGGAAGAAGGCAGTTTGTCCCTCCCGAACCCGTGGTCCTACTTTATAGCTGCACAATTGCAACATGTTAGGGGTTGGATTAGAACATGTGAATTAGACTCCTCGGCTGAGATAGTTACTCATAGTATGAAGCAGAAAGCACCTATTGCTTCGATTGAAGTGAGCGGGCAGCACCCTCTAGGCAGGAAACTTCCCACAATTTCCCTTATAACTAAAGTTTGGTCAAAATTCAAGGAACTGGCAAACTCAACAAGTCTTAGCGAGAATACACCATTATGGCGGAATCCCCAATTGCCAGAGATATTCAGACTAGAAGGCTTTTCCCCATGCGAGGAGAGGGGCATACTATTTTTGGGCCATATTCAATCTCAAGGACTGTTCAAATCTTTTACTCAGCTTCAGGAAGAATTTGGCCTACCCAAGACAGCATTTTTTCAATTTCTACAATTAAGACATGCTTGTCATACACAATTTCTGAAGGGTATGGTGGTTGTCAACCCCCCCCACCTGTGGTGAAACAGCTACTGGAGGGCAGGTCCACAAAAGGTCTGATATCACGACTATATCAATTTATACTTGACGCCAATGCCTCCTCAACTCCCTTGCTGGTAAAAAGAAAATTGGGAAGAGGATATAGGAACAATATCTCAAGAACAATGGACTAACGTTCTGGCTTTAACAACTTACACTGAATGAATCCCAGAGGCTGTCCCAGCTATATCTAATACACAGAGTGTATAGAACCCCAAAATGTCTATTCAAAATAGGCGCTCGACCGGACTCCTCATGCCCTCGCTGTGGAGAAATAGAAGCAACATTGCTTCATATGGTTTGGAACTGCCAAAAATTGAAGAGATTTTGGGAAGATATACGTGAAATCATAACCCTTACGACCCAGATACGATTGCCTAATGATCCAAGGTTCTGTGTATTGGGTATTCTAGAATCTTCAGAAATAGATGATAAACTGTCATTGTGCATTCATAGAATGCTGTTCCAGGCGAGGGTTTTACTTGCTAAATACTGGATAAGAAGTAATCCGCCCAACAAACAGGAATATATAAATAGGCTGAATACAGTTTTATGCCTTGAAAGGGGAGTCTATGTCAAGAGAAAATGTCCCAACAAATTCCTGTCAATATGGAGGGGCTGGGTGGAGAATGGAAGTTTGGTTTATGCGGCTCTATCAAGAGATTGCATATGAGGGCAATTTTCCCTATTGGGCCAGATCCTCTGAGATGTCTTTGCTCACTCAGGGAACAGTTGCTGCGCGGCGGTATATGCTTGCGCTCCACTGCTCTAATTCGCTCTTTACTGTGCAAGTTGTGAAGCGCTATCGCTTCGCCCTCTGAAGGAAATAGTTCCACTGTGGCAGGCGCAGCACTATGAAGTGCCTTTTGCGCTGTGGCATTAGAAGAATTTTTATATCTCTGACTTTTAGTCTAACCAGACTGTCTATTACTCTGCAATTCCTCTAGCGCCATTCTATGGAAACAGTAGGTTTAAAGAGCACACCAGATGCTTCAAATAACTTCTTTATTAACTTCAACTTTTCTTCATAAATACCACTGCCACCTCCGCAGCAGATAGTGCATGTACATAACACGTGTTGAAAAGATATCACAAAATGGCGGTATGACTAAGATGGTGGTTCAACTGTTTAATCTTGTCATTCAACATAAAATGGTGGATATATTTCTCTCTTCAGTATCTGTACTGTTATTTAAGCACTTTATGATCTCTATGAGAGGTATATCTGAGGTCTAACTAATAGTTCTGCTTGCTCAACTTGGCTTACAGTTTGCAGTATGCAATTGCTTATGATCTGGTATGAGCAGTTCGCAGTTTGTATGCAATTTG
Source organism: Bufo bufo (assembly GCF_905171765.1). Lineage (NCBI taxonomy): Eukaryota > Metazoa > Chordata > Amphibia > Anura > Bufonidae > Bufo > Bufo bufo. The sequence goes on along the minus strand of NC_053396.1, from coordinate 213,301,979 downwards.
TATGGAATCTGGTTTGTATGCTTGCAATTTGTATTTGTATGCTTGCAATTTGTAGCTTGCAATTTGGTGGAACTATTTTGGCCTCTTGTTCCCATAAAACTGGACTCTGACTGGAACTGTGTGTCTCCTCTCTCTGGTGAGTAATGATTCTAGCAGCTCCTGCTAGGGAAATTCCCAGACAGGCTGTGTGTGAGGCTGGCTGTGATTGGTGAAAACTCTTGCTGTGTGAGAAGCTGGCTTTGATCGGTCTAGACTTCTGCCCAGCAACAACAGATTAACACTATGCTTGCTGTTGTTTCTGCTGTGTCACTGAGCTTACCTTACATTACAAAATGAATCTTAAAGGCATATTATCTTTTTCTGCTTATGTGAACACATATAAGCTATACTAGCAACCTAGGATAGGTCCTAGCTGGCCAGCTACAGGAGGCAGTATTATAGTAGTATATAGTATAGTATATTCTTGTACATAGGAGCAGTATTATAGTAGTTATATTTTGTACATAGGAACAGTATTATAGTAGTTATATTGTTGTACATAGGAGCAGTATTATAGTAGTTATAGTCTTGTACATAGGAGCAGTATTAAAGTAGTTATATTTTGTACATAGGAACAGTATTATAGTAGTTATATTCTTGTACATAGGAGCAGTAGTATAGTAGTTATATTCTTGTACATAGGAGCAGTATTATAGTAGTTATATTCTTGTACATAGGAGGCAGTATTATTGTAGTTATATTATTGTACATTGGAGGCAGTATTATTGTAGTTATATTCTTGTACATAGGAGCAGTATTATAGTAGTTATATCCCTGTACATAGGAGCAGTATTATAGTAGTTATATTTTTATACATAGGAGCAGTATTATAGTAGTTATATTCTTGTAAATAGGAGCTGTATTACAGTAGTTATATTCTTTTACATAGGAGCAGTATTATAGTAGTCCAACTCCTTGCAGTAACTGCACAGCAGGAAAAAATAGAGCATACAACATATGCATGCTTGGTACATAGGCAATTGCAATGCGTACAGAGATATCATGTTATACTACAATACAAATATTGATCATTACATAAAATGTAAACATAACAGGGTTATCGGGCCAAGAAAGTATGTTGTACTTAGTTGAGGACATATGATGTGAAGATCAACTGAACTTAGAATAAATAGGGAGTTGGGAGAAGTAAGGAAAGGAAGGTAGGGGCATGTGAGGATGGGAGAATGGGGGGGTGGGGGGGTGGTAAGGCCCTCCTGGACACATAGACATCTACTGCAGATTAATGTAGTGAAAGTTAGCAGAACCACTGGTCTGTTGTATACTAAGAGCTATATTAATTCCAATAGCAGGGGTCTAAGGGCGAAAGACTTTCTTAATAATCCTTTCAGCTGGAGTTTAAATAGACTCTGGGGCTAAGAGTCAAAATGATAACCATGGTCTCCACGTCCTGAGATGCCTCTCATGCTGTCTGGTCTCCCAGCTCGCCAGCTCCTCTAGGCCTCTCGGCATATCTGGTCAACTTTGGTTATCCAGTGTGAGATTGTCGGAGGGTCTTCGCTGAGCCATCTCTGTGGTATAAGTAGCCTCGCCACCTGTAACAGGTGAGTGGCTAAATTTCTCTTAGAGGGAGACAGGGCGGGCGTGGGAAGCCAGAGAAGCACCAATTCTAGAGACAACAGGATGGAGGTGTTCGTTACCTTGTTGATTATGTCTGATATTCTGTCCCAGAATGGACAAATTTTTGGACAGGACCAGAAGATATGTGTCTTTGTGCCTGAGTCTTTTTTACATCTCCAGCACTGGTCTGTGCTGCTAAGCCCTTTCAGAAACAATTGCTTGGGGGTTTGGTACCATTGTGTAAGTACTTTATATGAGTGCTATTGTACCTTAACGCACCGCGAGAAACCGTGAGAGTGTGCATGTATGCGGAGAATATCAGTTTCAGTAAACTCTGTATTTAATTTGGTTGCCCATGTCCTCAGATATTGCGCATCCCTATGGGATTTGAGGTATTCAGAGCAAGATACATTCACCTAAAGAATTATTAGGAACACCTGTTCTATTTCTCATTAATGCAATTATCTAGTCAACCAATCACATGGCAGTTTCTTCAATGCATTTAGGGGTGCGGTCCTGGTCAAGACAATCTCCTGAACTCCAAACTGAATGTCAGAATGGGAAAGAAAGGTGATTTAAGCAATTTTGAGCGTGGCATGGTTGTTGGTGCCAGACGGGCCGGTCTGAGTATTTCACAATCTGCTCAGTTACTGGGATTTTCACGCACAACCATTTCTAGGGTTTACAAAGAATGGTGTGAAAAGGGAAAAACATCCAGTATGCAGCAGTCCTGTGGGCAAAAATGCCTTGTGGATGCTAGAGGTCAGAGGAGAATGGGCCGACTGATTCAAGCTGATAGAAGAGCAACGTTGACTGAAATAACCACTCGTTACAACCGAGGTATGCAGCAAAGCATTTGTGAAGCCACAACACGCACAACCTTGAGGCGGATGGGCTACAACAGCAGAAGACCCCACCGGGTACCACTCATCTCCACAAATAGGAAAAAGAGGCTACAATTTGCACAAGCTCACCAAAATTGGACTGTTGAAGACTGGAAAAATGTTGCCTGGTCTCATGAGTCTCGATTTCTGTTGAGACATTCAAATGGTAGAGTCCAAATTTGGCGTAAACAGAATGAAAACAGGTATCCATCATGCCTTGTTACCACTGTGCAGGCTGGTGGTGGTGGTGTAATGGTGTGGGGGATGTTTTCTGGGCACACTTTAGGCCCCTTAGTGCCAATTGGGCATCGTTTAAATGCCACGGGCTACCTGAGCATTGTTTCTAACCATGTCCATCCCTTCATGACCACCATGTACCCATCCTCTGATGGCTACTTCCAGCAGGATAATGCACCATGTCACAAAGCTCGAATCATTTCAAATTGGTTTCTTGAACATGACAATGAGTTCACTGTACTAAAATGGCCCCAACAGTCACCAGATCCCAACCCAATAGAGCATCTTTGGGATGTGGTGGAACGGGAGCTTCGTGCCCTGGATGTGCATCCCTCAAATGTCCATCAACTGCAAGATGCTATCCTATCAATATGGGCCAACATTTCTAAAGAATGCTATCAGCACCTTGTGGAATCAATGCCACATAGAATTAAGGCAGTTCTGAAGGCAAAAGGGGGTCCAACACCGTATTAGTATGGTGTTCCTAATAATTCTTTAGGTGAGTGTATAACAGTGAAATTGACTTACGTGGGAGGGTCTCATGGTTCAGTAATTTTTCAAACCATGTCCGTTCTACTGAATGTTTTTTGTTGTCCAACAAAGCTTTACTAATGGAGTTGAACTCTATGGAATCCATAAAGTTGCTGGCTGTTAAGATGTGGTTTAGTGGGTGTTGTTCAGGAAGAGCTCCTGATGCTCCATCTAGAAAATCAGCCGTAGTGTATTTATGTAGTTTGTACCATGCCTGAGATACATGTTCCGCCTTGGGTCTAACTGAGAATGGTGCGAGGTCTGCTGGCTTAGCTGGGGATGGGACGTGAAGTAAGCATTGATCTTTGTTTAGTTGCCTAATAACAGAGACTGTGCTTCTGAGTAAAACATGAGAATGTAGTGAGGAAGAGTTCAACCCCCACAATCCAGCTGTCTGCACCCTAGTGAGTTGGGAAATCTCCGGGTCATTGCCTAGGGTGCGGAAGTTCAGGACTTGGACCTGTAGCTGTAGCCATCTTTTCAGATGGATAGCTTTATTATACAGATGGGCGTCTGGAAGGGCTATACCACCTTGGTTTTTCCTTAGTACCAGACTGTGGTGGGAGATTCTAGCGCCCCCCCCCCCCCCCTCCCATAGAAATATGCTGAACAACCTTCTGAGTTGGGTAAAGAAGGAGGAGGGAAGGAAGACAGGCAGCACCTGCATCACATATAGGATCTTAGGCATAATGAATGCTTTCAGTAGGTTTTTTCAGCCCATTCATGAGATGTATGGAATGCTTAATGTGTGAAGTTGTTGTTGAACTTCTGTCAGTAATGATGCATAGTTCAGCTTGAATAATCTATCTAATTTAGAGGGGATCTTAATACCTAAGTAAGATAGATGGGATGTCTGCCAAATAAATGGTGTCATGGATTTGAGGAGGGTGATCCATTTTGGTGGGGATGAGACATTCATGGCTTTGGATTTTGAATAGTTTACTTTAACATTAGAGACCCTTCCATACTGATCAAAAAGAGATAACTGATGTGGGAAGGCCTCGACCGGGTTGGAGACCATAACTAGTAGGTCATCTGCTTAAGCTGCGTTGAGATATTCTACAGCAGGGGTACTCAACTGGCGGACCGCGGTCCAAATACGGACCGCGGCCGCCAGTTGTCCGGACCCCGGCCATCCTTCAGAGTGCTCCTCCTCCTGCACACTGTACCGTGCAGGAGGAGGAGTTTACCGGCGCACTTCCTCCTTCCCAGGGGCGCAGTGAGAGAGACGGCTCACTCCACATGCAGGCACCAGCGCTTTCATCCGGCACTTGCACGTGGAGGGAGCTTTCTCCCTCAGTGCGCTCACAGGTCCCTCCTCCCCGGCAGCAGTGGGTGGCCAGACGTCCGGTTTTAGGCCTCCCTGTGGCTGACTGAGGGGAAGAGAAGCACCCCGGCTGCCCCCAGCTTACCTTCCATTCAGAAAGTTCTTTCCTCTCCTCCCCCGTGTTTTTTTCCCCAGCCGATGGTGGGGGCGTGGCTTCACTGGCATGGGGGCGTGGCTTTGTGGTTTGGGTCATTGTGGGAGTGGTTTGGGTCGTTGTGGGTGTGGTTTGGGCCGGTCCGGCTTTCTAGGGTGAAGCCAGTGGCCACCCTAGGCAGCACGTAAGGGAGCTTCAAGCTCCAAAGGACACTTACGTGCTGCTGGAGAGGGGAGGGACATCACCACTGCCACCAATGAAATAAATGTCACATTTGGGAAGGAAGGGGGGCGTGGAGAGGGCTACAGAGAGGCGGGAACACGTCACTGACTGCAGGAAAGGACTCCAGTCAGTGTCGTGTTCCCATCTCTCCTGGGCCATTTTCTTTAAAATTAAAGGTAACCTGATTAAATAAAGTGATAAAGCCCCATCAAACCATGATAGTTTTGTTCCGCATCCAATTCCCATTATTGGGGCATTGGATGCGGACCCCTTAGTTTCAATGGAGCGGAAAAAGATGCAGACAGCACACAGTGTGCTGTCTGCATCTCTTGTGGCCCCATTGTAATTAAGGGGTCCGCATCCAATCCCCCAATAATGGGAATTGGATGCGGAACAAAACTATCATATGTCTGTTCTGTGGCTTGGGTTGCCACTCGGCCAGTAGTTCACCAGCAAGGCTGGTACTTTAGTTCCCTTGCCGGTGCCAGAATTTTCCTGTAAAGACTGTTAGGGTACCTTCACACTTGCAGCAGGACGGATCCGACAGGCTGTTCACCCTGTCAGATCCGTCCTGCCGCTATTTCGCCGGACTGCCACTCCCCATTGACTATAGCGGGAGTGGAGCTACGGCGCAGCATGGCAGTGCATGGCGTGAAGCCGCCAGACGAAAAAGTCGGACATGTAGTACTTTTAGTCTGGCGGCCTCATCCCCATTATAGTCGATGGGCACAGAGCAGCGGCACGGCGAAGTAGTGGCAAGATGGATCTGACAGGGTGAGCAGCCTGTCGGATCCGTCCTGCTGCAAGTGTGAAAGTACCCTTACTAATGAGCGCTTCCATCATGGAACGCCCATTAGTACAGCCTTTACCTCCACCGCTACTTGTGCTAGTAAAAAAATAAATAAAAACACGGTACCTCCACCTCCATTTGCTGACGCTGTGGAGAACACTCCCTGCTGACTAGAAGCTCAGGACAGGACCTACAAGACGTCATCACGTTGGAGCACCGATCCTGAGCGTGCAGTCAGCAGCGAATGTTCACCGCAGCCAGGTGAATGCTAACTTTTTTTTTTTTGCAAAAGCAGAGAAGGGGGGCACTAATGGTGGCATTACTCTTACTGGGGGCACTAATGGGGACATTATTCTTACTGGGGGCATTATTCTTACTGGCCACTAATGTGGCCATTACTAATTCTGGGACTTACCCGGGGCGCTCCACTATAACTTCAGAGCGCCCCAAGCGCATGGATCACATGATCGCATGGCATCTTTACTGTTGGCGTTCAGCTCGGACCTTCACCTGACTGCAGACCCAGGTATGTGGACCTTTAATAAAACTAGTTGAGTACCCCTGTGCTACAGGATAGTTTTTAGTTCTAATTCCTTTGATACCTGGGTGGTCTCTGATAGCTTGAAGCAGAGTCTCCATAACTAATATGTATAGGGCAGGGGATAGGGGGCAGCCCTGGAACATCCCATTCCTTATGGGTAAGGGAGGAGACAGAGTGCCATTCACCTGGATGCGGGAGCTTGGGTCCCTGTATAAGGTCATAATTGCTTCTTGAAACTGTGTTGGGATGCCAAACTTATTCAATGTCTTCTTCATGAAGTTCCAACTCACCCGGTCAAAGGCCTTCTCCGCATCTATACCCAACAGGACCAGAGGAAGGCGTCTCTTTATTGCTAATTGTATGGTTGTTATTAGTCTGCAGGAGTTATGACTACCCTCTCTACCTGGGACGAAGTCAGCTTGGTCAGGATGGATAAGCTTGGGGAGGAAGGCACTAAGGCGAGTAGCCAGCAGTTTAGCCCAAACCTTGATGTCTACATTTAAGAGTGAAATTGGCCTATAGCTACCACATAGTTTGGGATCTTTACCGGGCTTAGGGAGGATCGTAATAGTGGCTTCAAGGGATTGTTTATGCAATTGGGAGCCTGTGAGGAGTGCATTGCACCAAGCTGTTAGATGGGGGGGGTTAAAATTTTCGAGAACTTTTTAAAATATCCTACCGGGAAGCCGTCAGGACCTGGGCTCTTCCCTAGAGGCATAGAGTTTAGAATACTTGTGACCTCTTTCTCAGTGGCAGGGGCAAATAAGGCTTCACCTTCCTTATCATCTAGGCGGGGTAGTTTTAGGCGGCGTAGGAAGTCATCTATCATTGAATCATTAGACCCACTTATCCCTCCTACTCTGTCAGACAGCCCGTATAGATCTTGATAAAATTTTTGAAACTCTTTGGCTATGTCAGCGGTTTTATGTAGCGTGGTACCATCTTTTGTGTTAATACCTGGGATGTACAGTCGTGGCCAAAAGTTTTGAGAATGACAAAAATATTAGTTTTCACAAAGTTTGCTGCTAAACTGCTTTTAGATCTTTGTTTCAGTTGTTTCTGTGATGTAGTGAAATATAATTACATGCACTTCATACGTTTCAAAGGCTTTTATCGACAATTACATGACATTTATGCAAAGAGTCAGTATTTGCAGTGTTGGCCCTTCTTTTTCAGGACCTCTGCAATTCGACTAGGCATGCTCTCAATCAACTTCTGGGCCAATTCCTGACTGATAGCAACCCATTCTTTCATAATCACTTCTTGGAGTTTGTCAGAATTAGTGGGTTTTTGTTTGTCCACCCGCCTCTTGAGGATTGACCACAAATTCTCAATGGGATTAAGATCTGGGGAGTTTCCAGGCCATGGACCCAAAATGTCAACGTTTTTGTCCCCGAGCCGCTTAGTTATCACTTTTGACGTATGGCACGGTGCTCCATCGTGCTGGAAAATGCATTGTTCTTCACCAAACTGTTGTTGGATTGTTGGAAGAAGTTGCTGTTGGAGCGTGTTTTGGTACCAATCTTTATTCATGGCTGTGTTTTTGGGCAAAATTATGAGTGAGCCCACTCCCTTGGATGAGAAGCAACCCCACACATGAATGGTCTCAGGATGCTTTACTGTTGGCATGACACAGGACTGATGGTAGCGCTCACCTTTTCTTCTCCTGACAAGCCTTTTTCCAGATGCCCCAAACAATCGGAAAGAGGCTTCATCGGACAATATGACTTTGCCCCAGTCCTCAGCAGTCCATTCACCATACTTTCTGCAGAAGATCAATCTGTCCCTGATGTTTTTTTTGGAGAGAAATGGCTTCTTTGCTGCCCTTCTTGACACCAGGCCATCTTCCAAAAGTCTTCGCCTCACTGGGCGTGCAGATGCGCTCTGCACTAGTGGCACTCCGATCCTGCAGCTGAATTCTCTTTAGGAGACGATCCTGGCGCTTGCTGGGCTTTCTTGGACGCCCTGAAGCCTTCTTATCAAGAATTGAACCTCTTTCCTTGAAGTTCTTGATGATCCTATAAATTGTTGATTGAGGTGCAATCTTAGTAGCCACAATATCCTTGCCTGTGAAGCCATTTTTATGCAACGCAATGATGGCTGCACGCGTTTCTTTGCAGGTCACCATGGTTAACAATGGAAGAACAATGATTTCAAGCATCACCCTCCTTTTAACATGTCAAGTCTGCCATTTTAACCCAATCAGCCTGACATAATGATCTCCAGCCTTGTGCTCGTCAACATTCTCACCTGAGTTAACAAGACGATTACTGAAATGATCTCAGCAGGTCCTTTAATGACAGGAATGAAATGCAGTGGAAAGTTTTTTTTGGGATTAAGTTAATTTTCATGGCAAAGAAGGACTATGCAATTCATCTGATCACTCTTCATAACATTCTGGAGTATATGCAAATTGCTATTATAAAAACTTAAGCAGCAACTTTTCCAATTTCCAATATTTATGTAATTCTCAAAACTTTTGGCCACGACTGTACATGGAGTCTTTTCTCTGTTTAATGAGAGAAGACAACAGTTTCGTGCCTTTGTCTCCATGCGAATAAAAGCGGAATTGCGAATACTGATACGCTTTTGCATGGCAGATGTTAAGATGATCTTTTAGTTGGTTTTGCAAGTGAATCAGCTTAGTTTGTGCATTAAGAGCTCTCGATCGTTTATGGATGGATTCTATCGAAGCAATCTGCTTGAGCAGGGAGTTTAGTTTTTTTTGTCTTTCTTTCTTAACCTTGCTGCCTAGAGCGATTACTTCCTTCCGTATGACCGTTTTATGTGTTTCCCATACAGTCGTCAGAGGCATACCAACTGTAATGTTATCCTTAAAGAACCAAGACAGTTTTTGACTGAGGGCATTGACGTCCTCCTGCTTGTCCAGTAACGTTTCATTCAATCTCCATTGCCGAGCATGGGAGGGCAGACTGTGAAACTGCAGAGAGGTTGATACAGGTGCATGAGCTGAGACCGTGGTGGGCTCAATGACAGATTGCACCACCATATCGACACAACTGCTCGAGACCAAGATATAATCCAGTCTCTTATGTGTGTTGTGTGGAGCAGAGAAAAATGTATAGTTTCGGTCAGTAGGGTGGAGCAACCGCCATGAGTCTATGAGATTGGAGTTTGAGAGAAAAGTATTTTTACGTCCCAAGGCTGCCTATGTCAGCTGTGAGCAGCCATCTGAAGCATCTACCATGGGGTTCAACGTGATATTAAGGTCTCCACCAATCAACCTTATGCCTTCCGCAAAAGAAGAAAGCTTTTTTAGAGTGCTGACAATCCATTTTGTCTGACCTCTATTAGGGCTATATAGGCTAGCTAGGGTTACTACCTGTGTGCCTATTGTCCCCTTTACAAACCTTGCCTGTCTCCTGACCCTGCTCCTTGCAGTCTGCCCTGACCTTAGAACTGCTACCTGGACTGCTGCTACTCAGCCTTCCCTGACCTTGGCCTTGGTTCAGACCGTACATTTTGTCTGAGTCCTTGGTGCTTTTCACCGGTGTCTCTGACTCTCGTGGATCAGCTTTCAACTTCACCAGGAATATCACATGAGGTAGTGGCCTGGTGGGTTCCCTGTAGCGAAGTTCAGCTCCCTGTACAGATGTTAAAGAATTAATACCAGGTGACTGCCAGGATAACGCCCTTAGGTTTATCCCAAACTTTTTTTGGGCACAGAGGGTCCACACCCATTCTCCGTTACACCTTGTATGACTCCTTTGGTCACTTTACTTTTAAAAAAAAATATTTATTATACCTAGAGGTAATAGTAATCAGGCTCCAACTGAACCATGGGGGACAAGTTAATCCCTCAGTGGACCCCTGAGCCAAGGTGGGCCCCTAGTCTGCCACTTCCTTCGAAAGTGGCACATGGCGCAGTACACTGAGTAGATTATTTAAAAAATGACCCAGGTTATTGTTATAGAGGAATCAGGTGGGTGGGATGACTTCTTGGTACAGAGCAGGCCAGCCAGTATCCTTGTTCTCCAAGGACTTGCCTTCTTGATGTCACTGCAGGGGCCCCTGTCATAAATCGTCTTTCAGCCTTTTGCTGCTGTCTGCCACCTTCTAATCATGTGTTCCTGGCTCACATAGATAAAAGGACTCTAGTCCAAAGCAGGAGTCAATCAGGATACTGACAAGGTCTCCAGGAAATAATCGGGTGTTGGTGCAGTTTACAAAGGGTAGTCAGGTAGTATGTGCATGTAACGGTACAGTGGGCCCCGAGAATGAACTTTACTGGTGATCCCTAAGAACTCAGTCTGACTCTGATAGTAACTCACAGGACTGGACCAACAAGTCCTGTAGCTCACTAGTCAATAGCTGTACCAAAGCGGGAGACTCCTAGAGATACAAAAAAGATACCCAGCTCTATATTACTGCCTCTGGTCTTAGAATAAAATGTGTGCAGTGTGAACCTTTGGAGCTCAAATGTTGAAGGTGTACATGCTTTCTGTTTGCAGAGTATGCTTGCATTTACTGTATATACATGAAGCCTGAAACACTGCACAAATTGTATTAAAACTCATTCCTCCACTATATACAGTATTCTAAATCTTCCTACAAGCAGAAGCCACGCATTCCCACTGCCATAACAGTAATTTTCGAACAAGCGCCATACATTAACAGTCATAGAGAAGAACAGCAACGTTAAGGTAATTTATCCCAAAAACAGCCAATAGTAAATTAATATGTGTCCTATGTTATTCACAGCTTTATGGCAGCGCAGAATATACGATCCAGCCTGTTGCTGTATGTCTCACTCGCACATCCCATTGCCGTAAATATGTCCTGATATTACAGGATCTGCACAAGTTGTTTCTGCAGCAATAACATGTGCAGATTTATGTCTTCAGCATAAATATCTCAATCATTCCTATGATCTGCATGCCATCCACCTTTGTGAACAAAGCTGATTCAAGGGATTAATATGGTGCTAGCAACCAGCAGCTAATACTCAAAGTCTTGATGTTATATGAGGCGATGCATAAAAATACAGTGTAAATAATGCAAGTGCAAGTGAAGAGGGGAAACAATGTATTCAATATCAATAAAGGCTTCTTTCATTATGTAACAATTATTCTAACAAACCTCTCACATGATCAGCATCCTGCCCATCGGGTTCATGAGGGGTGCAGAGATAGAAGCTGCATCCAGGCCCTGGTGTCCCAAGAGAGCCTATAAGTATTATTATGGTAGGGGGCCCGGTTATTGATTTCGCTTTAGGGCCCATGAGCTTCGACCTAAAGGGTTTCCTCGTCTAAACATATGTGGCATATCGCTAGGATATGCCACAAATGTCAGATAGGAGTGGGACCCACACCTATCTCATGTACAGGGGCTCTTAAAGTGAAGGAGAGCATGCCATTCACTCCTATGAGAATTACCTGAGCAGGTGCACTTGGCTATTTTCACAGGTCCATAGCAGTGAATGGAAAGCAAGTCTCTCAGGCATTCCCACCTCTCCATTCATCAATACGGGACAGGCAGAAATAGCTAGCGTTTGGCTATTTTCAGAAATCTGATAGCGGTGGCCATGCATGCGCGTCTGCTTTCCCTTCAGAGTCTGCGTTCTCAACATAGGAGTGGGTCCATGAGGTTTGACCCGCACTTTTGACATCACATCTGACATTTGTGGCATATCATAGCTAACTCTCAGCCTCGGGCTTTGCAAATGATGAAGATACCTCCCTCTTGAAATACTCTGATGCTTGCAATCCTACTATGCATCTACTTCGTAACTTTCAGTCTCACATTTGTCTTCTTTTGCCTCCTCAGCCGAGCTGTTAGGGTAAAGCTGCCCATACACATGAGATAGTTGTCAGCCATCAGCGATCTCCTGATCCTCCTATACACATCGGCTGAACCCTCTAGTTACTCTAAGGCCTCATGCACACGGCCGTTGTTTTAGTCTGCATCCGAGCCACAGTTTTTGCGGCTCGGATGCAACCCCATTCACTTCAATGGGGCCGCAAAAGATGCGGACAGCACTCCGTGTTGCTCTGTTCTGTGGTCCGCAAAAAAAAATATAACATGTCCTATTCTTGTCCGCGTTTTGAAGACTAGAATAGGCAGTTATATTAAAGGCTGTCCGTGCCGTTCCGCAAATTGCGGAACGTGCACAGACGCAATCCGTGTTTTGCAGATCCGCGATTTGCGGACCGCAAAACACACAACGGTCGTGTGCATGTAGCCTAATGTGTAGGGTAAGACAAGATGTATTGAATAATTTAAACCATGGATTTTGCCCCAAATTTTCAGCAAATCCACAATGAATCTGTAGCAAAAGCTACACAACCGTAACACAACCGTATCTGTTTTGAGATCATTTTGCGGACACATTCTATCTTGGTGAGGAAAGTACGTGGATGATCCATATGTTTTCCAGATCTGTATGCCCATTCCGCAAAAAGAACATGTCCTATACTTGGCTGCAAAAGTCAAAGGGTCAGCAAAAAATGCGGTTGCAACACGGCTGGAATCCGTATTTTGGAATTTGCAGCCTGCAAAATACATATGGTCATGTGACCTGATATGCAGATTTTGTTGCAGATTTGACCATGGAAGGTGAAGGTGAAATCTGCTGTGAAAATCTGTGGCTTTTCCACACACTAATGGGCATGCGGTGGTTTGGAATGATTTTTTTCCGCTACATCATGGAGCGGCTTTGAAAACCTCATTCACTTGTATTGTGCTAGTGTGGAACCGCACGGGAGATCTGCAGCAAATCCACGATCCTTAGGCTAGGTCTACACAACGACATTTGTCGCACCAATGTCGCGCGACAATTTTTATAATTATAGTCTATGGTGTCGCACTGCGACATGCGACATGCTGCCACATGCTGTCGTGTCGCAGTCGCACTGCGACACCGTAAACTACCATTATAAAAATTGTCGCGAGAAATTGGTGCGACAAATGTCGTCGTGTAGACCAATTGTAGACATTAATGTCGGGCAACACATGTTGCAGTGTAGTTGTGCCCTATGTGTCGCGCGACAAATGTCTTCGTGTAGACCAAGCCTTAGGCTTGTGTTTTTCATCAAAGTGCTGACATATTCCAAGTGACAGCCAAATGCAGGAAATAAAACGATGAATCCAGCATCGAAGTTAAAAATATTGTGGGTTCCTTTATTCGGTGTCGTACAGATCCATACAGTGACAGCATCACCTCAGTGTTCCAAATGAACGTCTACGCGTTTCGAACAAACATGTTCTTAGTCGTGACAGATCAGAACTCCAAATGGCTATATAGGCTGGTCGCAACCTCTCCTCCCATCTCCAGGTGGTGATTAGAAGGGGCAGATTCCGGCACACCCAAGCCAGAGCCAACGGAAAATCTGAAATTAACATTGGTGTAAGTTAAATATCTAGAAAGCCAAATACGTGCACTTAAAATGTGTACTATTCAGGCTCCTGGGTCTAAGTCAGGAATAACAAAATAAATATGCCAATCTCATACAAAAAAATAAACGAGATAATAGTAAGAGATAAATTCCCGAAAAAAAATGCATGGTCTGAACAGTGGTTTCCAATGTTAAAAACAGAACAAAAAAATGCAAATCAAACATGGCAAATATATCCTCATAGCCGCTCTTCTGAGTGAAATAACACAATAAACATGTAGGCACACCAGGAATGGACTAAATCCTAATACAGATACATGAGTTCTATTTTCAGGTTCAAGCCATTCGGATGTCTCGTTTTTAATCGAAGAATCCAAAAGGCTTCCTGATTTGCTCATTATATGGAGCGGCGATGTGCCTGCCATACCTGATTTTATGCGCTACCTTAATGATAATCCTTACAATTTGAGATTCACTTACTCACAGGACAGGTCTACGATTAATTTTCTCAATTTAACTCTCACGGGTATCCCCTGTTCGAATATACACTCAACTACTTATCGCAAACCGGTCTTTGGCAATGCGATTTTGAGAGCTAACAGCCATCATCCTATGCATACTATCAAGTCCATACCGGTAGGCGAGATGTTGCGTGCTAGAAGAAATTGTAGTGATGACGCGGCCTTCACATTGGAATTCCGACTCATCACGTCACGTATGTTGGCAAGGGGCTATCCTATTTGGATGATCAAAAGAGCCGAAAAAATATCACAGATGAAAAATCGTAAGAAATTACTCTTTGGGAGAAATGATAGGGTTGGGGACAATGGGAATACAGCAGGTGGGAAAGATTGCAATAACCTGCCTACTTTGGTTCTTACTAGAGATGGGACGGGGTATTCGACGAATCCACGAATCCCTCAAATTTTGCTGGATTCATGGGATTCGTGGACTCGAATCCCGACGTAATTTACCGGATACGAATCCGACGAATCCCGGTGGTGCCCAGACTGGTGGGTTGCGGCGGCAGGGCACTCTAGAAGATGAGCGCTTCGCTACTGCGACAGGGGAGAGAGAGGCGTTTCCTTTCCAGGTTCCTCTGATCAAGGCCCGCAGCCTATCAGAGGCCGGTGCAGGCGGTGCGATGATGTCATCGTGCCGCCTGAGCCGTACAGCGCGGGACACAGGCCAGAAGAGGCCTGCATCGCAGCGGAGGTAAGTAAAAGTGTTTTTTTTTTTTTATCTGTTACTGGCACATTGGCGAGGGGGAGAGGTGAGAGGCACTATGATACTACTGGCACATTGGGGGGGGGGGAGGCACTATGATACTGGCACATTATGGGGGGGAGATGGCACTATGATACTACTGGCACATTGGGGGGGAGGCACTATGACACTGGCACATTATGGGGGGAGATGGCACTGATACTACTGGCACATTGGGGGGGGAGGCACTATGATACTGGCACATCATGAGGGGAGATGGCACTATGATACTGGCACATTATGGGGGGAGATGGCACTATGATACTGGCACATTATGAGGGGAGATGGCACTATGATACTGGCACATTATGGGGGAGATGGCACTATGATACTGGCACATTATGGGGGGAGATGGCACTATAATACTGGCACATTAGGGGGGAGATGGCACTATGATACTGGCACATTATGGGGGAGATGGCACTATGATACTGGCACATTATGGGGGGAGGTGGCACTATAATACTGGCACATTATGGGGGAGATGGCACTATGATACTGGCACATTATGGGGGGAGATGGCACTATAATACTGGCACATTATGGGGGGAGATGGCACTATGATACTGGCACATTATGGGGGGAGGTGGCACTATAATACTGGCACATTATGGGGAGATGGAACTATGATACTGGCACATTGGGGGGAGATGGCACTATGATACTGGCACATTATGGGGGGAGATGGCACTATGATACTGGCACAATATGGGGGAGGTGGCACTATAATACTGGCACATTATGGGGGAGATGGCACTATGATACTGGCACAATATGGGGGAGGTGGCACTATAATACTGGCACATTATGGGGGAGATGGCACTATGATACTGGCACATTATGGGGGGAGGTGGCACTATAATACTGGCACATTATGGGGAGATGGAACTATGATACAGGCACATTGGGGGGAGATGGCATTATGATACTGGCACATTATGGGGGGAGATGGCACTATCATACTGGCACATTATGGGGGGAGGTGGCAGTATAATACTGGCACATTATGGGGGAAATGGCGCTATACAATACTGCCACATTGGGGGAGATGGCACTATGATACTGGCACATTGGGGGGGAGATGGCACTATGATACTGGCACATTATGGGGGGAGATGGCACTATGATACTGGCACATTATGGGGGGAGATGGCACTATAATGCTGGCACATTGGTGGGGAGATGGCACTATGATACTGGCACAATGGCGGGGAGATGGCACTATAATACTGGCACATTATGGGAGGGAGATGGCGCTATGATACTGGCACATTATGGGGGGGAGATGGCACTATAATACTGGCACATTGGGGGGGAGATGGCACTATGATACTGGCACATTATGGGGGGAGATGACACTATAATACTGGCACATTGGGGAGGGCACTATGATACTGGTACATTGGGGGGGGGAGATGGCACTATGATACTGGCACATTGGGGGGGAGATGGCACTATGATACCGGCACATGGGGGGGGGGGAGGCACTCCGCACTTGATACTGGCCCATGGGGGGAGGAGAGAGGCATTTGATACTGGCACATGATTAGGGGGGCATCTATGGGGACACTTACTGGCACATTATTGGGTGGCACTGTGGGGCCACTTGTTATTGGCACATTATTGGGGGGCACTATGGGGGCATCTACTGAGGCCACAAAGAAGGGGTATTTTATATGGGGGGCTCTGTGTGGTACTAGTATTATCAGGGGTATTATCTGTTTCTGCAGTATAGTATTGGGGAGCACAGCGGAACAGTATTGGGGGTGTTAGGATGATTTGTCCAGAAGATGAGAGGATGATGGAAAAGTGGTAAACTAAGATTTTTTTTTGTCAAACTGCAGAGACGAAAAATGGCTGAAAAATGGTGGTCTGGTCTGAAGGTCTGAAAGGAGAAGATGAGGAAAGAGAACATCTACATCAAAGGAGACGTCACTGGATGTAAGAGGTATGTGGCGCTGTATTACCCTGTATGTTCTGTAGTGATAGGAGCATGGGAGTAACGATCGCGGTCATATAGGGTGCGACCGTGACTGGGAGGTGGAGGTTCAGACAAACTGACGCGGTCTGACTTTGTTTCTTACACCGTTCACACAATTATGTACAGGATTCGTAGGATTCGAGATTCGAAAGATTCAATATATTCGAGAACCTTTTCGGATTCGGATTTGAAAAAAATTGGATTCGTCCCACCTCTAGTTCTTACTTATAGCAACCAATTTCAGCAGGTTAAACAGGTAGTATCGGAATGCATATAGATTTTACATGAAGACGATATTTTGCATGGTTTACTACAGGATGGCTACAGAGTGGCAGCTAGACGGTCTCCCACGCTGGCTTCATCATTGTCCCCTTCACTTTTCACATCTGCTCCAAAAAGAACCCAGGCAAGTACCTGGCTCAAATATACCGGGTTCACACGGTGCGGCAGTCATCCCTGCAAAACTTGCGGCTATGTTGTGCCCACCAAAATGTTCCAGGACCAGAACATATTTCAACCTTCTCCATTAAGTCTTATATAAATTGTAACACCACTGGGATCATTTATGTTATCAGATGTACACAATGCGACCTCCTTTATGTGGGAAGTACTACACGTACAGTATAAGAAGGTTGAAAAACAGAATCTTGGAACATTTGAATTATGCCACTAACTCTTCGTATGTCAATATTTCGAATGCTGCCAGGCATTTTATTTCGATGCATGACAGGAGCTTACGAACTTGTTCTGCCTTTGGAATTGAGGGAGTTTTTCCTTCTATTCGAGGGGGCAATTTCCAAAGGCGATTAATACAAAGGGAGGTCTTTTGGATTCTTCGATTAATAACGAGACATCCGAATGGTTTGAACCTGAAAATAGAACTCATGTATCTGTATTAGGATTTAGTCCATTCCTGGTGTTCCTACATGTTTATTGTGTTATTTCACTCAGAAGAGCAGCTATGAGGATATATTTGCCATGTTTGATTTGCATTTTTTTGTTCTGTTTTTAACACTGTTCAGACCATGCGTTTTTTTTCGGGAATTTATCTCTTACTATTATCTCGTTTATTTTTTTGTATGAGATTGGCATATTTATTTTGTTATTCCTGACTTAGACCCAGGAGCCTGAATAGTACACATTTTAAGTGCACGTATTTGGCTTTCTAGATATTTAACTTACACCAATGTTAATTTCAGATTTTCCTACTGGCTCTGGCTTGGGTGTGCCGGAATCTGCCCCTTCTAATCACCACATGGAGATGGGAGGAGAGGTTGCGACCAGCCTATATAGCCATGGCCTTATGGATTTCTGATCAGTCACGACTAAGAACATGTTTGTTCTAAACGCGTAGACATTCATTTGGAACACTGAGGTGATGCTGTCACTGTGTGGATCTGTACGACACCGAATAAAGGAACCCACAATATTTTCAACTTCGATGCTGGATTCATCGTTTTATTTCAATAATTTCACGGTCTTACCAAGGTCTCCGTGCATCAGGGAAGTCGACTCAAGGGATAGAGGCAGCAGGTGAGCTGGATATTGTCCACAACAGTCAAATGCAGCTCTGGATGTGATCGTAGTATACAAGGCAAGGTAATTGAACAGTAGTACAAGGTTGTAGCCTGTGAAAAGATTTTTCAAAAAAAGTTTTTTCAACTTCTCGGCTTATTTCTGTTACAAAAACTGGACATTTATTTCTCACAATTTCTTCTTTTTTTTTCAACAGGAAATTAAAACCTGATATGAGATACAGTATTGTGGTTGTTACGATTCTCACTTACAAAATGCACATGGTCATATGGCTGCAGCAGGGCTGAAATTACACCGTAATATAGTGTTAAGATTCAACATTACTTTATTGCACACTTCAGACTCAGCATACAGTAACATTAGATATAAATGTGGACCCAACAGCAAACAATAAGCAGGTATAAACACAGTCCAAGATTCAACACAGAGCACAGAGCCCAGAGCAGACACGATTTAGGTCGCTGAGCAGTAGTAGTACTGTATGATGCTGAGCTGTGTAAGTGCAGCAATGAAGCAGACTTGAAACACATCTGAAGTAGCTAAACTGTAGTGGTGCTGTGCAATGCGGAGATATGGTCATGCAGCGATGAAGCTGAATTAAAACACACCAAAAATAACTAAGCTGTGACTTGGCTCAGGGGGGAAGAAGGCTGGCAAAAGGACCTGCACCAGACTAGACCAGGAATAGACTAGACTAGAAACAGACCACCCCAAAAACAGCTGTGCAATATCAAGTGCACAATCCCCTATACTACATGCAGTACAAGAGGCAATATTAAGTGTACAACCCCCTATACTGCATGCTGTACAAGAGGCATTAGTCTACATTTTCAGAGTAGGTCCCACTCTAAGAGGTGACCTTGACGTGGTGAGTGGGCTTATGCCTCTTGATCAAAATGTACACTAATGCCTCTTGTACAGCATGCAGTATGGGGGGCTGTACACTTAATATTGCGATGAGAAGCGAGTTTATTTAGATCTAAGCATAGCATTGTGGATGTGCGATCCAGTTCTAGAGTAACATTAACCATATGCATAAGAGACTGCAGAAACCAATAGGAGTATATGTGGTCAAATAATGAATCACTGAGTAGTCACATCATTAACATGATTATACCATTACATTTAATTATACATATATTAACAACATGACCGGCATACACAAACTGGTTAAAAAGATTAAAAACAACACAGTTGTGGTGGCTGGACGACGGGATAGACATAAAGTGCAAAATAGGATGGTGAGATTAGACCTGGATAATGGCACATTTAGGGAGAGTTCACATCACCGTTTCATTTTCCAGGAAAAAAGACAGTGTATGCAGAATTTTTTCTTCTGTCTAAAAATTGGATATAGTAACATAGTACATAATGCCGAAAAAAGACGTTTGTCCATCCAGTTCGGACTGTTATTCTGAAAGTTAATCCAGAGGAAGGCAAAAATAAAAACTGTGGTAGAAGCCAATTTTCCCCACTTAAGGGGAAAAAAATTCCTTCCCGACTCCAATCAGGCGTCAGAATAACTCCCTGGATCAACGACCCCTCTCTAGTAGCTATAGCCTGTAATATTATTACACTCCAGAAATACATCCAGGCCCCTCCTGAATTCCTTTATTGTACTCGCCATCACCACCTCCTCAGGCAGAGAGTTCCATAGTCTCACTGCTCTTACCGTAAAGAATCCTCTTCTATGTTTGTGCACAAACCTTCTTTCCTCCAGACGCAGAGGATGTCCCCTCGTCACAGTCACAGTCCTGGGGATAAATAGCTGATGGGAGAGATCTCTGTACTGACCCCTGATATATTTATACATAGTTATTAGATCTCCCCTCAGTCGTCTTTTTTCTAAAGTGAATAACCCTAATTTTGATAATCTTTCAGGGTACTGTAGTTGCCTCATTCCAGTTATTACTTTAGTTGCCCTCCTCTGGACCCTCTCCAGCTCTGCTATGCCTGCCTTGTTCACAGGAGCCCAGAACTGTACACAGTACTCCATGTGTGGTCTGACTAATGATTTGTAAAGTAGTAGGACTATGTTCTTATCACGGGCATCTATGCCCCTTCTGATGCAACCCATTATCTTATTGGCCTTGGCAGCAGCTGCCTGACACTGGTTTCTACAGATTAGTTTGATGTCCACTAAAATTCCTAGATCCTTTTCCATGTCAGTGTTACCCAGTGTTTTATCATTTAGTATGTACGGGTGACTTGCATTATTCCTTCCCATGTGCATAACCTTACATTTGTCAGTGTTAAACCTCATCTGCCACTTATCTGCCCAAGCCTCCAATCTATCCAGATCCCTCTGTAGTAGTATACTGTCCTCTGTAGTGTATATATACAGTATACTGTCCTCTGTAGTGTATATATACAGTATACTGTCCTCTGTAGTATATATACAGTATACTTTCCTCTGTAGTATATATACAGTATACTGTCCTCTGTAGTGTTTATTACTTTACACAGTTTAGTGTCATCTGCAAAAATTGATACTTTACTGTGCAAGCCTTCTACAAGATCATTAATAAATATATTGAAGAGAATAGGGCCCAATACTGACCCCTGAGGTACCCCACTAGTGACAGTGACCCAATTAGAGTGTGTACCGTTAATAACCACCCTCTGTTTTCTATCCCTCAGCCAGTTACTTATCCACTTACAGACGTTTTCTCCCAGTCCGAGCATTCGCATTTTATATACTAACCTTTTATCAGATATTTTTTTCGTGTTCTTCTGATGGATCCAAAGAATAGAAAAATAACAGTGATGTGAACTTTCCTTTACTATGTGCGACTTTTCAAAAATGGAAATATTTTACAGTGGCTCACCAGTTTAGTATTATGGAGTGAAGTGCTCTATCATCGGCACACCCAAAAGCCTTTAAGTGTAGGAGAAAAAATTGTAGATAAGTATGAAAGGCACACTCTCATTAGTTGCTGCACGGAATAAATTTGGAGACGGTGATAATAATAAAATGGTATATTTTTATTTTTGTATATTAAAAATTTGGGTAATGAAATTTTGTAAAAAAATTATAAAAAAGAGGTGATAGGGGTGGGGAGTGTTCTCTTTGTGTTGGATATATGTGTTTAGATTTATGACGGATATTCGGCTAGGATGTATGGAATTGTAATGTGTTTAGTTAGAATTATATGTCATATCCACCTTTGCTGAATACATCAAATACATAAAGTGCCAAGTGCTCAATATAGTGCTGAGTACATAGATATAAAAAAAGGATAAACTTATGCTGAATACATAGAGTGCCAGATTTTGGCTGGATACAAAAATGTGTATTTGCTGAATAAAGTGCCAAGTGCTTAATATAGTGCTGAGTACATGGATATATAGACTTATGCCGGATACATGAAGTGTCAGATCTTGACTGAATATGTAAATGCTGAGTATCAATTAAATGCTGAATATAAATTAGACTTCAGTAAAAATATAGGCTTTGGCTTCTTGGGACAGTACACTTCAAATATTTCCCAAAGGTGTTTGGCCTGTTTGAGTAGTAGTAGAAATCGTATAAAAGTCATATAAAAGGCACAAATAAATCCTATAGGTAAAAAGTTATAGAGCAAAAAATAGTTCCACGTTGAATTGATTAAAATGTTGAATTTGTGGTACTTTACCACTCTTCTGTATGCCGCTCTGTTTGTTCGTTCGATCTCTTTTTTTCCCTGCAAGGACCTACGCGGCGCCCCACGTGGTCCGTTGTGCGTATGTCGTGGCGTCCCACGTGACAAGGCGGGGAAACACGTCACTCCTGGAGGTGGTTGTAATTCGTCCTTAGTTTCAGGGCGGAAGTTCACTTTTGGAGTGTCGGATTGCGATTCGTTTTTAGCTCTTTGGTCTTGCGGAAAAGCGGCAAAAACAATATTTTGAATAATATTGAATAGTTTCAGCGGTAATCTTTACTTGTATAGCCCTCAAGTTCCTTTCACCAAACGCGTTTCGGAGCCTATTACTGCTCCTTCCTCCTTTCCTATGGAAAGAAAAAAATAAAGTTATAAAACTCATCAGGACATACATATACATTAGTTAAGCTTGATTTCTTAAGAGAAAAACCCATACTTACACTTTTGCATAGTTCTGTTATTCATCATTGTTTATATGCTGCAGCAAAGCTGAGGGGGCGTATAACAACAATGCCTGAGCCCGCCCTCATGAATATTTGTGGGTGTGAATAATCTGCCCTTCCCCGCCCCCTGCTCTTCACATCCTAACTTTGCATAAAAAAGTCACATGATCATCTCCTAGGACAGCTACATCTATCTAAGCTACCGTATTTTTCGCCCTATAAGACGCACCGGCCCATAAGACGCACCTAGGTTTTTGGGGAGGAAAATAAGAAAAAAATTATTTTTAACCAAAAGGTGTGCTTTTGGTGAGTTTGGAACTAATGGTGGTCTGTGGATGGCACTATTACTGGGGATCTGTGAAGGACACTGTTATGGGGGATCTGTGGATGACGGACACTGTTATGGGGGGATCTGTGGATGACGGACACTGTTATGGGGGGATCTGTGCATGACGGACACTGTTATGGGGGGGATCTGTGGATGACGGACACTGTTATGGGGGATCTGTGGATGACGGACACTGTTATGGGGGGATCTGTGGATGACGGACACTGTTATGGGGGGATCTGTGGATGACGGACACTGTTATGGGGGATCTGTGGATGACGGACACTGTTATGGGGGGATCTGTGGATGACGGACACTGTTATGGGGGGGATCTGTGGATGACGGACACTTATGGGGGGATCTGTGACGGACACTGTTATGGGGGGATCTGTGGCTTGCACTGTTACAGGGGGGATCTGTGGATGGCACTGTTACAGGGGGGGATCTGTGGATGGCAATGTTACAGGGGGGGATCTGTGGCTGGCACTGTTACAGGGGGGGATCTGTGGATGGCACTGTTAGAGGGGGGATCTGTGGGTGGCACTGTTATATATGTGCCATCCACAGACCCCCCACCCCATAACAGTGCCATCCACAGACCCCCCCCCCCCCCCCCCCGCTGCTCCAGTATACTAATATAAGATGTCTTATTCAATTAATAGTTAGTAAACATGCCCCCTCACTCCTAATAGTACCTTACATCCTAACCGCTTCTGTACAATGCCGGCAGGCAGGCCGGGCGGCCGGAACGTCCCTCACTGACGTCACTTGCCTGCGCCGCCTGCTTCATTCATAAAGTAGGCGGCGCAGGTACGTGACATCAGGGAGTTACGATGCCGCCCGCCCTGCCTGCCTGCCTGCATTCTACTAAAGCGGTTAGGATATAAGGTACTATTAGGAGTTGGGGGGCATGTTTAATAACTATTAATTGAATAAGACATTTTATATTAGTATACCGGAGCGGCGGGGCTATAGTACACTGACTGCACCGCCCCGCAGCTATTGCCGGCCCCCAGCTCCTCCTCCCAGTCCCTTCCCCGCTCGCTCGTACATCGCAGTTTGCGATGTAAAACTGCCAGCATTCGCCCCATAAGACGCAGGGGCATTTTCCCCCCATTTTGGGGGGAGAAAATTGCGTCTTATGGGGCGAAAATATGATGTATCTAAGCTGGCGGCCATAAGTATCTAAGCTATATGACACCTACATCTATCTAAGCTATAGGACAGCTTTCTGTGATGTAAAAAAATTAGACAAAGATAAATCATTTTAGAACTTTTTTCCACCTTTAATGTGACCTATAAACTGTACAACTCAGTTGAAAAACAAACTGAAATCTTTTAGGTAGAGGGAAGAAAAAATATACAAATAAAATAATACAGTTGCATAAGTGTGCACACCCTTAAACTAATACTTTGCTGAAGCACCTTTGGATTTTATTACAGCACTCAGTCTTTTTGGGTAGGAGTCTATCAGCATGGCACATTTTGACTTGGCAAGATTTGCCCACTCTTCTTTACGAAAACACTCCAAATCTGTCAGATTGCGAGGGCATCTCCTGTACACAGCCCTCTTCAGATCACCCCACAGAATTTCA
Organism: Bufo bufo; assembly: GCF_905171765.1. Lineage (NCBI taxonomy): Eukaryota > Metazoa > Chordata > Amphibia > Anura > Bufonidae > Bufo > Bufo bufo. The sequence continues at coordinate 213,277,591 of NC_053396.1, read as the reverse complement.
ATCGGTTTCAGGTCTGGGCTCTGGCTGGGCCATTCCAAAACTTTACACAAGGTAAAATTGAGGCACACAATTTTCAGTATTTGCAATTTCAAAGGGGAATTTATTCATTCAAATCATGTAGTTTCATCCGTTTGCCCAATGTATATCTTAATATGAACAGTATTCTTAAACCGGATGTTTCGGTCGCGCAGGACCTTCCGCTGCGGTTTTATCTGTTCAGACGGGTGTGTAGGCTTGTAGGTGAAAAAAGTTCTGAAATGATTTATCTTTGTCAAATTTTTTTACATCACAGAAACCTGACATTTTAACAGGGGTGTGTAAACTTTTTATATCCGCTGTATATATATATACAATATATATATATATATATATATATATATATATATATATATTAGTATTTTGAAGCAATTGGAAGTAATAGTGCTTGTATGTTTTTTTTTTTATAGCAGATAGGCATTAAGTACGATAACAACATTCTCTGTCACCTGCTTGGCGACTGCTGTGGCTATTGAAACTCTTACCATCACAATTTTGCAATAAGCGATCAATAACAAAAAAATAAATAATAATACCAAAGCAAAAGGAGATTTTGATAAGCACTTTGAGAAAAAAAAGATTGATTTCAGCTTAAATTCTACACTAAAAATAGGAGGATTGAGTCAGTAAGGAAAAAGATTGTATAGTCCCACAAAGACATCATGAGATCTTATCAGAAGTCTTATCAGCCTTCAGCCTTTGCCCATATAATTTCCTGCCATGTTCTTCTAAAGACCAAGACACAAACATCCTGCAAAAATCCTTAAAACTGCGATGCAACTTGGAGAAATTGGGGAGCCCACTAGAATGGCCACCTGAGGTCGTGTTTTACATTGTTTATACAGAATGTATCAGCCATATTTTGGCATTCATATTTTTAGATTTTTGTTTTGTTCTTGGTTATTTAATCAGACTTAAGCTATAATGATTGATTATGAGGTCAGAAGATCAGAGATAAGAGCTATCAAATGAAGAGATTCAAAGAAAACAGACTGTGACAGCTTGCCAAAACCCTGTATCTCAGAAATGGTTGAACGCTTTTATTAAAGACCAATTAAAAAAAAAGATTTTTTAGCCTAAAATGAGTAAAAATACAATCATAAAACAATTGCACAAAAGGTGTCCAAAGCTTTTAAGAAGCAGGTCAAGTTCTCAACGAGTTAAAGACAATGTCAAGTGTTCTTGAAGACAAGTTATTTGGATCTATTTAAATACTAGAAGTCCTAATGTTACCTACCTCTCCCAGCTTCTCCACGTCTACCAGAGGTGTAGGCACTTGGCAGTAAGGTAACCAATTCTTGTGGCTTATTTTAACTTGGCTAAGGTTCATTAACCAGTCTTGGATGTTGCTACTAACTTGCAATTAAATTCTTCAACCTTCCTGTTGATTACCCTGCATTCATGTTTGAATTCTGCCTTCTGCATCGCCCCCTCGATTTGTCAGCCGCTTTTCAACTCTTCAGTCTTAGTTTGGATTTCTGAGTCTGCCTGTGCTTCTATTTCCAAATTTTTCGCCCCTCAGACCCATGGTTACCGTTGGATTATGGCATCTCTGATGCGTCTCGCTGCCAATAAGTTACTATTCTGAGGACCATGGTTAGGTCTGAAGAAGTTCCTGGTGAAGAATTGGAAGATCCCTTACACTCCGCACCTCACTTAAGCCATGTAAGGCCTGTCTACCAAACACCAAGGAACCTTAGTCCATTACAAGCAACCAGGATAACAGACAGATTTTACCCCTTCACTTATTTCTTGGAATCCACTACCCCAAAGGAACCTGGATAGTGAGATACTGCTGATCCCAAGCCCAATAAATGTATTAGCTCATTCCTTCTTGACACCACTGGCTTTGGTGATCCTCTGACTTAAAGTCCCAATTTTTGGTGGGATTTATCTCTCCTCCAGCGGAAAGAAAGATAGGGCAGCTGAGTTTCAACATGCTCAGTCATTTTTGCACATTGGAGATAAGCCTGTGCAAGAGATTTCTTGAGTGACTCTCCCTACTGAGACCACATGGATGCTCAGCTAAAGTGAGTATGGTTGCGTGGGGTAGAGGGGTGGGAGCCAGGGCTATATTTGCCCAGAATTTCTGAATTTGGAAGCAGCACTCTAAGTCCAAATATTAACCCAATATATTAACCAAAATGATAACTAAAAACACAGGAACCAACCTATAATATATCAATCTACTGTACATATTTTCATTATGTGGGTAATCCTAACCACACAGAATTTTACAATTATTAAAAACTATATAAGCTTTACTAATTAGACAACTGCATAAAACATTTTAAAAGCACAAATTAAATCAACCCAAGATAAATGCATAGTGTGACATAGACTGCGCATGGTGTAACTCGCTCCAAAAGATATACCTGTAGTATAGTTCAAATCTGACAAAGGACAACATCTGCATGGAGTTTTTCCATTTCTTCCAAGTACTCTGGTTTCCTCCCACCCTCCAAAGACATACTGATTATAAATCTAGATTGTGAGCCCCACTGGGGACACTGCATGATGATTATCTCTGTAAAGCCCTGTGGAATATGTCAGCACTGAGTATATACTACTCACAAAAAGTTAGGGATATTTGGCTTTAGGGTGAAGTTTATGGAAAACATAAAAAGTTTACACTACAGTGATATTATATCATGAAAGTAGGACATTTAAGTAGAAGCAGCAATGGTGATTTTCTCATCTCAAATAATTTATCAAAACAAATGCTAACAACAGTGGTGGTTATACCCCACACAAAAAATGTCACTGTCTCAATAACTTGTCATGTGGTCTTGAGCATCAATTACAGATTTACAATGACGTCTCCTGCTGTTCACAAGTCGACTTATTGTCTGCTTAGGCATGGCATCCCACTATTCTTGAAGGGCGGCCCTCAGGTCATTGAGGTTCTGGGTACAGAGTTACGAGCCTCTACATGGCGACTCAGCTGATCCCATAGGTTTTCAATGGGATTCAGGTCTGGAGAATGTCCAGGCCACTCCCCAGTCGCCAGAAGAAGTTCCCTAATGATATGACCTTGATGAGCTGGTGCGTCGACCATGAAGTTGAAATTAGGCCTGTGTTGCAGAGGCTTGTCACTGGACCATTTACAAAGTGTAGAGCAGTTCTGCATTGACTAGACACACCTGCCCACACTGGGCATCACCACCATAAGCTTGTCTGGTGACAACAGTGGCTGTTGCATAGCGCTTTCCTTGATGTCTCCAACATTGTTGGCAGCCATCATTTCTGCTCAGCGTGAATCGACTTTCATCAGTGAACAGCACTGAGGCCCACTGGTCCCTCGTCCAGCATACTGTAGATGTTTCCTGGCCCATGCAAGACGATGATGCCTGTGTCTGGTGGCGTGGTCAGGTATCCTTGCAGGTCGTCTAGCATGCAGACCACACTGATGTAAATGGTTTTGAAAGGTTTGATGTGACACTTTGGTGCCTCTCACCTCCCTTAAATGAGCCAATAGTTGTGTGACATTCACAATGAAGCGGTTATTAGTGTTGGATGTGGCCAAAGGACATCCACTTCTATGCCTTTCTGTGACTCTTCCAGTCTCTCTTTATCTCTATTGCAACCTGCTGATGACACTCTGCGAAACTCTAAGCTCAGTGGCCACTTCTTTCTGAGAACATCCTGCTTGAAGCCTCACAAAGGCGAGGTGCTGTTGAATTGTTAGGTGTCGTCTTGGTCTCATGATGTCAAATTGTGAACAGCATGATGAGGAGGACTGTTTAAATACCAATTCTAATTGAACCAGGAAATGTATTGGGCGATTCATGGATCAAACACCTGTTGTGAATTTTGACATTAAGCTCCTTGTTACAGAACAGCAAGTTGTGCAAAAAGTACTGAAACATTGAACAGTTGGACATGTGCATTCAAATGTTTAGAGAAAGTCACATTAAGTTTACCTATAAAGGTTAGAGTGCATAGAAATTTCCCCCACAAGCCAAATATTCCTAACTTTTCGTGAGTAGTGTATCCATCTGAATATGTCATCTAGGAAAAAAATTGAGAAAAAGAGAGGGGTCCCTTTTAACCACTTTCCGTCCACCCATAGGATATAAACGTCCTATGGGTGGACCTCTATTTCTGAAAGCACGTTTTAAAACGTCCTTTCAGAAATCGCAGCTGCGCGCTAATCGTGCAGCTGCTGATCGGGTTGCCCGCTGTCAGTGACAGCAGGGCAACCCAGAGAGAAGGCAGGGACAGTGCCCAGGTGTCCCTGCCCTCTGGATCGCTGCATACACAGCGCTCACCGAGCGCTGTGTATTCAGAGCAGGAAGCGCTTAGCGCTTCCTGTTCCGGCCTGGCGGTCATGTGACCGCCGGGACCGGAGAGTTCAGGAGCTGTGTGAGGTCTCTCAGAGACCTCGATCAGCCCTGCTGTGAGGCTGTACAGCGCTGGATTGCTGCTGTACAGCCTCTATAGGGGTGCATTTCTTCTGTAACTGGGGCTACTATGTCAGCCCCAGTTACAGGAGAAATCAACAGTGAAAAAAAGAAAGAAAAAGTGAAGTAAATGTCCCCCAGAGGTCTTGTATGACCTTATGGGGGACGAAAAGTGTAAAAAAAAAAAAAAAAAAAAAAAAAAGGGTTGAAAAAATAAAATAAAAAAAAAGTTTCACATGTAAAAAAAAAAAAAGTCCCCAAGTAAGGAATAATTTTTATTTTTTTTTTAAATAGAAAAAATAAAATAAAATAGACATATTTGGTATTGCCGCGTCCATAAAAACCAGCTCTATAAAAATATCACATGAGCTAACCCCTCAGATGAACACCGTAAAAAAAAAAAAAAAAACTGTGTCAAAACAAGCAATTTTTGTCACCTTGCATCACAAAAGGTGCAACACCAAGTGATCAAAAACGCGTATGTCCCACAAAATGGTACCAATAAAACCGTCACCTCATCCCGAAAAAAATGAGCCCCTACATAAGAAAATCTCTCAAAAAATAAAAAAACTATAGCTCTCAGAACATGGACACATTAAAACATAATTCTTTTGTTTCAAAAATGCTATTATTGTGTAAAACTTTAATAAATGAGAAAAAGTATACATATTAGGTATCGCCACGTCCGTAACAATCTGCTCTATAAAAATGTCACTTGACTGAACCCCTCAGATGAACGCTGTAAAAATAAATAAATAGAAACTGTGCTAAAACAACCAATTTTTTGGTCACCTTGCCCCATAAAGTGTTATAATGAATGATCAAAAAATCCTATGTACCCAAAAATAGTACTAATAAAACTGGCACCTTATCCCCTAGTTTCCAAAATGGGGTCACTTCTTGGGAGTGTCTACTGTAAGGGTGCATCAGGGGGCTTCAAATGGGACATGGCATCTAAAAACCATGTGGAGTTCCTTTTCTTCTGCGCCCTGCCGTGTGCCCATACAGCAGTTTATGACCACATGTGGGGTGTTTCTGTAAACCGCAGAATCTGGGTAATAAATATTGAGTTTTGTTTGGCTGTTAACCATCCATGTGTTAAAGAAAAAATTGGATTAAAATGGAAAATCTGCCAAAAAAGTGAAATTTCAAAATTTGATCTCCATTTTCCTTTAATTCTTGTGGAACGCATAAAGGGTTAACAAAGTTTGTAAAATCGGTTTTGAATACCTTGAGGGGTGTAGTTTCTACAATGGGGTCATTTATGGGGTTATCCACTATGTAGGCCCTACAAAGTGACTTCAGACCTGAACTGGTCCCTAAAAAGTGGGTTTTGGCAATTTTCTTAAAAATTTTAAGAATTGCTTCTAAACTTCTAAGCCTTCTAACGTCCTAAAAAAATAAAATGACATTTCCAAAATGATGCCAACATAAAGTAGACATATGGGGAATGTTAAGTAATAAATATTTTATGAGGTATCACTTTCTGTTTTAAAAGCAGAGAAATTGAAATTTTGAAAATTGAGAATTTTTCTAATATTTGGGTAAATTTGGGATTTTTTCATAAACAAAGGTGAAATATTTTGACTCAAATTTATGACTATCATGAAGTACAATGTGCAACGAGAAAACAATCTCTGAATGACTTGGATAAATAAAGGAGTTCCAAAGTTATTACCACATAAAGTGAGGTATGTCAGTTTTGCAAAATTAGGCCTGGTCAGGAAGGGGGAAAATGGTCCAGATGGGAAGTGGTTAAGAATAAACATTTATTTTAAGATAGTCATTCAATCAATTCACCCCAGATCTGATTGTATGTTACAATAATTCTCACTGATGTCTATAGTCATTAAAGATTAGTGGGGGTCTGAGATCTCATGATGCTGAGCCATTAGGCTGTGCAGGTAATTGCAGCCCACAACTTTATTAGATGAGAATACCCCAGAAGCATTCAATTCTGGGAATCTGCAGGGGTCATAAGGATTTTGAGTTCATTTCAATCTCTGCAGATAAGATTTGTGAAATTGTTGGCACTTTATTGTACAATGCAAATGTAACAAAGGATTCAGTCTTTGGTGGTCTTTGAATCCCAGTGTCATTCTCCACCCTCTTGTGACCTACATTAGATATTGCAGGGTAGTTATTTTCAGAGCGTTTCTTAAATGTTTTATTGTCTCATAGTTAACAATTAATATTAATTGTATGGCAATGTATGTAGTTATGTTACATGTCCATGTGACTATATCAGAAATGTTTTTATTATTGTCATTATTGTTTTCATAATGTTATATTACATCATGAACCAATTACGTTCCCAATGTATCTCACACTGCACTGGGGTTTTATAGCTACTTATAAATCACAAAGTAACATCAGGCACAAGAAATGTATCTTTGAAACTGTTACGTTCATTTGTATTATAAACATCAGACATTCAGATAAACAAGGAAAACATTGTGTAATTATCAGCAGGTTTCATGAGCACAGGCGTATTAGGGGAGATTTATCATGAGGAGAATTTTCAAAGTCAATTTCTTTTTTTGTAGAGGGAAGGGTTATATTTGAAAAAAAAAAAAAAAATATATATATATATATATATATACAGTACAGACCAAAAGTTTAGACACACCTTCTCATTCAAAGAGTTTTCTTTATTTTCATGACTATGAAGGCATCAAAACTATGAATTAACACATGTGGAATTATATACATAACAAACAAGTGTGAAACAACTGAAAATATGTCATATTCTAGGTTCTTCAAAGTAGCCACCTTTTGCTTTGATTTCTGCTTTGGACACTCTTGGCATTCTCTTGATGAGCTTCACGTGGTAGTCCCCTGAAATGGTTTTCACTTCACAGGTGTGCCCTGTCAGGTTTAATAAGTGGGATTTCTTGCCTTATAAATGGGTTTGGGACCATCAGTTGCGTTGAGGAGAAGTCAGGTGGATACACAGCTGATAGTCCTACTGAATAGACTGTTAGAATTTGTATTATGGCAAGACAAAAAGCAGCTAAGTAAAGGAAAAACGAGTGGCCATCATTACTTTAAGAAATGAAGGTCAGTCAGTCAGCCGAAAAATTGGGAAAACTTTGAAAGTAAGGGCTATTTGACCATGAAGGAGAGTGATGGGGTGCTGCGCCAGATGACCTGGCCTCCACAGTCACCGGACCTGAACCCCATCGAGATGGTTTGGGGTGAGCTGGACCGCAGAGTGAAGGCAAAAGGGCCAACAAGTGCTAAGCATCTCTGGGAACTCCTTCAAGACTGTTGGAAGACCATTTCAGGGGACTACCTCTTGAAGCTTATCAAGAGAATGCCAAGAGTGTGCAAAGCAGTAATCAAAGCAAAAGGTGGCTACTTTGAAGAACCTAGAATATGACATATTTTCAGTTGTTTCACACTTGTTTGTTATGTATATAATTCCACATGTGTTAATTCATAGTTTTGATGCCTTCATAGTCATGAAAATAAAGAAAACTCTTTGAATGAGAACGTGTGTCCAAACTTTTGGTCTGTACTGTATACACTGCGTGCAGAATTATTAGGCAAATGAGTATTTTGACCACATCATCCTCTTTATGCATGTTGTCTTACTCCAAGTTGTATAGGCTCGAAAGCCTACTACCAATTAAGCATATTAGGTGATGTGCATCTCTGTAATGAGAAGTGGTGTGGTCTAATGACATCAACACCCTATATTAGGTGTGCATAATTATTAGGCAACTTCCTTTCCTTTGGCAAAATGGGTCAAAAGAAGGACTTGACAGGCTCAGAAAAGTCAAAAATAGTGAGATAAATTGCAAAGCTTCTGAAGCGTGATCATCGAACAATCAAGCGTTTCATTCAAAATAGTCAACAGGGTCGCAAGAAGCGTGTGGAAAAACCAAGGCGCAAAATAACTGCCCATGAACTGAGAAAAGTCAAGCGTGCAGCTGCCAAGATGCCACTTGCCACCAGTTTGGCCATATTTCAGAGCTGCAACATCACTGGAGTGCCCAAAAGCACAAGGTGTGCAATACTCAGAGACATGGCCAAGGTAAGAAAGACTGGAGTGCCCAAAAGCACAAGGTGTGCAATACTCAGAGACATGGCCAAGGTAAGAAAGGCTGAAAGACGACCACCACTGAACAAGACACACAAGCTGAAACGTCAAGACTGATTTTTCTAAGGTTTTATGGACTGATGAAATGAGAGTGAGTCTTGATGGGCCAGATGGATGGGCCCGTGGCTGGATTGGTAAAGGGCAGAGAGCTCCAGTCCGACTCAGACGCCAGCAAGGTGGAGGTGGAGTACTGGTTTGGGCTGGTATCATCAAAGATGAGCTTGTGGGGCCTTTTCGGGTTGAGGATGGAGTCAAGCTCAACTCCCAGTCCTACTACCAGTTTCTGGAAGACACCTTCTTCAAGCAGTGGTACAGGAAGAAGTCTGCATCCTTCAAGAAAAACATGATTTTCATGCAGGACAATGCTCCATCACACGCGTCCAAGTACTCCACAGCGTGGCTGGCAAGAAAGGGTATAAAAGAAGAAAATCTAATGACATGGCCTCCTTGTTCACCTGATCTGAACCCCATTGAGAACCTGTGGTCCATCATCAAATGTGAGATTTACAAGGAGGGAAAACAGTACACCTCTCTGAACAGTGTCTGGGAGGCTGTGGTTGCTGCTGCACGCAATGTTGATGGTGAACAGATCAAAACACTGACAGAATCCATGGATGGCAGGCTTTTGAGTCTCCTTACAAAGAAAGGTGGCTATATTGGTCACTGATTTGTTTTTGTTTTGTTTTTGAATGTCAGAAATGTATATTTGTGAATGTTGAGATGTTATATGGGTTTCACTGGTAAAAATAAATAATTGAAATGGGTATATATTTGTTTTTTGTTAAGTTGCCTAATAATTATGCACAGTAATAGTCACCTGCACACACAGATATCCCCCTAAAATAGCTAAAACTAAAAACAAACTAAAAACTACTTCTAAAAATATTCAGCTTTGATATTAATGAGTTTTTTGGGTTCATCTCAAAATGCGCCCAGCCAGCCGCACCCAACTGCCGTTCTGAAGCCCCGCCCAGCTCATCAATATTCACTTCGCTGGGCGGCGGCTACAACTCTCCCCGACTCAAGATCCTGCGCATGGCCAATTCAATCCTCTAGGCACGTCCTCCGTCTAATCTTCAGCACATGCGCCCGGCCGGGGTCACATCGCGCCTGCGTACAGACAGTCTGCGTCTTAGAGGCCGCTGCAGCCTCTGCTTTATGCGCATGCGACGGGCACTTGAGTCGGGGAGAGTTGTAGCCGCCGCCCAGCGAAGTGAATATTGATGAGCTGGGCGGGGCTTCAGAACGGCAGTTGGGAGCGGCTGGCTGGGCGCATTTTGAGATGAAACGTCGCCCCTTGGGCAGATTGGAGACGAGACAAGCAGGTTATAAAACTTTAGTTTTTGGTATTTATAAGGTGGACAGGGGGGATACTTAGATGATTTTAATACACTTGATAAGACCTGTACTGTCATATATATATCTAAATATGCTTATTAGGCCTGTCAGTGTCCCTTTAAAGTTACTTGTATTCAACCAGCAAGTAATTTTTTGACGGGAAATGACATAGGTGTCTCCCAAAAGATAATAAGACGATGTAGAAGAGGCATTATTGTGGAAAAAAAAAACATTTCTCAGCTTTTATTTACATTTGAGCAAAAAGTGTCCAGTTCAAAATTATTCATACCCTTCTCAATAATCAATAGAAAAGCCTTTATTGGCTATTACAGCAATCAAAAGCTTCCTATAATTGCAGACCAGCTTTTTGCAGGTCTCCACAGGTATTTTTGCCCATTCATCTTTAGCAATGAGCTCCAAATCTTTCAGGTTGGAGGGTCTTCTTGCCATCACCCTGATCTTGTCACGACCATTGTCATGGTCGTGACTCCTGTATCCGCATGCTGTTGCCTGCGGTCTGGTTTGGTTGTTCAACCACAGGTGAGGGCCGCTAGTATGTTGCCTCACTTGTGGTTGCCGCTGGCAACATGTAGTTATTTCGCAGTTTAGCAGCCTGAGCTGGTGCTGGGCAGCTTGCTGCAATGTGCATGCGGTTGCACCTGGCAACCTATCTTTGTTAGGTGTGTCTTTTGTATGTCTGGTGTGCACAGGGTTTTAGTTATGTGTGCACTTTCTCCTTTAAGTGGCTGTCTTCCCTTCCCTGGTGTGAGAAGGGTTAATTCCCTTCTGTGTGTGTGAACACTGGGTGTGTCTGTGAGGGTGTGGCTACTTGGGCCTATATAGCCTCTGCTGAGAGCAGTAGTCAGAGGGGTACTTCAGCCATGGTCTGCTGGAGTCGTCCTCCTACTTTATACCATCTGCCAGTAAGGGCCACCCTTGTGGTCAAAGATGTTTATACGTTAAGTTGATGTTGTATACCTTTTGTTATTTAATGCAGCTATGGATCTGGGTTCCTGTGTGTGTGTATGGTGTGGACATCAGCGTGTCAGCATAGGGATCCAGTCAGCAAGGCTGTGGCAGGTAGGTGGAACAAGTGCAGTTCACCTGCCATATCCATAGATCTGTTTTTGGTACCCCTTTTCCTTGCAGCTTGGCCAGTGAGACTCCTGTTCCTCCGTGCCTAGGAGGAACAGGTCGTCTTACCCTGCTCCTTGTTCCAGGGTAATCCTGAGGGCTAGCAGGGATTATTAGGTTCCGGTGTATGAGCCCTCCCACCATCAGGGTTGGCTCATATGGTTAGGAGTCAGGGTCAGATTAGGGACGCAATAGGAGGTGACCTGCTCCCTAATTCTGTCGTCCTGGCCGAGCAGCCACTTACATCTTCTGGTATCGCACGGCTGAGGGTTTCCCTCATCCTTAGCCGTGACAGATCTTTAGCTCCTTCCACAGATTCTCAATTGGATTCAAGTCTGGACTCTGGCTGGGCCACTCCAAAACGTTAATGTTGTTGTCTGCTAACCATTTCTTCACCACTTTTGCTGTGTGTTTTGGGTCATTGTCATGCTGAAATGTCCACTGGTGCCCAAGGCCAAGTTTCTCTGCAGACTGCCTGATGTTGTATCTTTTTATGGTGCCGTTTACTGTGATTAGGTTCTCTGGTCTATTGGCTGAACCCCCCCCAAAGCATTAGGTTCCCACCACCATGTTTGACAGTGGGGATGGTGTTCTTTGGGTTGAAGGTTTCTCCTTTTTTACACCAAATGAAGGAAACATCATTGTGACCAAACAATTCTATTTTTGTTTCATCTGACCATAACACAGAAGACCAGAAGTATTCTTCTTTGTCCAGATGAGCTTTTGCAAAGGCCAAGCGAGCTTTTGTGTGCCTTATCTGGAGAAGTGGCGTCCTCCTTGGTCTGCATCCGTGGAACCCAGCAGTGTGCAGTGTCCGTTGGATTGTCTGCCTTGAGACATTGCCACCAGCAGAGGTAGTAATTAGGATGCTTTAGAACAGCTTGGACTATTTGGAATGGTATAGAACTTTTGATTTTCCCACAAACTGTGACAGTTTGTGAAGGGTATGAATAAATTTGGACTAGACACTTTTTGCTCAAATGTAAATAAAAGCTGAGAAATGTTTTTTTTCCACAATAATGCCTCTTGTACATCGTCTTATTATCTTTTAGGAGACACCTATGTCATTTCCCGTCAAAAAATTACTTGCTGGTTGAATAAAAGTAACTTTAAGTCAAAATTTGCCAGGGGTATTAATAATTATGGCCAGCACTGTATATATATATATATGCCCCCAAGTTGTATGGATATATATATATATATATATATATATATATATATATAGTTATTATGCTCTCCCCCACCTTCTGTTTATGGATTGTTTATTGACATGGGTGTGTGTATGTGGTGTCATGGTTTATCTGGGGGGGGTGCTCTCATTTACACCTTGGGCAGGAATACCTTTGATTCCTTTGTCTGTACAGATCCTGAGCCTCAGGGGGCCAGATAGCAGTTATCTGTTACAGGTTAAGTGCATGCATTCCATCACACGCCCCAGATGATGTCATATCCTTGCACCTTGGGTTGAGGAGGGGGAGGTGGGCTGCTTTTGGGCTTATATTAGGCCAAGCCAGGAGAAAGGGTGGCTCTCTTTCTTGTGGACTGGATCACAAACAGAGATACACATGGGAGAAAAAGAGATGAACTGAGCAGCTCCATGAAGGAAGATGGACCGAACAGCTCCATGAAGTAAGAGAGGCCATGAAAAGAGGCAGAGCAGCCCCATGTGCCCCTGGAGATGGCTGAGTAACCCTTTCCCTCCTGCATTGCAGTGCCACAAACCCTGTGTCCTTTTCCTCCTGCATTGCAGTGCCACATACCCTGTGTAACCCATGATGTACCCCTAATACGCCTGCCCTGATTTACCCCTATTCACCCATGGCCTGCATTGTGTTCCCTGTAGTATATCCCTGGCCTGCATTGTATATTAACCCTTGCAGTGCCACTATTGTGTTTCCTTATAGGGACAGTATAGAGCCAGGAGGGTAGGCTGCTAAGTAACGTGTGTGTGTGTGTGTGTGTGTGTGTGTGTGTGTAAGTGTATTTTTAGGTAGATTTGTGAGGTGGAATTGTGTATTGTATTGTGTAGTGTAGTTTAGGTGTATTGTAGTGTTGTTGATATATTACTGTGTGCGACTATAAGTATATATATTTATATGTCCATTGATATAAATATATATAGTTATAGCAATAGTAGACTGTACACTTGTATTTGTTTTAATAAATATACTTTATTGTTCAACATACAGTGTATAGTATTTTTGGTAGGCGCCGTAGTATATAACATAGTGAACACACATAGTTCAGGAAAAGTGTAAAGCAACAGAGGTAGTTTCTTTTAAGGTATAAATAGGCGGAGTCATCAATAGATGACTTATGCCTATTTATGAATATTAACCCCTTAAGGAATGGGCTCATTTTCACCTTAAGGACCAGGCAATTTTTTGAAAATCTGACCAGTGTCACTTTATGTGTGAATAAGTTTAAAACGCTTTTACTTATCCAGACCATTCTGAGATCGTTTTTTCGTCACATATTGTACTTCATGACACTGGTAAAATGGATCAAAGAAGAAGACCGGCACTTCGCAGATGTAGATCACAATGTAGATTTATTCAGTCACATATTCAAGTGGCATAGTGACGCGTTTCAGCACAAGTGTGCTTTCATCAGACTGCAATGAAACATCTTACACTCCAGCTATTTATACATAAATGAGACACTAAGGAACTGACATCATCAGAGGAGCTCCGCCTCCCTCATTAAATAAAAATTTGCATATCAAATAATCGCAATGAGAAATTCGCAATGAAAAATTTGCAAGAACATATCCACTCTGTACTGGCGAAGATTTTCAGTCAAATAGTCCATTTTGGCAGTGATTAATCATGCTGAAGAAAGAAAGAAATATATTTATCGGATTGTATAAGGCCGGATGCCTTATAGGAAGCAGGACACATTGTACTCACGATTGAGGCCCCTGGGCTCCATTGTCTGAAGACGATGGATCCAGTAAGCCTCTCTTTTCAATAACAATTTATTTCTATCACCCCCTCGACGGGGTAATGATACACCTTCAATGATCTGATACCTCAACTGCGAGATATTATGTTTTTTATCATGAAAATGAAGGGGTATTGGAAGTAATAAATTCTGTTTGCGGATAGTAGATTTGTGTTTACTTAGTCTGTCCTTCATTCTTATCGAGGTTTCCCCCACATATAATAATCCACATGGACATTTAAGAATGTAAACCACAAATCTACTATCACAGGTGAACGTGCCCCTTATTGGAATATTTTCACCTGAATGAGGGTGGGAAAAACATGAACCCTTTATGACGCTGGAACAATTGACACAATTTAAACAAGGAAAAGTGCCCCGTCTAGGTGTAGATAAAAAACTCTGTCCTCTTTCTATTTTATTACTTCCCACATCTGCCCGGACTATTTTATCTCTAATATTTTCTGCCCGTTTATAGCATATCATGGGTGGCCTCTGGAACTCTCCTATCCGTGGATAGGACTTGGATAATATGTGCCAATGTTGATTAACAATAGTCCTCAGGCGCTGTATTTTCAATAGTGATAGGGATATGTGTCAAACAAGATTAGACGATATGACCAATAAATTTAGAGAGCGAGGCTACCCCCCTGATCTATTGAAAATACAGCGTAATAAAGCTGAGACTACACCACCGGATAGAACTAAGAAAGAAACAAGGATCCCCTTAGTGATTAAATACCATCCTTGGTCCCAGCGCCTGAGGACTATTGTTAATCAACATTGGCACATATTATCCAAGTCCTATCCACGGATAGGAGAGTTCCAGAGGCCACCCATGATATGCTATAAACGGGCAGAAAATATTAGAGATAAAATAGTCCGGGCAGATGTGGGAAGTAATAAAATAGAAAGAGGACAGAGTTTTTTATCTACACCTAGACGGGGCACTTTTCCTTGTTTAAATTGTGTCAATTGTTCCAGAGTCATAAAGGGTTCATGTTTTTCCCACCCTCATTCAGGTGAAAATATTCCAATAAGGGGCACATTCACCTGTGATAGTAGATTTGTGGTTTACATTCTTAAATGTCCATGTGGATTATTATATGTGGGGGAAACCTCGATGAGAATGAAGGACAGACTAAGTAAACACAAATCTACTATCCGCAAACAGAATTTATTACTTCCAATACCCCTTCATTTTCATGATAAAAAACATAATATCTCGCAGTTGAGGTATCAGATCATTGAAGGTGTATCATTACCCCGTCGAGGGGGTGATAGAAATAAATTGTTATTGAAAAGAGAGGCTTACTGGATCCATCGTCTTCAGACAATGGAGCCCAGGGGCCTCAATCGTGAGTGCAATGTGTCCTGCTTCCT
This sequence comes from Bufo bufo, assembly GCF_905171765.1. Lineage (NCBI taxonomy): Eukaryota > Metazoa > Chordata > Amphibia > Anura > Bufonidae > Bufo > Bufo bufo. The sequence continues at coordinate 213,262,249 of NC_053396.1, read as the reverse complement.
ATAAGGCATTCGGCTTTATACAATCCGATAAATATATTTCTTTCTTTCTTCAGCGTGATTAATCACTGCCAAAATGGACTATTTGACTGAAAATCTTCGCCAGTACAGAGTGGATATGTTCTTGCAAATTTTTTTGCGAATTTTCTATTGCGAATTCTTCATTGCGAATTTCTCATTGCGATTATTTGATATGCAAATTTTTATTTAATGAGGGAGGCGGAGCTCCTCTGATGATGTCAGTTCCTTAGTGTCTCATTTATGTATAAATAGCTGGAGTGTAAGATGTTTCATTGCAGTCTGATGAAAGCACACTTGTGCTGAAACGCGTCACTATGCCACTTGAATATGTGACTGAATAAATCTACATTGTGATTTACATCTGCGAAGTGCCGGTCTTCTTCTTTGAAACGTTTGTCTGGACGCCATTCCACGGACACGTGCACCGCGAATTCAAGAAGGTAGTGCCGCCTTGCTTTCACTAGAAACTGGTAAAATGGAGTAAAAAAAAATCATTTTTATTTAAAAAAAAAATACCAAATTTACCAGAAATTTGGAAACATTTGCAAATTTCCAAGTTTTAATTTCTCTACTTCTATAATACATAGTAATACCCCCAAAAATAGTTATTAATTTAAATTTCCCATATGTCTGCATCATGTTTGGATCATTTTGGGAATGCCATTTTATTTTTGGGGGACGTTACAAGGCTTAGAAGTTTAGAAGCAATCTTTGAAATTTTTCCGAAATTTTCCAAAACCCACTTTTTAAGGATCAGTTCAGGTCTGAAGTCACTTTGTGAGGCTTACATAATAGAAACCACCCAAAAACCACCCCAATTTAGAAACTACACTGCTCAAGGTATTCAAAACTGATTTTACAAACTTTTTTAACCCTTTAGGTATTCCACAAGAGTTATTTTTAAATTGAGATGAAATTTCAGAATTTCACTTTTTTGGCAAATTTTCCATTTTAATCAATTTTTTCCAGTAGCAAAGCAAGGGTTAACAGCCAAACAAAACTCAATATTTATTGCCCTGATTCTGTAGTTTATAGAAACACCCCATATGTGGTTGTAAACTGCTGTACAGGCACATGGCAGGGAGCAAAAGGAAAGGAACACCATATGGTTTCTGGAAGGCAGAGTTTGCTGGACTGGTTTATTTACATCATGTCCCATTGGAAGCCCCCCTGATGCACCCCTAGAGTAGAAACTCCAAAAAATGGACCCCATTTTGGAAACTACACCCCTCAAGGTATTCAAATTTGATGAATTTCACTTTTTTGGCAAATTTTCCATTTAATCCATTTTTTCTAGTAGCAAAGCAAGGGTTAACAGCCAAACAAAACTCAATATTTATTGCCCTGATTCTGTAGTTTATAGAAACACCCCATATGTGATTGTAAACTACTGTATGGGCACATGGTAGGGCGTAGAGGAAAAAGAGCACCATATGGTTTCTGGAAGGCAGATTTTGCTGAACTGGTTTATTTATACCACGTCCCATTTGAAGCCTCCCTGATGCACCCCTAGAGTAAAAACTCCCAAAAATTTACCCCATTTTGGAAACTACAGGATAAGGTGGCAGTTTTGTTGGGACTATTTTTAGGGTACATATGATTTTTGGTTGCTCTATATTACATTTTTGTAAGGCAAGGTTACAAAAAATTTAAATTCTGAAATTTCATCTCCATTTGCCAATGACTCTCGTGGAACACTTAAATGGTTAACAAAGTTTGTAAAATCAGTTTTGAATACCTTGAGGGGTGTAGTTTCCAAAATGGGGTAAATTTTTGGGAGTTTCTACTCTAGGTGTGCATCAGGGGGGCTTCAAATGGGACATGGTGTAAATAAACCAGTCCAGCAAAATCTGCTTTCCAGAAACCATATGGTTTTCCTTTCCTTCTGCGCCCTGCCGTGTTCCCGTACAGAAGTTTACGACCACATATGGGGTATTTCTATAAATTACAGAATCAGGGAAATAAATATTGGGTTTTGTTTGGCTGTTAACCCTTGCTTTGTTACTGGAAAAAATGGATTAAAATGGAAAATTTGCCCAAAAATGTAAATTCTGAAATTTCATCTCCATTTGCCAATAACTCTTGTGGAACACCTGAAGGGTAAACAATGTTTGTAAAATCAGTTTTGAATACCTTGAGGGGTGTAGTTTCTTAGAAGGCGTCACTTTTATGGAGTTTGTACTCTAGGGGTGCATCAAGAGGGCTTCAAATGGGACATGGTGTCAAAAAACCAGTCCAGCAAAATCTGCCTCCCAAAAACCATATGGCGCTCCTTTCCTTGTGCGCCCTTCTGTTTGGCCATACAGCATTTTATGAACACATATGGGATGTTTCTGTAAACTACAGAATCAGGGCAATAAATATGCTCCCTGCCTAATCTAACCTTTCCCTAAACCTATCCCTAATAACTTTTCAGTGCCAGATGGCACTATGGTGGCTCATGTGGGTGTGCTGGGCTCAGAGGTGGACGGAGGGGATCCTCTCTCCTGGCTTCACGGAAGCAGTGTGGAGGAGGAGAGCAGAGCTGGGGGAAGTTAACCCCTGCCCGCCCGTCCAGCCAATAGGATGCGATCCTGAGAGGTGATGTCACCGCCACCTCTCAGGATCTAAGGATGGTGATTGGTGGTGTATTATCACACCACCGATCACCATCCTATTCCGGGTTATCGGGTCATCGGAGACCCGAATGACCCGGAAACGCAGCAAACCGCAGGTCTGAATTGACCAGCGGTTTGCTGCGATCGCCGATACGGGGGGGTCACAGGACCCCCCTCTGCATTGTCATAGAGTGATCGGAAATACACAGGGCATACCTGTACGCTCTGTGTCCTTAAGGACTCGGACATCAGGGCGTACCTGTACACCCTGTGTCCGTAAGAGGTTAATTATTGAGATCACCCAAAATATCAATATTTAATATTTCCTTTTACACATGTCCATGTGACTATATTAGATTTTTTTTTATTATTGTCATTATTGTTTGCATAATGTTATATTACATCATGAACCAATTATATTTCCAATGTATCTCACACTGCACTGGGGTTTTATAGCTACTTATAAATCACAATGTAACATCAGGCACAAGAAATGTATCTTTGAAACTGTTACATTCATTTGTATTATAAACATCAGACATTCAGATAAACAAGGAAAACATTGTGTAATTATCAGCAGGTTTTATGAGCACAGGCGTATTAGGGGAGATTTATCATGAGGAGAATTTTCAAAGTCAATTTCTTTTTTGAGTTGATTTGAATTTTTTCTTTTTTTGAGTTGTCATAATTTGCGCCACCTTTCCCAGACATTGCACATTGTTTGATAAATATGGTATCTATTTTGAAAAACAATAACACGTTTGTCTCAAGATGTTACTTCAGATCTTTCCTCATCCCCTACTAGAGTAAAAGTGCAACTTTTTAAAAAGTCCAATTAGTTAACCCTGGCGATCTTCTCATGCCAGAAAATGGCCATTTGAAACTTCCCCAATAGAGCTTGTGGAAGAAAGGAATGATGACACGGTGGAACAAAGTGGGGGGTAAGATTTAGGCTACTTTCACACTCACGTTTGGTGTGGATCCGTCATGGATCTGCACAGACGGATCCGTTCAGATAATACAAACATCTGCATCCGTTCAGGACGGATCCGTTTGTATTATCTGTAACATTGCCAAGACGGATCCGTCTTGAACACCATTGAAAGTCAATGGAGGACGGATCTGTTTTCTATTGTGCCAGATTGTGTCATAGAAAACGGATCCGTCCCCATTGACTTACATTGTGTGTCAGGACGGATCCGTTTGGCTCAGTTTCGACAGACGGACACCAAAACGCTGCAAGCAGCCTCCAGAGCGGAATGGAGACGGAACGGAGGCAAACTGATGCATTCTGTGCAGATCCTTTTCCATTCAGAATGCACTAGGGCAAAACTGATCCATTTTGGAACCGCTTGAACGGATCTCACAAACGGAAAGCCAAATGCCAGTGTGAAAGTAGCCTTATCTGTGATTGGTCTGCTCATATGTACCTTCAAAACTCTATGCAGTTGATAAGTTCTAATTGAATGTCCACCCCTTAAAGGGAACCTGTCACCGGGATTTGATGTATAGAGCTGAGGACATGGGTTGCTAGATGGCCGCTAGCACATCCGCAATACCCAGTCCCCATAGCTCTGTGTTCTTTTATTGTGTAAAAAACCCGATTTGATCCATATGCAAATTACCCTGAGATGTGTCCTGTACGTGAGATGAGTCCAGCGTGAAGGAGCGCAGCACCGCCCCGCATCCTCAGAATATCCTTCTTGCTCCCCGACTTCAGACAGCCAGAGCGCCGTAATCTCGCGATGCGTGAGCTAGCGCATGCACTGTTCCTTCCCTGAGGCTGATGCCAGCACTTGGAGGGAAGGAACACTATGAGGACACTGCGCATGCGCTAGCTCGCGCATTGCGAGATTACGGCGCTCTGGCTGTCTGACGTCGGGGAGCAAGGAGGAGATTCTGAGGATGCGGGGCGGTGCTGCGCTCCTTCACGCTGGACTCATCTCACGTACAGGACACATCTCAGGGTAATTTGCATATGGATCAAATCGTTTTTTTTTTCACAATAAAAGCACACAGAACTATGGGGACTGGGTATTGCGGATGTGCTAGCGGCCATATAGCAACCCATGTCCTCAGCTCTATACATCAAATCCCGGTGACAGGTTCCCTTTACCACAATTATTTTATTTTAATTAATCCACCATTCTCTGCCAAATCACTTTTTTATATGTCTTTTTAGTAGTTAGAGCATTAAACAAAAGGGAGCTTACTGTATATGCATTGGATTCTGTCTGCAGCAAGCTCCTGAGCTCCCCCTAGTGGTGGCTGGAGTCAGCCTAGATTTTATCATTTAATTTTCTATCTATGTAGGGAATATGGAGCTGGATTAGTAAAATGGAGTTCTGATCCCTATAACTATATGTGGCAAAAAACAGCACATACTGTATTGTTTGTCCTAAAATGGGCATTCATTTTAAAGGAAAACTCTAGACTTCATGCCTCAATAGCACCCTTTGAAGAACATGAAATATCCGAAGCACATGGAAGTGTCCTTTATAACTTTTGTCATTTTGCATATTCTTGATGGAGCTTAGTGGTCCCGTGACTATGGCCTGCAGAGTGATCCTTGTATGGTAAAAGGCAAAAAATATTAGGTCAGATCTGCTTCAGGCTGCTTCAAAGTAGAAACCATACTGTAACACATACGTGAATTTAGCAGATTTTTTTTTTTCTCTCTGCTTCTTCCAGTGATGTGACAGGTGTATTGTAAGATTACAGAATGGTAACTTAAAGCACCAATGCAAAATCTGTAACAGGGACCCCATCTGCCATTTCTATTATTGGTGTTTTCTTCCGTTGTGGAGGTGCCCAGGTGTCACCGCCAGCTCTGTGAGAAGATCTGGCAGACGTTCTTCTCTACCTGTTGTATGATGTTCTTTGTTTTGGTTTCACTTTCTCTTCTCCTTTCCTTCTCCCAGCTGTCACCTATTTGCACTGATTGTCTCCCTTTATATTCCCTCCCATACTGCCTCACTTTGCGGTTTATACTTCTTCCTGGATTGTGTTCACTGCTGGAGGCTGCTTCTCCTGATTCCTCAGATAAGTCCTTTTACCTTATTTGTGTTTCCTTGCTGGCTTGGTTCTAGGTGACCCTGACTCCCTCTGTATTAAGTGCAGGGAGCCGGTGGTCGTGTCCCCTCACTATTATAGGGTTTTTAGGTGTCACATAGTATAAGGTACGAGGGCATGCAATTGTCTACCATAAAGACCTTTGCATGGGCATAGCAGTCAGGGAGAGCTCTAGGGGTTTTATAGGGCTCACCCATATGCTCCTTAGTTTGTGATCAAGCCAGTCGGATGTTTATTTATAAGTTCCAGCTTTCTGCAACACCATCCGTGACACCATGTTCAATGTTTTGCACCTCCTATTGCCCTTCACCGCCTACTGCCCTGCTTCTCCTATTCCTATGTCCTATGCATATTGTCAAGGTGCATTATCTAGGTGCCACGACCATTGGATTCTCTAACAAACTTTAAACTGTAGCCTCAGCCTCAGCTGTTTCCTACCGGGAACAAATCCTTAAGCCAAGTGATGAATCCCACTTTATAAGTCCTGCTGCCTGTATACAGTAATAGTCTCACATGAGATCACACTTTATTATTGGCTTCAAAACGGGAGCAGCAGGGTTCTAATTGCCCCTCTCATGTACCACTGAGCGATCTATGTCGAGTTGCATAATGTCTCACAATAAAGATGCACATTAACTTTTAAAGAACTACACATTAAGCAAGCAGATTCAGTTTCCAATTTCCTGAAAGCAATGCAAGTGGTTTCATGTTTATTGGCCCAAAGAGCCAGTTGGACTGAGCAAAGGAAGATGTGCGGATCAGCAAAATGAACACGAGAGAAGATAAAGTGGAGTAAAAACAATAGGAGGCGATGAGAGGAGCAAATGAAACTTTATGAAACTTTTATATCAACTCAGTAGAGGAGATACTGAATGTATAAAATAACCCTCCCCAAAGCAAGACCAACGTATCCCATACCTACTGACTCCGCAGTATAGCGCCATAGCTTCTTATACGAGGTACTGATGATGTCATCTGCAGGTGACAGGGTTAAAATTCAGAATACAAACATAGTAATTAATAAATACAGATATACAAATGGCACATACAGTACATTCAGATATTTGCATCACATAGCACAGTATATTACACTTTAAATACAGGCCTGGTCCATGTGTTGTCTATGAAGAACAGATTAAGACATGTTATTGTACAAAGCAAGCCGTATTATATTAGTTATATTATTGTACATAGGAGCAGTATTATAGTAGTTATATTCTTGTACATAGGAGCAGTATTATAGTAGTTATATTCTTGTACATAGGAGCAGTATTATAGTAGTTATATTCTTGTACATAGGAGCAGTATTATAGTAGTTATATTCTTGTACATAGGAGCAGTATTATAGTAGTTATATTCTTGTACATAGGAGCAGTATTATAGTAGGTATATTATTGTACATAGGAGCAGTATTATAGAAGTTATATTCTTGTACATAGGAGCAGTATTATAGTAGTTATATTCTTGTACATAAGAGCAGTATTATAGTAGTTATATTTTTGTACATAGGAGCAGTATTATAGTAGTTATATTCTTGTACATAGTAGGCAGTATTATAGTAGTTATATTCTTGTACATAGGAGGTAGTATTATAGTAGTTATATTCCTGTACATAGGAGCAGTATTATAGTAGTTATATTCTTGTACATAGGAGCAGTATTATAGTAGTTATATTCTTGTACATAGGAGCAGTATTATAGTAGTTATATTCTTGTACATAGGAGCAGTATTATAGTAGTTATATTCTTGTACATAGTAGGTAGTATTATAGTAGTTATATTCTTGTACATAGGAGGTAGTATTATAGTAGTTATATTCCTGTACATAGGAGCAGTATTATAGTAGTTATATTCTTGTACATAGGAGCAGTATTATAGTAGTTATATTCTTGTACATAGGAGGTAGTATTATAGTAGTTATATTCTTGTACATAGGGGCAGTATTATAGTAGTTATATTCTTGTACATAGGAGGAGTATTATAGTAGTTATATTCTTGTACATAGGAGCAGTATTATAGTAGTTATATTCTTGTACATAAGAGCAGTATTATAGTAGTTATATTCTTGTACATAGGAGGTAGTATTATAGTAGTTATATTCTTGTACATAGGAGCAGTATTATAGTAGGTATATTCTTGTACATAGGAGTCAGTATTATAGTATTTATATTCTTGCACATATGAGCAGTATTATAGTAGTTATATTATTTTACATAGGAGCAGTATTGTAGAAGGTATGTCCTTGTAAATAGGGGTCAGTATTATAGTAGTTATATTCTTTTACATAAGGGGTAGTATTATAGTAGTTATATTCTTGTACATAGGAGGCAGTATTATAGTAGTTATATTCTTGTACATAGGAGGCAGTATTATAGTAGGTATGTCCTTGTAAATAGGGGTCAGTATTATAGTAGGTATGTCCTTGTAAATAGGGGTCAGTATTATAGTAGTTATATTCTTGTACATAAGAGGTAGTATTATAGTAGTTATATTCTTGTACATAGGAGGCAGTATTATAGTAGTTATATTCTTGTACATAGGAGGCAGTATTATAGTAGTTATATTCTTGTACATAGGAGGCAGTATTATAGTAGTTATATTTTTGTACATAGGAGCAGTATTATAGTAGTTATATTCTTGTACATAGTAGGCAGTATTATAGTAGTTATATTCTTGTACATAGGAGGTAGTATTATAGTAGTTATATTCCTGTACATAGGAGCAGTATTATAGTAGTTATATTCTTGTACATAGGAGCAGTATTATAGTAGTTATATTCTTGTACATAGGAGCAGTATTATAGTAGTTATATTCTTGTACATAGGAGCAGTATTATAGTAGTTATATTCTTGTACATAGTAGGTAGTATTATAGTAGTTATATTCTTGTACATAGGAGGTAGTATTATAGTAGTTATATTCCTGTACATAGGAGCAGTATTATAGTAGTTATATTCTTGTACATAGGAGCAGTATTATAGTAGTTATATTCTTGTACATAGGAGGTAGTATTATAGTAGTTATATTCTTGTACATAGGGGCAGTATTATAGTAGTTATATTCTTGTACATAGGAGGAGTATTATAGTAGTTATATTCTTGTACATAGGAGCAGTATTATAGTAGTTATATTCTTGTACATAAGAGCAGTATTATAGTAGTTATATTCTTGTACATAGGAGGTAGTATTATAGTAGTTATATTCTTGTACATAGGAGCAGTATTATAGTAGGTATATTCTTGTACATAGGAGTCAGTATTATAGTATTTATATTCTTGCACATATGAGCAGTATTATAGTAGTTATATTATTTTACATAGGAGCAGTATTGTAGAAGGTATGTCCTTGTAAATAGGGGTCAGTATTATAGTAGTTATATTCTTTTACATAAGGGGTAGTATTATAGTAGTTATATTCTTGTACATAGGAGGCAGTATTATAGTAGTTATATTCTTGTACATAGGAGGCAGTATTATAGTAGGTATGTCCTTGTAAATAGGGGTCAGTATTATAGTAGGTATGTCCTTGTAAATAGGGGTCAGTATTATAGTAGTTATATTCTTGTACATAAGAGGTAGTATTATAGTAGTTATATTCTTGTACATAGGAGGCAGTATTATAGTAGTTATATTCTTGTACATAGGAGGCAGTATTATAGTAGTTATATTCTTGTACATAGGAGGCAGTATTATAGTAGTTATATTCTTGTACATAGGAGGCAGTATTATAGTAGGTATGTCCTTGTAAATAGGGGTCAGTATTATAGCACTCTTATTGTTGTAAATAAGCTATATTCTTTTTGTGAGCTGACAGTTGCTTTTCAGAAGATGAATTCCACCATAAAGAATTTCTGTTATGTTGTTAAAAATGTGTATATTTACTGTTTGTAAACCTTACAAACTGTTTCTATTCCTCAGCTCCACCATATATCATTACTTATGTCTTTTTTTCTGTAGAAAACCTGCTCATTAGCAATGGATCTTGGGGTTTCGCCAGCGATATAGTTTCACAGGTCAATTAAAACTGCTGGGACAAGCTATAAAAGCTTACACAGACTGCTAATGGTAAAACATGGGGGAAAATCTAAGATCTGGATGTTTTGCTAATGAACTGCCTGGGAACATAATGTAATATGAACACCTTTTACACAATTAACAAAGGTAATTTTGATAATATTCTTGTCCGTGGTTTTGGGTAACTTGGCGTGCGGCATAAGAGAAAGCAAAAAAGGCTGACTATAATCTGTGGTGTATTATAAATTATACGGTAATCACCCAGCGTTATGGAATAATTATCTATTTCTGACAAAGCCAGTGTGTTTTGAGTTAAATTAGTGATGGTAATGTATTTCTACTCTTCCCCTGAAAGACTTTGCCAATCTTGTAAAGTATGAATCAAGATTAATCACGAGCTTAAATCCATAAGACGTACAGTTCACTGTAGATTTACTTCTCTTCAGAATTAATGGGACTTTCGCTGTCAAAAAGTTGACGATTTACCTTTGATAAGAGGATGGTGGTGAATATATTATGTTTAGAGCGTTGTTAGCGGAATGTCTGAGCGATAAACATGTTATTTCTCCAAAATTACATTGACAATAGTTGCTCCAGTCCTCACTATAGAAAAAGGCATCATGCAAGAGAGAATAAAGGTACAGCACTATTCCCAGGGTAAGTTATGAAATCACAGTGTTTAGAAATGAACATGATGGAGGTTGTAGTTGTAAAGCCTAAGGAGACACATAGAGGATGATAAGTTATAGTTATTGAAAATAGCAATTACTATCCTGTAAGCAGGGGCAGGCTGGGACGGGGGTCAGGGAGGCACTTGCCCCCCAGGCCACCCTAAAGCACGGTAAAAACAGCCGCTGTCTGAGTCTGAGCACCGGAGGACCAGGAAGCGGTGAAGGCTTTGTACTCACCACTTCCTCGTCCTTGGCTGTCAGCTGTGCAGGACTGTGCAGGGCAGCGCACAGGCGTAAGGCGCTCTGTGACATCACACTGTGCACAGCCTTGCACAGCCGACAGCAGATGCATATCACTTTGAAGGAGAGGAGCGGCAGGCCGGCAGCATCCAGGAGCAGGACAAGTGTGTTTTTTTAAATATTTAGGCTGATGGATGTGGCGTGCCAGAACCGCAGGGGCTACACGTGAGGTGCACGGTGGGCCGATGAGGGGCCAATAATAATACAGTTCAGCGGTTTACTCACGGTTAGCAGAAAGCCTCCCTGGGCCAGCAGCACAGTGATGAGGAAGACAGCATGAAATCCTCCGGGGCACGCTCTGTGGCAGGGAAGCGCCAGCCTAGATGGAGGTTGAGGTGCCCTTGATGGCAGTGGTGTTTAGGGTGCTTGTGGCGGCTGGGTCCCTTGGTGGAATTTGTCGTGACGCCAGTACCGTTAATGGTGGTACAACCAGTTGCAATTAAATTGAAGAATGAAGTAGACAGTGGTAGGATACAACTCACAACTTTTACTGAAGTTGGTTCCAGTTGCGGCATATACATCCAGACAGAATACAGTCTTTTGTTCTTTAGAGGAATTCTGTTGATCCACTGTTGATAGGTTTGGCTGGGTTTTAACTTAGCTTCAAGCTCCCTTTTAAACCAGTGTAATTTGGTGAGGTTGCCTGTAATACTTATTCGTATGCTTAGTCCTATTGTTTCTGTATCTTCCAAGCCCTTGAACAGGTAGCTAATCTGTATTCTTCAATGTATGGTGAGGCTGCCTGTAGCTAGATTGTCCTCCACCATGTGCAAAGGTGCCCATTAAGCCTTAGGTAGAGGCTGTTATCACCGATGTCTCTCTTTAGCTTGGTTTTCTTCCAGGGACGCAACACTATCCTCTGGTTGTAGAATGTAGGAACTAAGAGGATCACAGGAGGAAAACGCTCTCCTGCCCCTCATACCTTGGCTCTACCTCATTGCTGCATCAGACCTCACCCACTACTCTGTGGTGTGTAGCCTCAGCTTAACAACTGACTCTGCTCCTCTCATCTCTTCACTTTTCTCTACCTTCCTCCACTCCACCATACTAGGCCTGACTTAAGTATTTATATGACCTAAGTGCTATCCCCATCTAGTGGTGGGATGTATAAATTACACCAGACCAGCCTATGAACAGGGATACAACAGGTATTGTAATACAAAATGACATGCAATATGATAATGCCGTTTCACAGTAATTTTGCAGTTCCCACGTGTCCTGAGTGGGACGCTGCATACCCCCATGGTAAAACATAAGTCGCCCTCGACCATGGTAATATCTGAAGCTGTGGATCTCTAAGCCGTTTCCTGTAATACACCAAATACACACCACCAAATATGCACATATGGATATAGACATTGCAATGCATTATCATGACTCTTCGATAACCTCCTGTAAATAAAGGGTTATGCACAAAAATACATTCTAGGCAAATATATAATATATCACATACACATTTTTTTCTTTGGTTGATGCTTTACGGCCAAAAATGGTAATTAAATAGTGATCTCACATAAGGGCAGTAAAGTCCATGATCTCCCCTGCCCCTTGTGTACGCCGCGCCCCGTGACATCACATGGAGGCACTGCAATGCTAGGGTGAGCCCCGGTCTCCTTCCTGAACTGCAGAGCGGTGCCCACTTCCATCCCTGAGCCCAGCTGCCCAGAGTACTGATCCTGAGCCTGCTGGAGTCTTCAGAACTGTAAGTATTTACAGTAATTCACTGTAAGCTATATTATATATATATATATTATTTGTTTTATGTGAGTAAGGGTGCAGGGTGGTTGGAGAAGGGGGGGATGGAGAAGGGAGAGGGAGGGGTGGATAGAGGGGTTAGTAGTACATTTGTATATTTGTCTTGCTTCATAATATCAATATCCGTTATAAAACAAGGAAATGGTGGGCGTGGATGGTGAGCTGATTCGGTGGTGCAATGGGCCACTTGACTGGATTTGCCCCCCAGGACTAAGGCTGCCAGCCCTCCCCTGCCTATAAGTAATACCTTTGGATGCCTTTTAGCCCCATTTGGGCACAGTGATTGCAGCTTAGCACTATCTATCAACATTTTTTTATTTATTTTATGTATTTACTGTTTATAGCACTACTATATTCCGCAGCACTTTACCGACATTAGCATCACTCTGTCTCCAGTGGGGCTCACAATCTAAGTTCCCGATCAGTATGTCTTTTGAAGTGTGGGAGAAAACCAGAGTACCCAGTGGAAACCCACTATACAAACTCATGCAGATGTTGTCCTTGGTCAGATTCGAACCCAGGACCCCAGTGCTAGCCACCATGCTGATGTATATGAAATGATATCAGAAGCTTAGGATGCTGCTACCTGCTCTGTGTGTTTTGCTGCAGCTATGCTTGTTCAGATTAGCTGACGTGTAACAGCACAAGCTCAGCAGAAAGTCAATTGCATCAAATATAGAATGATTCCAAACTATATCCGATTTCATGTTTCAAGTTACTCATTTTATTTAATTTTTTTGTCTTTTAACCCTGTAAAGACCAGCTATTGTTATTTTTAATTTTTTGCCTCTCTGTACTTTAGCAGCCATAAGTTTTTTTACTTTTTCATTGACACAAATTTGTAAGTCCTAGTCTTGTGTGGGAGTAATTGCATTTTTTGGTGCTGTTTCGGAGTACATATAAATTGCTTTGTAATTATTTCTGCATTACAAATATAGAAAGGGTGATTTTTATAATAGCTTTTTATTTACAGTCGTGGCCAAAAGTTTTGAGAATGACATAAATATTGGAAATTGGAAAAGTTGCTGCTTAAGTTTTTATAATAGCAATTTGCATATACTCCAGAATGTTATGAAGAGTGATCAGATGAATTGCATATTCCTTCTTTGCCATGAAAATTAACTTAATCCCCAAAAAAAAATTCCACTGCATTTCATTGCTGTCATTAAAGGACCTGCTGAGATCGTTTCAGTAATAGTCTTGTTAACTCAGGTGAGAATGTTGACGAGCACAAGGCTGGATATCATTATGTCAGGCTGATTGGGTTAAAATGGCAGACTTGACATGTTAAAAGGAAGGTGATGCTTGAAATCATTGTTCTTCCATTGTTAACCATGGTGACCTGCAAAGAAACGCGTGCAGCCATCATTGCGTTGCATAAAAATGGCTTCACAGGCAAGGATATTGTGGCTACTAAGATTGCACCTCAATCAACAATTTATAGAATCATCAAGAACTTCAAGGAAAGAGGTTCAATTCTTGTTAAGAAGGCTTCAGGGCGTCCAAGAAAGTCCAGCAAGCGCCAGGATCGTCTCCTAAAGAGGATTTAGCTGCGGGATCGGAGTGCCACCAGTGCAGAGCTTGCTCAGGAATGGCAGCAGGCAGGTGTGAGCGCATCTGCACGCACAGTGAGGCGAAGACTTTTGGAAGATGGCCTGGTATCAAGAAGGGCAGCAAAGAAGCCACTTCTCTCCAAAAAAACCCATCAGGGACAGATTGATCTTCTGCAGAAAGTATGGTGAATGGACTGCTGAGGACTGGGGCAAAGTCATATTCTCAGATGAAGCCTCTTTCCGATTGTTTGGGGCATCTGGAAAAAGGCTTGTCCGGAGAAGAAAAGGTGAGCGCTACCATCAGTCCTGTGTCATGCCAACAGTACAGCATCCTGAGACCATTCATGTGTGGGGTTGCTTCTCATCCAAGGGAGTGGGCTCACTCACAATTTTGCCCAAAAACACAGCCATGAGTAAAGAATGGTACCAAAACACCCTCCAACAGCAACTTCTTCCAACAATCAAACAACAGTTTGGTGAAGAACAATGCATTTTCCAGCACGATGGAGCACCGTGCCATAAGGCAAAAGTGATAACTAAGTGGCTCGGGGACCAAAACGTTGACATTTTGGGTCCATGGCCTGGAAACTCCCCAGATCTTAATCCCATTGAGAACTTGTGGTCAATCCTCAAGAGGCGGGTGGACAAACAAAAACCCACTAATTCTGACAAACTCCAAGAAGTGATTATGAAAGAATGGGTTGCTATCAGTCAGGAATTGGCCCAGAAGTTGATTGAGAGCATGCCCAGTCGGATTGCAGAGGTCCCGAAAAAGAAGGGCCAACACTGCAAATACTGACTCTTTGCATAAATGTCACGTAATTGTCGATAAAAGCCTTTGAAACGTATGAAGTGCGTGTAATTATATTTCACTACATCACAGAAACAACCGAAACAAAGATCTAAAAGCAGTTTAGCAGCAAACTTTGTGAAAACTAATATTTGTGTCATTCTCAAAACTTTTGGCCACGACTGTATATATATATATATAAAGATCAGAGAAATACCACTTTTTTTTTAGTAGTGTGCGTATTCAAATAAAAGAAAAATAAGAACAAAATGGTATTGCTGTGATCTTTATCTACATTGAAGACAAGGTGGGAATCCTTTACACAGCACTAAGCACTAAGAAGCAGAGTGCGACAAAGGTTGTTAACCCTTTCATGACCAAAGGTCATTGATGCCCCAGTGTCCAGGTCAAAATTTACAAATCTGACATGCGTCACTTTAAGTGGTAATAGCTTTGGAACACTTTTACTTATCCACGCCATTCTGAGATTGTTTTCTCGTGACACATTGTACTTCATGACAGTCATAAATTTGAGTCAATATATATCACCTTTATTTATGAAAATATCCCAAATTGACCAAAAATAAATAAAAATTAGCAATTTTCTAAATTTCAATTTCTCTGCTTCTAAAACAGAAAGTGATACCTCATAAAATATTTATTTCATAACATTCCCCATATGTCTACTTTATGTTGGCATCATTTTGGAAATGTTATTTTATTTTTTTAGGACGTTACAAGGCTTAGAAGTTTAGAAGCAATTCTTAAAATTTTTAAGAAAATTTCCAAAACCCACTTTTTAAGGACTAGTTCAGGTATGAAGTCACTTTGTGGGGCCTACATAGTGGATACCCCCATAAATGACCCCATTGTAGAAACTAGACCCCTCAAGTTACTTAAAACCAATTTTACAAACGTTATTAACCCTTTAGGTGTTCCACAAGAATTAAAGGAAAATGGAGAGGAAATTTCTAAATTTCACTTTTTTAGCAGATTTTCTATTTTATTACATTTTTTTCTTTAACACATTAAGAATTAACAGCCAAACAAAACTCTATATTTATTACTCTGATTCTGCGGTTTACAGAAACACCCAACATGTGGTCGTAAACTGATGTAAGGGCGCACGGCAGGGCGCAGAAGGAAAGGAACACCGTATGGTTTTTGGAAGGCAGATTTTGCTGGATTGGTTTTCTGAACGCCATATGTTTTTTATTTTTCTACCGATCGTCTTGTGCAGGGGCTCATTTTTTGAAGAAAGAGTTGAGGTTTTTATTGGTACCATTTTTGGGTACATAGGATTTTTTGATCATTCATTATTACACTTTATGGGACAAGGTGGCCAAAAAATTGGCTGTTTTGGAACTTTTTTTTTTTTTCTTTTTACAGCGTTCATCTGAGGGGTTAGGTCATGTGACAGTTTTATAGAGCAGATCGTTACGGACGTGGCAATACCCAATATGTATACTTTTTCTTATTTATTTAAGTTTTACACAATAATAGCATTTCTGAAACCCAAAAAATTATGTTTTAGTGTCTCTATAGTCTGAGAGCCATAGCTTTTTTATTTTTTGGGCGATTGTCTTAAATATGGGCTTTTTTTGCGGGATGAGGTAACGGTTTGATTGGTACTATTTTGGGGTATATACGCCTTTTTTGATCGCTTGCTGTTGCACTTTTTGTGATGTAAGGTGTCAAAAATGGCTTATTTTTTTACACCGTTTTTATTTTTTATGGTGTTTATTGGACGGGGTTGATGATGTAATATATTTATAGAGATGGTCGCTACGGACGCGGTGACACCTAATATGTGTGGTTTTTGTTAGTTTTTTTGTTTGTTTTTTATAGGAAAAGGATTTTTTTTTTTTACATTTTTATTTATTTATTTTTACTTTTATTATTTTCAATTTTTTTTTTATCAGTTCCCTCTTGGATCTTGAAGATCCAGTGGGGCTGATGGTTGTACTATACTTTGCAATGCTTTTGCATTGCAAAGTATAATACAATCAGATGCCTGTAGGTGGCAGCACCGGACGCCTATGCCATGGCAACCGGACGCCTTTGCAAAGCGTCCGGTTGCCATGGCAACCATCGGGCGCTGCGATCGCAGCAGCCCTGATGGTTGAGAGAGAGGGAGCCCCCTCCCTCTATTAACCCCATGGATGCCGCTACTGAGGCATCTATGCGGTTACAGCAGTGTCAGCATAGAGCTGACACACGCTGCTGATGGCGGCAGCTCAGGAATGGAGCCGCCGCCATCACACACAGAAGGGGGACCGCATCGGGGGCAGCATTTTACTTATAACAGATCGGGGCAGGAGGGGGCGGACGCATCGGGGGCAGGGGGCAGCATTTTACTTGTTACAGATCGGGGCAGGAGGGGGCGGACGCATCGGGGGCAGCATTTTATTTATTACAGATCGGGGCAGGAGGGGGCGGACTGCATCGGGGGCAGAGTAAGAAGAAGGACAAGAAGGGGGCACAGATCGGGGGCTTCAGGAGACATTACCGATTTCAGGCTGTGATCTGCAGAGCGCAGATCAGAGCCTGAAACCGGCATTTTAACACTGCCGCGATCCGATTGGTTAGTCTGCACAGACTAACCAATCGGATCGATTGCCGGCAAGGGGCCACTCTGATTGGCCCCTTGCTGGCATTACTAGACTGTATGCTGTCCGTGACAGCAGCAGGGCTCGGGCAGAAGCTTTAATCCAAGCGCTTTGCAGCGCTTGGATTAAAGAGCTGGCTTGACGTCTATACACGTGATAGCTGCACGGGGTATGTGCAGCTATCACGTATATATACAGATTGCGGTCGTGAAGAGGTTAATATATATATAGAAAAAGGAGAGAATCCAGTGGGAGCACCAGCCAAGGTGTGGGTGCAACGTCCAGCACGGGGTAGCGGCAATACCCTAAGTATTGTAGAGACGGAAGAAGTCGGACTGCACTCCAAAATGATAGTGAAACAAGCAATTTATTCACCCATAATATGGCAAAACTTGCGACGTTTCGGCTCACAAGAGCCTTCCTCAAGCGGAAGGCTCTTGTGAGCCGAAACGTCGCAAGTTTTGCCATATTATGGGTGATTAAATTGTTTGTTTCACTATCATTTTGGAGTGCAGTCCGACTTCTTCCGTCTCTATATATATATATATATATATATATATATAACTGATAGTGATCAAGCAGATTTCCTGCATTTGATCTGGTCCTGTCCGGTAATCCAGTCCCTCTGGAGTAAGATATTTGTAGAACTCAGGTGAAGAACATCACATAATCCCCCCTGAGTATTGCCTCTGCGGTGCTGGGACTTCTTCCTTCATTTGTCGATTCTCAAGGGGATCTACTATGGATGAAGACTCTAATGTTAGCCAGAGTTATAATAGCTAGGAACTGGGGGGCGAATATGCAACCTGAGATTATGGAATGGGTTCATTTAATTAATAAGGTAAAAGAATATGGGAGATTTGCCATCCCAGGGCAGCAGCAGAAAAGGTTATAGGAAGTAACTTGGAAGAATTGGGTATGAATATTTTTTTTATTTTTTATTTTTTTATTCTTGACCTTTCCTCACCACCCGGGACAGGGGGTAGGGTCAAGGGAGGGTGGGGTGGTGTAGGGGGTAAAAATATTATTTGTCTTTCTTTTTTTCTTTTCTTACTGTATCTAATGGTTTATCACACAACACAGTCTTCTTATTATATCTGTCTGGAGCTTTCTCCTGGTTGAGATGTATGACATTGTTGTCTGTTTTTCTAACTGAAAAAGGATTTTTTTCTAATAAAAGAATAAGAAAAAAAAAATATATATATATATATATATATATATATATATATATATATATATATACACTGAACAAAAATATAAACGCAACACTTTCGGTTTTGCTCCCATTTTGCATGAGCTGAACTCAAAGATCTGAAACATTTTCTACAGACACAAAAGACCCATTACTCTCAAATATTGTTCACAAATCTGTCTAAATCTGTGTTAGTGAGCACTTCTCCTTTGCCGAGATAATCCATCCCACCTCACAGGTGTGGCATATCAAGGTGCTGATTAGACAGCATGAATATTATACAGGTGTGCCTTAGATTGCCCACAATAAAAGGCCACTCTGAAATGTGCACAGTTTTGCCTTACTGGGGGGTAGGGGTCAGAAAACCAGTCAGTATCTGGTGTGGCCACCATTTGCCTCACACAGTGTAACACATCTCCGTCGCATAGAGTTGATCAGGTTGTTGATTGTGGCCTGTGGAATGTTGGTCCACTCTTCTTCCATAGCTGTGCGAAGTTGCAGAATATTGGCAGGAACTGGAACACGCTGTCGTATACGCCGAACCAGAGCATCCCAAACATGCTCAATGGGTGACATGTCCGGTGAGTATGCTGGCCATGCAAGATCTGGGATGTTTTCAGCTTCCAGGCATTGTGTACAGATCCTTGCAATATGGGGCCGTGCATTATCATGCTGCAACATGAGGTGATGGTCGTGGATGAATGGCAAAACAAAGGGCCTCAGGATCAAAATGCATTCAAAATGCCATCAATAAAATGCACCTGTGTTCCTTATCCATAACATATGCCTGCCCATACCATAACCCCACCGCCACCATGTACCGCCAAATTCTCTGAAACGCCTTTGGAGACGGTTTATGGTAGAGAAATGAACATTCATTGCACGGGCAACAGCTCTGGTAGACATTCCTGCAGTCAGCATGCCAATTGCACGCTCCCTCAAATGCTGCGACATCTGTGGCATTGAGCTGTGTGATTAAACTGCACGTTTAAAGGGAACCTGTCACCTGGATTTTGGTTAAAAGGTGAGGACATGGGTTGCTAGATGACCGCTAGCACATCCGCAATACCCAGTCCCCATAGCTCTGAGTGCTTTTATTGTGTAAAAAAAAACATTTGATACATATGCAAATTAACCTGAGATGAGTTTTGTCCCTGACTCATCTCACGTACAGGACTCCTCTCAGGTTAATTTGCATATGTATAAAATCGGTGACAGGTTCCCCTTTAAGAGTGGCCTTTTATTGTGGGCAGTCTAAGGCACACCTATGCAATATTCATGCCGTCTAATCAGCACCTTGATATGCCACACCGGTGAGGTGGGATCTAGGCAAAGGAGAAGTGCTCACTAACACAGATTTAGACAGATTTGTGAACAATATTTGAGAGTAATGGGTCTTTTGTGTATGAAGAAAATGTTTCAGATCTTTGAGTTCAGCTCATGCAAAATGGGAGCAAAACCAAAAGTGTTGCGTTTATATTTTTGCTCAGTGCATATTTTTTTACATATTGTACATAATATATATATATATATATATACTGTACATATATTAACCAGTTCTTTTTTTTCTATTCCCCTCCCAGAAAGAGTTAATAAAGTTTAATCAGTACATTATGTGTACCCCGAAATGGCACCCTAAAAATGTAGTGGTCTGAGGAGGAAGAGTCCGCAAGGCAGGATTCAAATACAGTACAGCAGACAAGGAGGCTGAAGCATACACAAGCTTTATTAAAGAACAAAATGTAACTGTGGGAAATGGGATTAACAGTATAGTACCACCGCACCAGAGGCACAATGGGCAAATGACAAAAATGGTATAAACAGGTTTACATAAATCGGCAAGAATGGTAATACGTAGGACTTGGCATAAAAACAGAATGCACTAAACAGCAAACACACGGCGTACAAGCTACTCTCCACTAATTTTGTTTTCTATCTACCCCTGCTACCCAGGGTACGCTTCTGCAGCGCACTGACTAAATTCCCCTACACTATGACCTATCACAGATTAGCACCAGTGCCACTCACAGTTCTGCAGATAGCTGTTTTCCTTGGTCTGGTATGTGACAGAAGGTGCAGTCTGGCTCCAGATCCGGTCGCTTGCTTGTCCCAGCGTGGTCTTTCCTTTTCTCTGGTTGGATTGCAGCAGGTGCAGGCATCCACCTAGTTCAGCTCTGACAGGAGGAATCCTTCTTGTCACTGGTCTCTGAATGGCATGATCTCACTCCTTTGGAACACACTTTGCAGTCTCTGGTATTCTGTTCCACAGCTGACAGGAAAAACTCACTTTTATAGTCCCTTTCTGATATATCTCCCAGCAGGCAGACTCTCTCTCTTCAGCAAGACGCGGCACCCCCCAGCTCACCACGGGAGAAAACTTTATTGTCTTACTTCAGCTTGTCCTTTCCCATATTCCCAGATACAGCGGCCTCTTGTGGCTGGAGGAGGACATCACAGCCTGTGTGCAGCATTATCACCAGAAGTGTCAGTGCAATGTAACTTGGTTAATATAAGGCTGACTCTTACATGCCTCTCCACTTAACTCCTTAAGGACACAGCCTTATTTCACCTTAAGGACCAGGCAATTTTTTGCAAATCTGACCAGTGTCACTTTAAGTGGTGAGAACTTTAAAACGCTTTGACTTATCAAGGCCATTCTGAGATTGTTTTTTCTTCACATATTGTACTTCATGACACTGGTAAAATGGAGTAAAAAAATAATCATTTTATTTATAAAAAAAATACCAAATTTGCCCAAAATTTGGAAAAGTTTGCAAATTTCCAAGTTTCAATTTCTCTACTTCTATAATACATAGTAATACCTACAAAAATAGTTATTACTTTACATTCCCCATATGTCTACTTCATGTTAGGATCATTTTGGGAATGACATTTTATTTTTGGGGGACGCTACAAGGCTTAGAAATTTAGAAGTAAATCTTGAAATTTCTCAGAAATGTTCAAAAACCTACTTTTTAAGGACCAGTTCAGGTCTGAAGTCACTTTGTGAGGCTTACATAATAGAAACCACCCAAAAATTACCCCATTCTAGAAACTACACCCCTCAAGTTATTCAAAACTGATTTTACAAACGTTGTTTACCCTTTAGGTGTTCAACAAGAATTAATGGAAAATAGAGATACAATTTCAAAATTTCACTTTTTTGGCAGATTTTCCATTTTAATATTTTTTTTCCAGTTACAAAGCAAGGATTAACAGCCAAACAAAACTCAATGTTTATGGCCCTGATTCTGTAGTTTACAGAAACACCCCATATGTGGTCGTAAACTGCTGTACGGGCACACGGCAGGGCGCAGAAGGAAAGTAATGCCATACGGTTTTTGGAAGGCAGATTTTGCTGGACTGGTTTTTTTGACACCATGTCCCATTTGAAGCCCCCCTGATGCACCCCTAGAGTAGAAACTCCAAAAAAGTGACCCCATATAAGAAACTACACCCCTCAAGGTATTCAAAACAGATTTTACAAACGTCGTTAACCCTTTAGGTGTTACACAAGAATTAATGGAAAATAGAGATACAATTTCAAAATTTAACTTTTTTGGCCGATTTTTCATTTTAATATTTTTTTTACAGTTACAAAGCAAGGGTTAACAGCCAAACAAAACTCAATATTTATGGCCCATTTGAAGCCCCCCTGATGCACCCCTAGAGTAGAAACTCCATGAAAGTGACCCCATCGAAGAAACTACACCCCTCAAGATATTCAAAACGAATTTTACAAACCCTTTAGGTGTTCCAGAATTAATGGAAAATTAATGCACCCCTAGTGTAGAAAGTCCAAAAAAGTGGCCCCATTTTAGAAACTACAGGATAGGGTGGAAGTTTTTTTGGTACTAGTTTATGGTACATATGATTTTTGGTTGCTCTATATTACACTTTTTGTGAGGCAAGGTAACAAGAAATAGCTGTTTTGGCATTGTTTTTTTTGTTTGTTATTTACAACATTCATCTGACAGGTTAGATCATGTGGTATTTTTATAGAGCAGGTTGTCACGGACGCGTTGATACCTAATATGTATAAATGTTTTTTATTTATGTAAGTTTTACGCAAAGATTTCATTTTTGAAACAAAAAAAAATCATGTTTTAGTGTCTCCATAGTCTGAGAGCCATTGTTTTTTCAGTTTTTGGGCGATTATCTTAGGTAGGGTCTCATTTTTTGCGGGATGAGATGACGGTTTGATTGGCACTATTTTGGGGTGCATATGACTTTTTGATTGCTTGCTATTACACTTTTTGTGATGTAAGGTGACAAAAAATTGTTTATTTAGCACAGTTTTTATTTTTTACGGTGTTCATCTTAGGGGTTAGGTCATGTGATATTTTTATAAAGCCGGTCGATACGGACGCGGCGATACCTAATATGTATACTTTTTTTATTTATGTAAGTTTTACACAATAACAGCTTTTTTTTAAAAAAAATGATGTTTTAGTATCTCCATATTCTGAGCCATAGTTTTTTTAGTTTTTGGGGGCGATTGTCTCAGGTAGCGGCTCATTTTTTGCGGGATGAGGTGACGGTTAGATTGGTACTATTTTGGTGGGCGTACGCCTTTTTTATTGCTTGCTGTTGTACTTTTTGTGATGTAAGGTGACAAAAAAATGGTTTATTTAGCACAGTTTTTATTTTTTATTTTTTACGGTGTTCATCTGAGGGGTTAGGTCATGTGATTTGTTTATAGAGCCGGTCGATAAGCACGCGGCGATACCTAATATGTGTATTTTTTCCCCCCCCTATTTTTTACCAATTTTTTTTTACTTTATTTGGGGAAAATGATATTACTTTATTTGTGCATTTTTACTTGAAACTTTTAATTTTTGGGGGGGAAACTTTATTTTTTCAACTTTTTTTTCACTTTATTTTTTGTCCCTCTTTGGGACTTCAACTTTTGGGGTCTGATCCTTTAAAATGCATTCTAATACTTCTGTATTGGAATGCATTGGCTGTATGAGTAATACTGTGTGTATTGCTCATACAGCTTCCGGCCTGTGAGATCCTTCCATGCCATCGGGTCCCCCCTACAGCCGCATGGGGACCAGATGGCACCGCCGCCACCGCAATAGGTAAAAGCCGCAAACCGCAGGTCTGAATTGACCTGCGGTTTGCGGCGATCGCCGACATGGGGGGGTCACAGGACCCCCCCGCGCATTTAGCCGAGGTGCCTGCTCAATAATTTGAGCATGCACCGGCTTCCGATCACCGCCCACCGCACGGCAGTGATCAGAAATACACAGGGCGTACAGGTACACCCTGTGTCCTTAAGTACCAGGACATCAGGGTGTGACTGCTGGTATCCAGGGTAACAGGGGGAGGGGATACCACCTTTAACTCACCCTTGGCCCCTTTACCCAACCTTGACCCATAACAAAAGACACGACAACTGTATCACTTTATTGCTGGATGGTGATCGGCCACAGCTTCTTTATTAAAGCGGCAAACCTTAATAAACCATAATATCGGAACGGTATGCCAAAGGCTGGACTCCCAGCGGGCAAGTTAAACCGTAATCATCCGAGCTGTCTGCCAACCGCTGGACTCCCAGCGGGCAGTTACTCCATCTGCAACCACCATATCTCCGCTGTACTCAAATGCCGCCACGGAGGAGGCCCGTTCTCCCAACGGGGCTCCGACCACCACCCAGCATAACCGAGTCCGTTTTAGCTCACGTACAGGCCAGAAAAGGAATTGTCCAAATTAACACCCAAAAGGAAGACACCATCAGGTCCCATTAAAAACCAAGGCCAATAAGGCCCGTGATGAGAGCATAGTCCAACCACTTTTCAAATCACTAGCCAGACCACACATGGAGTACTGTGTACAGCTCTGGGCTCAGAGGAGGGCAACTAAAGTAATGACTGGAATGGGGCAACTACAGTACCCTGGAAGATTGGCAAAATAAGGTTTATTCACTGTAGAAAAAAGACGACTAAGGCGAGATCTAATAACTGTGTATAAATATATCAGGGGTCAGTACAGAGATCACTCCCCTCATCTATTTATCCCCAGGACTGTGACAAGGGGAACATTCTCTGTGTCTGGAGGTAAGAATGTATTTTCACAACATAGAAGAGGATTAATTACGGTAAGAGCAGTGAGACTATGGGACAATCTGCCTGAGGAGGTGGGTGAGAAAGGGATAATCATATGTCAGGACACATGAGGTCCAGAGCTCTGGAATAGACAAAGGCGCATTACCACAGCGCGGGTCACCAGCATCACCGCGCCTCCGGCGGAACTCTATACCAACCACCTCTGGATGGAGTTATGACCACCAGAATTCCAGGATCCTTGTCCAAAAGACTTCCACCTCTCGAAAAACCAAAGAGCGCCCACCAGCCTCTGTTCCTCTCTCCGCACCGCACAGAAGGTATACGAAAGCCAGCCATCGAACCGCTAAACGCCCCAAATCTGAAAGAAAAAACAATTAGCCCGAGCCACAACACGCAAAAGAGGATCGCACAACTAGACACAGAATAGTTATATTTCATCCAAAAAGTATTTTCTTTTTTGTTATTATTATTATTATATATATATTTTTTTTTTTTTTAAAACCAAGGTAAATTGTCAAACCATAGTGCACTTGGAAAGAGTAAACGGATGGCTCACTGTGAGTGATCACGCTAGGTGCTCTGGACGAAGAGAGCCACCCCTTGCTCTGGAGAAGGTAAGATACATGCATAAAATTAAAAAGCAACTAACAAAACAATATCCTTAATCGATGAATACTCGATTTTCCTGGAGACCTAGATGTTTCTCACAATTAAAGTCCCAGTGTAATAAGCCCATATCATATGCCTATGCAGACTGGCAGAGATAATAAATGCAACCAGATTTATTTTATTTTACCGTACCCGAACAAACCAGTCCGGGTACACACCCCCCGGGCGCCCCGAGCGCCGGCCCAAATCACCCACAAATTGTCAAACCGCCTGGGGAAAACCTAACCTAAAGGGAAAAACAATTGGAGCCCCACCATGCGTGAAGTCATTACAGAATACCAAACGAACCGACCAGCCGGATAGAAACCAGGCGGAGGGGAGGTACACACCCCTTTATATTAACTGGATCGACAGGTATAGACGGACCCCAATCCCGAGTACTATTACCCCATACAAAAATTCTGGAATAACAACCCCCCGCGCAGTGCGGCCTTGAATGAAGAGACAAACACCTTGGAGAAAATATCAATCATTTAGAACAGAAGGCTGAAGGAGACGGGACGTGACTATCCAAACTAAATACTCCCTAACTATACCGGTATCGCCTACCATACAATGAAACGATACATGCAAATAATGCTTGGAGGGTCACCATGCCGACCTGTGAAGTCCTGTCAAGAGGACCAGTCAGTGGGTCTGACCCGCATCACAACATAGATCCGAACGGGGAATGAAAGGCTGCAGTTTTACAGTGTAACTCCATGAATGGTGTTATATCAAGGCTCCCCCTGAGCGATGTCTACGAACGGACCTGGTTATCCGCTACTGGCTTACATCTAGTTATACCTGCGACTACTGATTCCGCCATATCCACTCAACAAGGGGCAGCCCTGCTTCGTACAAACCATGTGGCACCAGTATACTAATACCGCCCTAACGGCAACCAACCCAGCTGGACTAGAAGAAAGTCTCATGAACTGCTAACATCGTGGACATCTCCCCTGGATTCGACCCAACTGGATCCCACCGCACTGTAACTCCTGTAGCACTGGACATGAGGAAAGTGCATCACCACCAAGCTGCCCGCCTGCACAGACATGTTAGAAGCTCAGCCGAAGTGCCCGGTATAAACCATACCAACGGAACCTTGGTCGGTGACCCGTACCGTAGACTGCAGAAAGAGAAAACCGTAATTGCGGCTGTGATGATATGAACTCACAACCATTTACATTAAAGGAAGGTCCATAGCCACGAGCTATAGAGCTGAATGCTAGAGGGATTACTACTTCTGCGTCTCGCCTCCGTATATATGTACTAACCATGTCCTGTATGTCATTGTTGAAAGCCCAAATAAAACGCTTATATATATATATATTTTTTTTTTATTTATTTTTTTTATATACACACGGCCTAGTGCCCGCAGATAGGAGCATAACAGGCAGTACTACTTTTTATTTTATTTTATTTTATTTTTTAAATACTACACTCCATGCTGAAAGGGAAATTGGGAGAACACCCGGCAGGACTGATCTATCCTGAAAAACATCCACAAAAAAAAAAAAAAGGCAGCCAATAAACAAGACACAAGATAGAAGCAAGGCTTCTCATGCAGGAGAATATAAACATACATAATAAATATATACATCGATCAAACCTGTTTAGTTATTTATATATGTATTTATTTTTTTATTTATTTTTTATATACCTTTATCGTAATATGTATATTCCAGATTTTTTTTTTTTTTTTTATCCATAAAATTACATTGTTAAATTATTTATTATTAGTATCATTTCATTCTTTTTAATCACGTTTTATTTTAATTTTTTTTTTTTTTTTATAATACCTCGATATATATATATATACTCAGTTCCATTATTTTTAATTTTTTTTTATTTTTTTATTTTTTTTATAATACCCTTTGTTATTCATTTATATATTTTAATGCCTATAATATATTAATTCGGTTAGTAATTTTTTTTTTTTTTTTTTTTTTTTTTAAAACGTATAGACAGAAAAAACCTCCATATATGCTAATGATATCCCGTTGCTCAGGGCTGCACCTGAGTTGCCCAATTTCCAGGAAAATATGTGCGGGTAACCTACAGGCTCTGTAAATCCACCCTGAAGCCATTAAACGACCATCGAGATTGTTTTTCTTTGTATTTTAAATTTTTTATTTATTAAGGCAGGGACACCGCCTCTACCAGTGATTCTAACTCTGCACAAGAACCATCCTCCCCGCAGTACTCACCAGTCACAGAGAGGGACGGAACCTCCAAAGGAGCGGGTACGGGCTGCAGCGAGCAGGCCGAGCCCTGGAGTGACGGTCAGGCAACAGCCTCGATACGGTGATTGTATAACCAGACTCCTCCGATGCGCCTGACATCCGTCCTAAAGACGATGATAAGCGCCACCTGAGGATCTGGAGCGCCCATTTCTCCCTGAAACCCAGGAACGGCGACAGGACTGGCGCATGTGGAATCCATTACGGCCATGCCTCCAGGCAACCTAAGGGAAGAAAAAACCGCACCTGTGCCTGCGTGAAGGGGAGGAAGGAGGGGGGGGGGTGTCGCCATAATGGCTGCAAATAAGACCCAGAGAGCCTCATTGTACGGAAGGGGCTCTGATCGCAAAGCTGGGACAGTAGGAAGCTATAGGCACAGGTGCACCGAAATCGGACATGGCAAGCACGAGAGGTTAATCTATAATACTGGACAGGAGACTGGGGGAAGCTAAAACAAGCACCACATATGAAAACTCGCCTGCCCAGCGGTGCCCAGTACGGGACCCGGTAAACGCTGCAGGGGAAGGGGGGCGGGGGTTAGGCGAAGCGACCTAGCTTGCGCCATGGGAGCTAAAGGAGGCCGTCCAAAGCAGCAGGGGGGGGGGGTGAGGACCCCATATTGCCCTAGATTACCGGGGAGACCAACAATCCCGCCCGGCTTGCTTAGCCCTAACGCCATGGAACAGAAGCTAGGAAGGGAGGGGGGGGGGGGGCGTTGACACAGCGCAGCACCACAGACATCACAGGATGGGTCGAAAGAAACAGCGCACACACGCGGGAAGCTGGGGGATAATAAAAGTCGGGGGGGGTTAGGAGGAACGGCGAGCAGACCGCCGGACCTTCGCTGAAGCGCTGGAGCTGCATGTATACCGCAGCAGCAGCTGCACAAAGCCCCAGAAGCAGGCACAGGGGAGGAGGATGGCAGGGTAGAGCTCAAGCTGCTCTAACAGAGCACAGCTAACCCTCCCCTCCTCATGTAACTCACCAGGAAGCAGCCAAAGGGCAGAACCACCTGTGGACTCCTGGTGTGGACAGAGCAAAGGGGTATGTACATACCAATCTGCTTCCACTTGCAAGAGGAAGTGACCAGGAGAGAGAGGAGGTATATGTGACCTTCAGGATTTCCTGCACCGCCCTCATCCTGTCTAAGGAGGTTCCCCAGTGATTAACCCTCAATGACCCTAATCTGCAACCTACTTAACCATTACTGAGACGGGGCCAGATTCCTAAATGCCCCTAAGGGGAAAAGGGGGGGGGGAGGACCATCAGTCCCTAAGCACCCTCCCTATACAGTCAGGCGCTTTCCAACCTATACGCCCTGTGTCCTGAAGAGGTTAAAGGTGGCCATCCTCGGACTTGCTATATAGTCCATAGAAAACAAAGTGGTTAGTGGAACATTTGAACAGCAGTACAACATTGTCCACAATATATACAGGCAGACCAAATGAACTGATCAGCAGCGTACCTGTTTAGTGAAACCCCTGCAGTAAGTCTACTGAATCTCTGGAGATCTTGGCTATCTGTTAAGACCAGACTTTCCCCACTGGGAACTGCCAGCCTGAATTCATATACTATAACAGGAGTTTCGGATGTAGCCGAGGGTCCATCTTCACTGGGAGCCGGTGCTGCCTCTGTGACAATAGTTTCATCACCTGCGGCCTGGGAGGCCTCTTTAGTGTTAGGAGTGGTCCAACAGTCTTAACATTTGTTCCCATCGGAGATAACAAGTTCTAAGTATGGGGCAGGAGGAGGAGGTGTCCTCTGAATAGGTGCGGGATCTTCAGACCGGCATGGCCGTAGCATATTCCTATGTAGAGTCCATGATGCAAACTCCTCATATTCAGCCTGCACTTCGTAGACGGGACCATTAGGGTACACTCTCTTGATCACTTTGTATGGCTGTACCTCCCAACGCTCACTCAACTTGCCTCTGGGATGCTTCTCTCGTACCAGTACCCGGTCCCCAGGCTGCAGTGGAACCTCCTGGACTGGAGGACGGTCTATATGAGCTCTTTCCTGTAACCGCTGACCTGCCAACCGGCGAATGGTCTGGAGTCTCTGACAGTGTTCTTTCACCCATGAGGAGGTTGATCGTTCCATTAGATCTTCTGGCTGTTCTAAGTTCAATTCAACGATTTCCCGACCAGCTCTCCCAAACAGCAACATGTACGGGGTGTAACCGGTGGTGGTGTGGACCCAATTATTGTAGGCCTAGACTAATTCCGGCAGCTATTTAGGCCAGTGTGCCCTCTTGTCTTCCTCTAGCGTCCTAAGCATTTAAAGCAGAGTCCGGTTGAAGCGCTCACAGGCCCTATTTCCTTGGGGATGATAGGGGGTTGTCCTGGATTTTTCAATACCATACAGTCGGTGTAGCTCCTCCATCACTTTCCCTTGAAAGCATGCCCCTTGATCTGAGTGGATCCGCTTTGGACACCCGTAGAACTGGATGAAGTCCTGACAGATGGCTGAGTCCGCAGCACACGCTGTCTGGTCCCGAGTTGGAGTGACTACTGCAAACTTGGTCATCAATCATGACCAGGCAGTACTGTGGACTTCTTGATGATTGTCCCACGAGGAGGTAGTCTATCATCAATACTTCCAGTGGTTCTTTGGTCTGTATGGACTTTAGGGGTGCCCTCAGTTCCATGCTTTTAGTGAGTTCACACACTCGACACTGTCGGCAAACTTCCTCAACCGTGGCCTTCAGTCGCGGACAATACACATAACGCTGCAGCCACTGGTAGGTCTTGGCTGGCTCAAAGTGAGCTTCAAATTCATGGGCTTCTTTGGCTATCTCCTATGCCACGCTTCTGGGTATTACCACTTGCCACCTCGCTTCTAGGTCATTGGGCTGTTGCCACTTGCAGTACAGAATAGCTCTGTGCACTTCCAGTCTGTCCCATTGATGTAGAACGGTCTTCATCTTGACATCCAGATCAGTCATTACTTCTCTGTTTGGTTTCCTTCGCTGGGTTACCCAGCTTTTCATCTGCCGCAGTCCAACGTCTTCATCCTGTAATTGGCCCCAGTCCTCATTAGTTCTCCCCAATGCTTTTGGTAACTTACGGGCCTCCCCACTTGTCTGGGCCGCGATTGTGGGAGGAACGAAATTGCGGTAGTCCGGAGTTTCATCATCTTCCTTTTGTTCATTGATATCCCCTACTGGAGTTTCAAAACTAACCCTCGACAGACCATCAGTAGCGGAATGGTAGCAAATTGAGAAGTCATACTTTGCAAGGCGAGCTGCCCAGCGTTGCTCCAGGGCTCCCAACTTGGCAGTATCCAGATGGGCCAGGGGATTGTTATCGGTCCGTACGAAGATCTTAGCCCCTGCCAGATATCCCGCAAATTTCTCCGTCATAGCCCACACCAGGGCAAGGAGTTCCAGCCAGAAGGAACTGTAGTTTTGGGGGTTTTGCTCTGTATCTCGCAAGGATCTACTGGCATAGGCGATCATTCTTTAATGTCCATCTTGTACCTGCGACAGGACTGCCCCAAGTCCGTAGAGGCTGCCATCAGTAGATAAGAGCAGGAAACAGTAAAAACAGATTTTTGGACCGCTTTTTCCGGCGCTTGTCTGGCGGAAATATTCACCAGGATCACTGGTAGGGTGAAGTAGATAGTTTTATTAGCAGGATAGTCACCCTACGAGTGATCCTGGTGAATATTTCCTCCAGACAAGCGCTGGAATAAGCAGTCCAAAAATTTGTTTTTATTGTTTCCTGCAATTTTCCCTGTGCATACCTCATTGTTTGAGGCACCACAGAGTGACCACGGTTGCAGTCTGGAACATGCCGTTGTGCTGGTCGGCCAAGAATCACCAGCAAGGCTTTTAACAGTGGTTGTGAGTGACTCCTCACAACCTGGGACGGTAAGCGTACCCTAACCCATTTTAATTATATTTTATTCACACTGATCCTACACCTGTGGCGCTGCCTCCTGTTCCTTTTATCTTATATATCAGTAGATAAGAGGAATGGTTTATCGAAGTCGGCATAAGCCAAGATGGGCGCCGAAGTCAGGGATTCTTTCAGGGCCTGGAAGGCCTCCTCCTGCTTCTGTCCCCAGGGAATACTTTGGCCCTTGGGCCTCCCAGCCGTTCCTCTCAGCAACTCATTCAGAGGGCCCGCTATCTTTGCGTAGTCTTTGATGAACCGCCCGTAGTACCCGGTCGGTCGAAGGAAGGCCTTCAACTCCTGCAGCGTTCTGGGCACTAGCCATTGTCGTATTGCAGCCACTTTGTCTTGGGACGGCAGCACTCCGTCTTGGTACACTCTATGGCCCAAGTACTCGATCTCCCTCTTGAAGAGATGACACTTCTTTGGCTTTACCTTCAAGCCATAGGATCGCAGTCGCTCGAGTACCTGCCCTAGCCGATCCAGGTGTTCTTGAAAAGTAGCGGAGTATACAATGATATCGTCCAGGTATATCAGGGTGGCTTCAAAATTCAGGTCTCCCAGGCATCTCTCCATCAGCCGCTGGAAGGTCCCCGGGGCATTAGTCAGCCCGAATGGCATCCTGTTAAATTCAAATAGTCCCATGGGGAGTATGAATGCTGTCTTTTCCTTGTCTTGCTCGGCCACTGGTACTTGCCAGTACCTGCTTGCTAGGTCCAGTATGGGGAAGTATTTGGCTCTACCTAAAGCCGTCAGAGACTCCTCGATGCGTGCCAGAGGATATGAGTCTCGCGCGGTGCACGCATTCAACCGCCGGTAATCCACACAAAATCGAATAGTGCCATCCTTCTTCTTGACAAGCACCACTGGGGCTGCCCAAGGGCTCTGGCTACCCCGCACCACTCCGGAATCTATCATCTGTTTCAACAGTGTTTTCACTTCCATGTACAACTTGGGCGGAAACTGACAATATCTTTCCCGAATTGGTGGAGTGTCCCCCGTCGGTATCTCATGTGTGATAGCATCCGTGCAGCCAAAGTCATCGGCGTGACATGCAAATGCAGCCTGATTCTCCCACAGCATGGTATCAACTGCTCGCCGTTGGTCCGAACTGAGAGCCTTCACATCTATTTCCATCTGGTCCAAGATGGTACTCCCATTCCATTCTGGGGTCGGCGCCTCTTCTACGCCAGCAGTAACTGCCAGGGTCCAAACAGCATCACCTACCGGAGCTAGAGTCACTTCTCTCCGACTCAGTACATCTCGCCGATGTAGGTACACATGAGCCAGTTCCACTCCTCGCGTCTAGGAAACTTCTAGATGTCCCATATTCACAGCTCTTATGGGTACTCGTCCATTCTGGACCACTCCCAGTGTCCGGGCCTCCAGGACATCCTGACCCAACTCTCCTAGGGCCGTCAGTTCGATAAACACCTCCATACCTTCAAGATTGCGGAAGGTTCCCACAGGTAATGTCAACAGGGTCTCCCGTCTAGGGTAGAGGGTGATGGTAGCCTTTCCTGGCGCTCGGATCGTTCCCACAGACTGGTGTGCTGGGACACTATTCTGTGTCCCACAGAATTGGATCAGCTGTTAAAACGCTTTCTGAGTAGGTTTGTGCGGAGTGGCTTGCTTCCAATAGCCCGACCCAGTTTGGTGAACATGATCTGATCCAATTCTCGCAGAATATTCATGCCAATTATCACCGGCACATCTTCTTTGAACGTCTCGGGAACCAACAGGATACCTTTCCGTTCCACTTCCTGCCCACATAGACGTACATTCATCCACACGACTCCTGTGACAGGGATCTGTTTTTGATTGGCCGCTGTAACCCGGACCAACGTTTTTTTGCTCTGGCTTGGCCAGCGCTTGGAAGTAACAATAGAAAGGCATAGTCGTCACCTGTGACCCGGTATCCACTAAGCAGTTGACAGGAATACCTTCAAATTCAGCTCGAATGGTGGGACACCCTGCGACCAGGTGTTTGGAGCCATGCTGGGTATCTTGGCTCTCCACCTCCCCCAGTACGCCTTACTACTGAGGGGGCAGGAAGTTTAATGGCGGTTCTGGGTGTCCAGCCGGATCACTCCGACACTCTCTGCCGTAATGTCCGTAATTTCCACACTGCCAACACTGTGCCCCTTAACAGCCTTCTCTTTGTCTGCGTATGGGGGGTGCCCTTTGGACTCGAGTGACTTGCCTCAGTGGAGGATATTGAGGAGCTTGGTGAGAATGTTCTAGTGTAGGAACCCACGGGGTCGTCTAATAGGTTTGTTGTCGGGTCGGATAGGCGGCCTCAGGGGTATAGCATGACTCCATCCGTTTTTCCAGGTGCGTCAACTTTTCGTGCATAGCATTCAGGGAGCTTTGTAAGTCTTGTACCACTCTGACGAGGACCTCTTCATTCTTTGTAACACCGAGGGGTGTGACGGTCTGCGTCCGTATCACTCTAGAAGCATAACTTTCTTCTTTGATTCGTGCCACAGGCTCTGCTAATATTTGTCTAAAGGTTAGGATAGGGTACACCCTGACTCGTTCCTGCAGGGCCTGCTTCAGGGGAGTGCTGTAGAGTCCCAGAATGAATTGTTCCCGCAGTATCCGGTCTACAGTTCCCATGGCGGTTACTCCGTCTGCCTCTTTTTTCTGTACCTCGGCCAATACTTCCTGTAGCGCCATCGCATATTGTGAGACCCCTTTCGTCCTCCCGCTGAATCCAGTAAAATAACTTTGCCCGGAGGTGCCCTGCACTAGCTGTTTCACCGTATATTTCTTCCAGGAATCGCATGATCTCTCCAATGTATTGCGCGTGACTTCCGGTTGTAGTAGAACATTTCTTCGGGCCTCACCCTCTAGAGCGGCCAAAGCAATTTCTACTTGTAGTTCTGGGCTGACATTGTAAATCCTAGCAGCGCTCTGTAACCTTTTAACCCAGTCCGATAGTGACATGTTCTGGCTATCAAATTTGGGTAGCAAGTTAAACAACGTTCAAATAGGGAGGGCCCTTGCAGGGGGTCCACCATTGTTTGAGGTTTTCACATTAACATCATGCACATTGCCTTCAGCAGCCTCCCTCTCTGTGACTGTACCCTGCTCGCAGCGCCACTTGTAGCGGTCTGAGGAGGAAGAGACCACAAGGCAAGATTCAAATACAGTACAGCAGACAAGGAGGCTGAAGCATACACCTGCTTTATTAACCCCTTAAGGACTCAGCCCTATTTCACCTTAAGGACTTTTTTTGCAAATCTGACCAGTGTCACTTTAAGTGCTGATAACTTTAAAACGCTTTGACTTATCCAGGCCATTCTGAGATTGTTTTTTCATCACATATTGTACTTCATGACACTGGTAAAGTGAAGTCAAAAAAATTCATTTTTATTTATAGAAAAATACCAAATTTACCAAAAAAAATTAAAAAATATCAAATTTCCAAGTTTCAATTTCTCTACTTTTATGATACATAGTAATACCTCCAAAAATAGTTATTACTTTACATTCCCCATATGTCTACTTCATGTTTGGATCATTTTGGGAATGATATTACATTTTTTGGGGATGTTACAAGGCTTAGAAGTTTAGAAGCAAATCTTGAAATTTTTCAGAAATTTTCAAAAACCCAATTTTAGGGACCAGTTCAGGTCTGAAGTCACTTTGCGAGACTTACATAATAGAAACAACCCAAAAATGATCCCATTCTAGAAACTACACCCCTCAAGGTATTCAAAACTGATTTTACGAACGTCGTTAACCCTTTAGGTGTTCCACAAGAATTAATGGAAAGTAGAGATACAATTTCAAAATTTCACTTTTTTGACAGATTTTCCATTTTAATAATTTTTTTCCAGTTATAAAGCAAAGGTTAACAGCCAAACCAAACTCAATATTTATGGCCCTGATTCTGTAGTTTGTGGTCGTAAACCGCTGTATGGGCACACGGCAGGGCGCAGAAGGAAAGGAATGCCATACGGTTTTTGGAAGGCAGGTTTTGCTGGACTGTTTTTCTTTACACCATGTCCCATTTAAAGCCCCCCTAATGCACCCCTAGAGTTGAAACTCCATAAAAGTGACCCCATCTAAGAAACTACACCCCTCAAGGTATTCAAAACAGATTTTACAAATGTTGTTAACCCTTTAGGTGTTCCACAAGAGTTATTGGCAAATGGAGATTAAATTTCAGAATTTCAATTTTTGGGCAAATTTTCCATTTTAGTCCATTTTTCCCAGTAACAAATTAAGGGTTAACAGCCAATCAAAACTCAATATTTATGGCCCTGATTCTGTAGTTTACAGAAACACCCCATATGTGGTCATAAACTGCTGTACGGGCACACGGCAGGGCGCAGAAGGAAAGGAATGCCATACGGTTTTTGGAAGGCAGATTTTGCTGGACTGTTTTTTTTGACACCATGTCCCATTTGAAGCCCCCCTGATGCAACCCTAGAGTAGAAACTCCAAAAAAGTGACCCCATTTTAGAAACTACGGGATAGGGTGGCAGTATTGTTGGTACTAGTTTAGGGTACATATGATTTTTGGTTGCTCTATATTACACTTTTTGAAGTAGCTGTTTTGGCACAGTTTTTAATTTTTCGTTATTTACAACATTCATCTGACAGGTTAGATCATGTGATATTTTTATAGTCCAGGTTGTCACAGATGCGGCGATACCTAATATGTATACTTTTTTTATTTATGTAAGTTTTACACAATGATTACTTTTTTGAAACAAAAAAATCATGTTTTAGTGTTTCCATAGTCTGAGAGCCATAATTTTTTCAGTTTTTGGGCGATTACCTTGGGTAGGGTATGATTTTTGCGGGATGAGATGACGGTTTTATTGGCCCTATTTTGGGGTGCGTGTGACTTTTTGATCGCTTGCTATTGCACTTTTTGTGATGTAAGGTGACAAAAAATGGCTTTTTTTACACCGTTTTTATTTTTATTTTTTTACGGCATTCACCTGAAGGTTTAGGTCATGTAATATTTTTATAGAACAAGTTATTACGGACGCTGCAATACCTAATATGTATACTTTTCTTTATTTATGTAACTTTTACACAATGATTTCATTTTTAGTGTTTCCATAGTCTGAGAGCCATAATTTTTTCTGATTTTGGGCGATTACTTTGGATAGTGTATGATTTTTGTATGATTTTGTATGATTTTTGTGGGATGAGATGACGGTTTTATTAGCACTATTTTGGGGTGCATATGACTTTTTGATCGCTTGCTATTACACTTTTTGTGATGTAAGGTGACAAAAAGTGGTTTATTTAGCACAGTTTTTATTTTTTAATTTTTACGGTCATGTGATATTTTTATAGAGCCTGTCTATACGGTCGCGGAGATATCTAATATGTATACTATAAGTTTTACACAATAATATCATTTTTGAAACCAAAAAAATTATGTTTTAGTGTCTCCATATTCTGAGCCATAGTTTTTTTATTTTTTGGGCGATTGTCTCATTTTTTGCAGGATGAGGTGACGGTTAGATTGGTACTATTTTGGTGGGCAAACACCTTTTTGATTGCTTGCTGTTGTACTTTTTGTGATGTAAGGTGACCAAAAAATTGTTTATTTAGCACAGTTTTTATTTTTTATTTTTTACGGTGTTCATCTGAGGGGTTAGGTCATGCAATATGTTTATAGAGCCAGTCGATACGGACGCGGCGATACCTAATATGTATACTTTTTTTTCCCCTATTTTTTACCAATTTTTTTTTTACTTTATTTGGGGGAAATTACGTTTTTGTTTATTTTTACTTGAAACTTTTAATTTTTTGGGGGGGAAACTTTATTTTTTCAACTTTTTTTTACTTTATTTTTTGTCCCACTTTGGGACTTCAACTTTTCGGGGTCTAATCCCTTTTACAATGCATTCCAATACTTCTGTAAATCACGATTTAAAGTTAGGACGTACCGGTACGTCCAGAGTCCTTAAGGACTCGGGAAATAGGGCGTACCGGTATGTCCTAAGTCCTTAAGGGGTTAAAGAACAAAATGTAACTGCCGGAAAATGGGATTAACAATATAGTACCACCACACCAGAGGCACAATGGGCAAATGACAGAAATGGTATAAGCAGGTTTACATAAATCGGCAAGAATGGTAATAGGACTTAAAAAGGCATAAAAACAGAATGCGCTAAACAGCAAACATACGGCGTACAAGCTACTCTCCACTAATAGTTTCCTATCTACCCCTGCTACCCAGGGTACGCTTCTGCAGCGCACTGACTAAATTCCCCTACACTATGACCTATCACAGATTTGTGAAAAGGATTTGGGAAAACTAGAGGAATGGTAAAAAATCTGGCAACTAAAATTGTATGTTGATAAGTGGAAGACAATGCATAAAAACCCAAGACCAGAATATAAAATCAGTGATACAGTCCTAACCTCAGTATGTGAGGAAAGGGATTTAGGAGTAATTATTTCAGAAGACTTAAAGGTAGGCAGACAATGTCAAAGAGCAGCAGGAAATGCTAGCAGAATGTTTGGGTGTATAGGGTGTATAGGGAGAGGCATTACCAGTAGACAGAGGGAGGTGGTCATGCCGCTCTACAGAGCCTCATGTGGAGTATTGTGCTCAGTACTGGAGACCATATCTCAAGAAGGATATTGATACTTTGGAGAGAGTTCAGAGAAGAGAAACTAAACTAGTACATGGATTGCAGGATAAAACTTACCGGGAAGATTAAAGGACCTTAACATGTATAGCTTGGAAGAAAGACGAGACAGAGGGGATATGATAGAAACTGCTAAATACATAAAGGGAATCAACAAGGTAAAAGAGGAGAGAATATTTAAAAGAAGAAAAACTGCTACAAGAGGACATCGTTTTAAATTAGAGGGGAAAAGGTTTAAAAGTAATATCAGGAAGTATTACTTTACTGAGAGAGTAGTGGATGCATGGAATAGCCTTCCTGCAGAAGTGGTAGCTGCAAATACAGTGGAGGAGTTTAAGCATGCATGGGATAGGCATAAGGCCATCCTTCATATAAGATAAAGCCAGGGGCTATCCATAGTATTTAGTATATTGGGCAGACTAGATGGGCCAAATGGTTCTTATCTGCCGACACATTCTAGGTTTCTAGGTTTCTATTAGCACCAGTGCCACTCACAGTTCTGCAGATAGCTGTTTTCCTTGGTCTGGTATGTGACAGAAGGTGCAGTCTGGCTCCAGATCCGGTCGCTTGCTTGTCCCAGCGTGGTCTTTCCTTTTCTCTGGTTGGATTGCAGCAGGTGCAGGCATCCACCTAGTTCAGCTCTGACAGGAGGAATCCGTCTTGTCATTGGTCTCTGAATGGCACGATCTCACTCCTTTGGAACACACTTTGCAGTCTCTGGTATTCTGTTCCACAGCTGACAGAAGGAAATCACTTTTATAGTCTCTTTCTGATATATCTCCCAGCAGGCAGACTCTCTCTCTCTCTCTCCAGCAAGACGCGGCACCCCCCAGTTCAGCCCGGGAGAAAACTTTATTGTCTTACTTAAGCTTGTCCTTTCCCTTATTCCAAGACACAGTGGCCTCTTGTGGCTGGAGGAGGATATCTTAGCCTGTGTGCAGCATTATCACCAGAAATGTCAGTGCTATGTAACTTGGTGAATATAAGGCTGACTCTTAGGCCTCTTTCACACGAGCGTGTCCGGTTAAGGTCCGGATGCGTTTCGGCAAACCCGCGCGAGTAGGTACCCAATTGCAGTCAGTTTTGACTGCGATTGCGTTCCGTTGTTCAGTTTTTTCGCGCGGGTGCAATGCGTTTTGCACGCGCGTGATAAAAAACGGAATGTGGTACCCAGACCCGAACTTCTTCACAGAAGTTCAGGTTTGGGTTCAAGGTTGTGTAGATTGTATTATTTTCCCTTATAACATGGTTATAAGGGAAAATAATAGCATTCTGAATACAGAATGCATAGTACAATTGGGCTGGAGGGGTTAAAAAAATAATAATAATAATTTAACTCACCTTAATCCACTTGTTCGCACAGCCGGCATCTCTTCTGTCTTGTTCTGTGAGGAATAGGACCTTTGATGACGTCACTACGCTCATCACATGGTCCGTCACATGATCCATCACCATGGCCCTAAGTAAGGCCCTAACCAGGCTGGGGTTAAGGAACTAATTGCAAATATCTCTGGGT
This sequence comes from Bufo bufo, assembly GCF_905171765.1. NCBI lineage: Eukaryota > Metazoa > Chordata > Amphibia > Anura > Bufonidae > Bufo > Bufo bufo. The sequence goes on along the minus strand of NC_053396.1, from coordinate 213,222,675 downwards.
ACAGAATGCTATTCCCTTCCTCCCTCTCCTGAATATTCTGTACACTGCAGCTCTGCTTGTTATGTTTGGCTTCTGTATATAAATATGGTTCAGTATGCAGCAATTTCATGTAAAGATTATTTCCATAGTTTCAAGAAGAAAATAGTTCTAATCTACATCTTATAAGATTTTATATTCTAAGTTGCTCATTTTTCTTTTTTGTAGTCTTTTACTTGACCAGGATGAATATATTGTTCTTTATTTTTATCATACTCCTAGCAGAGATGAGCAAACCAAAGCTTTTGCAATTTGCGTGAAAACAGCACCCAGCTCCATTTTACTGTTAATATTGGCTGGGAAAACCATAAGGGAGGAAGAGGATGGAGTATCACATGACACTGGTAAGAAGTGTCTGGTGCATTATATCTGTGTTACTAAGCACATAACATTATAGGAAAAGCATTTTACAGCAATAATGCTATCTTTATACCCATGTTATTGAACACATAGTTCAAAGACATTTCCCCATAAACACTGCACTTACACTGCACTTTTCTCAAAGTGAATTGTCAATACCAGTATGCATTGTGTTTGTGAAGGGGAGGAACATTTAATTGTGCCTCTGTCTGTAAATTACAGAAAACACACTTGCAATTTTGCTACTACCATTTAATAATGAGTATATAAAACCAGTGACTTTTTTATTTATAGGACACCTGTGACTTTTCATTTATAGGCCTCATAATAAATTTTGGGAAAACTGAAGAGTATAAAACGAAAGATCCATAACTCATCCTCCCAGAGTCAGAATGTGGGTAGTAGTAGCAGAAGCAGCATCAGCCATCCAGCCAGTAGTAGTAGTAGGCCACAGTTCTCCCTGGCTTCCAAAAGGTGCAATATTATTATTGAGGACAAAGAAGGTGAGATTGTAAACTGGATGGCTCACATCTCCTCTATGTCACAGCAGGATGATGTGAAGGTCACCTTTGAGCCTGACACCGTGCCTTGGAGCCAGGGGTCACAGTATTCCTCCTGCTCCTTCTCCTTATAACTCTAGAGAAGCCTTTCAGTTGCTCCTAATAAGAGCCAACAAACACCCACCACGTGCTATAGTAGCTACTCAAGATTAGTTGTGTGAGAACAGTTAGTGCTTAGGATTGCAAATGTAGTGTACAGGGACTGTAATGCCCGTCACTACAGAAGGGTCACTTGTGTGCTGTCGTCCCCCTTATTTATGGGGAAGTTGGTATAAGTCATCTTTATAAAATGTAATGTAATGTAATGCTATGTATTTCCCTGTTGCTGTAAAATGTGCATGTACAGGCCTGCTAGGGGTGTCATTCCAGCTCTTAGTCACTAGAGGGAGCTAGGGAGCCCTAGTCTATATAAGGCCCAGTCAGGGAAAGGAAAGGGAGTTGTAGTTGGAGTCTGAAGTCTGTAGTCTAGTCTAACCAGAGATTAGGCTATGTCAGAGTCAAGTCCAGGCCTGAAGCCTGTGGACCAGGAGAGGGTAATGCAGTCCCTGTAACCGGGTTCCAGATCCAAGGAAAAGGTTCCCCTCCTGAATTTATATATGCAGAAGCAGGAACACCACAGCTAATCAGCCTGAGGACACTGAGGGAGTTCAGAAGTTTCTAGAGCCTGAGGAAGCTGAGAGAGAGACAGAGGCAGTCAAGAAAAGCAAGAGGTACTCAAGACAACAGAGGAGGTACTTGATAGAGATAAAACCAAGTATATACGCCAGAGCTAGGGCATTGGACCTTGGAGAAGAGTTTCTATGTTCCAGGATCAGTCAGGAATAGAGTGCAAGCTGCCTGTACTGCAAGTCCTGTGTTTAACACTCTAAAGTCACCTTGCTATATATATATGTATATTGCCTGCATCAACTGTATTGGAAATCAACTGTCTTCAAAGGAACTGCGCTTCCGTCCATGTCCCTAAATGATAACTACTAAAGTTTGAATTCTGTTTTAACATCACGTGGTTCCTCAGTTATTCCTGCTATCAGCGAACGGCGTGCCACCGTTTAATTGGCACTGGCGTCACGAACATTTCTCATCATCACCTGCCCTTGCAGAGAGTCAGCCGTCTCAGGTTAGTGTCTATTGCACTACAACACCCAGGAACATTTCTAAACCTAACTTGAGTACGCTGCACCTCTCTTTTGGCGTCACGAACAGGATACGCACGCTTTCTAGTGCAAGAAGCGTGAACTTTGTGCCTTATACAGTTGCCCTGTGACCAAAGTGACAAATTGCCTGTTTTATTAAAGTGGACTTTGTGGACTGAAAAACATACCCAAAGTGTGCCTAAAACCGCTAAAAAGCGCTGTGCAGTGTTGCGCTATCAAGAGGAAGAAAATCGCCACACCGGAGTGTGGTTTTATGGACTTTTTATCATCCTGCTTGCTGTCAGTGAATAGACAGCGGATTTTGCTAAAGATGGCCGCTTGGCTTGCTGAATTTACTGCTGCGTCATCTTCATCCCGAAAATGCGGGAAAAGTTGGCGCCTTTTTGATGAAAAAGCGGGAAAAGGTTCAAGGTCAGGCGCCACTGCTTATCTGGACATTTGCACAAAGAGCTTAGGATTGCAAAGAGGAAGAGGTTCAGGGGCAGGTGGGGGACCCCATGCTAGTGATGGTTGTAGAAGTAGTGGCACCTGAAGCCATAGTGGTGGTGGTAGGGGCAGTGGTGGTGACAGTGGAACTCAGGGAAAATTCAAAGCAGGGAATTTGGAGGAGGTCCAAGTAGCCCACAATGACATATCATAGTCTGATAAAAGTGGAGTGGAGGGTGAGGATGATGATGATTGTGTGTTGGAAAGGACCTGGGAGCCTGGGATAGGGGTGCTAAGGAGGAGGTGACATCAGAGGAGCAGAGGCAGCTAACTGAACCTCACAAAAACTGCCTGGGCCAGATGTGCTGGAATTGGAACTAGTGATGCCACTGAGGCTGAAAACATGCCAGAGCTAAACCAAGCATTGCTGCTGCTAGCTCTGTGTGAAGTGTGTAAGTTTCTCCCATCTGGCAGCTTTTTCTTCACACTGCTGGAAGACAAAAACATTTCCATTTGCAAAATCATTAGGATTAATATACGCTGTGGGTGTTCAAACACAAATATTAGGACCACAGCTCTATTATAGCACAAGATGCGGCATTACTAGATCCTGTGGTAAAATAGAAGTGGCCTCAAGCTAGCGCAACAAGAGTGTCCTCCTTATCCCAGTCTCCTTTGTGCCAGCTAGGCTACATCCACTTGCAGTACAGAGTCTAAGTCATAGTCATCATCATTTGTGGCTTCTCCTGCTCAGACTACTGCTCCTCCTCCTACTCCACAGAATATGTGACCAGGAAACAACTCTACATGAAGAGCAATCCACTGGTGCTCAAGCCTGACTCCCACCTGGCCAAGTTACTGGCAATGCAGATGCTGCCTTACCACTTTGTGGATTCTGTTGCCTTTAGGGAGCTTATGGTTTGCTTTCAGTCTTTTTGGAAGATATTTTTTTTTTTTTTTTAATTATTATTATTTTGTTCCAAAAGCATCCCCTGCCTTGTACTCTCGCTTAACAGAAAACAAGGGCCGCATCTTGCAATTGTTGCTGTGTGGCAAGGTGCATTCCATGGTGGACACCTGGAGCAGCTGTTATGAGCAGGACAGTACATTACTTTCACAGCCCACTTGGTTAATGTTTTTCACGGTGAGGCAGCACCAAGGCAACAAAGTCAGGTCCTATTGACACCTCCATGTTTGTGTTTGTCTGATTCCCATACAAGGCACATATCCACCTCCTCTATGTCATTCTCCATGGATATCCTCCCAGCCTGCCATTGTAGCACTTAATTCGCGAAATTCCACCTTGATAGAATGTATATGCAGTGTAACGCAGGAAATTATTTCATTATGCCCCAGACCACCTCAGTAGGAAGCATGTGTCATTTTGCAGTTAGACAGTGGCAGCTCATTAGAGTCTCCTGTCGCATACTCAAGCCCTCAACTTTCCGTTCTTTATGTACATTTGAGTGATGCTGAATCTTTGTCCCGAGTGCTGGAAAGCCTAGCTGCACCTCTGTATTAAGATGTCATCAATGAAACGCAAAAAGGCCAAGATTTAATGGGGCATGATAACATGAAGTCACTTTCTAGTTTTGTCCTGAAAAGGTTTGCATACTGAGGTGCCATTGTGCTGCCCATGGCGGTTCCAGTGCATTGTGGATATATCTCTTTGCCAAAAGAGAAATAATTGTGGGTGAGGATGAATTTAGTGAGTTGCAGCACAGACTCTTAGACAATCCCATTAGCCTCTAGGAACTCTTGGCATGCAGTCAATTTGTCATCGTATGGAATATTTTAATACAGGGATACCATCCATGGTAGAAAAGATGGTGCCTTTACGGGGGAGGGGGAACTATGGTTGACAGTTTGTTGAATAAGTCAGTGGTGTCCTGTAAATAGCTTGTTATGTTCCTCACCAATGGTTGGAGGGTGCCCTCTCCACATCCTGATATATTTTTTTCAGTGAGGATTTACATACTTAGAAGCAGTATACTGAGAATCAGTATATAAGTAAGCCCTGTGCAGGGCAGTGGTGTGCAACGAAGCTGTGTGCAGGAAAGCCATGTGCAGGGAAGCCATGTGCAGGGCAGCGGTGTGCAATGAAGCCGTGTACAGGGAAGCTGTGTGCAGAGAAGCTGTGTGCAGGGAAGCCATGTGCAGGGCAGCGGTGTGCAATGAAGCGGTGTACAGGGAAACTGTGTGCAGGGAAGCCATGTGCAGGGCAGCGGTGTGCAATGAAGCAGTGTACAGGGAAACTGTGTGCAGGGAAGCTGTGTGCAGGGAAGCCATGTGCAGGGCAGCGGTGTGCAATGAAGCGGTGTACAGGGAAACTGTGTGCAGGGAAGCCATGTGCAGGGCAGCGGTGTGCAATGAAGCGGTGTACAGGGAAACTGTGTGCAGGGAAGCTGTGCAGGGAAGCCATGTGCAGGGCAGCGGTGTGCAGGGAAGCTGTGTGCAGGGAAGCCATGTGCGGGGCAGCGGTGTGCAATGAAGCGGTGTACAGGGAAACTGTGTGCAGGGAAGCCATGTGCAGGGCAGCGGTGTGCAATGAAGCGGTGTACAGGGAAACTGTGTGCAGAGAAGCTGTGTGCAGGGAAGCCATGTGCAGGGCAGCGGTGTGCAATGAAGCAGTGTACAGGGAAACTGTGTGCAGAGAAGCTGTGTGCAGGGAAGCCATGTGCAGGGCAGCGGTGTGCAATGAAGCGGTGTACAGGGAAACTGTGTGCAGGGAAGCCATGTGCAGGGCAGCGGTGTGCAATGAAGCGGTGTACAGGGAAACTGTGTACAGGGAAGCTGTGTGCAGGGAAGCCATGTGCAGAGATTCTGTGTGCAGAGAATCTGTGTGCAGGGAAACTGTGTGCAGGGAAGCTGTATGCAGGGAAGCCATGTGCAGGGCAGCGGTGTGCAATGAAGTGGTGTACAGGGAAGCTTTGCGCAGAGAAGCAATCAGCCATAAGGGCAAGGGCATCTGTTGTAAAGAGACTGTTTTGTTTCATGAGACAGTAGCTATTAGTTATTATTGTTCTCAATGTATGTATAGAAACTAATTAAAATCTTTTTAGAAACCTGTTACACTGGCATACCTTGTTTTCTCCAGTAAATAAATAGTTCATTGTAATTATTGTTTGTGTCTAATTCTCACAGTCCATCTGCATCTTAGACTTTTAGAAAAAAAAAAAAAAAAAAATCCTCCATGGCTTGATATGAACCTCCATTCTGTAACTTATGTAATGAAAGGAAATACAGTATGTTCTCTTTCGATTAACAAGAGGCTTTGATTAACACACCGGAAAGTTTCTTCACTACAAAGTCATCTGATTCCTTATATGTTGCTGTAAATATTAGTTAGACCAAGTTCATGAGTACAGAATGTATTTCACGCCTGTACTTATAATTATAACTATATTTTTTAAGTTAATACTCATTTTCTTTTCTAAGAGTAGGCGATTCCCCGGTGTGCGCTGTGTTTTTGCCTCTACTTATTCCATAAATGAACACTGCTGAGTGAGCTCCTTGTGTAATTAAACTGTTTCAATAAAATTGAGTAACATGTGCCTGGAGACCACAGACCATTTAAAAGAATTTCTTAATGTTGTCTCCCAGTGTTATTTATACTATTCCCCGGCTCCAAATTATTCTAGGCTTTCATTAAAAAAAATGATTATGTGGAAAATTTTGGAGACTGTTGGGGAGACGTCTTGAGAACTGAGTATGAAACGATGACAGCGCCTTGCGTGAATCATTTGTGTGACATCAATATTAGATGAACTTTCATCTACCTGGGGACAGTATCAATCATAACACCGAAAGCTGCTTGCGTCTCATCATCATTGTAAGATCTCTTCATGCTTTGTTGTTGTGATGAGAGGGCTGATGGACATTTCTGGAATTAAAAAACATGCTGCAAGACTTACTGTATGCTCCTTCACGTGGTTGTTTTAATATGCCCTCCTATAAATAATTTACTCCTTGAGATATCCTCTTCTGTCACGTGTCTAAAGTAGCTCATATCAGCCAAAGCAGAGACACTTATGAGTAGACAGCTCTGTTTGGGGGTTGTTGCCCCTCATCAGAACAGAGCAGGATCCTGGACGATGGGGTGGGGGGTTGGGAGGGGGTTCGGTTCTCATTGAAGAGACACAGTGGTGTATGGAGACTTTATTTATCATTCAGTGCACCATGGGAAAAGTATGCAAACTACCTGGTACCAGCCAAGTCAAACTGGTATCTGAATGGTCTATGCTCAATGTGTAGCCCTCCAGCTGTTGCAAAACTACAACTCCCAGCATGCCCAAACAGCCTACAGCTATCAGCCTACAGCAGGGCATTGTGGGAATTGTAGTTTTACAACAGCTGGAGGGCCGCAGGTTGAGCATGCCTGGTCTATGTTATCTCTACTGATGAGCAGCAAGAACTCTGATACAGTTGTCTTACAGATGGGAGTCTTTGGGTTGACTAATCTGTGCTAGCTTGCATATTTGTTCCCATGGAGAATTCCCCAAAAACTATTGGGGTCATTTATCAAAGTGTTGTAAAGTAAAACTGGCTTAGTTCACCATAGCCACCAATCAGATTCACCTGTTCATTTTCCAAAAGAGCTGTCAAAAATGAAAGGTGCAATCCGATTGGATGCTATGGGTAACTAAGCCAGTTCTACTTTACACCAGTTTGATAAGTGACCCCATATGTCTCTATACACCACTGTGGCTCTTCACAATGGGAATCAGTATCCCCCAAGAGAATTTTAGAAGTTTAGTCTTACACACATGGACAAAATTGTTGGCACGCTTCCGTTAAAGAAAGAAAACCACACAATGGTCGCTTAAATAACTTGAAACTGCTCCAGCTGTCTCAGGCTTGAATAAGTGCCTTCTTCAGACTCCATTTTTCAACTCTTTCCACAGATGTTCAATAGGATTTAGACCAGAGGTCATAGAAGCCACTTCAGAATATTCCAATGCTTTGCTGTGACGAATATTCTAAAAAACAAATATATAGCACTATATCGAATATATTAGTTTTTTAGAATATTCAGCTTTCTTTTTTTTTTCAATCTGTACAGTTGTTCCACTTCGGCATACTCCTCCCCGACAAGCGTCCCCGTCACCATGGGAATGCCTGGGGGTTAGAATATACCATCGGATCTGAGTTTTCACGATCTCACTGAGATTGTGAAAACTCAGATCCGATTGTATATTCTAACCCACAGGCGTTCCCATGGTGACGGGGATGCTTGTCGGGGAGGAGTATACCGAAGTGGAACAACTGTACAGATTGAAAAAAAAATATTTATAGTGCTATACATTAGTTTTTTAGAATATTCGTCATTTTCCCATCTAAAGTCATGATTCCTCCCTGCTTAAGTTACTTGTGGGCCAATGACTCATTGGCCCACAAGCAAGAAGCAGGCAGGAATCATGTTTTCAGATGTAAAAAAACGACGAATATTCTATTGTCCCGAGGGTGTCAAGAGCCACGTCTGACTCTGTTATACCCGGGGTCAGGAAGTCGCAGCGGGTGGCTGCGCGCTCTATGTCTAAAGACAGTACTGTTTCTTAATGGTAGCTTTCTGGGTTTGCCTTGCAATCCTTTTTTGGCTCACTCAGGGATCCGTAGCTCCTTCTCCTCAGCTGTTTCTTGTCCAGCACTCCCAACCTCCTTATATTTCCATCTCTCACTTCTCTGGTTGCCAGATATATAGCTTCCTGCCTGGACTTCTATACTGACCCACTGGAGCTGTGTAGCTGTGTTCCCTGGTTGTTGTTCCAGAACGTTACCCTCCGGATCCCTGTTGGGCTTTTGTTGTCTGCTGTGGTCGCCCCCCTGGGATTATATGTTTTGTCTGTGTTGTCTGTCCTCTCCTTGGTGTTTTCCTTTTAGTGTCAGTGGTGCGGACTAGTGATCCCACCGCCCCGTTCACTACATAGGGCTCATCTTAGGGAAAGCCAGGGTTTAGGCACGTGATCGGCGTATGGGTGAGGAACCCGTCTAGGGACGTCAGGGCAGTCAGGTGCCAGCCTCAAGGTGAGTCAGGGGTCACCACCTTTCCCTCTCCCTTGGACAGGGCCTTCCCATTTCCCTCCCTTTGCGTGACGCCGGTCATTAGATCTATATAGCGAATATTTAGCACTTTTTCCTTGTTTCCTTCAATCCATAAATGATTGTAGATCTCGAACAGTATGACTGAAACAGATGTATCCGTGTTGTTGTGCCTCGTTTCTGGAATGAGTCGCATCTGAATTTTGGTGGCGTTGAGCACCTCAGTAATAAATCTGGTGCATTTTCAGCCTAGCTCCTCTAGCTTTAGGCTAGTTTTATCGAAGCCATGTAATAAATCTGCCACATTGTTTACAGCTGAAACTTTCAAAACAACATGATTTGGCACAAAGAAAAATAAGAACAACGTTAAGATGCCATGCTGAAATTGGGTCATCGCAGACTCGTTATCCTACAGTTATGTAGATTTGTTAAATGGTGACACAGAATCCATCATCCTGCAAGATATTAAAATGCACATTCTGCAATTTAGATTTAATAAAGTTAATTTTCACCACAAGCACCTTCCAGGCTGTCATATCGCTTGAAGTGTTAGTGATGCCTCGGGGTAGAGGCTCAAATGACGAACTTCATCAACTGCATCAGGTTGTCTAATTAAATCATGAATCAATTAATGTTTCAAAATTGTGTGATTGTAATAAACTAAAGAAGGATCTGCTGATTCTTCTCCTGTTTGTCAAGGAGAAAGTGGCAGAAATGAGTTTTCTGAGGAATTAAAGGAGTTTAATGAAATTCAGATAACACCCCCGCTGATCAGCTTGAACCTAGAAAGGACACAATGGTCTCTGCCAACTGGCCATTATATCAAAACCTCAGATAACCCCAGTAAAGTTTTTTGGTTTTTTTGAGAGTGGATTATTCTGATTTCTGTAGGAACTCACAAGTAGTACAATAAGAGCAAAATTTTAGTTCGTGGTTCCTTGGGAAACCTTTTTGTAGAGCTCCTCTGTAGGGACATATATTATGCAACTAATGTTCTCCATACCAATTTGATTATCATCGGTCGTGGCCACCAACTTTGAGAATTGAAAGGTGGAGACTTCTGGAAGTTGAAGTCCTCCATGGGAATTTTTCCTTTTTGCTTTATTTATAATCTGCTTATCTGCATTGTGTTTAATGTTTCCAACATATAGCAACTAGTAAAAGTGAGAACCATGCAGTCCTATCAAATCGTAAAGTCAATAGAAATGACATGAACCTACCAAAGTCATGGAACATTTCCATGGTAAAAACAAGGTAAAATCCCAAATATCACAAGATGCTGTCTAGGTTGACTCGGTTGCACAGCCTCCTTGTCTTTATTCCCTTCTTTCATCTTTATTGTAATGTATTGGACATCAAAATTCCAACAATCAACTAATGGATAGCAAAAGTTCACCATATCTTCTGGCTGGAAGAATTATCCAGATGGTAAACTGGAAGTCAAGCATTGTTTTGCCCTGAGTGGTTGATTGTCCCCTCGGGCACATTTAAGAAACTTCTACATTTGACCTAGTCATGTTCTGTGAGCTACTAAGAACCATTGAGACCCATGTTCTGCCCAATATCCAATGTTGCTAAATACTTCTAAATACTTAGAACATGTTGACTATTATCACTCCTCATCAATAATGAAATACTTGATCCGGGTTGTAAATGACCTACTCTAAAAGGTACAGCCACACAATCAGGTTCCTTGATGCAGTTTTGGAAGCCAAGATCAGGGGTGGAGATCATAAAAGAACAGAAAGTATAAAGAACAGATACAACTTTTGCCCTTTTATTGAATCAGCTCCTGGTTTTGGCTTCCAAAACTGCACCAAGAACCCTGAACGTGTGGCCACACTCTCACTTGGAAAGGTACCCGTCCATTTTTTCTCCCTATAACCATTTATATCCATTTATATACATCTTCGTCCATGGTAATAACCTGTACAAGTTTATGCATTTATCTATACAGGGTGCTGGCCTGCAGGGAAGGTATAGTGGTGGTTTTGGAGAGAATGGAAGTAATGACAGTGGCTATGAGAGTTGTGGTAGTCCTCATGGTGGCTGACTGTGCTCAAACACTCCCCCAAGCCACATGTGCAGTGAGTGAAGGGATGCGACCCTTCTTCCCCTCATGGTACACCCTGGATTTTGGGGCCTTCTGCCTAGTGGTGGCTAGGGTGCACTTGATGGTGAACTGGTAGCAGCGTGCTAGGCAGGAGGGAAGGTACCAGGTAGCTGGATGGTGGAGGCAATGATCAGGCTGGCTTGACTATAGCCAAATACTGTCTCTTTACTTGGAGATGATAGGTGGCATAGTTAAAAAAATAAGTAGTGGGCACAGTTCTCAAGTATATCCCATGGAGACGTTTCCCAAAAGCTGTGGATATGGGGTAAGCAGTATGATGATCTCCTATAAGTCTTTCTCTAGATATTCAATGCATTCTTCCTAACTGACCAAAGTTCTTTCTCAACATATCTGCAGTACCCAACTGCAGAGTGAAGTCCTAGAATGGATGGTCAGTCATGTGGTGGGTGCTGGAAGCCATATAAACCAAACCACATGCAGTAAAGTCCAAAGCCATTAACATGCATTATATTTACTGTCTTAGCCCACACAAATTCCCTTTAAAAGTCCCCTCAACCATCTGCAGAAAATTCTGTGCTGCAGAAGAATTCCTTTTCTCCTGCTTTAGCGTCAGTTTGGCTGGATGACACATCAGCAACTACATGTATGTTTTCTCTCTTGGCCTAATTGCCAACAACTCACTAACCAGGGAAAGTAGGGCCAGCCCGCCACCTGGCAACTTCTACTAAGGACTGCCAGTTAATTATTTCCTATTCTTACTCAGCCTTTTTAGATAATACAAAGTGCGTAATACAACATCACTTGTTTGTACCACTGAAAATGTATAATTAGCAGACATTAACTCTCTTAGCAATGAACCGTACTACATTATAGAACTATTTGATACTTTAGCAGTGAACCACTGGTCACTGCATATGTTCTTTCCAAATCATTGAAGTGTATGCTGTTTTCACGTATAGTACGTCTTATATGTGCATACAGATTTGCATTCAGACTGTTGTAGAAGAGACTCCAGACACTTCTATGCTTGGTGGTATCACTAGTTTAGTCATATACTTCTGGACAAATGTTTGAGGGCATTCAATGCAAAGAAAAGTGTGAACTTTGGGACTACAACCACGTGCAGGCACCTGAAGAGCAACATACCTTATCCTTTGGGTATAGAAAGTATATGATTGCCACTACTGTGGCTTATTGAGATCCATACAATATACTTTAAAGGGGTTTTTTCTTTATGTAATAAAATGTGTTAATTGTATTTGCATTTCATTCTCGGAATCTCTTCTTGCTATCAGTGAATAGGAACATTATATGTGGAAACTGTAGGCTTTGCCTTCTGTGGCAGCATGTCACATGTAAAATGACTGGTGTGACATATGCCAGGAAATTACAAGCGCCTTCACATCATCTGCAATTACTAAAAAACAGTGATAATACACATTCATATCGGGAAATGGACAAAGCAACAAAGAAAGCAAGAGGAAATATTAAATATTCATAATATTCCTTAGCTGGGAATAGCATTATGCTCTATTATCAAGGACAGACACAGTCCCCATCATCACCGATCATGGACCTATGTATGTAGCCAAGGTCAGTAGTTTATTAGCTGCTGCTGAAGGCGAATGCTTGTAGTTAAGCTCATACACCACCGCATTGCCCTTCTTTGTGATTTAGCAAACAATATTCACATTTTATTTGGTTCACTTCTTCCCCATTTTCCTCCTTTCCAACTAGATATATTCCATCTATCTCAAGTACACTTTATAGGCCGCGTGCTTACATTACAATCACAGCCATAGGAGTCATAATGAAAGATCTGTGGGTGGGTAGGACTGTAACAAATGAATGTCAAGTGGCATACAATTCACGGGACGTATCCGGCTGCATACAATAAACACATTACTGTGCAAACACCAAGAATACTATTTTCTATCCGCAGAGGGAAGTTTTAATATGCCTGCATCTGAAACGAGCTAGAACTGATTTTTTTTTTTCACTTCCAGAGAATGAGGTATAGATTGAGCTGGGGGAAAAAAAGAAAAAGATGAAGAATCAAACTTTCTGAGAGGCTGAGGAGAATCATATATCTTCATGACACCTTTACAAAATGTATCCACATTGAAGAGCCACCCAAAAATGACCTCTCTGTACTCTCTACTAGGGATGAGCGAATTTTTCAAAAAGTCTGAATTCCGTTCGGCCCGATATATTTGCGGCGAAACATGTTAAAAAACGGCTATTCCCTGGCTGCAGAGAGCATGTATAGTGGTGTAGAACACTGTGCCTTGCAGTAACATGCACAGGGAGTCTGCTGTGGTAGTGAAATAATACTGTGAGTCGGTATGACATGCATATGACAGGCGTCGCACGTAGAATCACTGCACACTTTACTTATTTGGGCAGTCACGGGGCCAAAACTGACCAAATAACTCAAGTATGATCTTACAGGTCAATGTTAGCGCCAAGAAGAAGCGCACTCCTTTTACACTGTCGTCAGCTGATTCCACATAGATGTCTACAGAACCTGTTCTATTAAACGCTTATACAAGTAGAGCCCCCCGACAGAGTGGAGAGGGTGTCAGCAGTAAGTTTGTGTTGACGTCACTGAATATTTTGTACTTCCTCTGATCCATCAGAACAATAACCCCCAAAAAACGGATCCTGTCTGTGGAGCATCCGCCTTCACTCGGTCAGCATTTGGTCAGTAATCCAGCAGTATTGCTAATGCCAAAAAAGACAGGAGTGAATCCAAAACAGAGATGACACGTGGATGGAATATTTGCATGTCTTCTGTGTACCCACTCCTGCTTTTGGTTACCAAATCATAAGCCAATTCTGATGGGACCATACAGGCCTTACAGCTGCTACACAGACAGGATCTGTTGTGCGTCTCATTTTTCCTTCCTTCTGACAGATCGGAAGAATGGTCAAATAAATGATTGTGTCAGCCAGGCCGAAAGCCAAAATAGTGGCCCAGTCATGAAGTGGGGAGGTTGGGAACAGCATGAGAAGTCCAGAGAGTGGACCTATGACATAGTAGTGAGGTTAAAGAAGCATGTGGAGGCCACAGAGTGGCACAATGACAGAGTCTGGAGGTGGAAGCAGTATGAGGAGGCCACAGAGTGGCCCAATGACAAAGTCTGTAGGTGGCGGCAGCAACAGGAGGCCACAGAGTGGCAAAATGACAGTGTAAAGGTGGCGGCAGAATGAGGAGGCCACAGAGTGGAACAATGACACAGTCTGGAGGTGGCAGCAGCATGAGGAGACGAGAGAGCGGCACAATGACAGAGTCTGGAAGTGGTGGCAGCATCAGGAGGCCGCAGAGCGACACAATGACAGATTATGGAGGTGGCGGCAGCATCAGGAGGCCACAGAGTGGCACAATGACAGACTCTGCAGGTGGCAGCAACATGAGGAGACCACAGAGCGGCACAATGACAGAGTCTGGAGGTGGCAGCAGCATGAGGAGGCCACTGAGTGGCAAGGTAACATAGTGTGGAGGTGGATGGCAATACCAGTACCCTCTGAAGATGGTGGGTGAAAGAAGGAGCACTTGGCATCAGATGTGTGGCATCAGGCGACTGGCAGCATCAGAATAGTAGCAGAGGCAGGTAGCCAGAAGAAACCGGTCTCTTTTGTCAAAGTATTGGTGTGGCACCATGGATGATCTAGTCTGATGCATCAGGAATTGGTGGGTGTAAATCCTGGCTGATCCACGCCTGATTCATCTTGACAAAGGTCAGTCTCTCAAAATTGTGGGTGGACAGGCGAGTTCTCCTTGGGGTAACTATGGCCTCCGCCGCACTAAACACCCGCTCTGATGCCACATTACTGGCTGGGCAGGACAGCTTTTACAGGGCAAACTCAGCCAGTTGTGGGCAAAAATCCAGTTTGGCTGCCCAGTAGTTCAGCGGATCTTCAATGACGGCTGGCAGGGTGCACGACAAATATGCCACCACCAGCTGGTTCAGGTTCTGCTCCAGGTCTAGATGCTGCAGCTGGTGAAGAAAACTGCTCATCAGCGACATTAGACTCAGGCTGCTGCTGATGGAGCTGGTACTGCTCAGGCCACCCCACTTCTCCCCAGCAGCCATGGCTGTATAACGTGAGCACAGAGGGCCCCCCGGTCAGCTCTGCGAGAGGATGGACGATGGCGCAGATAGGCAGCCGCCAACTGAATACATAGGATGTCTCTATAGTAGTTCAGTTTGTCCTCCCTGTCAGCGGGTGTGAAAAAGACCCACATTTTGGACCAGTAGCAAGGGTCCAAAGGTGGAGAGCCAGAAGTCATCCCGCTGCCAAATGGTGACAATTCTGCTTTCACTACCCAAGCAAGTGAGCATGCAGCAAACCATTTGCGCAAGTGACTCGGAGGGACTCCCTGCCTCCATCTCCACTGCACGGTGTGTCTGGGTCCTCAGCCTCATCTTCCTCATCGCCCTGTAGCTCCTCTGGCTGCTCCTGCTCCTCCTCTCCCATTTTGCTACACATTGCTTGTGCTCCAATGTCCTCCTCCTCCTCCAGATAAGCTCACACAGGGCTCATGTGGCCGTGAGATCTAGGCACCACATCTCCAGTCCCCTGTTGTCAGTCTATGTTGGGGAATGCCGCTCTGTCGCTGCAGCTCAAGGAGGGTGTGCTTTGCGGTGTATGACTGGCTGAAGGGCATGCAAAGTTTGTAAAATGTAAAATTGCTGCCAGATCGGGTTCTGTTATAGGATGGGGGTGTGTCCATGTGCTGAAACATCTCAATTGGCTGTCCTGTCCCACCTGATGGATGTGTCATGTTCGCATGTTCGGCGAATCGCAAACGAGCAAAGTTCACCGCAAAACGACCACCGGGCAAACCGCAAGGCCATCTCTACAAGCCATCAGTTTTCTGAAAGGTGCAGAGTCCACCACTTGGAAAGGGAGGGACTGGAGCACATTCAGCTTCTGCGCCGTTGGATGAATGCACACATACTGTTGTCTCTTGGCAATCACTTCACTGATCGATTGCTGACCGAAGGACTGACTAGGAGGAGGAGGCGCAGGAGCATCAGGACCAGTAGATGATGGGAAAGATAGACAGCTCCCTTCGGTTGAGGTGGTGGAGCCTTGACTGCCTGAAATTGGGTATGTGCCACTGGGTGATGCAGTGGTTGCTGCTGCAGGCTGGACCACCACATCGGAGCCACGTTTCTCCCAGGCCACAGTATTGCAATGCTGCATATGTTGATGCAGGGCTGTAGTGCCAACATTGGCACCCCGGCCACGCTTTACCTTCTGCTCACAGATTCTACAAATGGCCATGTTCACCTCCTCGGCAGCATAACAAAAAACTGCCACACCGCCGATTAGGTGATTTTACCCCCAAAAGTAAGCACTGAATGACTGCTACCACCGCTGCCTCCGTGAACCCCTGCACCGCTACTGCCTGGGCAGGTAGGCTCCCGCGAAGCGAGTGGTCTTCCCCGGGCCCGTTTTTCTCCTAACTGCTGCCACCCTGCTGACTCTCGGCCACCCTAGCAACTTGCTGGCTCCGCTGCTGCCTCGCAGGCAAGCTGCCACCCTGTTCTCCTGATAATGATGAAGCCCCTTCATCAGCCGGCTCCCAAAGGCGATTAGCTACATCATCATCATCGAGTACTGTCTGCATGTCACTGATGTCCTCCTCAACCTTCTCTGGGTCAGGAGCCTGACCGTTCGCAACACCTTCTCCCATGCAACTCTCCCCATCACTACTTGCCCGCCTAGTGGAGGAAGTGGCGGATGTCTCCTCCAGATCTTGGCTGGGCAGTAGCTGCTGACTGTCCTCTAGTAGCGCGTTGTCACTGTATAGTGGAGCTGAGCCCATAGCATATTATACTTCTCTGGCTGAGGGAACAGAAAAGGACAGGGACAGGTGAGGGCACAGGGCCATGTCAACTAAGCGTCGTGTCAGAGGAACCCACGACTCTTGGCTGGAAGTGTCTGTTGTCACTTAGATGGAAGTGGATGACCGAGTCAACCGATCAAGAACCGCTGGGTTGCTGGTTAAAACATGACCGCTAGATGACATCGGGAGTTCAGGCCTTACGCTGCGACCCCTGCTGCCACGCCCCCTGCTGTTTTGCAGATCCGCAAATTGCGGATCCGCAAAACATGGACACCGGCAATGGGCGTTCCGCATTTTGCGGACCGCATATGGCTGGCACTCTCATAGAAAATGCCTTTTCTTGTCCGCAATTGCAGACAAGAATAGGACATGTTCTCTTTCTTTGCGGAACGGAAGTGCGGATCGGCAAATTCGGATGTGGACAGCACATTCTGGCCCTATTGAAAATGAATGGGTCTGCACCTGTTCCGTAAAATTGCGGAACGGATGCGGACCCATTTTGTGGACGTGTGAATGGACCCTTACTCTGCTGCGACCTGTGCCTGCGCCAGAAACATTTAGGCCTCTGCCACTCCTCTGTGCAGGGCCTGGCACTTTTCTGTCTGACAAACTGTTAGATCAAATGAATAAATAAAAAGGAAATTAAAACACCCCCAAAAAACTATGTAATTTTCTCACTGCAGCACACAACGCCTAATAAGACCTTTTTTTTTTAACACTACTACACGCCACGTCACAGAAGGCTTTACCACAGATAAGTGGACCACAGAGTGGCAAATATATATTTTATTTTTCCACTAATACATGTCACAAAATGCTTTAAAAGATATACGGTAACTGCACCGCTAAATGGCAAGTATATTTTGGTTTTGCCACTAATACACACCAAAAATGGCTTGAAACCAGATAACACCACCACTGAGCAGAAAATACACTGCTTGTCCAAAAAAAAAGTCGCCGCCAAAAAAAATAAGATTCTCAATGGGGTTAAGGTCTGGACTCTGTGGTGGCCAATCCATGTGTGAAAATGATGTCTCATGCTCCCTGAACCACTCTTTCACAATTTGAGCCCGATGAATCCTGGCATTGTCATCTTGGAATATGCCCGTGCCATCAGAGAAGAATAAATCCATTGATGGAATAACCTGGTCATTCAGTATGTTCAGGTAGTCGCTGACCTCATTCTTGGAGCACATACTGTTGCTGAACCTAGACCTGACCAACTGCAGCAACCCCAGATCATAGCACTGCCCCGACAGGCTTGTACAGTAGGCACTAGGCATGATGGGTGCATCACTTCATCTGCCTCTCTTCTTACCCTGATGCGCCCATCACTCTGGAACAGGGTAAATCTGGACTCATCAGACCACATGACCTTCTTCTATTGCTCCAGAGTCCAATCTTTATGCTCCCTAGCAAATTGAAGCATTTTTTTCTGGTTTGCCTCACTGATTAGTGGATTTCTTACGGCTACACAGCTGTTCAGTCCTAATCCCTTGAGTTCCCTTCGCATTGTGCGTGTGGAAATGCTCTTACTTTCACTATTAAACATAGCCCTGAGTTCTACTGTTGTTTTTCTTCGATTTGATTTCACCAAACGTTTAAGTGATTGCCGATCACGATCATTCAGGATTTTTTCCCACCACATTTCTTTCTCGAATACGATGGGTCCCCACTATCCTTCCAGTTTTTAATAATGCATTGGACAGTTCTTAACCCAATTTTAGCAGTTTCTGCAATCTCCTTAGATGTTTTCTCTGCTTGATGATGCCAATGATTTGACCCTTCTCAAACAGACTAACATCTTTTCAGCAACCACGAGATGTGTCTTAAGAAATGAGAAGCACTCATCGCACCAGTTGGGGTTAAATAACTTATTGCCAGCTGAAAGATAATCGGCCATGCAGTAATTATCCAATAGGAGGCTCATACCTATCTGCTTAGTTAAAGGGATTCTGTCACCAGGTTTCACCCCTGTCAGCTAAACATATGCTGATGTTCAGGGCCTCATCAGGATTCCTAATGTGGGCTTCTAAATGTGATCCGTAGCCTTATTTTGCTAAAAAAACAGGTTTTACTAACCTGTCCCAAGGGGATGTCAAGGGATGCAAGGTGCCGGCCGCACCCACCGCCGTTCGTGCCCAGCGCCGCCTTTCCAGACTTCTGCACCGCCTCCTAATCCTCTGTGCCGCCTCTTGCTCTCCCTCCATCCCCCCTCCTCCCTCCTCCTGCTGTAAGATCTCGCGCGTGCGCACAGGGCTCTGCCTAATGCGCCCGTGCAGACTTCTCGATTTGGCTTCTTAAAGCGAAGTGCGCATGCGCCGGCACTTCGCTTAACCCAGGTATGACCTGCACTCTGGCGCCAGCCTCTCAGAGCCCTGTGCGCACGTGCGAGATCTTACAGCAGGAGGAGGTGGGAGGGAGAGCGAGAGGCGGCACAGAGGATTAGGAGGCGGTGCAGAAGTCTGGAAAGGCGGCGCTGGGAACGAACGGCGGTGGTGTCATCCTCAATAACTTCACACGCTACCGTGAATTTCCAAGTTTAATTCTGTCCGTAAACGTATACCTGTCACCCAGCGCCTAAATAATAGGCCTAAAATTTATATTCAGCTAAATCTGTGGTTATTGCTGTGGCTGGTCAATTCATTTAGTGTCTGCCAAAGCACAGTTTTTGTTCTGGGTTGAAATACAATTCCCAACTTAGCAATTCCCTAAATCAGTGGTTTCTGCTGTATCAGGCCAAGTTTAAATCGATCCATAAAAGGGTATATTAGATTGAAGGTGCGGATAGTGTCATCCTCAATAACTTCACACGCTACCGTGCATTTCCAAGTCTAATTCTGTCCGTAAACGTATACCTGTCATCCAGCGCCTAAATAATAGGCCTAAAATTTATATTCAGCTAAATCTGGGTTTATTGCTGAGGCTGGTCAATTCATTTAGTGTCCGCCAAAGCACAGTTTTTGTTCTGGGTTGAAATACAATTCCCAACTTAGCAATTCACTAAATCAGTGGTTTCTGCTGTATCAGGCCTACTTTAAATCTATCCATAAAAGGGTATATTAGATTGAAGGTGCGGATAGGGTCATTCTCAATAACTTCACACGCTACCGTGCATTTCCAAGTCTAATTCTGTCCGTAAACGTATACCTGTCATCCAGGGCCTAAATACTAGGCCTACAATTTATATTCAGCTAAATCTGTCGTTACTGCTGTGCCTGTATTAGTGTAATACGGTACCTAAATAGATAGCCAGATAGTGTTAGGTGTCTGTAAAAAAAAGGCTTGAATTTGAATTCAATACATTGGGCCAAATAATTTTTTTCTTATTGTGGTGAACAGTAAAAATGAGGAAAACATCTAGTAAGGGACGCGGACGCGGACATGGTCGTGGTGGTGTTAGTGGACCCTCTGGTGCTGGGAGAGGACGTGGCCGTTCTGCCACAGCCACATGTCGTAGTGAACCAACTACCTCAGGTCCCAGTAGCCGCCAGAATTTACAGCGATATTTGGTAGGGCCCAATGCCGTTCTAAGGATGGTAAGGCCTGAGCAGGTACAGGCATTAGTCAATTGGGTGGCCGACAGTGGATCCAGCACGTTCACATTATCTCCCACCCAGTCTTCTGCAGAAAGCGCACAGATGGTGCCGGAAAACCAAGCCCATCAGTCTGTCACATCACCCCCATGCATATCAGGGAAACTGTCTGAGCCTCAAGTTATGCAGCAGTCTCTTATGCTGTTTGAAGACTCTGCTGCCAGGGTTTCCCAAGGGCATCCACCTAGCCCTTCCCCAGCTGTGGAAGACATAGAATGCACTGACGCACAACCACTTATGTTTCCTGATGATGAGGACATGGGAATACCATTTCAACACGTCTCTGATGATGACGAAACACAGGTGCCAACTGCTGCGTCTTTCTGCAGTGTGCAGACTGAACAAGAGGTCAGGGAGGGAGACTGGGTGGAAGACGATGCAGGGGACGATGAGGTCCTAGACCCCACATGGAATAAAGGTCGTGCCACTGACTTTCACAGTTCGGAGGAAGAGGCAGTGGTGAGACCGAGCCAACAGCGTAGCAAAAGAGGGAGCAGTGGGCAAAAGCAGAACTCCCGCCGCCAAGAGACTCTGCCTGCTACTGACCGCCGCCATCTGGGACCGAGCACCCCAAAGGCAGCATCAAGGAGTTCCCTGGCATGGCACTTCTTCAAACAATGTGCTGACGACAAGCCCCGAGTGGTTTGCACGCTGTGCCATTAGAGCCTGAAGCGAGGCATTAACGTTCTGAACCTTAGCACAACCTGCATGACCAGGCACCTGCATGCAAAGCATGAACTGCAGTGGATGAAACACCTTAAAAACAAGGAACTCACTCAGGCTCCCCCTGCTACCTCTTCTGCTGCTGCCGCCTCGGCCTCTTCCTCCGCCTCTGGAGGAACGTTGGCACCTGCCGCCCAGCAAACAGGGGATGTACCACCAATACCACCACCTCCATCACCAAGCATCTCAACCATGTCACACGGCAGCGTTCAGCTCTCCATCTCACAAACATTTGAGAAAAAGCGTAAATTCCCACCTAGCCACCCTCGATCACTGGCCCTGAATGCCAGCATTTCTAAACTACTGGCCTATGAAATGCTGTCGATCAGGCTGGTGGACACAAACAGCTTCAAACAGCTAATTTCGCTTGCTGTCCCACGGTATGTTGTTCCCAGCCGCCACTACTTCTCCAAGAGAGCCGTGCCTTCCCTGCACAACCAAGTATCCGATAAAATCAAGTGCGCACTGCGCAACGCCATCTGTGGCAAGGTCCACCTAACCACAGATACATGGACCAGTAAGCACGGCCAGGGACGCTATATCTCCCTAACTGCACACTGGGTAAATGTAGTGGCGGCTGGGCCCCAGGCGGAGAGCTGTTTGGCACACGTCCTTCCGCCGCCAAGGATCGCAGGGCAACATTCTTTGCCTCCTGTTGCCTCCTCCTCCTACTCAGCTTCCTCCTCCTCTTCTTCCACCTGCTCATCCAGTCAGCCACACACCTTCACCACCAACTTCAGCACAGCCCGGGGTAAACGTCAGCAGGCCATTCTGAAACTCATATGTTTGGGGGACAGGCCCCACACCGCACAGGAGTTGTGCCGGGGTATAGAACAACAGACCGACGAGTGGTTGCTGCCGGTGAGCCTCAAGCCTGGCCTGGTGGTGTGCGATAATGGGCGAAATCTCGTTGCAGCTCTGCGACTAGCCGGTTTGACGCACATCCCTTGCCTGGCGCATGTGCTGAATTTGGTGGTGTAGAAGTTCATTAACAACTACCCCGACATGTCAGAGCTGCTGCATAAAGTGCGGGCCGTCTGTGCGCGCTTCCGGCGTTCTCATCCTGCCGCTGCTCGCCTGTCTGCGCTACAGCGTAACTTCGGCCTTCCCGCTCACCGCCTCATATGCGACGTGCCCACCAGGTGGAACTCCACCTTGCACATGCTGGACAGACTGTGCGAGCAGCAGCAGGCCATAGTGGAGTTTCAGCTGCAGCACGCACGGGTCAGTCGCACTGCAGAACAGCACCACTTCACCACCAATGACTGGGCCTCCATGCGAGACCTGTGTGCCCTGTTGCGCTGTTTCGAGTACTCCACCAACATGGCCAGTGGCGATGACGCCGTTATCAGCGTTACAATACCACTTCTATGTCTCCTTGAGAAAACACTTAGGGCGATGATGGAAGAGGAGGTGGCCCAGGAGGAGGAGGAGGAGGAAGAGGGGTCATTTTTAGCACTTTCAGGCCAGTCTCTTAGGGAGGTTTTTTGCAACAGCAGAGGCCAGGTAAAAATGTGGCCAGCCAGGGCCCACTACTGGAGGACGAGGAGGACGAGGATGAGGAGGAGGTGGAGGAGGATGAGGATGAAGCATGTTCACAGCGGGGTGGTACCCAACGCAGCTCGGGCCCATCACTGGTGCGTGGCTGGGGGGAAACACAGGACGATGACGATGCGCCTCCCACAGAGGACAGCTTGTCCTTACCTCTGGGCAGCCTGGCACACATGAGCGACTACATGCTGCAGTGCCTGCGCAACGACAGCAGAGTTGCCCACATTTTAACGTGTGCGGACTACTGGGTTGCCACCCTGCTGGATCCACGGTACAAAGACAATGTGCCCACCTTACTTCCTGCACTGGAGCGTGATAGGAAGATGCGCGAGTACAAGCGCACGTTGGTAGACGCGCTACTGAGAGCATTCCCAAATGTCACAGGGGAACAAGTGGAAGCCCAAGGCGAAGGCAGAGGAGGAGCAAGAGGTCGCCAATGCAGCTGTGTCCCGGCCAGCTCCTCTGAGGGCAGGGTTAGCATGGCAGAGATGAGGAAAAGTTTTGTCAACACGCCACAGCTAACTGCACCACCACCTGATACGGAACGTGTTAGCAGGAGGCAACATTTCACTAACATGGTGGAACAGTACGTGTGCACACCACTCCACGTACTGACTGATGGTTCGGCCCCATTCAACTTCTGGGTCTCCAAATTGTCCACGTGGCCAGAGCTAGCCTTTTATGCCTTGGAGGTGCTGGCCTGCTTGGCGGCCAGCGTTTTGTCTGAACGTGTATTTAGCACGGCAGGGGGCGTCATTACAGACAAACGCAGCCGCCTGTCTACAGGCATGGATCCCACAGGACCTGTCCATCCCTTGTGCAGATTAGACATTAACTACCTCCCCTTAACCATATATTATTGTACTCCAGGGCACTTCCTCATTCAATCCTATTTTTATTTTCATTTTACCATTATATTGCGGGGCAACCCAAAGTTGAATGAACCTCTCCTCTGTCTGGGTGCCGGGGCCTAAAAATATCTGACAGTGGCCTGTTCCAGTGTTGGGTGACGTGAAGCATGATTCTCTGCTATGACATGAAGCCTGAATCTCTGCTATGGGACCTCTCTCCTCTGTCTGGGTGCCGGGGCCAAAATATGCGACAATGGACTGTTCCAGTTTTGGGTGACGTGAAGCATGATTCTCTGCTATGACATGAAGCCTGAATCTCTGCTATGGGACCTCTCTCCTCTTTCTGGGCGCCTAAATATATGATAATGGACTGTTCCAGTTTTGGGTGACGTGAAGCCTGATTCTCTGCTATGACATGAAGACTGATTCTCTGCTGACATGAAGCCTTAATCTCTGTTATGGGACCTCTCTCCTCTGTCTGGGTGCCGGGGCCTAAATATATGACAATGGACTGTTCCAATTTTGGGTGACGTGAAGCCTGATTCTCTGCTATGACATGAAGACTGATTCTCTGCTGACATGAAGCCTGATTCTCTGCTATGGGACCTCTCTCCAATTTATATTGGTTAATTTTTATTTATTTTATTTTTATTTTTATTAATTTCCCTATCCACATTTGTTTGCAGGGGGTTTAACTACATTTTGCTGCCTTTTGCAGCCCTCTAGCCCTTTCCTGGGCTGTTTTACAGCCTTTTTAGTGTCGAAAAGTTCGGGTCTCCATTGACTTCAATGGGGTTCGGGTTCGGGACGAAGTTCAGGTCGGGTTCGGATTCCGAACCCGAACATTTCCGGGAAGTTCGGCCGAACTTCTCGAACCCGAACATCCAGGTGTTCGCTCAACTCTACATATGATCCCTCCCTGCTTCTAGCTTGTGGACCAATAAGAAGGCTGCAATATACTTGACTTTAGGAGTAGTGTTGTTTGCGAATTTTGCTCTATATTCTTTTTTTTTCGAATATTCGCTATATTGCTATATATTCTTGTTTTAGCAATATAGCGAATATTTAAAAAAAACGAATATAGAGCAATTTAGCTAATATAGTGCTATAATCTTTTTTTTAATATTTGTAATTTTTTTTCCAATCTGAACTTCAGATGAGAAAAAAATTACAACTATTAGACAAAGAAGAATATAGCACTATATTAGCTAAATTGCTCTATATTCGTTTTTTTTTGAATATTCGCTATATTGCTATATATTCTTGTTTTAGAATATTACGAATAAAACGAATATAGAGCAATTTAGCTAATATAGTGCTATAATATTCTCTGTCTAAAAGTTGAAAAATTCGCAATAAAAATGTGAAAATGTGAAAATTCGAATACGAAAATTTGCATATTACACGATCATTACCTTGCCGATTTTTTTGAGTAAAAAAAATCGTAGAATATAACGAATATTAGAATTTGCGAATATTCAATGAATATTCTATGAAATATTCGCGAAATATCGCGAATTCGAATATGACCCCTGCTGCTCATCACTAATAGCTATCACTAAGTCTGGCAGTGGATGCACACTGTGCTGGACAGGTTACTTGTATCCCGTCAGTTCTGTTACAGAATAGTAGGAATAATGAAGGAATAATACAACATAAAGTCAAAAGAATAGATGCTCCAAAATTGTAATTACAAAGGGAAAACAAATGTTATCATTGGCCTAAGAGTTTAAGAAGGAAGTGAGCAGAATTACTGAGCAGAGTCATAATTTACGGGTCAGTGCTCGGCTGTCGGCCAGTGCATTGCAAGTGAATACTTGGGCAACTATGTTCAGTGCAAAAAGCCTTTATATGCTAAGGCACTCCTTTATGAACTGATATAAGCAACTTTTGTGGCGTATATCATTTGCAGATTTTGTCACACACCATTTTGCAGCAAAATCTGCAACTTTTCCCCTTTCACGCCACTATTCTGACAGATCAAGAAAAGGGGGCATGGCGTGAGTGGGAAAGGGGGCGAGCTGGCAGGCCCATCTCATTCATTATTTTATACACCAGTTTTTGGCGTAGCAAATGGTTTAAAGGGGTTGTCCGGGATCAAAATTATATTTTCAAAAATAGTTTACTCACTATTACTAGCCGAGTCAAGGATCCCCCGATATTTTTCAGTATTTTTTACACTGCTGCATGGCTCCTACGGTCCCCCACAGATTGTTGACATTCATGTTTATTTGTGTGATGACTTCCTGCCGCACTGCACTGTGGGTCCCAGCGCAGCGCGGCATCTCCTGGTTTCTACTGTCTTTCAACTCGTCCCTGCACCCGCCCACCTCATAAATATTCATCCTACTGCCGCGCATCGTCCACTCCTCCATCTATCCATCCCTTCATACATATTCATCTTCCTGCCGCGCATCGTCCACTCCTCCATCTATCCACCCCCTTCATACATATTCATCTTCCTGCCACACATCGTCCACTCCTCCATCTATCCGCCCCCTCATAAATATTCATCCTACTGCCGCACATTGTTCACTCCTCTATCTATCCGCCTCCCCCTCATACATAGTCATCCTCCTGCCGCACAACGTCCGCTCATCCATCTATCCGCCCCCTCATAAATATTCATCCTCCTGCCGCACATTGTTCACTCATCCATCTATCCGCCCCCTCATACATAGTCATCCTCCTGCTGCACATCGTCCACTCCTCCATCTTTCCGCCCCCTTGATACATAGTCATCCTCCTGCTGTACATCGTCCACTCCTCCATCTATCCGCCCCCTCATACATAGTCATCCTCCTGCTGCACATCGTCAACTCCTCCATCTATCCGCCCCCCTGATACATAGTCATCCTCCTCCTGCACATCGTCCACTCCTCCATCTATCCGCCCCCTTCATACATATTCATCCTCCTGCCGCACATCGTCCACTCCTCCATCTATCCGCCCCCTTCATACATATTCATCCTCCTGCCGCACATCGTCCACTCCTCCATCTATCCGCCCCCTCATAAATATTCATCTTACTGCCGCACATCGTCCACTCCTCCAACTGTCCACCCCCTTCATACATATTCATCCTCCTGCCGCACATCGTCCACTCCTCCATCTATCCGCCCCCTCATACATATTCATCCTCCTGCCGCACATCATCCACTCCTCCATCTATCCGCCCCCTCATAAATATTCATCCTACTTCCGCCCATTGTCCACTCCTCCAACTGTCCGCCCCTTCATACATATTCATCCTCCTTCCGCACATCGTCCACTCCTCCATCTATCCGCCCCCTTCATACATATTCATCCTCCTGCCGCACATCATCCACTCCTCCATCTATCCGGCCCCTCATACATATTCATCCTCCTGCCGCACATCGTCCACTCCTCCATCTATCCGCCCCCTCATACATATTCATCCTCCTGCCGCACATCATCCACTCCCCCATCTATCCGCCCCCTCATACATATCCCACCTCCAGCCACACATATACCTCCTCCATTAGAAAGATCCATGCCCGGTGATGTCACCGGACCGGAGAGGCATGGTTTAGCGTGATGTCTGCAAGCCTAGTTACCGCCAATCCGTGCGCTCTGCATAATGACTTAGACTGACGGTGACGTCACCAGGGAAGCGGAAGAATAGACTACGCTCGCCTGCAAGTGACATCACTGATTTTACCAAAATTGTCACTTCCGCCCAATAATTTGCAGTATCAAAACGGGGCTTCAGAAATATGTGGCGCAGGTAGGACATGCATGTGTGAAATATGTATGTCACTCTAGTACTATTACAACAATGTCCCCAATCCCGGACAACCCCTTTAAATCTACGCCAGCAAGGTTGCTGGAGTTGATTTAGACCAGTATCACTGCCGGAGGATGCATCTCCACATAGGTTTGATGCTCCCTCCAGCAGCACAGACAGACTTCAGACCGGCATGGAAAATACCAGACATAATAAATGAGCCCCTAAGTGTTTTAATATTCCCATTTGCAATCAGATATATCATTAGAAATGACCGGCGTGACAAAGTGCAGAAAACCAAATCAACAGAATTCTGTGTATATCAAGATCCCAATTTTTTTTTTTTCTTCCAGATCGATATATTTTTCAGCACAGAAATGAAAAATGGGAACGAGATGAATCCAAAATCTATTCCTGACAAAAAAAATCCATGGAGTTTTTTCTTCAGCTAATGAGCACAGTTCTCAGAAAATAATTACAGCTTTCTTTAATGCATAAATGAGGCAAATCGACACAGACAATGGACAAACTGCTCGAAATCAGAATGAGCTCAAATTTAATGGATGCCCAGACTTAATAAATTAACAAATAAGAAGTTTGTCTGGAAATTAATCAAAAGTTTATAAAGATCCATGTTTAATGTCCATCCTAAAAACTTTTAAAATTCTAATACAATTGAAGACTATTAATTATAGATAGATCTAAGCTACAAACAAATCTCTATAACAAAGACTTGTTCTATCTGTAATTGATTATTAAATCATAGGAACACCGCAAACACCACTGATGATCTACACAGGCAAAGTGTAGTGAAAAAATGACAATAACTAATACAATACTGATGCATATAAACAAGAACTTAACTACTATAATACTGTCCCAATTGAAAAGAATATAACTACTATAATACTGCTCCTATGTACAAGAATATAACTACTATAATACTGCTCCTATGTACAAGAATATAACTGCTATAATACTGCTCATATGTGCAAGAATATAACTGCTATAATACTACTCCTATGTACAAGAATATAACTACTATAATACTGCTCCTATGTACAAGAATATAACTACTATAATACTGCTCCTATGTACAAGAATATAACTACTATAATACTGCCTCCTATGTACAGGGATATAACTACTATAATACTGCTTCTATGTACAAGAATATAACTGCTATAATACTGCTCCTATGTACAAGAATATAACTACTATAATACTGTCTCCTATGTACAAGAATATAACTACTATAATACTGCCTCCTATGCACAAGAATATAACTACTATAATACTGCTCCTATGTACAAGAATATAACTACTATAAGACTGCTCCTATGTACAAGAATATAACTACTATAATACTGCCTCCTATGTACAAGAATATAACTACTATAATACTGCCTCCTATATACAAGAATATACCGGTAACTACTATAATACTGCTCCTATGTACAAGAATATAACTACTATAATACTGCTCCTATGTACAAGAATATAACTACTATAATACTTCTCTTATGTACAAGAATATAACTACTATAATACTGCCTCCTATGTACAAGAATATAACTACTATAATATTGCTCTTATGTACAAGAATATAACTACTATAATACTGCCTCCTATGTACAGGAATATAACTACTATAATACTGCTCCTATATACAAGGATATAACTACTATAATACTGCCTCCTATGTACAAGAATATAACTACTATAATACTGCTCTTATGTACAAGAATATAACTACTATAATACTGCTCCTATGTACAAGAATATAACTACTATAATACTGCTCCTATGTACAAGAATATAACTACTATAGGGGGGCGGAGCCGAGCCACGCTGCTGAATGGCCACACGAGCTTGAGCTCCTCCAGCATTCCGGCTCATTTACCCTATAAAAGCTTATAATTTGCCTGATTATGGGGAAACCTGGCAAAGAAAAGAATAGAAGAAGCTCAGAGTCTACCCCACTGCGCTCCAGACAGCCTGAGATGGAGAAGTTCCTCCGAAAAACGCCGAGAGCTACCGCACAGAAAGGCGCCAATATGGCGGCGTCTATAGCACAGGACTCTGACGCAGGAGAACTATCTGATGCGGGCAGCGGCTCTGATGTTTCAGACAGGAGGCCCAGAGATCCGCCTCTATCGGAGCGGACCCTTCGCCGGGTTCTTGAATCGGCCCTTACACCTATTAAACAAGATTTGGCGGACATCAAAGATGATATGAAGCACTTAGGCCAGAGAGTGGTCACGCTGGAGGGCACGCAAGACGCCATCATGACCTATGAAGGTAAAGCGTCAGAAGTACTAGCATCCCATAAGGCGCTACTGAATGAGGCCTTCCTGAAACTGGAGGACCAGGAGAACCGGAGTCGCCGGCGCAATATACGCATACGCGGCCTACCTGAGACGATTGCGGCGGAGGCCTTACCGACTGTGGCGCGTGAGCTGTTCTCCACAATGCTTGGGCCAGACAGAGCGGAGGGGATCGTGGCGGAGCGCATACACAGGGCGCTGCGCCCTAGGCCTAAACCACAAGAGCCACCACGTGACGTAATTTGCGGCCTACTGAGCTATGTAGACACCGCAGCCCTCCTAAAAAGGCAACGAGAGATGGAGGTGCTGGAGTACGAAAATGTGCCGATACAGATGTTCCAGGATCTGGCGCCATCCACCTTGGCCAAGCGGCGCTTATTCAAGCCTCTCCTTGATGTTCTCAGGAAGACGTCAACTCCGTTCCGGTGGCTTTATCCTTTTGGGCTGGCGGTTTCCAGGAATGGTAAACTGCTCACAGTGAGGTCACCAGCAGACCTGGAGTCAGTCTGGAGGTCCCTAGATGTCCCTCCGGTGGAGATCCCCTTGTGGCTACCAGCCGACCAAGATGGCCCCTTACCTACTCCGCCGCGTGTGTCTTCTTGGCAAATGGCATCCGCAAGTAAGCCAGACCGCCTGGGACGCAGCAAGATGGACAGAGCCCTCACTTGAGCCCAAACCAAGGTGACTTTGGTTGTTTTCACCTGCTAGCATGAGCTGCTAATAATATGGCCTAACTTACTTTTCTACACGAGGGATGACTGTCTCTTAGGTTCAGTGTTTATTGTTTGCGTAGAAAGTAATGGCCTTTTTTCTGATCGTCCTGTTGTTGGCATATTTTACATATATGGCCTAGAGTTTTTTGCAAGAAGCCACGCTTTAATCGGGACACTTTTCTGATGTTTTGGAACTCTGCCTCCAAGTAGGCGATTCTTTCTCTCCCCAATTGCAGGGGAATGTCCAGATAGATTCCGGTGCTGGAAGCATTTTATGTTATTGGTCTCCCTTTTGTAGTAGACCAAGGTGCTTTACTTGCCCCCTCGCCAATCCAATCCTGTCTTGGTTGGTGATAAGTAAACACCTACTTTTTTCTAGATGAATATTTCACCTGAGCTGGTTTTTTACCAGCCCAACATGTTGATGGTTATTTTTATTATTTTTCTTAATTTATTTTATGTTATATATTCCCCTTTTCCCTCTTTCCCTCATCCTGCTCATATATGTTATGCTCTCTTAGACATTTTCATGGGTAATATGTGCCATTTCTCCCTAATACATATATTGTCATGTCATCAATTGTAGTCGCCTCTCTGAACGCACACGGGCTGAACGAGCCATGCAAAAGGTCTCAAACCATTTCCCTTCTGCTGAGGGATAAAGTCTCGGTGGTCTTCCTCCAGGAGACGCATTTTAGAACAAATAAAATCCCTAATCTTCCTCCTAATAAGTTTGTCCAGTGGTTTCATAGTACACATGACTCAGCTAGTAGGGGAGTAAGCGTAGCTATACATAAAAACCTTCCCTTCAAGCACTCCGCTATCTTAGCGGATCCTGAGGGCAGGTACATTTTTGTAAAGGGGGTAATTGGTGACTCCCCAGTCACACTTGCTAATTTATATGCACCTAATAGAGGCCAAGTACCATGGCTCGTTCAGACCCTTGTTTTATTAGCATCTTTCTCTGAAGGATTGCTGGTTTTAGGGGGCGACTTCAATGTGGCCCTAGAGCCGGCAGTGGACACCTCAGAAGGTAGACTGTCTGTTTCTTATAGGCTTCTGAAAAGGCTGAAAACCTCCCTGAGGAAATTGAAGGTTCTTGACGTATGGCGTACTTTGAATCCCAATGGCCGAGATTATACATTTTATTCACATGCTAAGATGTCCTTTCACAGGTTAGATTATTTGTTCCTGTCTGACTCGCACATACGTAATGTCTCTGGGGCCCGGATTGGTAGTATCACGCTATCAGACCATGCTCCTGTTATTATAAACTTCTCCCTGTCTGGTCCACAGAAAAAAGAACGTTTATGGTGTCTAAACGACACCTTGATTTTGGATCCCACCCATGTTTGCAAAATCAGGGCCTCGATCTCCGAATTTTTTGAGCTTAATGACACCCCAGAATCCCCGCCCTCTCCCTCCATACTATGGGAATCCCATAAGGTAGTAATAAGGGGGGAACTTATAGCATTAGTGGCACATGTGAAGAAGCAGAGGACGCAGGCCTTAGATGGTTTACTTGCAGAAATTGCTCGCCTTGAATCCTCTCACAAGGAGTCACAGGCCAAGCGCACCCTGACGGAGCTTACTGAAGCTAGAGTACGCTTAAAAAAACCTATTAAATGTAACTTCTGCTAAACTGGTCCTTAGATCACGATTTAAAGCCTATGCACATGGGGATAGAGGAAACAGACTGATGTCGGCGATTGCCAAGAAGCAGTTCTCTGACTCCTCTGTTTCCTCTATTAAGGACCCCAAAGGTGAAGTACACAAAACTACTCCAGACATTGCTAAGGCATTCTGCGCCTTTTATGAAGCTCTATACAACTTACCTCCTCCTGAGGGGGCTACTGCTGGAGATCTTTCAGAGGCCACAGATAAGTTTTTGCGGACTCTAGATCTTCCCTCAGTGTCCCCAGTTAAGACATCTCAGCTGACTAGACCCATAACTGACTCTGAGATTCATAAGGTGCTCATGTCCATCCCCTCAGGCAAAAGCCCGGGACCGGACGGCTTTTCTATTACGTATTACAAGTCCTTTAAGGACGTTTTAATTCCCCGCTTGAGAAATCTGTGCAATTACCTTCTTAATGGAGGCTCCCTGGCTCCACACTCCCTATTGGCGCACATCACGGTCCTACATAAGGAGAATAAAGATCCGACATGCTGCAGTAACTATAGGCCGATCTCTTTGCTTAATAATGATGTGAAGTGGTGGGCGAAGATCTTGGCCACTAGGCTTCAGGATGTTCTACCCGACATTGTGCATGAAGAACAAGTGGGCTTTGTCCACTTTTATGTCGCGGACCCTGTCGAGGTTTGGCCTCCCGGACCAATTCACTACAGCTATTCATACTTTGTATTCGTCCCCCTCTGCCAGGGTCAAAGTCAACGGCACATTGTCACCACCATTTTGCATCACCAATGGGACGAGGCAAGGGTGCCCCCTCTCTCCTGCGCTATTTATTTTAGTAATGGAGACACTCTTATGTAAAATCAGAGCGGACCCGGATATCAAAGGCCTTCAGGTGGGTTCTGGCACACATGTTACTGCAGCATTCGCGGATGATCTTTTAGTCATGACCTCCAACCCCAAAGAGGCTTTGCCCAAGCTTCTGAACATATTTGAAGACTTTGGGTTTATATCTAATTTTAAAATTAACTACGGGAAATCCATGGCACTTAATATTTCCTGCCCACAAGCTGTAATTAATGCTCTTAAGCGTGCAACGCCATTCACATGGGCTTCCAGAGACATTACGTATTTGGGGACTCATATTTCGGCTAATGTTCAAGATTTGGCCTCCCTTAACTATATGCCGCTCCTGAAAACTGTTCGCACTCATCTACAAAACTTGAAACTTCCGTTTGTCTCCTGGGTAGGGAGAAAGAATTACATTAAGACCTTTATTCTTCCCAAATTCCTGTACCTGCTACAATCCCTTCCTATTTGGTTACCAAACTCATACTTTGCTGAAATTCGCAGGATTTTCACACGCTTCCTCTGGAATGGCAAATCACCCCGTATTGCTTACTCTGTTCTCACGAGAGACAGGAAGTTCGGAGGATTTGGGATGCCAGATGTGAAACTTTACTACACGGCGGTACAACTTTGTAGATGTGTTGCTACTATGTCTCGTCAATATGACTCCCTTTGTGCCTGTCTTGAAAATACACTTCTCACGAACCAGGAACTACTTACCTTGTGGGGCATTAGGCCTATTTCGGCCAATCACTACTACTCATCCCCGGTTTGGAAAGGTATGCTGGTGGAGTGGTCCAAAATGGTCCAATCCCAAATTTTTTATTTCCCCAATCCAGGTATGCCACTTAAACTACTACAAAGCCACATTCATCCTTCCATATTAAACCCCTCCGGGATTTGGTCTAAGCTCGCTGACATTCCTTTGCGAGATGTCCTCCTCCCGGATGGTAGTTTGAACTGGGATCAAGTATTAGGTCTCCCTGAAGTTAAAGCTGCACCTTTTTTCCATCTAGCAAATTTCCAAAGGTATACCAGAAAGTGTACTGGACCCTTCACAGGCAATGGCTCCCCCTCTTGGCTGGAAAGGAAGGTGTCAGCTATAAGACCCCCCCTTAGACCATTATCTCAGATGTATAAAGAAATACTTTCCTCCTTACCCCCGGAGTTACATTATGTGTTCTCCTGGGAACGGGAGTTATCCCTGTCCCTTACGGAACCGGAGAAGGCGTTTATTCTGGCTCATTCACACGGCTTTACTCGTTGTGTGAGGATTCAGGAGAACTCCTTTAAGCTTCTCAGTAGGTGGTACAAGACACCTGAGTTCTTGCATAAATTAAACCCAGAAGTCCCAGAAGCGTGCTGGAGATGCGGTAAGGACACTGGCTCTTTGTCACATATTTGGTGGATCTGCCAGAAGATCCAACCATTTTGGAAATCAATTGAGGAATTAGTGAATCAGATATGCAATACTAAGATATCCTTAGATGCTAAATTAGTCCTACTGTGGTGCCCTAACAGTTCTTTCACCCCCACCAAACATGACCTCCCAACGATGCTTTTTACAGCGGCTAAACTACTTATCCCCTTTTTGTGGAAGAATGACTCCCCACCGACTATTCTAATGTGGACTGACAAGGTAGATCAAATCTATCGTTTTGAGGAGTTGCGCACTGGGAAAGCTCTCGCTTCTTAAAACTGTGGTCCCCATGGAAGTCTTATAGGAATTTCGCATAAAAGAGCAGATGTTACCTAATTCCCTCACCTCCCCTCCCCCCCCCTATACCCCCTTATTGTACCTTTCAATCCTTTCCTTTTCCTTTTTTCGTTTTCTTAAATATCAGTCTCTGTTTAGCGAGAATTATAACTTGTATCGCTCACATGTGATATGTAACCTGACATTATTTTGTATTTCAATGCCGTCCTTGAATTGTCATATGTGGGCGCTGGCCTTGAATTTTCTTTCAATAAAAAGAAATATGGTTAAGAATATAACTACTATAATACTGCTCCTATGTACAAGAATATAACTACTATAATACTGCTCTTATGTACAAGAATATAACTACTATAATACTGCTCTTATGTACAAGTATATAACTACTATAATATTGCTCCTATGTACAAGAATATAACTACTATAATACTGCCTCCTATGTACAAGAATATAACTACTATAATACTGCTCCTATGTACAAGAATATAACTACTATAATACTACTCCTATTTACAAGAATATAACTACTATAATACTGCTCCTATGTACAAGAATATAACTACTATAATACTGCTCCTATGTACAAGAATATAACTACTATAATACTGCTCCTATGTACAAGAATATAACTACTATAATACTGCCTACTATGTACAAGAATATAACTACTATAATACTGCTTCTATGTACAAGAATATAACTACTATAATACTGCTCCTATGTACAAGAATATAACTACTATAATACTGCTCCCTATGTACAAGAATATAACTACTATAATACTGCTCCTATGTACAAGAATATAACTACTATAATACTGCTCCTATGTACAAGAATATAACTACTATAATACTGCCTCCTATGTATAGGAATATAACTGCTATAATACTGCCTCCTATGTACAAGAATATAACTACTATAATACTGCTCCTATGTACAAGAATATAACTACTATAATACTGCCTCCTATGTACAAGAATATACCTACTATAATACTGCTCCTATGTACAAGAATATAACTACTATAATACTGCTTCCTATGTACAAGAATATAACTACTATAATACTGCTGCCATGTACAAGAATATAACTACTACAATACTGCTCCTATGTACAAGAATATAACTACTATAATACTGCTCCTATGTACAAGAATATAATTACTATAATACTGTCTCCTATGTACAAGAATATAACTACTATAATACTGCTCCTATGTACAAGAATATAACTACTATAATACTGCTCCTATGTACAAGAATATAACTACTATAATACTGCCTCCTATGTACAAGAATATAACTGGTAAAATATTTTACAAGAACTGCTACAATACTGCCTTGAATATACAAGAACATAACTACTATCATACTGCATACAGATGTCCTATGTTTGAAGGTTCTCCCCTTATTCTTGTATTTCAGACAACCTTAGACTTCCAGTATACTGTACAATGCAGCTAACTGAAGTCACTTAAAAAGAAGCCAACAGTGAAGTAGTATATACATATTGCCCAGAGGTTGTGACTTCTGTATGGGTACTGAGTTTGATGCTCTGTTGCTTTAAACACATAGATTCCCCTTTTAACTCAGGGTTTGTTCTTTTACACAATACTCTCTCTCTCTCTCTCTCTCTCTCTCTCTCTCTCTCTCTTTTGCGCCAGGATTGTGCACGGATTGCCTAAAGCAGTTAAATGAAATGATGGAGAGCTGAATGAGTTTAACATATTACCCACTTTATGAGCAGGATATTGGGGCCAGTGATAGTGTTGTGATAGAAATTGTTACTGTGTTACCAAGGCAACTATCATATTCATAAATCTTTATGTATCTACATTAACAATAAGCCCTTTGTGCCAGATTGAAACATTGTACAGAGGCGTTCGACATACAATTAATGTTGTAGTTAAAGTAATGAATCTAAAGATACAGCTGTTCAACGGCTGCACATGAAATATTCAATTTAGTCAACAATAAATATTCAGCTCCGGTAACAATGTTACCGCACATTGTGTCCACTTTCCGCAATACACAGTGGGGTTCTGAAAGGTTTATTTCTTCTTGATACAACGTTTATTAGTATCCATTGCATTATTCTCGCTGGATCCCTGAGATTAGGTAATTGTTCTCACTTAGCAGCTGAACACAACTGGAGGGAACTGTAAGGATTAGGTCTAGGTCCCTAAATCCCACACCATAATGTGCTTAGGTTGCAGGGTGTAGGCAGCTTTCTGAGTGACCTGGCAGCCGAATGTTGGGTTCCTTACTGTCTAAGACTGAATGGGACCTTGGTGAGAAGACAGAGGTGCCTGTTGGTCCTAGTGGTCCTATAACCGGTCACATGATCAACTGGATGCTGACAGTAGGAAGATGTCACTGGGTCTATCTTGAAGCAACCCAATTAGAACCAAAAAAAATATTCCTGTTGGTTGTCGTACTGCTACCCAAGACCCAATAAATTGAAATCAAAATTTATGGTAGAAAATGACAAAGACAAAAAATTCTTAGCATACTCCTA
This sequence comes from Bufo bufo, assembly GCF_905171765.1. Classification (NCBI taxonomy): domain Eukaryota; kingdom Metazoa; phylum Chordata; class Amphibia; order Anura; family Bufonidae; genus Bufo; species Bufo bufo. The sequence goes on along the minus strand of NC_053396.1, from coordinate 213,185,938 downwards.
TATTATTACTAGACATACAGGCGAAACTCAAAAAATTTGAATATCGTGCAAAGTTCATTTATTTCAGTAATGCAACTTAAAATGTGAAACTAACATATGAGATAGACTTATTACAGGCAAAGCGAGATATTTCAAGCCTTTATTTGCTATAATTTAGATGATTATGGCTCACAGCTTATGAAACCCCAAAGTCACAATTTTGAGATACCCTTTGCTCAGGGGGTATGGATTAATTAGCTGACTAGAGTGCGACACTTTGAGCCTAGAATATTGAACCTTTTCACAAAATTCACATTTTAAGCTGCATTAATGCAATTCCTTTTAATTTCCATTACTGAAATAAATGAACGTTTGCACGATATCCTAATTTTTCGAGTTTCACCTGTATTTAGATAAAATTCAAGTAAGCAAATGTTTTATGATTTTTTTTAAACTGTAAGACAAAAAATTATTTAAAAACATAAATTGTGAATAAAATTACATTGAAAGAAACCTGAATTATTTGCAAAAAAAAAAAACCTGAAAAATCAAGTAAAGAGTCCAAAAAGTTTAAAAGTTATAGCCATTAAAGTATCTGGACATTACTGTCCCACACAAGGTCAAATTCTTAGCCCAACCATCAAATAGACATTGCACAATTCTACAGTGCCAACCTCCAGTCCACCATGATCTATGGCGCCACAGGCAGGTAACAGTCCACCCAGTGAGTACTTGCTTGACACCTTCTTCACCAGTCATTTCCTTGCAAAGGAGTAAATATAAGATGAAAGACTACGAGTTTGCTATAACTGTATCCAATCTAGGCAAATCTATCTGGACTCCAGACTGATCATTTTTCCCTGATACATGTTGATACATTGTAGCAATCAAGCAGGGCAAGAGTTAAGATGTCTTCTGTCTTATTTACGTTACAGTGGCTACCTAGACTGGATATATATGTAGCAATCTACAGGGTGGGCCATTTATATGGATACACCTTAATAAAATGGGAATGGTTGGTGATATTAACTTCCTGTTTGTGGCACATTAGTATATGTGAGGGGGGAAACTTTTCAAGATGGGTGGTGACCATGGCGGCCATTTTGAAGTCGGCCATTTTGAATCCAACTTTTGTTTTTTCAATAGGAAGAGGGTCATGTGACACATCAAACTTATTGGGAATTTCACAAGAAAAACAATGGTGCAAAACTATTAACATGAAGCCAGAATTGCTATCACCAGACATAATTCTTAGCCAAAAAAGGAAGTTGGGGATAGACAGAAAGTTCTCGGAGGAGGGGTTGGGGGGTTGGTCCTAACAAAGTCATAGCTTGAAGTTCTCAAATCCTGAAACCGTAATCTTTACCAGGTCCTGTTAGCCATCTACACTACTGCCATCCTGTGCACTCCCTATACTACTGCATAGCAGCACCAGGAAAGGCCCCATCTGCAGAGTTGTGGATTTACTGAAGAATTTAAAATTGGACCCTTGGTTCCCATAAATAGCATCACTTTCGTCTGTAGAATAGTGTTTGTTAATATCTCAAATTAAAAATACAACTACATCATTTTTATTCTGAATTACTACATTTTTGTCGGATAGTTTAGGCCATCTCATACAATCTCCGATCCCCTGCACGGACATAGCTTTACAAGATGACATTCTAGCTGCCTCCACTAGAGGGAGCTTCCTGCTTAAATGTATAAACAGTACACAGTAAGCTCATAAGCTCCCTCCTAGAGATGAGCGAATTTCCCAAAAGTTCGATTCGGCTGATTCGCCGAATTTCACCCAAAAATTTGCCTTGTGACAAATTACTTCGTCACGAAGCGCATTTTTTTGTAAGTAGCGGGTGCAGTGAGAGGGAGCTGCGATAGTGCCGCCCCCCGTCATTGTACCCCTCAGATGCTGCGTTCATACATGATCGCGACATCTGAGTGTAAAATTAACAATTAAAAAAAAAAAATAATCAAACCTACCACCTCCATTTGCTCACGACAGGCCGGCCGCCGCCATCTTGCTTGAAGATCTCGGCGGAAATCCTGTGCGCCGCAAGATTACGTCATCACGCCGGTCAGCGTGAAGATGTAATCTCGCTCCACACGGGATTTCGGCCGAGATCTTCAAGGAACATGGAGGCTGGCGGCCCGTCGCGAGCAAATGGAGGAGGTACAGTAAGTTAGAATTTTTTTTTGTTTTTTATACTATTTCAGGCTAAATCGATTCGCTGACACGAAGTACGAGGAAATTCGGCTTCTAGGCGAATCGAATTTATCCTGAAATTCGGATTGAATTCCACTTCGTGGGATTCGATTCGCTCATCTCTACTTCCTCTACTGGTGGCTGCAGAAAGACAGAGGGGGTCATTTATCAAACTGGTGTAAAGTGGAACTGGTTTAGTTGGCCATAGAATGAAAGGTGGAACCTGATTGGTTACTATGGGCAACTAAACCAGTTCTACTTTACGCCAGTTTGATAAATTACCCCCAGAATGTTTACATTTACACCTGTCTATGCAGTGGATTTGGAGCTCTGTGTCAGAAAAACTGAGTCTTATTAAAATAGAAAACAGCATGTGATAAGAGGTGGGCTTTCACCGTACATTACCTCTAAGTGTATAGACTGTTGAGAAATGTGCTTCTTGCATCTTGATAATTTACTTTGCTTTCCTTGAGGCTGACAGCGCTGCATCCTAGCGAGCGGATTCATTGATGTGCATGAACTGTGTGGCCTTTTGTGCGGTTGTCACACACATATATATAGTTTTTCATTCCGTATTCAGCGCTGTGCATTGTGGGAGCAGATGATGCAATTTACATGGAAGTTTCATCTTCAATCTCAGGAACTCATTTCTTCTTGGATGCTGATTGTGCTCTGATGCTAAATTGTGCTGCTGTCCCCTGTTGATTTTGAAAATATACGAACGACAGGATGTAAAGTACAATCGTCTGTTCTGTTTATTACAGATGCTCAAAATGTGTTTCCTATGAAGAGAATACAACCTGTAATGGATCACGCCCTGCAGCAGATCTGCCGCAGCCCGATTGTTACCTCTTATACACCGCCGAGTAGTATACAGGAAATAATGAACTAAAATGTAACAACTTGTGTCTTCTCCGACTGCTACTGTTATTTACCACCATCTGCCCCTCCTACATTTCTCAAGGTATTTAGTCAGATGATAGATAGACAGATAGATAGATATGAGATAGATAGATATGAGATAGATAGATAGATAGATAGATAGATAGATAGATAGATAGATATGTAACATCCCAGAGTATGTCACTAAAACTCTTTCACCCTGCTATATCATGTTAAAGTGTCAATGTGTTAACATCCTGTGTAATATGACATTGCATTTGTATTGTATGTATTTCTATGCCTGTTTGATATATATTTGCTGTAATTCTTGATGTACACCAGCAGGTGGCAGCAATATGTAGGCAGACCATAGCTAGTTAACAGACCTAGACTGAAATATACCATTCCAGGCAGCTCCCCCCTATCTGAGGAGGAGTGGAATGTTCCCACATCCTACTTCAGAGGGAGGAAAGAAAGTTCTAGGCAGTGTACCAGCCACCCCATGTTGGGGTAGGCTGTGTCAATAGGAGCTCTCAGAAACAGGGACCCCAACCAAGGATCAAAGCCTCGGCTGAGGCCCCAGATCAACCTTCCCAGCCTGAGTCCCTTACCTCAGCTGGATGACAAGAAAGCAACCATCTTCAGAACTATCAGATCTCCAGGAAGAAACCACCATACCCTGCGAGCAGTCCTGTAAGTAAAGATCCCAATACAAGGAGAAGATAAGTACCTCCATAGCTAGTCAGGCCCAAACCAAGCAGACCAAGGACAGAGCAGAAGACAGATACCTGCCAGATCTAATAGGCGTATGTACCAGATGCAGAATAGATATAAATTCCTGCCACATATTGCCAAAATCTGCTGGGATCCTAGACTAAAGCTGTATACATTGTATGGATCAAAAGCTGCATTTTATACCATCAAGTAAAGACAAGTTGGACTCATTATCTGTGTGGAATCCCATCATTCCTCAATTACTCCTATTAACAGCACTCATTTTGTTGCATGTGAGCCAGGATACAGGAGTCCAGCCGTACTACAGGTAGAAGACACCGTTGACACTATACAGAGGCAATATCCCCCTCTGGCATTCCTAACCTAGTACATGAGCTATATCATCTTAAAGGGCCCTTCTATAGTACCTGCGCAAGCTGAAACTGGCATCACGAACTTATACACACCTAAATCTGACCCACTGCATAGCAGCCCCAATGACCCAGTGTCCTGCTCATTGCAGATATGAGATAGATAGATAGATAGATAGATAGATAGATAGATAGATAGATAGATAGATAGATAGATAGATAGATAGATAGATAGATAGATAGATAGATAGATAGATAGATAGATAGATAGATAGATAGATAGATGATAGATAGATAGATAGATAGATATGGGATAGGTAGATATATGATAGATAGATAAATATTAGCGCATATTATTGATCAAAAATATGTCAGGCCCATCTACCAGACGTCAAGGTAGCTTCTTATCAGATGGGACCTACTCTAACACGGAGTGTCCAGCTCCATTGTTACTCTGATTAAAAGCACCAGGGAATATGATGTCTGGTAGATTGATCAATAATATGCACTAAGAGCTTCTTCACTGCTTATTAGTAAGTATTGGCGTCATGTATTTGACCCTGTTCACACATTCACCTGTTCACCCAGTCTTAGTGCATTTAGTAGTGTGCTGCTACTTTATTTGGTTTGCTAGATAGATAAATATGAGATAGATAGATATCAGATAGATATATGATAGATACTGCGACCAGGAGGCCGTGGAGGATGAGGCTCATTTCCTGCTGCGGTGCCCCAAATACTCAGCAGTGAGGGATTCTCACTTCAGGAGACTGTCCGATCTCTGCCCAGACTTCACCTCCATGGAGGAGGAAGAGAGACTCTCCATACTGCTGGGGGAAGAGGAGAACACAGCGGCCACAGCAGCACAATATATTACTGCCTGCCATAGACTGAGAGGAGCCTGATATACCATGGACTCCTATATCCCCACCCTGGACGTGTCCCCATCCCCCAACCCTACCCAATTATTTCCCACTTGCTTTGGCAATAAAGCTTATTTGATTTGATTTGATTTGATTTGTATAGATAGATATGAGATAGATAGATAGATAGATAGATATTACAGAGAGATAGATAATAGATAGATAGATAGATAGATAGATAGATAGATAGATAGATAGATAGATAATAGATAGATAGATAGATAGATAGATAGATAGATAATAGATAGATAGATAGATAGATAGATAGATAGATATACTGTATATATGCATTGGAATGGGGAGATCTATTATCTATCTATCTCATATCTATCAATCAATCTGTCTATCTATTATCTATCTTTACAATTGATATTTTATCTATCTCATATCTATCTGTCTATCTATCTATTATCGATCAGTTGATCTATTATCTATCTATTTAATGTTTATCTATCTCATATCTATCTGTCTATCTATCTATTATCGATCAGTTGATCTATTATCTATCTATTTAATGTTTATCTATCTCATATCTATCTATGTGATATTTATCTATCTATGTATCTATCTCATATCTATCTATTATCTATCTATCTATCTATCTATCTATCTATCTATTATCTCCTATCTATCTATCTATCTATCTATCTATCTATCTATCTATCTATCTATCTATCTATCTATTTATCTATCTATCTATTATCTATCTATCTATCTATCTATCTATCTATTATCTATCTATCTCCTATCTATCATCTATCTATTATCTATCTATCTCATATCTATCTATCATCTATCTATCTATTTATCTCTCATCTGTCTCATATCCGTCTGTCTATCTGTATTCATTCCTCCGCTACATGATGCGGAATGCTCCGTACACCCCTCTCTGTTCCCAGGGCATGTTTTTCAATCAGTGTAAGGTAGCATTGGTAATTATTCTGTTGCTTTTTACCTCCTATGGGCAGCAGCAACCACATTAATCTTGCTGACAATGGTTTGCCAGGAGGCAGCTTTTTAAGCAAAGGAGGTTCTTGCAGAAATTGCTTCCAAAGTGCCATCAGCGTTTCCTTCAGTCTCCTCCACAAACACTGCTACAAAGAGGAAGAAGAGGAAGAATCAGATGTAGGAGTCAATCTCAGGATCCTAATAACATCCTTCTGTCTGTGTCACAAAGACGGGAGAAAAAAAGATCCCAAAGAATGGAGCGCCTTAAATGAAACGTCACTTACTCTATAAGGGATTCAATTATTGTCCGGTCTCCTCTCCCAGGCATTATCTGCCTGTACCGGAGCAATGTATGAGGGACATTAGAGAACAGGCTGCATTATCTAAACATGGCGACGACACGGCAAAAAGTTTTCATGGAAGAATATTCTTAGTAAAAAGGGTCCCTGCCAACAGTCCTCATCTATTCTCCAGAGCAGAGAAGGTGAATCTCTTCCTATAGATTACATAGACAGCCCACCGATTTTAATTGCCATCTTGTAATGCTTCATGTCCCCTGTGGTGGCGCTGCAGGATAATCAAACACTTGCAGTCAGGTCGACCCACAGATTAGGGGCAGCGTTGGTTTTAGGAGAGGTAAGGTAGGTTATTGCCCAGGGCCTCATCTCTCAGGAATACCCTAAATTTACCAGTGACCCCTTTGATTACACTAAAGCACCACGTCACCATTAATACCTTCTCCGACCTAGACCACGATGTATTGTCTCCTGCGTATACAGATGTGTCCACACTTACCATAGCTCAAAGTTGGTTAAGAGCTCTAAATTTCTCATTAAATCCAATACAATATCACAACATGCCTGCAAAACCTTTGGCAGGCTGCAATTCACATCCCAACCAGTAGGAGGCCACATATAGACATATACAGGATAGACATCTTGTGACAAAGTATCGGAATTTTTTTTTTTTTTACCAAGCTGGGCATCTTGAGCCATGTATCTCGGGATATATTCTGCCAAGACAAAATATAAGGAAGGACACATTCATAATACAGTGGTTGTCAGTCTCCATCATATATATATATATATATATATATATATATATATCTATATATATATATATATCAACCCAAAAATCACTTAGTATTCTTCAGCAATTTAAAGTGGTGCTATTTGGGAATCTAATTAAAGTATTATGTTCACACTAAATGGCAGTATTATGTAGACATTATAGGGCACTATTATATGGCCAATGTATTGCAGCATTATGCAGACACTATAGGACAGTATTATTTGGACACTGTGTAGCATTATTATATGGCCACTATATGACAGTGTTATGGGGATACTATATGGTAGTATTATGTGGACACTATATGACAGTATTATGTGGACACTGTATGGTAGTATTGAGTGGACACTACATGGTATTATTAGGTAGACATTATATGGCAGTGCTACAGTATGTGGTCTGAATATGCATTTTATTGTATGGTGTATTATCTGGTTATTGAATAGCAGTTTGATTTTTGCATTGAATCGCAGTATTTTGCGGGCAATTTATGGCAGTATTATGTCGGCTCTAAAGCTGGCTGTACACGTTAAATAAAAGATTTCTGTGTGAGGGGCTCCCTAATCCCCTTGGGAAGATAAGTTGCTGCCAAAAGTGACTCCTCTCTCCCTTCTCAGAACACATGCATGCTCAACTGAGCCAAGTGTGCACGGGTATGAGGGGTTGATGGCGGAATGAGTGTATGGCAACCTGAATAGTAGAAGTTAGGGATGAGCAAACCGAAGTCCATGATCTGAATTCCAGGAACAATTCAATTCGTTGCGAAGCTAAATTTCCTCGTGCCTCACGGTAGCGAATTGATTTAACCCGAAATAGTGTTAAAAAACTAAAAATAATTGATACATACCAGCTACATTTGATCACGACGGGCTGCATGCCACACTCTTGCTTGAAGATTTCGGCCGAAACCCAGTGCACGGTGATGTATGACGTCACCACGCCAGCCTGCATGATGACGTCATCTCAAGCTGCGCCAGATTACTCGCCAGGCCTTCAAACAAGATGGCAGCGGCCGGCCTGTCGCGAGCAAATGGATCAGGTAAGTTTTTTAAAATTTTACACTCTTTTATGTAAATCAGATGCCACGATCAGGTATGAACGCAGCATCTGAGGGTACAATGACGGGGGCGACGCTATCGAAGCTCCCTGTCATTGCACCCGCCACTTGCAAACAAATGCGCTTTGAGACTGAGTAATTTTTTTTTTTTTCGGCAAAGCAGCCAAATCGAATTTTACTAAGCTTCGCTCGTCTCTAGTAGTAGTATTTGGATACTGAGTGTTGTATGGCTATATTCATTAGACACTGAATGACTGTATTATATGCACTGTATGGGAGCATTATTTCTCAGAGTATGGCAGTAATCATGTGAAAACCTTTTGGTAAGTACGTTTTCTTTTCCACACTGAATACACTAAACGACTTATGTTAACACAATCTAATATTTTAAATCCCACGAGTTGACGCCATTTAATAAGATGCAATTTCGAGTTTCGCAGGAAAGTGGGAAAAAAATTAAAGGCAAAACATTAATCTTCAAATATTTGGCAGGAAACAGAAAAAGAAATCCCTTGGAGGCTTTTCTGTTGATTTTATTTGAAGAAAATCTGACGTTTAATCATGTGAATAAATTATGAATGAAAGGAGTGGGAGAAAGGTTAGATCCTGGCGCCTTCGCCTTCAGATGATATTAAGGAGGCTCATTTACATACACGCCATTTGCATATGTTGGTTTTATTACATTTCATAAACATGCATTTTTTCATTCAACATGCTGTTTTTATGATCCCAGAGGTGCACATTTACCTTAAAGAGAAGAGGAAAAACCATCATTTCCCCTCATTTTCCACCATCTTGACTAAACAAAACCCAAACTGCATGAAAAAGCTTTTAATTCAGAAAATCCCAATGGAACGAGGACAGAGGAGCGGGGAAATGTCATTACGGGCTACAAACATGGAAATCTCAGTTGTGTGTCCATAGAAACCCTTGTGGAAAATACTACAACCTCCAGTCTGAAACGTGTCCACTGTGGATGATGTTACATTTTCGAGGTGTTGCCTAACGGCCCATCCATAGGCCATTTGCAATGATTCCTGTTTGAGTTCATCTGTATCCTTAAGGGCTCATTCACACAGCCGTTGCCCAGTCGTGCCCGTATTGCAGCCCACAAACAGCTGGTCCGCAAAACACAGCCATCGGCCGTGTATATCCCGCATCCCCCATTCACTTGAGTGGGTCCACAATCCAGGAGGTCGGTGCGAACAGAGGTGCGGAACCCCACAGAAGCACTGCGAAGTGCTTCCATGGGGTTCCTCTATCTGCCTCCACACCACAAAAAAACAGAACATGTTCTATTTTTTTGTGGTGCGGACGGATCACGGACTCACATTCAAGTTGAATGGGTCTGGATCCATCTGTGGAATCCACATGGATATTGCCCGTGCATTGGGGATGGCACATTACGGCCCCAAATGCATGGAACGGGCGCGTGAAAGATCCCTAAAAAAGAAACCTTATTAATGGGGCTGCACAATAATTTTCAGGCCTCTCAGACGGGTGTGACCTGTGATGAGGATCATATACGGGACGTACATTATTTCCGTTTCTGGGAAGAGGTTAAGCATTCCAACCGCCAACGTCTTAGGAGGTAAATATGTCTCTGTAATAGTAAATTCTCCATCAGTGAGTGATTATTCAAAGATTCGCCCATCTTAATTCTTGATAAGTTGACTGACTACAGGCGGAGCTTCACTTTAAGGCCTCTTTCACTCAGTCGTCGCGAGTGAGGGCCGGATGCGATGCAGGTGCGTTCAGAGAAAATCGTGCGAGTAGTCACGCAATTTCATTCAGTTTTGACTGCGATTGAGTTCCGTTGTTCAGTTTTTTCTGCGTGAGTGCAATGCGTTTTGCACGCGCGTGAGAAAAAAACTGAATGTGGTACCCAGACCCGAACCCGGACTCCTTCACTGAAGTTCGGGTTTGGGTTTGGTGTTCTGTAGATTTTATTATTTTCCATTATAACAAGGACCTTCTATCTTCATTCAGCAGGACCTGCGCTGACGTCAGCACGGGTCCTTTTGCAGGTCCTTCAAGAAGAACAAAGAAGAGGATCCCGGCTGCGCGATCAAGTGGATGAGGTGAGTTATGTTTTTATTATTTTTTAACCCTCAATTGACATTATACTTAGCATTCTGTATTAAAGAATGCTATTATTTTCCATGTGGAAAATAATAAAGTAAATGGGTTCCCGGGTCATACATCCCTCGCCTCCTTAGCAACCATGCTTGAAAATCGCACCGCATCCGCACTTGCTTGCGAATGCGATGCAATTTTCACACAGCCCCATTCATTTCTATGGGGCCTGCGTTGCACGAAAAACGCAGAATATAGAACATGCTGCGATTTTCACGCAACGCGCAAGTTATGCGTGAAAATCACCGCTCATCTGCACAGCCCCATTGAAATGAATGGGTCAGGATTCAGTGCGGGTGCAATGTGTTCAACTCACGCATCGCATCCGCGCGGAATACTCGCCCGTGTGAAAGGGGCCTAAAAGGCTTGTGCACTAATTTCCAGACCTGTGGGACTGTCAGGACCTGCGTTGGTGATCATACTTACATCATCCTCTGCCTTCTTTTCACTTTACTCCTCCCCAGCCTCTTCCTTTGCCCGCCCTCCAAGTCTCTTGCCTCATCGATAGGACAAAGGCAGAGACTGGGGAGGAGTAAAGTGAAAAGAAGGCAGAGCAGCCTGGGCACCTACATACTGAACTCCGCCCCTGGGCACCTACACACTGAACTCCGCCCCTGGGCACCTACACACTGAACTCCGCCCCTGGGCACCTACACACTGAACTCCGCCCCTGGGCACCTACACACTGAACTCCGCCCCTGGGCACCTACACACTGAACTCCGCCCCTGGGCACTTGCGAGTGCTCATTTGCATATGAATTAAACTTTGTTTTTCCTGCTGGTGCAAATCTAAAGAAAAGAACAAAGGTACCGTTACAATCCTGTACAGGTGTGCTACAGAGCCATGTAAGCGCTGTATATGGCCATATGGAGGTGACAGACTCCCTTTAAAGGGTTTCTACCACCACATTTTGACCTAATTAGCTGTCAGACACTAGCGATCTGCTAGTGTCTGCTCTACCTAACCATGCTATTGTAATCCCTTTCTGTGCAGCGGTTACCCTAAAAAACGTAGTTTTATTGGTATGCAAATGAGCCTCTAGGTGCTATGGGGGCGTCTTTTCAGCACCTAGAGGCTCCGTCCACTCACCATTTCTGCCACCCGCCCCTCTCCTCTAGATTGACAGACTACTTCTCTCCATCTCGGCCCGAATTCTCGCGCCTGCGCCGTGTGCTTCTGTATTCGGCGCAGACGCAGTGACTGTCTCCCTGCGCCGGCATCTTCAATGCGCCTGTGCCGATCACGGCGCAGGGAGCAGTCCAACAGTCACTGCGCCGAATACAGAAGCACATGGCGCAGGCGCGAGTAGGCTGTCAATCTAGAGCAGAGGGGCGGGCTGGAGCGCGCTGGGCGGCAGAAATGGTGAGTGGACGGAGCCTCTAGGTGCTGAAAAGACGCCCCCATAGCACCTGGAGGCTCATTTGCATACCAATAAAACTAAGTTTTTTCGTGTAACCGCTGCAGAGAAAGGGATTACAATAGCATGGTTAGGTAGAGCAGACACTAGCAGATCACTAGTGTCTGACAGCTAATTAGGTCAAAATGTGGTGGTAGAAACCCTTTAATATCCCTGTTTTGATGGGGTTTTATTTTTATTTTTATTTTTTTCCAATTACATTTCTGCCATTGGTCAACCTTTTGTTTCTGAAATGATTCCCATCCTAGTTGTTTTGATCACAATCCTATTTTCCGGCCCCAGCCACAGACGCAGCGACACGTTCTCTTCATTCGACATAATCAGGAAGCTCCACTTTATCTGCTGGCTCCCGGGCTGATGATGGCAACCACAGGAAATATGCTTGTTACTTTGATTTTTAACAGATGTTTCAATCCGTAGAGCCAAATGAAGTTATGATGCTACAAGACATGCATGAGCGGAAAGGAACAGAAGGTGGGAGAACATCACAAGCGCCAAACAGGCCTCCGTTCTGGACGACTGCTTGTCATTAAATACAAGATGAGTTCAGATCTATCACAATCTGCACCTGAAAATACACGATCTTAATGCAACGCTCTGCACATCCTCCTTGTTCTTTACTGATGCTCGCTCACCAATGAGAACAGGTCAACCACGGCAGAAAAAAAAAACAGTCTCATCTAGGAGATGTGAAATGTATCATCTATATGTATACGGAAGACAGACCAAAATAAATTACTTTGCAGCAATATTTGTTTTATAAGCAATATCATGAGGGGTTTAGAGCGTTTTTAATAATATACAACTGGGATCCAAAATGCTATGAAATAAATGTTAAAGGGCTTATTCCCTCGAAACTATGCCATGAACAGGAAATTTCAAGTGAAGTATTATTGCAATAGATATGCAATAAAAATGTTAGGTTTCATTCCTAGTTGAATATAACGTATAGAGATATATATCTCTCTAGACAGTGGAGAAGGAAATTGGGGCAGGGAGATTACATACCATAGCGCTATTTATTAGTGAAATTGCTGGAGATGGGTGTAAGGGACTATTTTCTAAATAGCATAGAAGGGGTTAAAAAAAAAGGCTGACTGCTGTAGTGCACTCCTGGGAAATGCAGGTGCTTGATCGTCACATGGGATGAGCTGCTGCACAACCACAGAAAGTGAAGACACAAGAGCTGCAGGGGGGTGAGCAAAGAGGCAGTTTTCACATTGGCATTTTTTTAAATGGTGGGCTAACCCCTCGAAATGTTCATTGAAAAAGCTAAACCAATCAACCAATGAGGACTTTTCTTTTAGGAAATGCAATGCATGATGCAGGAGCACTATAAAGGGAGTGCAGAATTATTAGGCAAGTTGTATTTTTGAGGATTAATTTTATTATTGAACAACAACCATGTTCTCAATGAACCCAAAAAACTCCAAATTAATATCAAAGCTGAATATTTTTGGAAGTAGTTTTTAGTTTGTTTTTAGTTTTAGCTATTTTAGGGGGATATCTGTGTGTGCAGGTGACTATTACTGTGCATAATTATTAGGCAACTTAACAAAAAACAAATATATACCCATTTCAATTATTTATTTTTACCAGTGAAACCAATATAACATCTCAACATTCACAAATATACATTTCTGACATTCAAAAACAAAACAAAAACAAATCAGTGACCAATATAGCCACCTTTCTTTGAATGGACACTCAAAAGCCTGCCATCCATGGATTCTGTCAGTGTTTTGATCTGTTCACCATCAACATTGCGTGCAGCAGCAACCACAGCCTCCCAGACACTGTTCAGAGAGGTGTACTGTTTTCCCTCATTGTAAATCTCACATTTGATGATGGACCACAGGTTCTCAATGGGGTTCAGATCAGGTGAACAAGGAGGCCATGTCATTAGATTTTCTTCTTTTATACCCTTTCTTGCATTGTCCTGCATGAAAATCATGTTTTTCTTGAAGGATGCAGACTTTTTCCTGTACCACTGCTTGAAGAAGGTGTCTTCCAGAAACTGGCAGTAGGACTGGGAGTTGAGCTTAACTCCATCCTCAACCGGAAAAGGCCCCACAAGCTCATCTTTGATGATACCAGCCCAAACCAGTACTCCACCTCCACCTTGCTGGCGTCTGAGTCGGACTGGAGCTCTCTGCCCTTTACCAATCCAGCCACTGGCCCATCCATCTGGCCCATCAAGACTCACTCTCATTTCATCAGTCCATAAAACCTTAGAAAAATCAGTCTTGAGATATTTCTTGGCCCAGTCTTGATGTTTCAGCTTGTGTGTCTTGTTCAGTGGTGGTCGTCTTTCAGCCTTTCTTACCTTGGCCATGTCTCTGAGTATTGCACACCTTGTGCTTTTGGGCACTCCAGTGATGTTGCAGCTCTGAAATATGGCCAAACTGGTGGCAAGTGGCATCTTGGCAGCTGCACGCTTGACTTTTCTCAGTTCATGGGCAGTTATTTTGCGCCTTGGTTTTTCCACATGCTTCTTGCGACCCTGTTGACTATTTTGAATGAAACGCTTGATTGTTCGATGATCACGCTTCAGAAGCTTTGCAATTTTAAGAGTGCTGCATCCCTCTGCAAGATATCTCACTATTTTTGACTTTTCTGCGCCTGTCAAGTCCTTCTTTTGACCCATTTTGCCAAAGGAAAGGAAGTTGCCTAATAATTATGCACACCTAATATAGGGTGTTGATGTCATTAGACCACACCCCTTCTCATTACAGAGATGCACATCACCTAATATGCTTAATTGGTAGTAGGCTTTCGAGCCTATACAGCTTGGAGTAAGACAACATGCATAAAGAGGATGATGTGGTCAAAATACTCATTTGCCTAATAATTCTGCACGCAGTGTATGGTCTTATTCACACATTGCAGATTTAATGAGCATTTTGCATTAGAATTTTGAAACCAAAATCATCAGTGAATGCAAAGTAGGGAAGAAATAGGGTATTGGTTTGCAAATACTGATGCAAAAATACTGACCAAATCAGCAATGTGTGAATAACACCTATAGGTCACCAAATTGTGGTTTTGGAAATATTCCACGTGGAGGATGTACAGTATGGAGAGACCTTACATAGTAACATAGTTTAAAAGACATTTGTCCATCCAGTTCGGCCTGCCCGATCCAGAGGAAGGCAAAAAAAAAGCCCTATGAGGTAGAAGCCAATTTTCCTCACTTTAGGAGAAAAAATTCCTTCCCGACTCCAATCAGGCAATCAGAATAACTCCCTGGATCCACGACCCCTCTCTAGTAGCTATAGCCTGTAATATTATTACCCTCCAGAAATACATCCAGGCCCCTCTTGAATTCCTTTATTGTACTCACCATCACCACCTCCTCAGGCAGAGAGCTCCATAGTCTCACTGCTCTTACCGTAAAGAATCCTCTTCTATGTTTGTGTACAAACCTTCTTTCCTCCAGACGCAGAGGATGTCCCCTCGTCACAGTCACAGTCCTGGGGATAAATAGATGATGGGAGAGATCTCTATACTGACCCCTGATATATTTATACATAGTTATTAGATCTCCCAGAACTATACACAGTACTCCATGTGTGGTCTGACTGTGTACACTGTAAGATAATTGTGTTAATAAAGCTCGATCTAAGTCATCAATCGCAATCAATATTAGGTTGCTACCATGTTTGGCGAGATCACTTGAAATTGTCCACCAGACGTATGGCACAGATATTGGATGACTATAGTGCTGCACACATCTTGATTCAAAAATTTTGGAAAAAGTTTGACCTGAATTTTACCAAAAAGTTCTGGTTAAAAAAAATTCACATTTTTGTGATCCATTGTAAGAGCGTTTTCCAGGCAATCGGCACTTGCGATTCAGGTCAAATTTTTTAGGACCCAAATCAAATCAGACCTGCGATTCAGCTAATTCGGACGCCAATTGAATATTAAGAAATCCGCTCATCTCTACTGCCAATAAATAATTTTTGCCCA
Source organism: Bufo bufo (assembly GCF_905171765.1). Taxonomy (NCBI): domain Eukaryota; kingdom Metazoa; phylum Chordata; class Amphibia; order Anura; family Bufonidae; genus Bufo; species Bufo bufo. Next base: position 213,170,264 of record NC_053396.1, on the reverse strand, counting down.
CAAAAATGTGGTTTGAGTTCAGCTCAGTTTTTAGTCCTCCTTTAGCTGTTGTTTACACGTATTTTACATCCAGCTTTCACGTAACATCTGGCCATAGAGTTTTTAAGCAAGAAAAAAACATGAAAACTATTTCACTACTTTTCACATTGTTTTTTCAATGTTTATTTATGCTGCATTTTGCCATCTTTAGTGTTTTCTTTTTTCAAAATCCAGCATGCTATTGGTACGGCATTTTTTTCTGTCATTTTTCTTGACGTTTTGTAAGAAACAATTGTATACAATATTACCGCCACATTAAAAAAGTGCTTATACAAATCGCCTGAGTAGCTGAAAAGAGAATAGGAAATTCACAGAGTAAAGGAAACCTTGATAAAACACAACAGTAACATTTAAGAAAAAATACTGTTTAAAAACTCTGCGAAAAAAGTTATGAAAGGCATTGAAACTGAAAAAACTGCACACCATGTGTTAAAGAATCATACTACTATTTAGTTATCAAAACAGCTGTCCAAAGTCAGAATAATTATTCCTCACCACAAGATCTCTGTTTGCTGTCAATGAATCCAAGATTCTTCTTATTTATAACCAGAGGCTGAAACCCCATCCTCATTATGTCTAACAGATTCAAGGCTTAATACAATCAAAAAATTCTGATTATAATGAATCCAGTACTTGGGTTGGTTAGGCATCATTTGGATCTGTACTCAGCCTTTGGATGAAAGCAAGAATGTGTCTATTAAAGGGGTTATCCAACCCCCTATAAAGACCCCTCTAATGCCAGAGCCCCTCATATAGGTTATACTTACCCTGCTCCCCGGCACCTGCGTCGCTCCTGATCCCCCCACAGCTGTCACTGCATCAGGGGGAGCAGCCAATAGCAGGACGCGAGGGAGACAAGCCGTCCTAGCGTCACCCGCAATTCTAGGGAGGCTTGTCCCTGTCACAGCCTGCTATTGGCTGCCCCCCCCATTGCCAGATGTTTTTATCCGCGCAATGGGGAGACGCAGCGGTGGCCGTACGGGGAGCAGAAGCGACGTGGGTGCCAGGGAGCAGGGTAAGTATAACCTATCTGAGGGGCCCGGCATTGGGGGGTCATTATAGGGGTTGGATAACCCCTTTAAGTTTATTGCAGATGGAGATCTTAAAAACAGCAGGAAATTCAAACCCATGCTATTTTATGTGCACCCAAATCTACTGCGATCATTGCAATACGTAAAATTGCCTTTGCGCCCTGGTCTTATATATGCAAATGATTTCAAGATTTGTTTTAAGCTAAATCTCTGCTGAGCATTCATGACGAGGCAGTTTTACTATTACTACTTCTATTATAATTTCTAATTTAATGAAATAGATGATGATGGATGATAACGTTCATGTGACATGTATGAAGTGAAGGTTGTACGTAGGTAGCAGTCAGGGTCCTCTGTTCACTGAATTAAATGGTGTAATTCCTGTATATTAAATCAAGGAAAATTTCAAGGGCGGAGAAGTCTCCAGGGGATAATCCACTTTTAGTTTTATTAACCCCCTTATACTTGAAATTAGTGACATAATCAGACCAGCTGTTCCATCTACTATCAATATAAATGTGAACTCAGATGTGCGAGCCTAGAAAGTATATACAGTACACTGCTAATAACAAGCATCTGGGCTTAGGGTTCTTTAGAAATCCATAATTTTGCATAAAATTTTTATATAAACATATTCTTATAAATTAGTAGTAGTAGTATTCAATTTTGGACATAATGTATATTTTTGCAACAAATTGTATAATCTTGTTCAAAAAATATTCAACCATTTTTTGTACAGTCGTGGCCAAAAGTTTTGAGAATTCCATAAATATTGGAAATTGGAAAAGTTGCTGCTTAAGTTTTTATAATAGCAATTTGCATATACTCCAGAATGTTATGAAGAGTGATCAGATGAATTGCATAGTCCTTCTTTGCCATGAAAATTAACTTAATCCCAAAAAAACCTTTCCACTGCATTTCATTGCTGTCATTAAAGGACCTGCTGAGATCATTTCAGTAATCGTCTTGTTAACTCAGATGAGAATGTTGACGAGCACAAGGCTGGAGATCATTATGTCAGGCTGATTGGGTTAAAATAACGGACTTGACATGTTAAAAGGAGGGTGATGCTTGAAATCATTGTTCTTCCATTGTTAACCATGGTGACCTGCAAAGAAACGCGTGCAGCCATCATTGCGTTGCATAAAAATGGCTTCACAGGCAAGGATATTGTGGCTACTAAGATTGCACCTCAATCAACAATTTATAGAATCATCAAGAACTTCAAGGAAAGAGGTTAAATTCTTGTTAAGAAGGCTTCAGGGCGTCCAAGAAAGTCCAGCAAGCGCCAGGATCGTCTCCTAAAGAGGATTCAGCTGCGGGATCGGAGTGCCACCAGTGCAGAGCTTGCTCAGGAATGGCAGCAGGCAGGTGTGAGCGCATCTGCACGCACAGTGAGGTGAAGACTTTTGGAAGATGGCCTGGTGTCAAGAAGGGTAGCAAAGAAGTCACTTCTCTCCAAAAAAAAAAACATCAGGGACAGATTGATCTTCTGCAGAAAGTATGGTGAATGGACTGCTGAGGACTGGGGCAAAGTCATATTCTCCGATGAAGCCTCTTTCCGAATGTTTGGGGCATCTGGAAAAAGGCTTGTCCGGAGAAGAAAAGGTGAGCGCTACCATCAGTCCTGTGTCATGCCAACAGTAAAGCATCCTGAGACCATTCATGTGTGGGGTTGCTTCTCCTCCAAGGGAGTGGGCTCACTCACAATTTTGCCCAAAAACACAGTCATGAATAAAGAATGGCACCAAAACACCCTCCAACAGCAACTTCTTCCAACAATCCAACAATAGTTTGGTGAAGAACAATGCATTTTCCAGCACGATGGAGCACCATGCCATAAGGCAAAAGTGATAACTAAGTGGCTCGGGGACCAAAACTTTGACATTTTGGGTCCATGGCCTGGAAACTCCCCAGATCTTAATCCTATTGAGAACTTGTGGTCAATCCTCAAGAGGCGGGTGGACAAACAAAAACCCACTAATTCGGACAAACTCCAAGAAGTGATTATGAAAGAATGGGTTGCTATCAGTCAGGAATTGGCCCAGAAGTTGATTGAGAGCATGCCCAGTCGAATTGCAGAGGTCCTAAAAAAGAAGGGCCAACACTACAAATACTGACTCTTTGCATAAATGTCATGTAATTGTCAATAAAAGCCTTTGAAACGTATGAAGTGTGTGTAATTATATTTCACTACATCACAGAAACAACTGAAACAAAGATCTAAAAGCAGTTTAGCAGCAAACTTTGTGAAAACTAATATTTGTGTCATTCTCAAAACTTTTGGCCACGACTGTATACAGCTCCTATGCAGTACTATGTGTCGTTATGGTTATGGGCTACAAATAAACTCCTACAATGATTAAATAAGCTAGCCATGCACATTATACAAATGTTAAACCAACTCATCAATTTCGGAAAGACCAGCCATCAATCTAAAATGTATTAGGGCCTCCCCATTCTCCTCCGATGGCAGATGTCAGGAGGAAGAGAAAGATCGAGCAGTTGGATTTCAGCTGCACTTAGGGAGATAAGCCGCTGCCAGAAGATCACTCATTTTATATCATCTCGCATTTTATATATTCCTAAGGAGATTACTTTCTCCCAGAGATCAGAGAACTAAAGGTGGGAACGCAGGTACATAGGCTACAGGAGTGAGAAAGAAGAGGGAGTTAGAGAGAGCAGCTCTATGGGGAATACCCACTATGATCTGAACCTTCTGTCTACCAAAGATCCACAAAACTCAAACTCATCCACCAGGCAGACCATTTATTTCAGGAATCGGATCCCTCACCTCCAACCTCTCCCAGTACATAGATAGACTATTACAGCCCACTGTCAAACTAATACCATCATACGTTAAAGACACCACAGACATTGTAAGGACAATTGAGCAGATAGAATACGAAAACCATTGGCTACTATGTACGATGGATGTCAACTCACTTTACACTATTATTAATCATAACCACGGCACTGTCACTCTAAGGGAACAACTGAACCACTACCAGACCCTACACACAGACCAAATAGATTTTTTAATAGAGTGAGTCTCTTTTATTCTAACCCACAATTATTTTATATTCGATTCAACATTTTATCTACAACAAGGGACCGCCATGGGTACCAGGTTCACCCCCAGTTATGCCAACATCTTTATGGCCCAGTGGGAACACGATTTTATCACCCCACTACTGGGGACGAGCCTGGTACTATGGCGGAGATACGTAGATGATATAGTTTTTATCTGGAGCGACACGAGGGAGAGTTTGGATATATTTCTGGAGAACATCAATACAAATGATAGAAACATAACACTTACAGCCAACATAAGCCAAACACAAGTGGAATTCCTAGACCTATTAATCAAAAAAACGTATCAGAAGCCAGTGATGAAAAACTATTTTATTCTACACTCGAGCTGCCATCTACCGAGCTGGCTACTAAACATCCCGACCAGCCAGTTCAGACGTTTAAAAAGAAACTGCACACTGGACAGTCAATTTGAAATAGAAGCGGAGAACCTGAAGAAACAATTTCTAGCTAAAGACTATCCGATGACAGTAATAGACAGATCTCTAGACAAAGTAAGATCAATGGACAGAACAAAGTTTTTTGACAATAGCAACGAAACTACCACAACTACGATCAAAAAAGAAGAAGCCCCCCGATTAATTCTACCGTACAATGCTCACTATAAAAAACTAGATACGAGTATTCATAAACACTGGCATCACATTCTTAGTGACAAAATCATAGGCCAACTACTACCAGACAAACCACAGATTACTTACACCAGAGCCCCCAATTTAGGCTTTCGTCTAGCACCAACAACCAAAAGAAATATGACCAAACCAAACCAAAGTTGGTTATCACTACAGGGTTTCTTCAGGTGCGGGAAATGTAACAACTGTAAAATCACAAACTTCCCAAAAAAGACAATGACAGTCCATTCAACTAATAGTACATATAAGCATGAGATCCGAGAACATCTCTCCTGCCACTCCAACAATGTCATCTTCATCCTACAATGTCCCTGTCTCAAACAATACGTAGGGCGCACAAAGAGATTACTCAAAACGAGAATATCTGAACACATCTCAAATATCAAAAAGGGCTACGAGCTACATTCTGTTTCCAGACACTATAAGGAACACCACAACTGCGATCCATCATCACTCACCTATGTAGCCATAGAAAAAATCACACGTCAATGGAGAGGCGGCAACCATATAGCCGCCATGTCTAGGTCCTAATCCAGGAAAATATTTGAATTTAACACACTGATTCCGAAGGGCCTCAATGCAGAGATGGAAATCTTTGGCTTTCTATAAAAAACGGAGAATATGCACCTGGTGGGGTGCCCCCCTCGGGAATTGGGGTCGTAGTCAGGCTGTCTACCAGCACTCCGACCCCTCCTCCCAGGTGGGTCCCTCTCCATATTCACTATCAACTATTCCATCACCACCTCGTATTTGGAAAACAGTAGGACGCATTCAGACAGACACACTATTACTTTTTGGCAACCAATCGATAATTATAGAGAGGATAGCATTATAGTATTAGATATACACTCTATCCCTATCTATTTATTGTTTTTAGACCACTATTATTGTTAGACCACTCTTTTGCTCTATGATTGGGTATATATTCATCCATTGGACGTATCAATCCATTATATTCTATTTTATATATATTATATTTTATTTCATAATCAGCCAATCCATTATATCCACTTTTAATGTTTATTATTCTATATTGTTACTATTATTGATATGTGTATTTCTATTGTACTTCCATTTTTTGTATCCTACGCAATATGTGAAAGACATATTGTATTATTCATCCATTGTGATGGGTTATCCATTCCACTCCTGCTTCTGAAAATCCAGTACACAATTCATCTAACTCTAAAGAAAAAAACCTTGACCACTCCCATAATCACTAATTGGATCCAATTAGGCTCATATATATTCTCAAAAAGAAATAGGCTACTCATTCCCACTGAAGAAGGAGCAGTACGCTCCGAAACGCGTATGGGGCATTGAGTAAGCCTATTCTAACTAGCTAGCAACAATCAGAAGGATCCTACAACTACAGATTAGCTCCGGAGCTATCTATCTTCTTCCCCCCCCTGAGAAGCTGCAGCGTTTTTTCTTCCCGCCACTAGCCTCCACGTGGCAAGCTGAAACAGCATTGAGCGGGAGAGCCTAGGAACGCAGGTGACGTCACCGGAAGTGACGAGAACAGCAGCAACCAATGGCCTGAGCATACAGCGAGCGGGAACGGCACACATGGATGCCGCCCCCCAGGCAGGAGCCTCTGAACAGCTCACCAACAGCCGCCAGGAGGGTAATGTACCTGCTTACAAAGCAGCTTTTATTCCACAACCTACGATTATTGGATCTGTGAATAACCACTAAAAACAAAATCGGATGTGATTATTGCCACTTACCCCATAACTTTGGGTTCTAAAATTACACTCCTTATAGAAAGTCAGTAACCTTTCAGCCCATATCAGGATACTCCATTTCCTCACCGGATACCATGTTATGAGACTGGACTTTTTTTCCCAACAGGCTCACAAGACTTGCTTTCTTCCTTCTTTTAGCAGGACTCTTTTTTCCAGCAGGATTTTACATAATTGCCATTCTATTGTATCAGGATACTTATTTCTATTATCGGACATTACAACATAAGATCGGACTTTTCTCCAACAGGCTTATAAGACTGGCTCTCTTTTTTCCAGCAGGATTTTACTAAATTGACATTTATTATATCATTTTACCGTCCTCAGTATCAATATAAAAAGGCATATAGATATAATACTATGTCCTTTTTATATTGATACTATTACTATGTCCTTTTATATCCGATATTTTTATCTTATTCGATTGTATACTATTATTTTATAGCTTATCTAGCCATCCCATATTAAATATACTTTTCCATACACCCCAATTATTTTGAGTGCCATCCCTCTATTTTTACTCTTATTACCCCACTACAAGCGTTGGGTACACTCTGTTTGGATTGAGCACCATATTCTATCCTCTTGATAATAGAGAGCCGCCTCACTCTTGTACTTCATGATCTGAACCTGCAGCTTCACAATCAACACCCACTGAACTCTGAACCTACAGATCCACAGGGAACACACACTGAACTCTGAACCTACAGATCCACAGGGAACACACACTGAACTCTGAACCTGCAGATCCACAGGGAACACACACTGAACTCTGAACCTGCAGCTTCACAATCAACACCCACTGAACTCTGAACCTACAGATCCACAGGGAACACTCACTGAACTCTGAACCTACAGATCCACAGGGAACACACACTGAACTCTGAACCTACAGATCCACAGGGAACACACACTGAACTCTGAACCTGCAGATCCACAGGGAACACACACTGAACTCTGAACCTGCAGCTCCACAGGGAACACACACTGAACTCTGAACCTGCAGCTTCACAATCAACACCCACTGAACTCTGAACCTACAGATCCACAGGGAACACTCACTAAACTCTGAACCTGCAGCCCCACAGGGAACATCCACTTATTTGTGAACCTGCAGCTCCAGGGCCGTAGCTATAGGGGAAGTAGGGGAAGCTGCAGCTTTGGGGCCCTGTCCCAGAAGGGGCCCATCCAGGAGGAGGAGAACTAAAGGATTTGGTCAGGGCCCCCTCAACAGTATTACACAATTAAATTATATACAGTGACAGTATAGAAGACAGTGTATAAAACGGATGGAACAGCTGCCGGCTCTGATCTGAGAGAGAGCGATCTTTACTAGCCACAGGAATGGGGGTGGCATGAAAGCAAGGGGTTGCAAAAAAATTACTGTGGGATGGAGCCCCATTCAAAAATTTGCTGTGGGGCCCAGTCAATTCTAGCTACGCCACTGTGCAGCTCCACAGGCAGCACCCACTAAGCTCTAAAACTGACGATCCACAATGAACACCCACTAAACTCTGAACCTCTGGCTCCACAGGGAACACACTCTAAACCTGCAGCTCCACAGAAAGCATCCATTAAGCTCTGAACCTACAGATCCACAATAAACACTCACTTTACTCTGAACCTACAGCTCACCAGTAAATCCCCACTGAACTCTGAACCTGTAGATATACAATGAACACCCACCAAACTCTGAACCTGCAGCTCAATAATGGGCATACATTAAATTATGAACTTTTAGGTGCACAATGATCTCTGGATCTGCAGCTCCACAGGAACTACTCAACACTCAACTTGCAGATCCACAATGAACATCCACTGAACTCAAAACCTGCAGATCCACAATAAATACCCACTAAACTCTGAACCTGCAGATCCACAATAAATACCCACTAAACTCTGAACCGGCAGCTCCACAGGGAGCATCCATTAGGCTCTGACCCTTCAGATCCACAATAAACACTCACTGAACCTGCAACTCCCCAGTAAATCCACACTGATCTCTGAACCTGTAGATCTACAATGAACACCCACTGAACTCTGAACCTGCAGCTCCACAGGGAACACCCACTGAACTCTGAACCTGCAGCTCCACAGGGAACACACACTGAACTCTGAACCTGAAGCTCAATAAGGGCATACAGTAAGTTCTGAACTTTTACGTTCACAATGAGCATTCACTTATTTTTTAATCTACAGATCATCAGTGAAACCCCACTCATCGCTGTACCTGCAGCTCCACAGGAAATACCCACTAAACACTCAACCTACAGCTGCACAATGCACACCCACTGAACTCTTAACCTGCCGCTCCACAGTGACTGTCCGCTGAAATCTGAACCTGCAGCTCCACAGGGAATGCCCAGTGAACCCTGAACCTGCAGCTTCCCAAGCAGCATGTCAAAGAAATCAGTTCTTGAAAATAAAAGAAGCAACACAGAAAGCAGCATCACATCACAGTGCAGTGTGAATATGTACAGGTATACAGGTATATTTCCAAAATATTGTTTTAGTGACAAAGGGGCCACATTTCTTTTAATTACTGAACTTAATAACATACATTTTAGACTTTTAATCATTGTAGCCTTTGATTATTTTAACTAATCTTTTCTTTAAAGGGTTTGTAGCAAGCTTTAATCATAAGTGATATACACAGGATAGGTGATGAGTCTGTTCAGTGTGCGTCCAGCTGCTGGGAACCCCACCAATCACAAGAACAGGGGGTGCAGAGTCTCCCCATATTAATTTAGCAGTGGTTGTGCATGTTAACTACCACTCCACAAGATATCTGTTCTCATGATCGGTAGAGATCCAAGCAATCAGACTTCATCCTATCAGACTTAGGCCTCATGCACACGGCCGTTGTGCGGGCAACGTCCGTGCGGCGGCCAGGAAGGATCGAGACCCATTCAATTTGAATGGGTCCGTTATCAGTCCGCACCGCAAAAAAATTTAATATGTATTTTTTTGCGGTGCGGAGGCACGGACAGAAGCACCACGGAACCACTCCATAGTGCTTCCGTGGGGTTCTGTGCCTCCGCTCCGCACCACAGCTCTGGATATCGGAAACCATTCAATACGGCCGGGCAACGGCTGTGTGCATGAGGCCTGACTGAGAATAGTGGTAAGTTAAAAGCCAGGCACAAACCCTTTAGAAATGCTCTCTGTGAACACTACCTTTGATGCCTTTTTCAATTTTAGGTTAGTAGACCCACAAAGCTCAGTTCTCAATAATGTATGGTCCTAAAAATGTGAGACCCTAATAAAGGCATTTGCATGTTGTTTTATTAAATACCTATAATTAATTATCTATAAAGATATATCTAAGTATGGATGCTAGCAGAGCTATCCTGAGGCGGGTTGGTCAATTGAACCCCTCTTCCCATTGCGGTGGTATACCATGTAGTGCCTAAATACAATGTACTGTAGAAACAGTCATACCATACAATATCTAAATACCATTGCCTGAAGGTGCTCAGTAAACTAGCAGAAGCCTTTCTATAGGTTTAGACTTCGGGTATGTGGAATTGGAGATGCACATGGTGGGTACAGTAGCGTCCCCTTTCATTAGTAGATACTATCTGCAGGCTCAGGTATAATTGTTTGGTAATGACCATTACAATTTATTTTTCAATAATAAAAAAATTTAAAATCTGATTATCCAACAACCGCCTATTGTAAATTAATCCAAATTACAGTGTGCATGTACACTGCGTGCAGTATTATTAGGCAAATGAGTATTTTGACCACATCATCCTCTTTATGCATGTTGTCTTACTCCAAGCTGTATAGGCTCGAAAGCCTACTACCAATTAAGCATATTAGGTGATGTGCATCTCTGTAATGAGAAGGGGTGTGGTCTAATGACATCAACACCCTATATTAGGTGTGCATAATTATTAGGCAACTTCCTTTCCTTTGGCAAAATGGGTCAAAAGAAGGACTTGACAGGCTCAGAAAAGTCAAAAATATTGAGATATCTTGCAGAGGGATGCAGCACTCTTAAAATTGCAAAGCTTCTGAAGCGTGATCATCGAACAATCAAGCGTTTCATTCAAAATAGTCAACAGGGTCGCAAGAAGCGTGTGGAAAAACCAAGGCGCAAAATAACTGCCCATGAACTGAGAAAAGTCAAGCGTGCAGCTGCCAAGATGCCACTTGCCACCAGTTTGGCCATATTTCAGAGCTGCAACATCACTGGAGTGCCCAAAAGCACAAGGTGTGCAATACTCAGAGACATGGCCAAGGTAAGAAAGGCTGAAAGACGACCACCACTGAACAAGACACACAAGCTGAAACGTCAAGACTGGGCCAAGAAATATCTCAAGACTGATTTTTCTAAGGTTTTATGGACTGATGAAATGAGAGTGAGTCTTGATGGGCCAGATGGATGGGCCCGTGGCTGGATTGGTAAAGGGCAGAGAGCTCCAGTCCGACTCAGACGCCAGCAAGGTGGAGGTGGAGTACTGGTTTGGGCTGGTATCATCAAAGATGAGCTTGTGGGGCCTTTTTCGGGTTGAGGATGGAGTCAAGCTCAACTCCCAGTCCTACTGCCAGTTTCTGGAAGACACCTTCAAGCAGTGGTACAGGAAGAAGTCTGCATCCTTCAAGAAAAACATGATTTTCATGCAGGACAATGCTCCATCACAAGCGTCCAAGTACTCCACAGCGTGGCTGGCAAGAAAGGGTATAAAAGAAGAAAATCTAATGACATGGTCTCCTTGTTCACCTGATCTGAACCCCATTGAGAACCTGTGGTCCATCATCAAATGTGAGATTTACAAGGAGGGAAAACAGTACACCTCTCTGAACAGTGTCTGGGAGGCTGTGGTTGCTGCTGCACGCAATGTTGATGGTGAACAGATCAAAACACTGACAGAATCCATGGATGGCAGGCTTTTGAGTGTCCTTGCAAAGAAAGGTGGCTATATTGGTCACTGATTTGTTTTTGTTTTGTTTTTGAATGTCAGAAATGTATATTTGTGAATGTTGAGATGTTATATTGGTTTCACTGGTAAAAATAAATAATTGAAATGGGTATACAGTACTGTATATTTGTTTTTTGTTAAGTTGCCTAATAATCATGCACAGTAATAGTCAACTGCACACACAGATATCCCCCTAAAATAGCTAAAACTAAAAACAAACTAAAAACTACTTCCAAAAATATTCAGCTTTGATATTAATGAGTTTTTTGGGTTCATTGAGAACATGGTTGTTGTTCAATAATAAAATTAATCCTCAAAAATACAACTTGCCTAATAATTCTGCACTCCCTGTATAACAAAGGGAAAGACAACTAAATTCAGAAGCCTTGCCGTTTCCAATGTAGAACTAATTAGAAGTATCTGCTTAGGAAAGAATTTTTAATATTTATTAGAATATCACAGATGAGCAATTAAATCAGCAGCGTTCAGACCTCCTCTTCACAGTTCAATGAAAGGTAAATTACATGAATGCACAGGCCCTCCCTATAGTGCCAGAAAATGAGCAAATTCCGACTGAGGAAAGCTTCTTATTACCTCTCATTAGAAACAGATTAGACCATTTCATTTCTTTTCTTGACAACATTCTCTTTGGAAGCTGAGAATACTTTAAAAAATATGAACACAATAATCGATATTATATTTATATATTTATTTATATATTTCTTTTATGGGGGTTTTCCTGGAATATATATATTCCTATATATACAGTAAGATCGATAGGAGTCCGACTTCAACAGCCAATCAACTGACTCAAGTCAGCACTATGTACACTTGGTATTGCAGCTCATTCCCCTTCACCAATCTCATATGGATCCAAAGCATAGGCCATCAATATTATACTCCAGGAAAGCTTCTTTAATTCTGCCTCCAAGAGACATTTGACAAACTAGAAAAATCTCTGAAAGATCTACTCAAGTGAGAAAAAGTGATATATGAATGTTTCCCATGTCAATAGTCATGAGATCTGAGAGCTACAAAAGTGTGTTTCCCTCTCTGGAGGACCCAGCATTTCATTGTTACATTTGCAAGAAAAAGTATGTGAACCCTTTGGAATGATATGGATTTCTGCACAAATTGGTCATAAAATGTGATCTGATCTTCATCTAAGTCACAACAATAGACAATCACAGTCTTCTTAAACTAATAATACACAAATAATTAAATGCTACCATGTTTTTATTGAACACACCATGTAAACATTCACAGTGCAGGTGGAAAAAGTATGTGAACCACTAGACTAATGACATCTCCAAGAGCTAATTGGAGTGAGGTGTCAGCCAACTGGAGTCCAATCAATGGGATGAGATTGGAGGTGTTGGTTACAGCTGCCCTGCCCTATAAAAAACACACACCAGTTCTGGGTTTGCTTTTCACAAGAAGCATTGCCTGATGTGAATGATGCCTCGCACAAAAGAGCTCTCAGAAGACCTACGATTAAGAATTGTTGACTTGCATAAAGCTGGAAAGGGTTATAAAAGTATCTCCAAAAGCCTTGCTGGTCATCAGTCCACGGTAAGACAAATTGTCTATAAATGGAGAAAGTTCAGCACTGCTGCTACTCTCCCTAGGAGTGGCCGTCCTGTAAAGATGACTGCAAGAGCACAGCGCAGACTGCTCAATGAGGTGAAGAAGAATCCTAGAGGGTCAGCTAAAGACTTACAAAAGTCTCTGGCATATGCTAACATCCCTGTTAGCGAATATACGATACGTAAAACACTAAACAAGAATGGATTTCATGGGAGGATACCACAAAGGAAGCCACTGCTGTCCAAAAAAAACATTGCTGCACGTTTACAGTTTGCACAAGAGCACCTGGATGTTCCACAGCAGTACTGGCAAAATATTCTGTGGACAGATGAAACCAAAGTTGAGTTGTTTGGAAGAAACACACAACACTATGTGTGGAGAAAAAGAGGCTCAGCACACCAACATCAAAACCTCATCCCAACTGTGAAGTATGGTGGTGGGGGCATCATGGTTTGGGGCTGCTTTGCTGTGTCAGGGCCTGGACGGATTGCTATCATTGAAAAAATGAATTTCCAAGTTTATCAAGACATTTTGCAGGAGAACTTAAGGCCATCTGTCCACCATCTGAAGCTCAACAGAAGATGGGTGTTGCAACAGGACAACAACCCAAAGCATAGAAGTAAATCAACAACAGAATGGCTTAAACAGAAGAAAATATGTTTTCTGGAGTGGCCCAGTCAGAGTCCTGACCTCAACCCGATTGAGATGCTGTGGCATGACCTCAAGAAAGCAATTCACACCAGACATCCCAAGAATATTGCTGAACGGAAACAGTTCTGTAAAGGGGAATGGTCAAGAATTACTCCTGACCGTTGTGCACGTCTGATCTGCAACTACAGGAAACGTTTGGTTGAAGTTATTAAATCCAAGGGTTCACATACTTTTTCCACCTGCACTGTGAATGTTTACATGGTGTGTTCAATAAAAACATGGTAACATTTAATTCTTTGTGTGTTATTAGTTTAAGCAGACTATGATTGTCTATTGTTGTGACTTAGATAAAGATCAGATCACATTTTATGACCAATTTGTGCAGAAATCCATATCATTCCAAATGGTTCACATACTTTTTCTTGCAACTGTATATAAATAATTCCTGTACAGGAATCTAGACTTTACTGCAGGGGATCCACCAGGTTGCTCCCTCTTGAAGTGGTCTCTGTTTACTGATAGCTGACCCAGGCTGGTCAAGAGACACTAGTGTGTGGCTTAAAGGGACAGATAAGAGGTGGATCAAAAGACAAGCTGAAAGTTAATTCAATCCAGTAAATAGGCAGAAGGTCAGGGCAGGCACCATAGGGTCAATCCAGTAAACAGAGGCCGGGGACAGGAGGTCATGACAACACCATAGTGGACCTTCGCAGGACTAGACAAACTAATATCGTATTGCTCTGGCCCCCCTCCTATAGGAAAAGATGCCTTAAATAACCCAAGGATGGCTGCTATTGACTGAGGACCCATAAGCTTGTCCCCCGAGCTGTGTCTGGGCAGGAGGCAGGGATGGCAGAAGAGGCCTACAGTATTGAGCGGTAAGAACTACTCTGGCAGCCATGCCCACTGAGAGAATAGAGCAACAGCAATAGCTGTTGCTGTATGGACTGCCGGTAGACCAACCATACGGTAGGGGTAAGTATTCTAGTGGCCATGCCTGACAGGCACGGACTGCTGGCATCATAGTGGAGAGTGTATGACTGATGTGCTAGGACACATATAGAAGAATTCTAGGATGTACCGAACCTGAGATATTCCCAAAAAATGACCTGCATTAGCCAATACAAGCCTGCAAGTCTTTCTCTTTATATCCCAACTGCCATACACACGGTCACATGTCCCTTATCAGCCAATAGAAGCTCGCAGGCCCTTAGTCTCCACATACACACAGTTTTACTCCAGGTTTCCATAACAACCCAGCCATTTTAATTCACTGCTGTAGGTCAGCTTTAGGCTAGTGCTACACGACGACAATGGTCTCACGACACATAGGGCACAACTACACTGCGACAATTTATATAGTGATAGTCCATGGTGTTGCACTGCGACATGCTGCGACTGTGACGTGACAGTCACAGAAAAATCCATCTTGAATGGATTTTTTGCGACTGTCGTGTCGCAGCATGTCGCAGTGCAACTCCATAGCCTATCACTATAAAAATTGTTGCTCAACATGTCGCGCGACACATGTCGTCGTGTAGCCCTAGTCTTAAAGTGTCAGGGCGCTGTGGAGGTCACTGTTAAGGGGGCAGGGGCCACTGTTAAAGGGGCAACTGTTGTGGAGGTCACTGTCAAGGGAGTGGGGTGCTGTGAAACTCACTGTTAAAGGGGCGGCCTGCTGTGAAGGTCAAAGTTAAGGGGATGGGCTGCTGTGAAGGTCCCATTTTAAAGTGGCAGGGCACAGTGGGGGGGTCAGTGTTAAGGCGTGGGGGACTGAAGTTCACTGTTAAAGGGGCGGGGTGCTGTACAGGTCACTGTTATGGGTGATACTGTCGATATCTTTTAACGATACAGAAACATTAAATGAAATAGATGAAATATACCGGTGTGAAGCCGGGTCCTTATTAGTGATGAGCATCAGTAGTCATATTCGAATTCGCAATATTTCTTGAATATTTTGTAGAATATTCGGCGAATATTCGCAAATTTCGAATATTCGTTATATTCTACGATTTCTTTTACTCGAAAAATCGACAAGGTAACGATCGCGTAATATGCGAATTTACATAATGCGAATTTTTATCGCAAATTTTTCAATTGCCGAGCAAAAACATGATTCCTCCCTGCTTCTTGCTTCTGGGCCAATGAGTCATAGCACTATATTTAATATATTAGTTTTTTCGAATATTCGTAATATTCTAAAACAAGAATATATAGCAATACAGCCAATATTCGAAAAAAAAGAATGTAGAGCAATTTAGCTAATATAGTGCTATAATCATTTTTTTTTAATAGTTGTAATTTTTTTCCAATCTGAACTTCAGATGAGAAAAAAATTACAACTATTAGACAAAAAAGATTATAGCACTATATTAGCTAAATTGCTCTACATTCGTTTTTTTATATTCGATATAGTGCTATATATTAGTTTTTTAGAATATTCATAATTTTTTCCATTTAAAGTCATGATTCCTCCCTGCTTCTTGCTTGTGAGTCATTGGCCCACAAGCAAGAAGCAGGGAGGAATCATGTTTTTATTCGGCAATTGAAAAATTATCGATAAAAATTTGCATTACGAAAATTCGCATTACAAAAATTTGCAATAAAAAAAATCTCGAATATTTGAAATTACGAATATACACTCACCTAAAGAATTATTAGGAACACCTGTTCTATTTCTCATTAATGCAATTATCTAGTCAACCAATCACATGGCAGTTGCTTCAATGCATTTAGGGGTGTAATCCTGGTCAAGACAAGACATCCAAACTGAATGTCAGAATGGGAAAGAAAGGTGATTTAAGCAATTTTGAGCGTGGCATGGTTGTTGGTGCCAGACGGGCCGGTCTGAGTATTTCACAATCTGCTCAGTTACTGGGATTTTCACGCACAACCATTTCTAGGGTTTACAAAGAATGGTGTGAAAAGGGAAAAACATCCAGTATGCGGCAGTCCTGTGGGCGAAAATGCCTTGTGGATGCTAGAGGTCAGAGGAGAATGGGCCGACTGATTCAAGCTGATAGAAGAGCAACAATGACTGAAATAACCACTCGTTACAACCGAGGTATGCAGCAAAGCATTTGTGAAACCACAACACGCACAACCTTGAGGCGGATGGGCTACAACAGCAGAAGACCCCACCGGGTACCACTCATCTCCACTACAAATAGGAAAAAGAGGCTACAATTTGCACGAGCTCACCAAAATTGGACTGTTGAAGACTGGAAAAATGTTGCCTGGTCTGATGAGTCTCGATTTCTGTTGAGACATTCAAATGGTAGAGTCCGAATTTGGCGTAAACAGAATGAGAACATGTATCCATCCTCTGATGGCTACTTCCAGCAGGATAATGCACCATGTCACAAAGCTCGAATAATTTCAAATTGGTTTCTTGAACATGACAATGAGTTCACTGTACTAAAATGGCCCCACAGTCACCAGATCTCAACCCAATAGAGCATCTTTGGGATGTGGTGGAACGGGAGCTTCGTGCCCTGGATGTGCATCCCTCAAATCTCCATCAACTGCAAGATGCTATCCTATCAATATGGGCCAACATTTCTAAAGAATGCTATCAGCACCTTGTGGAATCAATGCCACGTAGAATTAAGGCAGTTCTGAAGGCAAAAGGGGGTCCAACACCGTATTAGTATGGTGTTCCTAATAATTCTTTAGGTGAGTGTATATCACTATATTCTAAATATTCGAGAATTTTCGAATTACCTATATTCGCGATAAAAATTCGAAATTCGAATATTCGTGATCAACACTAGTCCTTATGCTAGTTAGTGAATAAAGTAAACCTTCTACACTATGAGGGTTTATCAAACAGCTCTTCTAGTCTCTGCTTCCTGGATCCTTGTGAGTGTGTTATCGAGAGAAGATTTTACATTTACTATCAGTAATTTCTGCTGCATTCAAAATACTTTGGGGCTTTCGAGACCTTCCTACTGATGATCTATCCTCTGCATAATTCATCAGTACCTGATCGGTGGAGGTCCAACACCTGGGACCCCCACCAATCAGCTGTTTAAGAAAGCATCAGCGCTCACAGAAGCGCAGCAGCCTTCTCTCAGGTTAGTCTAGGACAACGCGTTCATCAGTCACATGACCTAGGTGCAAGCACAGCCGCTATCAAATGGACGTAGATGTGCTTGGTGGACAGAGAGAACCTGCTATGCCGTGAATGTTGGTGCCTTCTCAAACAGCTGATTGTTGGGTGTCCCAGGTGTCGGACCCCCACCGATCAGATACTGATGACCTATCCAGAGGGTAGGTCATCAGAAGATAAGTCTCGGAAAACCCTTTAAAGTATGTTTTACAGATAGCCATGTAAATTCACATTCAGTATATATTTTAGTAAAGAAAAATTCCACAGCTTGATATACCTCTTTAAAACAAACTGCAGAATTTCATTACCTACAGTACATACTCTAAAACAATTTCTTACAAAGAATGGGACTGTTAATAAACTGATTCCACCATGGGAAGGGTGATTTTATTTTCCTCTTTGACAATTTCATTTTCAGATATCACTGAGGGCGTTTTAGAAACACAAGTGGCCTCGTTGAGTAATGGCCACGTCTGTTACAATGTAACAAGTCACCTTTTGGAGCTTCTACACAGATCTCTGTAACCAAAAGACTGGATGGTAATGATGTATATCCTCGGGACAAGATGTCTCTGGGGTGCAAAATAAGCAGGGCCCTCCTCGTCTATATAATCAGAGAGTTTCTTACATCCCAGAGCAACACAAAGAAAAGGAGGAAGATGGATGAAATCGCTGGAGAAGATACCTACATTCCCGCGTAATATTTAGGAAGAAGGGGCTGCAGGCAATAAAAGTCATTTGAATTTAATGTAGATGTTTGGGGATAAAAAAATAAGGAGGCAAAACGCAAGGATAGTAGAAATGAATCCAGTTCAATTTACCGTAATCTAATTCACACACCGCTGAGGGCGATCTTGAAATTGGACCGGTTCTGTGTAATATTTGTATTGTCGTTAGCAGGTAAGAATAGTGAATGCTGAGAACGCAGTCACAAATGTGATGAAGAGGAGCATTCCACTTTTCAGAGAATAAAAAAGTGCTAGGAGCAAAACACAGATCCAAACCCAGTCCTAAATACTTGTCCATGAAAAGTAGTAAGACGATATTCAAACAATGTAAATTCTACCACACAAAAATTACTCACAAAAATACAGTAGTACATTTGTGGTGAAAAAAAAAAAAATATTACAGTTTTAGGTAATGATGCAGAAATTACAGCTACTACTGCAGTGACCCAGCGGATCACTGCTAAAGTTTAAAAGGGTTTTATCAACTCACACATTGATGGCATGTTGCTAGGATATGCTACCAATGTGAGATAGGTGCGGGTCCCAATTCTGGTACCCGCAACTATCTCCAGAATGGGCCTCCGAAAGTAGTCCTAGCCATATGCTAGATATGCTAGCAATGTCTGAGATGAGACAACCCCATTAATTTTTTGCAAAAAGTTAAATGTAAAAGCACAAATATCTCTATGCATGATTTAGCAAAACTAGAGTAAAGTAAAACTAGATTAGTTGCCCATAGTCCATAGTCCAAAGGAGCTCTGAAAAATTAAAATTAAATGTGGAATCTAATTAGTTGCTAAGGGTAACTAAGCCAGTTTTCTTTTACACCAGTTTTGATAAGTATTCCCCTATTCATTCTAAATAGTTGTATATGGATATGAAACAGTTAAGCTGGCAGTCTTAGTTAGAGACAACACTTACATGTTTTAGCTCCTTCAAACTAGGCCTAAAGAGAAGACTCACCCTAGAAACACCATTCCTGAGACTTCCGGTGTCCCCTTCAGGTGTCCCATTAGGGAAAAAAAAGGGTACACTCTCCACTCACTGCACAGCCCCAGGAAGCACTGGAGTGAGAAGACTTGTGTTGATCATGGATATTCTAATCGCAAATTTTTATGGCTAATATTGCCACTTCGAGAATTCGCGAATATCTAGAATATAGTGCTATATATTTGTATTTGCGAATATTCTAAAAAAATATTTTATCTGAACCCATGATCCCTCACTGCTTCTTGCTTGTGGGCCAATGAGAAGGCTGCAATATCGTTGACTTTAGGAGTAGTGTTTATTGCGAATTTTCCAATTGTCGATTTTCGCAATCAAGAAAATAATGACTGGAGATCACTAATTCTTGAATTCGTGAATATATGACGAATATTCGACCAAATGTTTGCGAAATATCGTGAATTCGAATATTGCCGCTGCCGCTCATCACTAGTGAGGACAACCACCATAACCCTTACAACTCCTATCAGTGCCACAAATACCACTCCCCTTCTCCCGGTTCTCCCCCTGAGGGTACTCTGCACTACCAAGTTGCAATAACAAGAGGACGAGGCAGTAATTTTCCCCAGAATAGCTGAGAACATAGCCTGCTGAAGTGGGGTCTGCTTTAACCTGCTCTATCTCAGTGTCATGAGGGTGTCAAGAGCCACGTCTGACTCCGTTATACCCGGGGTCAGGAAGTCGCAGCGGGTGGCTGCTCGCTTTATGTCTAAAGATCGCGCTGTTACTTAATGGTAGCTTTCTGTGTTTGCCTTGCAATCCTTTCTGTCTCACTCAGGGATCCGTAGCTTCTTCTCCTCAGCTGTTTCTTGTCCGGCACTCCCAACCTCCTTATATTCCCCTCTCCCACTTCTCTGGTTGCCAGATATAGAGCGTCCTGCCTGGACTTCTATACTGACCCACTGGAGCTGTGTAGCTGTGATTCCTGGTTGTCGTTCCAGAGCGTTACCCTCCGGATCCCTGTTGGTTGTTCGTTGTCCGCTGTTGTCACCCACCTGGGACTATATGTTTTGTCAGTATTGTCTGTCTTCTCCCTAGTGTTTCCCTTTAGTGTTAGTGGTGCGGACTAGTGTTCCCACCGCCCTATTGACTACATAGGGCTCATCTTAGGGAAAGCCAGGGTTTAGGCACGTGATCGGCATACGGGTGAGAAACCCGTCTAGGGACGTCAGGGCAGTCAGGTGCCAGCCTCAAGGTGAGTTAGGGGTCACCATCTTTCCCTCTGCCTTGGACAGGGCCTTCCTTTTCCCTCCCTTTGCGTCACGTATGTGATCGGCACGCCGGTCGTGATACTCAGGCTGTATTTGCGGGTATTACTTGCAGATCTCACTGACAACCTGGTTTCTAACAGCTTTATCTATGTATGTAGGGTGGCCACCACTTCCCAGTTGGAATTGTCAGCTTTAGCTGTTATGCAGCCTGAGATAGAGCAGGTTATAGCGGACTCAGCTTCAGCCGGATATGATCTCAGCTAGTGTAGGGACGGAGAGGAAGGGGGTGTGCCGACAGGCTGTAAGGAGAGGAGCGAGGTATAGATCAGGGGCATTACTAGCACAGGCATTCGGGCAACAAGCCCTGGATTTCTGGTCCAGTGCCCCAAATCTCCAGGCACCTGCTACATTTAACTGCATCTATGTCCACAGGATGCAGACAGAGTTGAATAAACTGAAGGAGCAGGGAGCGGTCACCATTCTATGCAACAGGCTACATGTCGCTTTAAGTTTTCAGAAAATGTCAGCCACACTTTACAAACTTCCATCACAAAATGTTGCAACCGGAAGACAAGATATTTGCCTTAACAGTAGTGTTGAGCGCGAATATCGTCACTTCGAGAATTCGCGAATATTTAGAATATAGTGCTATATATTCGCATTCGCGAATAGTGTTAAATATTCTAATCGCAAATTTATCACGAATATATTACATTGCCGATTTTCGCAATCAAGTAAACAATGACTGGAGATCACAAATTCTCGAATTTGCGAGTTTATGGCGAATATTCAACAAAAATTCACGAAATATCGCGAATTCGAATGTTGCCTATGCCGCTCATCACTACTGAACAGTAACTTGATCCAGGAAGTGCTACAATAAGGACCCAAAGTCAAAAGAAATGCACCGTATATATATTCTGGATGATTTTTACTTTTTGGCTCTTTTGTAATGCTTCCTAGTCCGGCCGCTATTGTATCTTCATTAAAATGTATGGGGAATTAACAGGAGCTGAAGAATTGCCTTTTTTATGAGATGAGAAATAGAAATATAGAACAAAGCTTTCCAGAATCTTTCCAGCGTTTTGTGCATTCATGTCACATACTTGACTACTGTTTTGTGATTTGGGTCATTTTGGACTTTTTTTGTCATTAATATACATTAAGCAGAAGTCCTCAGGGAAGTGATCATTCCTGTACGGGGCCGCTATTGTTGTAAATGATTTCATTCTGCCACATAGTGAACACAAAGTGGTGTTAATGAGCTAACCCCAGATGAAGAGAAGGAGTCGCATCCTACGCATTTATAACACAAGGGTTCATTAGGTAATAATTCTCACACAAATGCCACTTCATTTGGCAAACTATGCTTTGGACTGTTCAAGAAAATTGATGTTTTGTTCAAGAAATCTCATTACGGAAACTTTAATCTGACTTTCCTTCCTCCTCCCGTATACCCAGCATGGGGCATGAGACCAGTTAATCCTATATAACAGTATTTGCCACACACACACACGCCCACATACAATTTTTTTTTTTATATTTGCCAAATTTTAATTCTTCCGATTGAACAAACTGTAATATCCTGAAGGGACATGACCAGAAATCAGTAGCACAGTTGTAGTGCTAATGTGGAAAAAAACATGACATGGAGTCCATGGAGATCAATGGGCCACCTATGTCATGTATGGACAAGCCATGAGAGAGCTGCTCAGTTGCTGTCTGCTATGACACTCCTTGTAATATACACTGCTCAAAAAAATAAAGGGAACACAAAAATAACACATCCTAGATCTGAATTTATTAAATATTCTTCTGAAATACTTTGTTCTTTACATAGTTTAATGTGCTGACAACAAAATCACACAAAAATAAAAAAATGGAAATCAAATTTTTCAACCCATGGAGGTCTGGATTTGGAGTCACACTCAAAATTAAAGTGGAAAAACACACTACAGGCTGATCCAACTTTGATGTAATGTCCTTAAAACAAGTCAAAATGAGGCTCAGTAGTGTGTGTGGCCTCAACGTGCCTGTATGACCTCCCTACAACACCTGTGCATGCTCCTGATGAGGTGGCGGACGGTCTCCTGAGGGATCTCCTCCCAGACCTGGACTAAAGCATCTGCCAACTCCTGGACAGTCTGTGGTGCAACGTGACGTTGGTGAATAGAGCGAGACATGATGTCCCAGATGTGCTCAATTGGATTCAGGTCTGGGGAACAAGCACGACAGTCCATAGCATCAATGCCTTCGTCTTGCAGGAACTGCTGACACACTCCAGCCACATGAGGTCTAGCATTGTCTTGCATTAGGAGGAACCCAGGGCCAACCGCACCAGCATATGGTCTCACAAGGGGTCTGAGGATCTCATCTCGGTACCTAATGGCAGTCAGGCTACCTCTGGCGAGCACATGGAGGGCTGTGCAGCCCTCCAAAGAAATGCCACCCCACACCATTACTGACCCAATGCCAAACCGGTCATGCTGGAGGATGTTGCAGGCAGCAGAACATTCTCCACGGCGTCTCCAGACTCTGTCACGTCTTTCACATGTGCTCAGTGTGAACCTGATTTCCTCTGTGAAGAGCACAGGGCGCCAGTGGCGAATTTGCCAATCTTGGTGTTCTCTGGCAAATGCCAAACATCCTGCACGGTGTTGGGCTGTAAGTCCAACCCCCACCTGTGGACGTCGGGCCCTCATATCACCCTCATGGAGTCTGTTTCTGACCGTTTGAGCAGACACATGCACATTTGTGGCCTGCTGGAGGTCATTTTGCAGGGCTCTGGCAGTGCTCCTCCTGTTCCTCCTTGCACAAAGGCAGAGGTAGCGGTCCTGCTGCTGGGTTGTTGCCCTCCTACGGCCTCCTCCACGTCTCCTGATGTACTGGCCTGTCTCCTGGTAGCGCCTCCATGCTCTGGACACTACGCTGACAGACACAGCAAACCTTCTTGCCACAGCTTGCATTGATGTGCCATCCTGGATAAGCTGCACTACCTGAGCCACTTGTGTGGGTTGTAGACTCCGTCTCATGCTACCACTAGAGTGAAAGCACCGCCAGCATTCAAAAGTGACCAAAACATCAGCCAGGAAGCATAGGAACTGCGAAGTGGTCTGTGGTCACCACCTGCAGAACCACTCCTTTATTGGGGGTGTCTTGCTAATTGCCTATAATTTCCACCTGTTGTCTATCCCATTTGCACAACAGCATGTGAAATTGATTGTCACTCAGTGTTGCTTCCTAACTGGACAGTTTGATTTCACAGAAGTGTGATTGACTTGGAGTTACATTGTGTTGCTTAAGTGTTCCCTTTATTTTTTTGAGCAGTGTATATATGTCCAGTGGGGCAGATAAAAAGGGGCTATCTAAAGCAGACGTCATCTTGAAGGGCATGTGGACATTACTGATGCAGAGTCTCTCTATAAGGGCTCATGCACACGACTGTATGTATTTTGAGGGCCACAAAAAATACGGATGACGTCCATGTGCATTCCGTATTTTACGGAGCAAAACATCTGGCCCCTAATAGAACAGTCCTATCCTTGTCTGTAATGCGAACAATAATAGGACATGTTCTATTTTTTTGCTGAACGGAAATATGGACATACATAAACGGAATGCACATGGAGTAACTTCTGTTTTTTTTTTTTAACCCATCGAAATGAATGGTTCTGCATTTGGTCCGCAAAAAAAAAAAATGGAACGGACACGGAAAGAAAATACATTAGTGTGTGTGGCGGAACCCGCCTCGCCACTGGGCATTGGAGAGGCCTGGCTGCCCGCATCCTACCTGCTGACTATGGCCCCTGGTAAATTTGTACGTTTGAATGCAATTTGGGCATGTGGTATTTTATATTGCTGCTACTGGCCCTTTAAGGGCCATCCGTGGACATATTATGACTTTTAGGAACAATGCCCCTTTAAGACTGTGTAGCAGATTGCATTCAGGCTGTCTTAAAAATTATGTATGTTATCATGTATTTTTCTGTCTTTGGAATTTTGTTGTAGGTTATGTGAGGGTACCCAGATAGCTAATATTATTGTATTTGTGTATTCTAAGTGCCATTCACCTAATGATATGCACTCAGACTTGAGCTATCTGGGGATATGTTAAATGTCTGTGTTTGCTGTGGGGGTGTGACATTGTGTGTTTGGGTGGTGATTCCTGTCCTGTTGTCTCCACATGTGTATTGGCGATTTCCCTTTGCCCTGAGAGATAATTGAATTGCTCCTCAGGTGTCTCCAGGGCAGAGAGGAGGAAACCATGATGCATTGTGGGGATGTGTTGTGTCTGTGTATCCTGAGTGCTACGTATCTGTCCTGTGTCACAGTCTTCCTTCTGGTCCCCTAGGGGCGTGTACACCAGATGGGGACCTGCATAAATACGGGCGGGTAGCCCTCAATAAAGTGTTCCTGTTTTAACCCTCAAAGTGAAGTGTCGTCTCATTCTTGGGGGAGGATTTATTGTATGCTGTTCCAGTTTGACTGCTAGGAGTGTAAACCTATTCGTATGGTTTCCTATTCAACTGTCTACAGCATTCATATGCTTGAGAGGATTTATATGCTTCTTCGGTTCGGTGATTGCGGTGTCTGCCAGAGTGCTTGGAAACCTCAGGAAACGCTAGGAGCATCCGTCAACGGAGGTACTCAGTCGGGGTGCCAGGTGATCCGTTACATTGGTGGCAAGCAGTGGGATGGCGTCCTAGTGTGAGGAGAAGCAGCTCAGAGACACCGGTAACGTGTGGAGTTACAAATTGAGGGCAACGCTAGCACTCGTGCAGCGCCCCTGGGAGCAGAGGTATCCAGCGACTTGGAGCAGACAAGTATTGAAGGCTCTGAAGATGACTGGCTGGCCGAGGTGAGGCAGCGAGTGGCCCAGTATGGAGATAATGTGTCCATGGATATAGTCCAGGCCATCTGGAGCCAGGTCACAGCCAAGCGACACGCAAGGATGGAATGAAAATTCCGACTGGCGAAAGAGAGAGAAATTGTCCAGCGGAAGGAGTGTTACAGCAGCCGAGCAGAGGCTGCATCCGAGGAGGTAAGCAGTCTCCCCCTGAGGCTGCCAGAGGAACCCGAAGTAGGGGTCCTCATAGACTGGTCCTGTGAGGAACCACAACAGGCAGGTGGAGATGGGACCGAGGTCTCTCCACCGGGATGCTGGGCAGCTGGCCCAGACCCTCAGCAGCAGCCGGAGTTGCCAGGTGTGGACGCAGGTGGTCCTTACTCGCAAATGTTGAGGGACCTCACAGACTGGTCCTGGGAAGACCACAGATGGCAGGTGGAGATGGGACCGAGATCTCTCCACCGGCCCTACAGGGATGCTGGGCAGTTGGCCCAGATCCCCAGCGGCAGAATATTCCACCGGGAGGGGAGAGTCTGGTTCCCACTCCCCACCGGCAGCCTAGCACACCAAGGGGAGACAGTAAGCCCCACAACAGTGCAGACGGGACCGTAGTCTCTGTACCTGCACCACTGGAGATATGGACAGTCTGTCCTGGTCCACAACAACAGGACAATGTATTGGAAGGAGAGGCAGTCTGTTTTCCCCTACAACAAGGGAGGGTGTCGCAGAGAGAGGAGCCTGTTACCCCTTCCCCCCAGCAACAGCTTTGTTCAACCAGGGGACAGGGCACCGTAGTTACCTTTCCCCCAAGCCATGGATCTACAACTGGGCACAAGTGGCAGGGGGCCATAGGGACAACTACACCCTTGGAGAAAGGCCGGCTGACTATCAGAGCCCCAGACCGACTGGAGGTCTGGAGTCTGGATAGTCTTAATGGGAAAGGGGAGAAATGTGGCGGAACCCGCCTCGCCACTGGGCATTGGAGAGGCCTGGCTGCCCGCCTCCTACCTGCTGACTATGGCCCCTGGTAAATTTGTACGTTTGAATGCAATTTGGGCATGTGGTATTTTATATTGCTGCTACTGGCCCTTTAAGGGCCATCCGTGGACATATTATGACTTTTAGGAACAATGCCCCTTTAAGACTGTGTAGCAGATTGCATTCAGGCTGTCTTAAAAATTATGTATGTTATCATGTATTTTTCTGTCTTTGGAATTTTGTTGTAGGTTATGTGAGGGTACCCAGATAGCTAATATTATTGTATTTGTGTATTCTGAGTGCCATTCACCTAATGATATGCACTCAGACTTGAGCTATCTGGGGATATGTTAAATGTCTGTGTTTACTGTAAGGGTTGTGACATTGTATGTTTGGGTGGTGATTCCTGTCCTGTTGTCCCCACATGTGTATTGGCGATTTCCCTTTGTCCTGAGAGATAATTGAATTGCTCCTCGGGTGTCTCCAGGGCAGAGAGGAGGAAACCATGATGCATTGTGGGGATGTATTGTGTCTGTGTATCCTGAATTGCTGCATATCTGTCCTGTGTCACAGTCTTCCTTCTGGTCCCCTAGGGGCGTGTACACCAGATGGGGACCTGCATAAATACGGGCGGGTAGCCCTCAATAAAGTGTTCCTGTTTTAACCCTCAAAGTGAAGTGTCGTCTCATTCTTGGGGGAGGATTTATTGTATGCTGTTCCAGTTTGACTGCTAGGAGTGTAAACCTATTCGTATGGTTTCCTATTCAACTGTCTACAACATTCATATGCTTGAGAGGATTTATATGCTTCTTCGGTTCGTGATTGTGGTGTCTGCCAGAGTGCTTGGAAACCTCAGGAAACGCTAGGAGCATCCATCAACGGAGGTACTCAGTCGGGGTGCCAGGAGTGTGCATGAGCCCTAAGACAGAGAGTGTAGGAGATTCATTAAAAGGGTAATCCGGGAATTAGGAACATGAAAATACCTAAATATTACTTTATTAAAAATATATTCCCAAATACGTTTCATTAGTTATAAGGGCTCGTTTTGTCTGGGGAGCAATCATTAGGAGAAATAAAATGGCCGCCGTCCTATTAGTGCACACAAAAACTGTCCTAATCCCATAGCAGGACACAGCCACATCCCCCACCTCCTTTCTGTACTTCATGTCTCCTCGTGAACTCCATTCCTACAGAGATCATATTAAACAGTATTCAGGACCATAACCCCTGACAAGCAGAGCAGAGAGGCAGCGCTTTACCTCAGTGTTCTGAAGTAACTTGTCCTCCTTTGTGATTAGGACAGGTTTTGTGTGTACTAACAGGACAGCGGCCATTTTATTTCTCCAAATGATTGCTTCCCAGAGAAAAGGAGCCATTATAACTAATGAAAGGTATTTGGAAATTTATTTATAATAAAGTAATATTTACGTATTTTTATTTTCTTAATTCCTGGAGATCCACTTTAAGTAGAGGTGTCCATACATATTAGATAAATTTCGGTGGGACAATCTCATGGGCATAATATGACTCTACCCCATGGGCAGTTGTCAAGGGCAATGAGGATCAAGCAGTTGGATTTCAGCATGCCCTATCCTTTTGGAGGTGGGGGGCCTAAAAAAATTGCACGTATACAATGGTCTATGGCCAGCCCAAGAGTGGCTCCTTCTCAGGAAGATCTGGCCTTTCCACATATTACATAGTTGGCCGCTGCAGGGGAAATGCATGACCAGTTGAAGCTTTCTCTGCTCAGGTGACAGGCTGAATGCCAGGGTGGTTACCTTTAATGACGCAGTCACCTTCATTAGACAACAGCCTGTCATGTCCCTTTTTTACTATCCAGATTTGCGTACTGGAGGTAAGCAGTGAAACCGAGCACAGACGGTGATCTAGCATGTTGTAGGAGGTCTCCAACTTCTTCTTTATACCTCCCCACATTCAAGACCTCTACTTGCTGTTAACGATTCGGGAAATTCTTGCTGGTTTCCCAAGGCTGAAAACCTAACTTTATAACGCGCTGCATACACACAACTGCATGGCATCAGATCTTGCTGGTTTCTAACAAGCCATGTTGGGTGTGGTCAGGGCACATTTCTAGCCACTGGATGTAAACAAGAAAGATTCTCTAAGTGCTTGTTCACACGACCGTTGCCCCTCCGTGCTCCGCAATGCACGGGCACCGACCGGGGACTGCAGCATGAGGATCGCGACCCCATTCACTTGAATGGGGTCCGCAATCCGTCCATTCCGCAAAAAGATAGCACAAGTTCTATCTTTTTGCAGTGCAGAGGCACGGAACGGAACCCACGGAAGCACTCCATTCCGAAACGCATTTCCGTATTTGCGGACCCATTCAAGTGAATGTGTCCGCATCCGTGATGCGGAATCCACGCGGCTGGTGCGACATGTATTGCAGACCTTCCGTTTGCGGGCCGTAATATGGCAACGGAGGTGCAATGGCCGTGTGAATGAGCCCTAAGACTGAGTTCACATCACCATTTACCTTTCCGCTTTTTTATCCGTCAAAAGAAGTGACAGAAAAAAAAAATAATGATCCTGTTGCATCAATTGAAATCCCTTTGAGCCATTTCTGTCTGAGATCCGTTTTTTTGTTTTTTAGACAGAAAAGGTACTTTTTTCCCCTTCTCTCAGAAGGAAATGGCTCAATGCCAACTGATCATGTAAAAAACGGATCCTATGCAATCCTAGTCATAACTAATGCAGCATGATCCGTTTTTTTTACAGGATCCAGTTTTTAGTTTTTTTTCTCTCTTCTTCTGACGGATCAGAAGAACGGAAAGCTAAACGGTGACATGAACTCTTTAAAATGGTGAGCAAATGAAATATAAAGTAATCTAACCACTAAGATAGGGGAACTGAAAAAAATGGGTCATAATGAGAGGTAAAAAGAAAAAAACAGGGGGCTAATTGTAACACAACATGATGCAGCCTTTGTAAATCCACTTGGTTTATACAGCAAGGATTCATTATATGTCAGTGGTTGTATATCCTTGCCATACAGGTTGTGAACTTTTGATTACATTAATAATTCTACTCACAAGCAATAATTACCAGAGACGCTAATTCATATAAAGTATGACTGAGCCCAAGTATTGCAATCATTAATCTAGCGCAATCATGAATCCGTCAACGAGCCCATTTAGATCTGTAAAGCAGCTAACTTATCATGAGCAAAAAGCAGGATTCTACTTTTTTACTAATTATTTATTAAAGGCGTTTTCAGGTACTTAAAGGGGTTGTCCTCAAGGGGCGGAATACATTTAGGAAAAGGCTTAGAATGCATAAAAAAAACTTGTAGATTCACACTGAAGACACCAAAAGTTTGGACACACCTTCTCATTCAAAGAGTTTTCTTTATTTTCATGACTATGAAGGCATCAAAACTATGAATTAACACATGTGGAATTATATACATAACAAACAAGTGTGAAACAACTGAAAATATGTCATATTCTAGGTTCTTCAAAGTAGCCACCTTTTGCTTTGATTACTGCTTTGCACACTCTTGGCATTCTCTTGATGAGCTTCAAGAGGTAGTCCCCTGAAATGATCTTCACTTCACAGGTGTGCCCTGTCAGGTTTAATAAGTGGTATTTCTTGCCTTATAAATGGGGTTGGGACCATCAGTTGCGTTAAGGAGAAGTCAGGTGGATACACAGCTGATAGTCCTACTGAATAGACTGTTAGAATTTGTATTATGGCAAGAAAAAAGCAGCTAAGTAAAGAAAAACGAGTGGCCATCATTACTTTAAGAAATTAAGGTTATTCAGTCAGCCGAAAAATTGGGAAAACTTTGAAAGTAAGGGCTATTTGACCATGAAGGAGAGTGATGGGGTGCTGCGCCAGATGACCTGGCCTCCACAGTCACCGGACCTGAACCCAATCGAGATGGTTTGGGGTGAGCTGGACCGCAGAGTGAAGGCAAAAGGGCCAACAAGTGCTAAGCATCTCTGGGAACTCCTTCAAGACTGTTGGAAGACCATTTCAGGTGACTACCTCTTGAAGCTCATCAAGAGAATGCCAAGAGTGTGCAAAGCAGTAATATAAGCAAAAGGTGGCTACTTTGAAGAACCTAGAATATGACATATTTTCAGTTGTTTCACACTTGTTTGTTATGTATATAATTCCACATGTGTTAATTCATAGTTTTGATGCCTTCATAGTCATGAAAATAAAGAAAACTCTTTCAATGAGAAGGTGTGTCCAAACTTTTGGTCTGTACTGTACGTCAAGATAAGATGGGGAGGCAGAGATCAGCAGGGGCCCACTAAGCATCGAACATCAGGTGCAGGGGAGCAGTGAAGTGAATATCATTTTTTGTAACCCACTTTCAGCCCTTTCCTAAAAGTTATCCTGTTAGACTCTGCCTTTAAATACTGATGGTCTACCCTTCTGCTAATTGTGCTAAAGGGGCTGTAGAACTCCTGCCAGTGCCACAACTTCTTCATATGTATGGTGACTAGAGATGAGCGAAGCGACTTCAGATGCTACATCTGAACTCGCTTCGCTAAACAATTTGTTATAATACTGTACAGAGACCGTACAGTATTAGGGTACTTTCACACTAGCGGTTTTCTTTTCCGGCATTGAGTTCCGTCCTAGGGGCTCAATACCGGAAAAGAACTGATCAGTTTTATCCCCATGCATTCTGAATGGAGAGCGATCCGTTCAGGATGCATCAGGATGTCTTCAGTTCAGTCTTTTTGCCTTTTCAGGACAGAGACAATACCACAGCATGCTACTGTTTTATCTCCGTTCAAAATTCCGGAACACTTTCCGGAATGCCGTTTCCCATTGACATGCATTAATGCCGGATCCAGACCCGAGTGTTCCGGCAAAACGGATCCGGCAACCGAAAACAAATGTGAAAAAAATAAATGCCGGATCCAGCATTTCAATGCATTTGTCATACGCATCAGGATCCTGATCCGTCTGACAAATGCCATCAGTTTGCATACGTTTTGACGGATCCGGCAGGCAGTTCTGGCGACGGAACTGCCTGCCGGAATCCTCTGCCGCAAGTGTGAAAGTACACTAAGAATGTATGGGCTCCGATGAGCCAAAGTAACTTATTCACAAAGTTGCACGAGACTTTGTTGAATAACTTCATTCATTTATTGTTATACTGAAAAAAAGGCCAAGTTCGGTTCCAAGTTTTGAAGTGGTTTTTCACTGTAATAATCAATTACCGAAGTTATTCAACGAAGTCTTTGGCTCATCTGAGCCCATACATTCTAATACTGTACGGAGATGAATCTCCGTACAGTATTATAACAATTTTTTTGGCTTTGGATGAAACATAAGAAGCTCGCTTTGCTCATCTCTAATGGTGACAATGCCTGGTACTGCAGCTTAGACCCATTCCAGTGAATAATACTAAGTTGCAGTACCAGGAAAAGCCACACTCGTATGTATGGCACTAACCCTGACTAATCAATGAAGGGAATATCGCTTTCCACTGGGGTCCACATAGATGTGTCTGGTATCAGCCAATCTGAGCATCAGAGGATCTCCCAGAACGCTTCTAACATGTGGTAACCAACAACAGAATCCTTAAAGACCAGAAGAGGCCAACACCATTTGCAGTAGACCAGATCGATTGCTCCTGGGGTTTACTACAGTCACCAACATTC
This sequence comes from Bufo bufo, assembly GCF_905171765.1. Lineage (NCBI taxonomy): Eukaryota > Metazoa > Chordata > Amphibia > Anura > Bufonidae > Bufo > Bufo bufo. Next base: position 213,138,028 of record NC_053396.1, on the reverse strand, counting down.
CCTGGGTATAGGAAATCATGTCTGCCTGATGGAGCCATGTCCCTAGTCCAACACTTCTCAACCATTCACAGGCGATAGCGATCGGGCTGTTGGATTTCAACCACTCACAGCTAAGACCATAGGACAAGCATATTTCTAATTAACTTTCATCGACCATGCATTTATATTACAGATACTATAGCAAGACATCCCTTTTATGTAGGATATCATATTCCATGCAATATAATTTCCTCTTTGCTACACCTACCGTAGCTACAAGTCATAAAATGATATAACTTTCAGTAGGAATTCTAGCATACTACTTCATACTATCGCACATACATTTCCATAAAACTAGAATAATTCCATGGAACATTAGTCTTTCCCTCTTGCACATCTACCGCTGAGCTTAATTAGGGATAGACATGGAAGGCAAATCTAAATCTCCCCGCCTTCCCCAGAGAATAGCTTGAAGATTTCATTTGTTTAGCCATCATTCAAATAGTTATATACATTATTACCAATCTCCTGACATTTACTGCGGGAACATGTTTTTCTAATCTCCTACATCTATACTACCCTCCAGATCTTTTGATATCTTCGTTGTGGTTTCAATTTTAAATGCAGAATGGCACAACAGATTCCCCCACAGCTACAACGTATCAACATTTGTCCTTATAAAGCTCCAGTTTTATGCGTTGTCGCCTACATGCGCGCATGGTCTAATTGGTTTACTATCGAAGCGCAACATTGTTATTCCGGTCTATCTGAAGCTTATTTTTTCCGGATATAAGAGAATGTTCCTGCATGAGGTAACGACTCCGAAGCTTGTGTTTCGTACTGTATATGGTGTTTATGAAAATTATTGTGTATCAAATGCAGAGATCATACTTTTTGTTTACTTCATTTCCAGTTACAAGAAAGTAGAAAAGAACACATATTTATCATGAAAAACACAAAAATATAATATCATGTCTGCAGACTCTTTTACCTTTATTACCGCTTCCATTCCTGCAGTGATTTTTTTCTAAGATTCTTGTATCGACCTCCACAAAGCAAACATTTGAATTTAACTGTACTCATTTGCTGAAAGTTATCGAAAAGATTGGTGAGATATCTAATGTGTGACTACTTTCCAATTACATATTTCAGTGAAGAAAAGGTGTTACAGCAGTGGGTGTGGAACCACTGTGTCAACCAACAGATTTTGCTTACTGCTAATCCAATACAAGGATCCAGACTTCACTGTAGGGGAACCACCAGGGTGATACCTCCTGGAGTAGTCTGTGTGATTGACAGCTAACTTAGGGGGTTCAGAGATACCAGTCAGGGCACCGAGGGGTTGGGTAGAATTGTAATCAGAGACAGGCTGAGGTCAGGGCAGGTGGAGTATGTGCAATATGGGAATGAGTCTGAGGTCAGGGCAGGTAGCATAGTATCAATACGAGTAAAGAGACACAAGTCAGGTCAGGCAGTGAAGGGTCAATACAGGAAAACGGGCAGACGTTTCCACACAAGAAGACAACAATATACAGCACACTTTTGCAGGAACTTAAGAGGCTAAGGAACCTATTGCTAAGGCACTTTCCCACTGGGGAAAGTACCTGAAGTTGCTGTTGAAGATTAGGGTGTGCGCACAATGAGCCTTCACAAGTTGGAGGGAGCTTGTAGGTGCACCCTACAGAAGGAACAGGAGAGGCCTTGCAAGCAGGAAGGAGACAGAGGGAGGTGGCTCTGCCCTGCTGGGTAAGTAAAGCAGAGCAGTGCTGGCTCATAGCCGCTGCTGTAACAGAAGGATTGGGCTTGCTGAATTTGAGCCTTCTTTGTATTCATGGCAAAGTTGTCCATTCTAGTGGGGTTTGGCACAGCTTGTTCAACCTTCTTAGTTGAGCATACATGTTTAAATAATGTCAGAAGAGAAAGCTTTGGGCAGAAAAAGGTCCAAAGCTCCTAGAGATGACGAAACATATCTTGCATGAATAGGCCGTTTTAGCCATTTTTTGCTCCTCTCGATCCAGGTAACATGAAACATAATGATTCACCGCCAGCTTCTCAGTTTGAATGTAACAGATTCCCAGCGGATGCGCGTTCTTTTCAATTCATATGCTTTTTATTCCAGACAAATATCCAAACAGAGGACGCTTTTCGGCCCGTCCAGCCTTCATCAGCTGATGAAGGCTGGACGGGCCGAAACGCGTCCTCTGTTTGGATATTTATCTGGAATAAAAAGCATATACATTGAAAAGAACGCGCGTCCGCTGGGAATCTGTTACATTGTTTCGTGGAGTTTTTCGGCTTCTCGTGCCGATGCGCACTAGGACCGAGTGCCGACCATCTCCTTTCTTTGAATAGCTTCTTAGTTTGATGAGTTTATCCTGACCTTCACAACAGCTTTTGCATTTTTATGGTGCTATATCTTTCATTATGTATAGTGTTGAGCACGAATATTCGAAAAGCTAATTTTTATCTCGAATATCGCCACTTCGAGAATTCTCAAATATTTAAAATATAGTGCTATATATTCGTTATATCGAATATTCGTCATTTTTTCCATCTGAACACATGCTTCTTGCTTGTGGGCCAATGAGTCATTGGCCCACAAGCAACTTAAGCAGGGAGGAATCATGTGTTCAGATGGAAAAATGACAAATATTCTAAAAACTATTATATAGCACTATATTCTATAATGCTATATATTCGTTTTTGACCCACGCCTGTATTGATTGCGTAATATTCGCATATAACACGTTCATTACCTTGCCGATTTTCTAGTTAAAAAAAAGAATGTAGAATATAACGAATATTCGAATTCGCGAATATTCGACGAATACTCTACAAAATATTTGCGAAATATCACGAATTTGAATATGACCCCTACCGCTCATCACTAATTATGTTTTGAGAGTTGTTTGCACCTATCAGCAATTATGATGTCTTCAACAACAAACAAATAAACCGGATGTTTTTCAACATGTCTAAACCATGCTGGACCAATGGTTGCAGACTAGAGATGAGTGAATTGATTGTGTACAATCAAAATTCAATCTGAATTTCTCCAAAATTTCGATTCTATAGAATCTGAATTTTTGCTAATTCAATTCAGGAGAATTTTTGGAGAGAGGGAAAGAGAGAATACACCAGAATGTCATTCACAGCTTTTCATGGGCATTTGAAGCGCTTTCCATTTAGGTCAAATCAATTCAGTTCTGAATCAAATTGGATGGCTGGATTCCAAAAAATTTCTTATAATTATTGATGAAAAGTACTTTACTGCCTCAGTAGTGGACAAAGTGCTATCATTTACTTTCAAAGATCTCACATTGAAGATAGCCATACGTATTAGATGCACATCCACCATCGACAATCTAAAGTGTATGGTCACTTCTCGACTCTCCCCAGATGGCAGATGATGAAGATAAGGATTGAGCTGTTGTATTTCAACATGTCCTATCCCCTTGTTCTCAAGGAGATTGGCCACCATCAGAGGTGTCTGGCGGAGACTTACTTCGCTCTCCTTCTTGAAGATTGAATGTATACGGGGGGTGAGGGGGTCAACGGGTTTCCTTTATTTCCTTTATTCTGGTACAGATTTTTTGTCTTTTTCCGTGCCATAGGGCCAATTGCGCATATGCATTCCCAAAAATTGCCCCCGGAAAAAACGTGCTGCAAATTATCTTACAAATGAGCAAATAAAAAAAGCATTGTCTGTGTGCGTTTGTATGTGCTGCTGACAAACAATGACAACTGTATGCAGAAAAATGGTCTTTGTTATGATCATTCATCCCCATACAGAAGCAATCATCTCTGCACGTAAATTAATTTACTGTCATTGCTTAGCAATGAATTCTTGACATGTACATATACATTTAGACCTCTAGCTTTGGACCGTCTTTTCACAGTGGAAGAATGAAAAGCACTTAAGAGTTTCAGATCTGGGGCTACAGTTACTCTTTATTTTCTCTGCAATGACTTGTTTATCTGACAATTTTGAAGGTCTTGATGGGATAAAGTGCCGTCAGAGACAGTGACACAGTGGTCCAGGGCTTTTACTGCTCGTTATTTCATTGCACAAAATAAATGTATAGCCTTTCCATTCATGCCCAATGAACAAATCAAATCAACCACTGCTTGGCTGAGTGCTAACTAAACATACAAGTTTCCCCGACTTACTGTACTACCACCCACTGAAATGCAATCACAGTAATAGTCTCCTCGGGTGGTTCTCTCTCTCTCTCTCTCTAGTGCACACCTCGCACTTTAATAACCCAATAATGAGATGAACTTGTGTAACAAAGAAAACTTGTACTGGCCAGGGCTACCTACCTGCTCATCATAACATAAAAAAGCCATGCCTATAAATTGGACCTACAAAAACACTTAGCAACATACTGTTTGCTAGGGATACTCAACTTACCTGCATTCCTTATATCTCATCCAACTTTCCCTGGAAGAGAATTATACTTGTTGGAGCCTACTACAGATTTGAGAGGACTCTTGGGGAAATATTACAATCCCCGATCACTTTTCCAGTCATTGTCTCACTAAATAGATATACATGAAATAGATAAATAGATAAATCATTTTTTAAATAGTTTTGAAAGCTTCTGTTTTTTCACATTAGCGGCAGCCTTCTCCGGCGGGTGCCGTCGCTAGTGCACGTGTGCGCCGGAAGTATGCTCCGGCTCCATTCACTATAATGGGAGAAGGCCGGAGGTCCGGCCACAGCATGGCAAACATGCCGAGAGGTAGACTGAATGTTTGCCTTGCTGGGACCGGAGCGGACTTCCGGCGGCACACGTGCACTAGCGGCGCCTGCCAGAGAAGGCTGCCGCTAATGTGAAAGTAGCCTTACATTTCATCCTTTACACAATTAATTATTTCTTATTTCTAATCTCTAAATGTCAACATTAAAGTGGCAGTAAAGTGCACACAAAATTTAATATTGATACATTTTATACTATACTTCAAGTTAATTTGATGAGCTCTTATTACTCGTATTTCCTTTCTATTCTTGCAGACCAAGAGACTGAGAGTCACCTATCCATAGACCCTCAGGGGTACCCTAATGCCTGAATTGTGAGTTCAACCCTGCCTTGGGCAGATAAAGTAATAGTGACATCCATATTGGGAATGATGAGTCTCCTGTTCACTTCAATGAGGACGCTCTATACTGCTGACCCCTATCAATCATACAGCATGCAGCAGTAAATGGGGATGGATGAATGATCCTTTCCACAATCCCTCATCCCTGTACTGTTCTGTTGTTTGTCAGCAGCACATACACTGGGCGGTATGCAGCCAACGATGCTGTCCAAAAGATGAGATCACCCGACGAACAAGCCCTTACCCGGGACAATAATCTGGAACAAGCATTCGTAGGAACAGTCATTCCAGATAATTTCCTGACTCTCAGTCTCTGTAAGAGGGCCCTAAGGCTAAAGGATTAATTGAAAGTCCCAAACTTTTTTATGGATAAGTTCTGATTAAATTATTCACAAACTCGCTTAGGCTACTTTCACACTAGCATTTTTTGGGGATCCTTCATGGATCTGCAAAAACGCTTCCGTTACAATAATACAACCGCATGCATCCGTCATGAACGGATCTGGTTGTATTATGTCTTCTACAGCCATGACGGATCCGTCTTGAACACCATTGAAAATCAAAGGGGAAAGGATCCGTTTTCTGTTGTGCCAGGTTGTGTCAGAAAAAACGGATCTGTTTGGCTCCGCTTCGTCAGGCGGACAGCAAAACGCTGCAAGCGGAATGGAGGCAAACTGATGGATTCTGAGCAGAACCTTTTCCATTCAGAATGCATTAGGGCCAAACTGATCCATTTTAGGGTCCATTCACACGTCCGTAATTTGGGTCCGCATTCGTTCCGCAATTTGCGGACCCATTCACTTTCAATGGGGCTGGAACGGATGCGGATCCGCATTTTTGATCAGCATCCGTTTTTTCAGAATCCGCAATACCTGAAAAAAATAGAACATGTCCTATTCTTGTCCGCAATTGCGGACCAGAAAAAGGCATTTTCTATTATAGTGTCTGCGATGTGCGGATCCGCAAAACACTTACGGACGTGTGAATGGCTTCTGAAAGCCCTGAATGGATCTCACAAACGGAAAGCCAAAACGCGAGTGTGAAAGTAGTTACCAAGAAAAAAATAAAACATTTTTAAAATAGACAATTCTGTAATTTGTCAGCTTTACTTAAACTGCAGCGCTAAACCTGAATATTTTAATATTTATTTTCATATCTGAATTATTTGACCTTTATTATGCAGACACTATGCAAGCTATTTTGATTATGCATGCCCCTAATCTTTCTGACAAAGGGTTATTGAAATAGAAAACTAAACGAGAAAATAATATGTAAGGAATGAAAAAAAACACAGCACAGCAATATATGTACAATTTACAATACACAACATAATGTCTCATAAACAGGGGAAATCTATGCGCCCGCACACCTGGGAATCCTCATCATTTATGGTGTAAACCTATTTTATAAAAAGTGCCTTGCATGGAAATACAGTTACTATTAAACCTCCGGGCCGATGACATTCATTTGGAACGATACATGCAGTGTTTGTGCTGCCCATCTCTTAAAAATGAAAGAAATTCAGCTACAATTTAATATATGAAAATGGTAAGAAAATCTTAAAATTATATTATTATGTTTTCAATTTTTGCAACCGGGTGAAAAACAATAAAGCTCTTGCTTGGAATTTCTCTCTTTGGACATCTATATAGATTAACTTTACATAAATACATAAATACATACATATTAATATATACACACACACACTTTTTTTTCTTGCTAATACTGTTATATATATTTAGAGATGAGCAAATTTCTAAAAATTTTGATTCAGCCGATTCGCCGAATTTTCTGAAAAAATTTGGTTCGATTCTAATCTATTTGTGGCGAATCATGTTAAAAAAAACGTCTATTTCCTGGCTGCAGAGAGCCTTTATAGAGGTGTCGAACACTGTGCCTTGCAGTAACACGCATAGGGAGTCTGATGTGGTAGTGAAATAATACTGTGAGTCCGTATGACATGTGGATGACAGGCGTCGCTCTTAGAATCACTGCACACTTCACTTATTTCAGAAGACACGGGGCCAAAACTAACCAAATAACTCAAGTGTGAACTCAGCCCTACAGGTGAATGTTAGCGCCAGGTATAAAGAACCGTGCAGAGCCCAAGATCCTACTATAGCGTGAAAGAGCGCACTCCTTTTACCCCAATTCACTGATTCCACATACTTTTCTATAGAACCTGTTCTTTTAAACACTTATACAAGTAGAGCCCCCCCAACAGAGTGGAGAGGGTGTCAGCAGTAAGTTTGTGTTGACGTCACTGATTATTTTGCCCTTCTTCTGATCGGTAAGAAAAATAACCCACAAAAAACGGATCCTGTCTGTGGAGCATCCGCCTTCACTCGGTCAGCATTTGGTCAGTAATCCATCAGTATTGCTAAAGCCAAAAAAAAACAGGAGTGGATCCAAAACAGAGAGGACATGTGAATGGAATATTTGCATGTCTTCTGTGTTTTGTACCCACTGCTGCTTTTGGCTACCAAATCATAAACCAATTTTGATGCAAAATAGGGACCATGTCATGCAGGCCTTACAGCTGTTACATAGACAGGATCCGTTGTGCGTCTCATTTTTCCTTCATTCTGACAGATCAGAAGAAGGGTCAAATAAATGATGATGTCAGCCAGGCCGAAAGGCAAAATAGTGTCCTAGTCATGAAGTGGGGAGGGTGGAAACAGCATGAGAAGTCCACAGAGTAGTCCTATGACATAATAGTGAGGTGGAAGCAGCATGATGAGACCACAGAGTGGCCCAATGACAGAGTGTGGAGGTGGAAGCAGCATCAGGAGGAGGCCACAGAGTGGCACAATGACAGTGTGGAGGTGGCAGCATCAGGAGGCCACAGAGTGGCACAATGACAGAGTGTGGAGGTGGCGGGAGTAGCAGCATCAGGAGGAGGCCACAGAGTGGCACAATGACAGTGTGAAGGTGGCAGCAGCATTAGGAGGCCACAAAGTTGCACAATGCCAGAGCGTGGAGGTAGCGGCAGCAGCAGCATCAGGAGGAGGCCACAGGGTGGCACAATGACAGTGTGGAGGTGGCAGCAGCAGCAGCTTGAGGAGACCACAGAGTGGCACAATAACAGAGTGTGGAGGTGGCATCAGCAGCATCAGGAGGAGGCCACAGGATGGCACAATGACAGAGGGTGCAGGTGGCAGCAGCATCATCAGGAGGCTATAGAGTGGCACAGTGACCGAGTGTGTAGGTGGAGGCAGCAGCAGCTTCAGGAGGAGGCCACAGGGTGACACAATGACAGAGTGTGGAGGTGGCAGCAGCATCAGGAGGCCACAGAGTGGCACAGTGACCGAGTGTGTAGGTGGAGGCAGCAGCAGCATCAGGAGGAGGCCACAGGGTGACACAATGACAGAGTGTGGAGGTGGCAGCAGCATAAGGAGGAGGCCACAGAGTGGCACAATGACAGTGTGGAGGTGGCAGCAGCAGCATTAGGAGGCCACAAAGTTGTGCAATGTCAGAGTGTGGAGGTGACGGCAGCATCATGAGGAGGCCACAGGGTGGCACAATGACAGTGTGGAGGTGGCATCAGCAGCAGCATCAGAAGGAGGCCACAGGGGGGCACAATGACAGAGTGTGCAGGTGGTAGCAGCATCATCAGGAGGCCACAGAGTGGCACAATGAAAGAGTGTGGAGGTGGAAGCAGAATCATCATTAGAAGGCCACAGAGTGGCACAATTACAGAGTGTAGAGGTGGAAGCAGAATCATCATCAGGAGGCCACAGAGTGGCACAATTACAGAGTGTAGAGGTGGTGGCAGCAGCATCAGGTGGACACAGAGTGGCACAATGACAGAGAGTGGAGGTGGTGGCGGCAGCAGCATAAGGAGGAGGCCACAGAGTGTCACAATGACAGTGTGGAGGTGGCAGCAGCATCAGGAGGCCACAGAGTGGCACAATGACAGTGTGGAGGTGGCAGCAGCAGCATTAGGAGGCCACAAAGTTGTGCAATGTCAGAGTGTGGAGGTGACGGCAGCATCATGAGGAGGCCACAGAGTGGCACAATGACAGTGTGGAGGTGGCATCAGCATCAGAAGGAGGTCACAGGGGGGCACAATGACAGAGTGTGCAGGTGGCAGCAGCATCATCAGGAGGCCACAGAGTGGCACAATGAAAGAGTGTGGAGGTGGAAGCAGAATCATCATCAGGAGGCCACAGAGTGGCACAATTACAGAGTGTAGAGGTGGTGGCAGCAGCATCAGGAGGACACAGAGTGGCACAATGACAGAGAGTGGAGGTGGTGGCAGCAGCAGCATCAGGAGGAGGCTACAGGGTGGCACAATGACAGTGTGGAGGTGGCAGCAACAGCATCAGGAGGCCACAGAGTGTCACAATGGCAGAGTGTGGAGTTGGCGGCAGCAGCAGCATCAGGAGGAGGCCACAGAGTGGCACAATGACAGTGTGGAGGTGGCAGCAGCAGCAGGAGGCCACAGAGTGGCACAATGACAGTGTGTGGAGGTGACAGCAGCAGCATCAGGAGGCCACAGAATGGCAAGGTGACATAGTTTGGAGGTGGCAGCAGCATCAGGAGACCACAGAGTGGCCAGGTGACATAGTGTGGAGGTGACAGCAGCATCAGGAGACCACAGAGTGGCCAGGTGACATAGTGTGGAGGTGGCAGCAGCATCTGGAGACCACAGAGTGACCCGGTGACATAGTGGGGAGGTGGGTGGCAGTACCAGCTGAAGATGGTGGGTGAAAGAGGGAGCACTTGGCATCAGATGTGTGGCATCAGGTGGGTGGCAGCATCAGAATAGTAGCTAAGGCAGGTAGCCAGAAGAAACCGGTCTCTTTTGTCAAAGTCTAGTCTGATGCATCAGGAATTGGTGGGTGGAAATTCTGACTGATCCACACCTGATTCATCTTGACAAAGGTCAGTCTCTCCACATTTTGGGTGGACAGGCGAGTTCTTCTTGGGGTAACTATGGCCTCCACCGCACTGCACTAAACACCTGCTCTGATGCCACTGAAGATGCCCTCAATCAGCCCTGGCACCTGATACGTGGGACTCAGGAGAAGTAGCGTCACTAGCCGAAGTTTTGGGTTCCCAGAGCACGGTGGACCACGCTTGAGGACGAGGACTGCAGCCTCAGAGGCAAGGTGAGAAAATTCTGGTCATTTCATCTGCCTAATCTACTGTACTCCACTGTGGTGTGGTAATCTGTTCTGCTGTTGATGTTACATACGTAGTAGCAACTTCGGTTGATGTAAAATCCTGAGTTCCTAGAACCTTAGAGGAAAAGTTTGAGTTTGCTCTTCTGTGGTTGTTGTTTGTGTTTTGTCTGTGTGGTTCGTGTCAGGCACCTTCATAGTTAATGGTTAGGTAGAGCAAGAGATTTCCCCTGGCAGGGGGGCAGAGCCGCATTAGGGGCAAATAAATTATCTGTCCTGTCCAGACAGAGGGAGTAGCCCCGGGGTGCTCCGGGACGGGGCTTGATTTAGGGGTTACTGATTTATCTGTCTTAGTGACGGAGGGTGTGACCCCGGGTAGCCCCGGGTGGGACTCAAATTAAGGGCCACTAAATGATCTGCCTGGAGTGGTGGAGGGTTAGTCCTGGACTGGCAGACCAGATGTGCTAGCCAGGAAAAAAATTAATATTCTGCACGGGGTGAGCTCTGCTTGGTGGAAAAAAGGGGAAGGTGTCGGTTGTTTTTGTCTTGCTTGTGAGTGAGTGGTTAAGCTCATTGATTGTGTGTCTCCCCCGAGAGGAAGGCCTGTCAAGAGTCGAGTTCGGTTGTGACTGCCATCCCAGGGAGTGTTGTATCGTGTCTTTCTGTCTGTGTACCTGTCACACCCGTGACAGGTGGTAGAAGATCTGAAAAACTGGCTGCATGTCAGGGATCTGACAGCTTCTTTTGGTTTCACTTTGTCTATGTGCTGCTGGGATGTCCACACCTCCTTTTTAGGTGTAGATCATGTGATCATTACTACTTCCATCTTAGTCTGGCTTTACCCATCACTCCTTGCAGTTGATAGCTCATTCTGGTTATGGATCTTTTGGTGTCTGGATCTCGGCTGAGTTCCTGCTTTCCATTTACCCAGAGTTAAGTGTCTTTTCTTTTTGTATTGTGTTTATTTCCCTGTCTCTTGGTACCAGACCTGAGGCAAACTCTTGTTCCTTCAGCTGAGAAGGAACAGGTCATCTGTGGCCCAATCACTATCTTCAGGGCCTTCTAGGGTGAGCCAGGCTTAGGTTCCTGCGGATGAACAGTCCCACCATCGGGGTCTGTTAATTCTGTTAGCAGTCAGGGCTCGGGTTGGGATTTATCTGGTGGGGATCTTCCTCCTTTCCCTAGTTTGCAGGTCTGGTACCTTCTCTCTCCCTTTTGTGTTTGGTGTGAAGTTCCCCTCCCACACCACGCCATGACAGTACCATGGGGTGTACCGTGTCTCTGTTGCCTGGTGAATATATGGCCACGTGGCTGGTGTGTATGAAGGGGGAGAGCAGATGCCGCAGCTGTGAGGAGAAGTGACGTCACGATATTGGAATGTGTGATAGCGAGTACAATGTCTAATACTAATGTGCAATACTAACAAACTAATAAATAAGGCAATGTGTGTGAGGTACTGAGTGTGCATGTATGAAGCTCCAGAAAATGTTATTTGTTAATAAGTTCAAAGACTTGTATGTGTTAATGTATGGGGAATGTTTCTTTATGTCCGTCTGTTTCTTTATGTCTGTTCTACATTGAATGTTATGTCTGTGTGGACCAGGAATGTGACCTTGTGTGTTGCCAAATAGAAAACTGACTAGACTAATAAAGGAAGGTCACACAGCCAAGTTTACTGTGAGCGAAATCACCTCTACTGATATGATGATAATAGCTAATTAAGAGTTAAATTGAGAATGAAAAAAGAATCGTCACAGAGATATAGGGAGGTGTGTGCTCTGGCTTTAGGCCAAAAAGGAGTAAAATTATCACAAAGTTTATCACAGGAGTGAACACAGGACATTCGGCCTTGGATTTAGAACATTCTATTCTTGATATTAAAACAATGCAAGCACCAGAATGAAAATAATTAAGTATAAGAAATTAGGCTGGACAAAAATGTATGATTAACAGACAAGGAATTATTTTAACATGCCGCTGATACTACCCTCCAAGATGGCGCTGAGAGACCCTACCACACCCCCAGCGGCCATCTTAGCTAAGGTAACTTCTTCACCAGCCTAGCTGCCATCTTAACTCCTGTAACTTCCGGCCGACCCAGCGGCCATCTTAACTGAGGGAACTTCCTGCCTGGCAGCCATCTTAGTTACTGGTATTTTTCCTGATATGGCTACAAACACGAGAAAATACACATAGATCTAAGTAGCACTACATAGAGTACTGAAATCAGTAAATGAAGGATACACATATACCTATAATTAGGTACTACTGGTAGTATTGTTTAATTTGTTAATTTAATCAGAGGAAATGCCTTAGCTTCTATGTTTTTGTTTCCTTTACTAGGATTAAGTCAGCACTTGGGGGCAACTTCATTTCGATTCATAACAGTTTGTTGTGGTTGGTGCAGATGTCCAGGACTCTAGGTCAAGTGAAGTACTCGGTCCTGTGGATCCTGCCCATGTGCTAAAATCACAGGAGCAGAAGATTGGGATGGAAATGGTCTCCAGGCAGATTCTGTTCATTCTGTCTTTCATATGATGTTGCTGAATAATGCTAGCCTTGAGATAAGATGCTGCAGAAGTAGTAAGGAAGAAAGAATGCTGACAGGCAGTGAAGGACATCAGCAAGCTAATGAAAGGTGTAGACATACCCAACACTAAAGTAGTACACTACCCTTTTAACAGAACCCATCTGTGTTAGATGTGACCTTACCCAAGAAGTGCTTGTCCGGTTGCTGGTCAGTGATAAAGCCCCCTGTTGCCTCCTGGGTTTAGACTTGCTTGCAAAGGTACATGCCAGCATCTCATACCAGGAGGATGGCGCTGTAAAGCTCATATGTGCCCTCACTGAGAACTTTGTTTGTTGGCCGTTAGTGATAAAACTCCATGGTCTATGTGTCACGGTTGGTTTCACACTATTCTCTGCTTGGATTTGGAGGAGTTGGTGTGTGGACCCTGATTGTGTTCCTGCTCGTCCATTTTCTATAAGATTAGTTGTACTGCTCTTGTATTTGGTTGTTCCCTTGTGCTTGTTGTTACTAGGCCTCAGGGAGACGCTGGTTCGTTCACCTGAGAAGAAACCAGTAGTCTCATTCCCTTTCACTACCTTTAGGGCATCTCAGGGCTCCTAGGGTTTAGGTAACGTATGTATTTTCCCACCTTCAGGGTCTATACATACTGACAGGAGGGGGGCGTGGCTTGCTCATGGCGGAGTAGGACGCACGGCAGAACAGCTCTCCTGCCACGCGATTGAAATAGACTGTTCTTTCAACCATAAGCCTCACAAAACACCCGGAATGGGGAGAAAAACAGCCAAGGGTCTGGTGGAGACCAACCATCAGCCGGACCAGGCAGGCAGTTTTTCGGTTCCCAGCCCGGGACCGAGGGGACTCAGACTGCTGCTAAGATTGACGCCGCTCCTCTTCTCTCCAGCATGGAGGCTGCAGCGCGCTCTTCCCCTTCGGACCGGAGCTCATGCAGTCCCGCCTCGTGCAATTCAGAAAGCGGCTGGGATATAAGGGCACAACTTCAGGCCCTATCTACGAAGACGGACTTGGAGAACTCCATTTCCAGATTGGAACAGACCTACAAGGTAGAGATGGAGGCCCTGAAGGGTGAAATAAACATCTGGGCCATAGGGTGCAGGCCTCTGAGCGCGCCCAGGAGACCTTCCAAGGCCATCTAGAGGAACATCATAAGGTGTTGGTGGCTCACTCTAAACACATCTTCCAGCTACTATCACATCTGGATGACATCGACAACTGCCATCGCAGGAACATCCTGCAGATCAGGGGGGGTAACAGAGCTGGTCCAATTAAGTGACCTGGAGCGCACCATTCAAGCGCTGTTTTACTCCTTATTGAGGGGAGAGGAGTCCTCCCCTATTGAAATGGACAGCGTACATCGTCCCCTGGGGCCGAAATCGGCCGACCCAAGCAGGCCGCGTGACAAAGTAAAAGAGGCTATCCTGAAAGCAGCTCGCCAAGCTGACAAAGTGGAAGTAGATGGATCCCACGTCCAGATAATGCCGGACCTCTCTAGGAGAACTCTCCAGCTACGGAGGCCAGTCCTCCCCATTCTCACCTTACTAAGGGACAGAGATATCCAATATAGATGGGGGTTCCCCTTTCAGCTCCATGCTAAGAAGGACGGCAAGTCGGCGATCTTCCGAGACCCGAAGGACCTTTCCAAGTTTCTTGAGACTTTCTCACTACCAGCAGTCTCCCTCCCGGACTGGCCATCTGTATTATCTCCACCGCAGTTACCACCCAGGGAGCAATGGTCCGTGATTACTCCCAGAGCGACGAGGCAGAGGAAGTCGCCGTGATGGCTCCGGTGTTCACTTACCTCCTTTTTTTTCTTCTTCTTCTGGACCTCCAACTCCGCCCGCAGATAAGAGGCCAATTTTGATGTCCAGGATGATGACCACTGCAGGGGACTTTCCGTGCACATGGACGCCTCGCTATGGCGGTTGGTTGGGAGTCTGCTACCTTCAGTTCTCATTTACAGTATACAGTTATCAGAGTGAGGGTTAATCAGGATACTTGATCCAGCTCACCTCCCTGGTTGAATGTGTAGTCCCGGCTCCCTGAGGGTTAATCACTATGATGTTTTTTCTTTTTTCACTTGTTAGACAGTTTCAACAGTATTCTTGCTGATGTTTTACAGTGGTGGGAGAGTCGCCGACTTTGTCTGGGCTTTCACTTCTCCCTCTCTAGTTAGGGTAGTGGGACTTGTTCCCGATACTGTTGCTTAGCTTTAGGGCCATAGGCTGATGGCCAGTTGGTGTTTTGTACTGTTTGTTCTATCCCCCTGTTTTGTTTTGTCCTGTCTTGTTTTGTCCTGTCTTGTCTTGTCTTACTATGTCTTGTCTGTCCTGCTCAGCTCCCCGGGTGTTTTCTCCCTTGTGTCCTACTCTCAGAACTCAGGATGGTGCATTTGTTCTCTTCTAGTTGCATAAGATGATTCCTATTAAGATCTGTTCCTTTAACGGCAACGGGTTAAATAACCCCGCTAAACGGAACCAGGTTTTATATAATCTACATAAACAAAAGGTTTCCATAGCCTTCTTGCAGGAGACTCATTTTAAGTCGGATAATATCCCCTCCTGTAAGAACAGATACTTTACATACTGGGCACATATCACGTTCCCGGAGTCTAAATCTAGGGGCGTGTCTATCGCTATACACAAATCCGTACCATGTGAGGTTTTGCAAGCCTCTTCCGATGAATTGGGGCGCTACGTTTTTCTTAAAGTGTCTATAGGTTCTCAGGTATTGGTACTAGCTAACATGTATTTTCCTAACACAGGACACTCTCAGTTTGCCTCCACAGTACTGTCAGCCCTGGATACCTTTGCCAATGGCGCTCCAATTGTCCTGGGGGGGAGATATCAATTTTCCACTGGATGCCACGCTAGATTCCTCATCAGGTAGGTCCTCTACCCCGACTGGGGTGGCCCGAGGTTTCCGGAGACACTTACACTCTCTCAGACTAGTAGACATATGGCGCATCTTACACCCTACTGACAAGGACTTTACATTTTATTCTACATCCCACAATGTATACCATCGCCTCGACTATATTTTCCTCTCACATTCCCTGCTAGATCTTAATACCTTAGCAGGTATTGAACCTGCTCTATTCTCTGACAATTCCCTATTGTGGGTGACTCTAGCCATTGGGAGCCATCCTCGCTCACAATACTCCTGGAAATTGAATGACAATATTCTTAGGGACCCGGTCTGTTTAGCTGATATCCGTTCGTCTATTACGGACTTCTTAGCGGTACGGGAAACAGATACTACCAATCCCACAATTAAATGGGAGACGTTGAAGTGTGTGGTGCGGGGGCGGTTCCTCCTACACGCTTCTAGGCTGAAGAAGATCAGGGCTGGAAAGATGGGTGAGCTACTACAAAAATTAGCTGTGCTTGAACGTAGGCATAAGAGCTCCCTCTCTGCGGTCGTGTATCAGGAATTATGCGATACTGGATTGGCCCTCAGGAGATTGATTGACCAGAAATATCTGGGCTTCAGAGATAGGTTTCACAGACTTATGTATGGACAGGGAGACAAGAGTGGTAAAATGTTGGCCAGAGCCCTGAGACCCAAGAATAGCTCCTCCTATATTTCATCTCTTAACCGGAGAGAAGGGGGTAAGATATATTCTACTGGAGACATCTTGAGGGAATTCCGTGCCTACTATACCGAGTTATATAAATCTGAAGGGAAAGTTCGCAGATCTTCAACCCGAGGCCCGGCTCCTGAAGATCAGAGATTATGTCTCTGGCCTTGTGGGACCCAAGTTGACCGCGGCCTGTAGGGAGGCCCTGGAGGAAGTAATCACGACCCAGGAGGTTAGGAGATCAAGTAAAGGCTTAGTGGTTGGTAAGAGCCCTGGGCCAGACAGGTTCACCTCCTGGAGGACATATCAGGTCCCTTCACCAGTATGTGCAATTCCCTGGTGGAGGGTGCTTCTTTCCCGCCACAGGCTCTAACAGCACATATTTGTGTTATCCCCAAGCCTGGAAAGGACCCCTGGCCTGTAGTAGCTACCGCCTGATATTGTTGATCAACATCGATGTTAAGATTTACGCCAAAATAGCGAAATACTGAAGCCCTACTTACCTTCGCTGATACATGAGGACCAGACAGGTTTTGTCCCTGGACGAGAAGCCAGAGACAACACCATCCGCTCTCTGGCCTTAATTGCCCGAGCGTCTGAGACAAAGTCCCCCCTCTGCCTTCTCTCGGTTGATGCCGAGAAGGCATTCGATTGGGTGGATTGGTCTTTTATGTCTGAGGTCCTTAGGGCTTTTGGTTTTGGTCCCAATCTGTTATGCAGAATTACTGTTTTATACCACAACCCGAGAGCCCAGGTGAGGGTTGATGGCTCTCTGTCGGCCCCATTTCAGATCCATAATGGCACGAGGCAGGGATGCCCCCTCTCCCCCCTGCTGTACATATTGGTTATGGAGTTTCTGGCCAGAGCTCTTAGAGCTAACGATTCCATCAAGGGTTTCCAGGTGGGGGGCATGATATCCAAGATCGCCGTATATGCGGACGACCTTCTAATCTTCTGCTCAGACCCGAGGGTAAGTCTTCCTCACGTTTTGAAGACCTCTGTAACTTTAATGTCAACCTACATAAGTCTGTGATGCTAAACATCAACCTTCCTGAGTCCCTGGTTCCCATTCAGATGGTCCTCCAGCCACCTCACATACCTAGGTACGTCTATCCCCTCACGCTTGACAGATGTTTTTTCACTTAATTTCACTCCCCTATTAGAGGAGATCCGAAGGGATCTGAAGGCCTGGAGGCAACTACCGTTGTCGTGGTTTGGGAGAATTCATGCGATCAAAATGAATTTCCTCCCTCGGATTTTATATCTATTTCGCACCATACTGATGCCCTTACCTTGTGGCTTCTTTAAGATCTTCAGATCACTGCTCCTAAGATTTATTTGGGCGGGATCCTCCCCTAGATTAGGTATGTGCTTTCTGGTTCATCATAAGCTTAAAGGGGGAATGGGGGTCCCTGATCTCTCCAACTACCACAAAGCTGCAATTTTCTCTTTCATTTTAGACTGGTTTCCACATCGGCTCTTCTAAGAGGTGGGGTTCAGCTCGAACGGATGGAAATGGGATTTCCAACCCAAAATTTGCTCTGATTGGCCAGAACCCATAGGCCTTCCTAACGGCGGGGCGTTCTGAAAGTCTGGGATAAGCACGCGGTGGCTCTAGGGCTTATCCACTTTCCGGACTGCTGAGCCCCATATTTAACAATCCAGGGTTCCCTATGGGGGAGGGCACTCAGAGGGTGCTAGGGGCTCTGAAAAGAAGATAACCCACAGGTTAGACAATAGCTGGTGAGGCCGTTAGGCCTTTGGACTCGTTTGTTGACCCAGCCTCTGGGGGGCGTGGTTACAATATTACAGCATAAAGATGTTCCTGCAAACACTAGGCCCCTTAGAAAACCTATCTAGGGATCATACCGCCTTCGAGTCTCTTTGTCTCCAGAATACACCACCCACACATTTAGTGTCTCTGGTCTACGGGCTACTCCAGGAGGGGGAGGACCCCTCTCGTCCCTGCATATGTGGGGGCATGGGAAGGGTGCTGGTAAATCCTTATCTTCCGACCAGTGGGAGCGGCGCTCACACTGTCACACAAATCGTCCGTCAGTTGTAGCTTACAAGAAAATAATTTTAAGATTCTTTCTAGATGGTATAGAACCCCTGTTCTGTTGCATTCCTTCTACCACACATGTCCAGATATCTGCTGGCGTTGTGAGAGGGAGAAAGGTACTTTGGCCGACGTTTGGTGGCAGTGTGATCGCATATATGGTCTAGTCAGCGGTAACACTGCAAGGGATGGAAACCTGGAGTGCGCATTATTGTCTATGTTCCCCAGCTCCCTCTCCTCCCTGAAGGTGGGTCTCCTGAGATTTCTTCGTACAGGCCGCTCGCCTGGTTATCCATAGACATTGATAAAAACAAAGGTTACTGGTAAACAGACTGAGATGAGGCAAAGGGAAAAGCCAAGGCAGATCAGGCGGCAACAATGGCTGCCAAATTGCCTAGGCAGAACCCCTGCCTTAGTGGCCACAGTTTCAGTCCCTTAAATAACTCCTCCTGTCTCGCTGAAAGATTTCTTAAGACTTTACAGGACCAGGCGGGGAAGGAGGTCTAGGGTACAGGACTAGTGGATGAAAAAAGGGGGGACTGCAAATGAGGAAGGCCTAATACAGTTCCAAGGGAAACTCTGCCTTCCCAGGTCCCTCTAACCCACGATGGCACAGGCAACCCATGGGCTGACGCACCAGTCAAAAAACTACTTTGTGTGATATAGTACATGTTACGCCCCAGGGTTTAACACTGTAGCAGCCAGATATACTCAAGGATGTATGAGTTTTGCCCAGAACAACATGAGACAAGGTGGTTAAGGTACCCCAGAAACACATGTCCTGCCCTTTGTATCTGTTTCAACACTTGCAGACTACATTCAACTACCCAAGGTGGGCATGTATGAGTATGTATTGGTGTGTAATGACTTGTTTTCAGAATGGCCAGAAGCATACCCGGTAGCTAAGACCACAGCAAAGAAGATTATGGTCGAAGTTGTATGCAGGTATGGGGTACCAGAGACCATTGAAAGTGACAGGAGATGATGAAGGTTTTGGGTGTAGAACAGGACTTACATGCTTCCTACCATCCACAAAGCAGCGGTAGGGTGGGGGAAGAGGAACTGAACGGGACACTAAAGTTAAAGATTCAAAAATCCATGAACAGAGTGCCTGCTGGTAGCCCTCTTTTCAGTAAGATATACCCCTAACAGTAAGACAGGCCTTAGTCCCTATAAGGTCCTTTTTGGGTCAGCCCCTAGGACAGGATTGTATTTCCCACAGCAGCTCCAGATGCAACATGGTTGTCTGACAGATTATGTGATCAGTTTGCACAAGCATTTAACTAAAATACATTCTCAAGTTTTTGCTTCACTTCCAGATCCTGATAAAGTACCAGAAACCCACCCACTTGTGTCTGGAGATTGGGTGGTGGTAAAAAGACGCTTTAGAAAAGTCCTCAAACCCTGTTATGATGGACCATTCAAGTGTTGCAGACCACAAGCAGATCAGTGAAGCTCAAAGGAAAGCCTAATTGGATCTATGCCCGTCATTGCAAGGAAAATGAGTCTTGTGTGCTGTTGTTCCCCTTGTGTGACTGCTGATCCTGACTCAAAGAATATGGATTTCAAATGAGATAGTAAAAATAGGTTTCTGAGCTGTGAAAAAGTTGTGTAAAAGGAAGAACAAAGCTGTTTACAGCCCGATACTTCCAGACCAGTGACCCATGATAGTATTGCCCAAAGATTCCCAATATTAATAGTTTTTATGTTCACAATAATGGAGAAGCACCACTTAACATCGCATCCAATATATCTGTAATAGGGATAGGTGAGAATCAGACTTCCCATAGTATAAGGTCCAATACAACGGAGTCTATCCAGTAGGGATAGGTTGTCTCCAAAGTGGTTGAAACAACCAACAGGTATAATGGGACAGATTATAGAACCCACTTAGGGACAGTGTAGGCAAATATGAAATGTGCTTTCAAAGGGGGACTGATAGAGATGTGGATATAATTCTTGATTAAGTAAGATGGCCCCCATATCCTCCAGCTCTCAGCTACGCCTTACTCACTACAAGTTCCAAGAGGACCCTCTTACTGATGTCTCATATATGAAAGTAAGCTGTAACTGCTGTTAGAGTGAAGCCATTGCAATATGGCGCTTACACTTAGATGTTTAACATAGTTCGCATAGTAAAACAATGCACAATGCGCAGATGCCAAGTGTTATCTCTTTTCATATTTTCATATTCTGGCCATGTAACAATGCCACATGCCTCAGGGGGAATGCCTCTCTGATGTATTTTTAAACTGCTGCACTTCGTGTAATAAATGAGAATCTACTTTGACCCCGGTGTGTGTGTCACAGTTATTTTCTTCCATGCACGTAAAACCCTTGGGTTACTATTGATTTATAGCAGTAGAGCAAACATAATCAGCCCTCATTGAGGGCATCTTCAGCACCACATTACTGGCCAGGCAGGACAGCTTTTCAAGGGCCAATCTCTGCCAGTTGTGGCCACAAATCTAGTTTTGGCTGCCAAGTAGTCCCAGCGGATCATCAATGTAAGGTGGCAGAGTGCTGCCCAAGTATGCAACCCACCTGCTGGTTCAGGTCCTGCTCCAGGTCTACTGCTGCTGCAGGTGAGTAGTTCCTTCACTAGGCAGGTGAAGAAAGCTGCTCATCAGAGACTCTAGACTCAAGTTGCTGCTGATGGAGCTGAAACTGCCTCCCTACCCCCCCCCCCCCCCACCCTGCCACAGAATCCATGGCAGAGGAACGTGAGCACAGAGGGACCCCCCGGTCAGACCTCAAAGAGGATCGACGACAGTGCAGATAGGCAGCGGCCAACTGACTACATAGGATAGGATGCGTCTATAGTAGTTCAGTTTGTCCTCCCTCTCAGCGAGTTTAAAAAAGGCCCCCATTTTGGACCGGTAGCAAGGGTCCAACAAGATGGAGAGCCAGAAGTAACCCATCTGCCGAATGCTGACAATTTGGCTGTCACTACGCAAGCAAGTGAGCATGCAGCGGGCCATTTGTGCAAGTGACTCGGAGAGACTCCCTGCCTCCATCTCCACTGCATACTTCCACAATGTGTCTGGGTCCTCTGTCTCATCTTCCTAATCGCCATGAACTCCAGTTCAGCCCCACAGGGCTCATGTGGCCGTGAGATCTAGGCGCCAGGTCTCTAGTCCCCTGACCAGCCATATTTACCAGCCTCTGTTCAAGTACATGAAGCAGTGGAATGACGTTGTTCATCCCGTAGTCCTGGCGACTGACAAATAATGTGGCCTCCTCAAAGGGCCTGAGCAAACGGCAGGTGTCACGCATGAGCTGCCCATGGCTGACATTGAAATTACACAGGGGAGTACTCCTGTCCACTTGGATCATCAAGAAATCGTTTATGGCCTTTCTCTGTTCATATAGTTGGTCCAACATATGGAGGGTGGAATTTCAACGGGTGGAAACGTTGCATATCAGCCAATGTTGGGGGATGCCGTTCTGCCGCTGCAGCTCAAGGAGGGTGTGCTTTGCGGTGTATGAGTGGCTGAAGTGCATGCAAAGTTTCCTGGCCACTTTTAAGATGTCTTGCGGATGGCTGGAAGACTTCAGGAACCACTTGACAACCAGATTGAACACGTGTGCCATGCAGGGCGCATGGCTCAGTCCTCCTTGACGCAGCACCGACACCATGTCAGAGGCGGACATTGTCGCAGGACCAACGGCGTGAGAACGTGAAGGCGGAAGCGGTGTCACCTGGCCAAGTTGCTGGTGTGGCTGTGCAGGAACCATATTCACCCAGTGGTCCGTAAAGGACATGTATTGTCCCTGACCGTAGTTACAGCTCCACACATCGGCGCTGCCGTGCACTTTGGCAGACACCGACAGGCTCAAGGACTGGCCCACCTTCTGTTCTACATATGTGTGCAGGGCTGGTACTGCCTATTTGGCAAAGAAATTATGGCTTGGGACTCTCCACCTTGGCTCGGCACAAGCCATCAGTTCTCTGAAAGGTGCAGAGTCCACCACTTGGAAAGGGAGGGACTGCAGCACCAGCATCTTGGCCAGGAGCACATCAGCTCTGCGCCATTGGATTAGTGCACGCATATTGCTGTTTCTTGGTAATCGCTTCGGTGATTGGTTGCTGACAGAATGACTGATGAGGAGTAGGAGGAGGAGCATCAGGACCAGCAGCTGATGGGAAGGACAGACAGCTCCCTTCGGCTGAGGTGGTGGAGCCTTGACTGCCTAAAATTGGGTGCGTGCCACTGAGTGATGCAGCGATTGCTGCGCCAGGCTGGACCACCACATCGGAGCCACGGTTCTCCCAGGCCACTTTATGGTGACGCTGCATATGTTGACGCAGGGCTGGGGTGCCAATATTGGCACCCTGGCCACGCTTCACCTTCTGCCCACAGATTCTACAAATGGCCACGTTCACCTCCTCTGGCGGCTTAACAAAAACTGCCACACCGCCTAGTAGGCGATTTTACCCCCAACACTCCACAATGACTGACTGCTACCACCACTGCTTCCGTGAACCCCTGCACCACTAATTTCCGGGCAGGTAGGCACCTGCGAAGCGGGTGGTCTACCCCGGGCATGTTTGGTTCCCGAACTCCCACTGCTGCCACCCTGCTGACTCCCGGCCATGCTAACGACTTGCTGGCTCCGCCGCTGACTCACGGACAAGCTGTCACCCTCTTCTCCCGATGATGATGAAGCCCCTAATTCACCCGGCTCCCAAGTGCGATCAGCTACATCATCATCATCATAGAGTACTGTCTGCATGTCACTGATGTCCTCCTTAATGGTCTCTGGGTCAGGACCGCACGCAACACCAGCTCCCACGCCACTCTCCTCATCACTACTTGCCCGCCTAGCGTAGGAAGCGGCGGATGTCTCCTCCATATCTTGGCTGGCCAGTAGCTGCTGACCGTCCTCTCTCTAGTAGCTCGTTCTCGCTGTATAGTGGAGCTGATCCCACAGCATAAAATACTTCTCTGGCTGAGGGAACAGAAAAGGACAGGGGCAGGTTGAGGACAGGTGAGGGCTCAGGGCCTGCTCCCGGGTCATGCCAACTAAGGGTTGTGTCTGACGAACCCACCGACTCTTGGCTGGGGGTGTCTGAGATCACTTGGGACGAAGTGGAAGACCGAGTCAACCATTCAAGAACCACTGGGTTGCTGGTCAAGACACAACCGCTAGATGACACCGGAAGCTCAGGACTCTCGCTGCGACCCCTGCTGCCACGCCCCCTTACTCTGCTGCGACCTCTGCATGCACCAAAAACATTTAGGCCTCAGCCACTTCCCTGTGCAGGGCCTGGCACTTCCCTGTCTGAAATACTGTTAGATCAAATAAATAAATAAAAAGGAAATTAAAACACCCCAAAAAAGTCTGTAATTTTCTCACTTCACCACACAACGGCTAATAAGCCCTTTTTTTCCACTAATACACACCAAAGAAAGCTTTAGAACATATAACTGCACCGCTGAACGGCAAATAGGCCCTTACTTTTTTCCACTTATACACAACGGCTAATAAGCCCTTTTATTTTTCCACTAATACACACCACAAAAGGCTTTAGAACATATAACTGCACCGCTGAACGGAAAATAATATATATTTTTTTGCCACTAATACACGCCAAAAAGGGCTTTAGAACATATAATGGCACCGCTGAATGGCAAATAGGCCCTTACTTTTTTCCACTTATATACTCCACAAAAGGCTTTAGAACATATAACTGCACCGCTGAACAGCAAATATATATTTTTTGCCACAAATACAAGCCAAAAAGGGCTGTAATTTTCTCACTTCACCATACAATGGCAAATACTTTTTTTGTGCCACTAATACACGCCAAAAAGGGCTTTAGAACATATAACTGCACCTCTGAAAGGCAAATATATATTTTTTTGCCACTAATACACGCCCAAAATGCTTTAGAACATATAACTGCACCGCTGAATGGCAAATAAGACGTAGAAATATTTCCGTGTAATAAACCCTGTTAATGGCTGGATCAAACAGCACTCGCACCCCAATAACAAGAACGGTTTGCTGGAATTACAGAGCTGTATAATAGCAATTTGGATCCCCAGTCAGTGCAGCAAGGTGTAATAGGATTGTTCCTATTACCCAGGCTGTAACCTCCCCTACTGAACCCTGTTCTGCTTCAATACTGTGGAATGATTCCTCCCTGTCCTTTCCCTGAACTTCTATACAGCAAAATAAAAGTTTTAAAGCCTTTCCTAGCACTGTTCCTAGCGCCTGCTGACATCTCTACCTGCACTAAGTACACTGGAAAATGGCTGAATCCAAGATGGCTGAGGGTATTTATAGGGCTGTGACATCACAAGGCTGGCTGGCTGCGTGCATGGCATTATGGGTGATCCCTCGTTCCCAGAGTTCCTTGCTCCATGTCCTAACACGTGCAGCAGCCATTACCACGTTACCATGAAGCGTGAGGAAATTCGTATTCGGTGCAAATTGAATTTTTCCTGAAATTCGGATTGAATTCGCTTCATCAACTTCAATTTCGCTCATCTCTATTTATATTGTTTTCTAACAATGTTAAAGGGAGTCTGTCCCCTCCATAGGGCCGTATACAGTGCTTACATTGTCCTATCGTTCTCCTGCCTCAGCCTCTGCATATGCCCGCCCTCCTATTCCCTTGCATCATCCTAAGGACCGGCTGAGATCCCGCGACTGTGCACTGCCTCGCCGGGCCGGAGCATGCGCACTGTGATGCCCATTGTTGGCATGGCATTGCTTTAACTACTGCGCATGCTCCGGCGAACAGCTGGTTTTGCGCCGTTCGCATGCTCTGGCCCGGCGAGGCAGTGCACAGTCGCGGGATCTCGGCCGGACCTTAGGATGACGCAAGGGAATAGGAGGGCGGGCATATGCAAAGGCTGGGGCGGGGGAACAATAAAAAAAAGGGCACCAACACAGTGAACGCCGCCCCTGGGCACTTGTGAGGGCTCACTTGCATATCAATCAAAGTTCGTTTTTCCAGCTTCTGCAAGTCTAAAGACAAAGACAAAGGTACCATTACATTCATATATAGGTGTGCGATAGGACAATGTAAGCACTGTATACGGCCATATGGAGGTGACAGACTTCTTTTAACATAACTTATATCAATTGAAGTTTTTCACTTCTGTTTTTGCCTCCAGTTGGCTCATTAAATGGGTTTTCCAGCATTTTCTAGATGCCCAATATCAGATCTGCCGGGGTCCAATTCCCAGCGCCCTCTCAACGCACTGTTTTTAGGAGCTACTGTGAGCTGGAACCAAGAGAACAGCAAAGGTCCCCTGTGCACTGGCCGTACTTGATTACTGCTATATTCACTAGATCAGCAATGGGTTCAACTAAATCAGGATGGCCACCCACAATGAACTGTGTATTGATGTTAAGCCATCGGTTAGATACTCTATACATAGTGTATCTAGCTTTACTTTCCCATGTGCGGCCAACAGAATATATAATGTCATCTATCCCAATCAGCCAAATGTTAACCATACAAAGCATTGTGTAATTGGCCAGATTGTTTGGCTGACAGCTGTTTCTTCCAACCCCTCATACGCATTAAAGTTTGACTTGGTGGAGTGCACATGTGTCCTCAATAGGTAGAGAGAAGTACCAGATACAGTTCCTCTGGCGGCAGCTTATCTCTCTTAATTAAACATGCTTTATCTTTCTTTCCCCAATATCATCTGTTCGGGGATAGTCTGCAAACCCCCAAAACATACGATAGTTGCCCTGTCCTGCACAATTCAGTAGGTTCTGGCAACTTTTACATGTATGGGCAAAGAGGCAAACAATGGTTTGAATCAGTACCAACCTAAAGAGGCCAATGATACTCCTGGAGATATGGTATGTAAAATAATGAAGAGAAGAAGGAGATAAAACCTCGGACAAAATGAAATAGCTGATAAAAGAAAACAATAAAGTGTACTCAGCTTCACCATACATAAAGGTAATATAGCCTTCAGACCTTTTATTTCTGAACTGTGGGACCTGGTGTCTAGGTAGGTGGGGTTTCCAAAGGAAATAGAGTTTATGTCAAGGTAAATTAAAGGGTTTTCTCAGATTTTCTCAGAGTGACTGGGGCTGAGCTTTGATACCAAGCAAGGCCACTGTTCAATCTATGGCTCGTTGCTTGAAAAGTCAGAAATTGCCAAATATTCCTTTAACATATTGCCATAAATCATTCCAGGCTCCAACCATTTCCTTCAACTTGAAACACAATATATTAGTCTTTGTAAATGTGTGCCAGTATGTTTACAATGTGGCTCCTAGCCCATAGTGTTGATGCTTGGGATGGGGTAGGTCTAGTGGTAGGAACCCATGCCACACTGAGATACGTTGACGGTGGTGCAAAAGGGCTCCAATGTGTTCCTGACTGGAATACATTGGCTAAAGTCTCAGTTCTTAACATCAGCTTGAGGGATTAGCCAGTGTTGTCAGTTGCATATCATTGTGGTGCACCTTTCGCAGTGATTTATGTATTTTTATATTTTCATCCATACATTATCCCATCTAGTGTAGGATGCCATTGTGGTGCATGTGGTCCGCTGCCAACATCCTCCATTGTATGGATTTTTGCTGGGGATTGCCATTAGCAACGGATCACATGCGGAGGAATTGCTCCCCCGGTTATAAACACGCCACAGTGTTTGGGGTTTTTGAGCATTTCCTCCCATTTAGGCCACTTTATTTCAGTGATTCTGCTTAACATCCAAAGGAGAAGAAGCTCTTCTTACACAAGGAGATCCAGATGGTGTATTAAAGGCAGGTGTCATATATCGTCACGTGCAATACCACATGTCCTACAGCAGACAGTCAGGAGAGTCTCTGAGGAGGAGGTGGAGGAGAAAGCTGCATACCCCAGGCATAGTCATGTTGGTGGTGGTATTAGTGGCCCCTGTAGCCATACTATTGGCGTTGAGGGCAGTGACAGTGACAGTCGAGAAAGAGCAGAAGAGAGGGGCCAAAGAACCCACCATGATATCCCACAGTCTGATAGAAGTGAAATGGAGGGTGCAGACTCTGATATCGATTGTGTGCTGGACAGGACCTGGGAGACGGATCAGGGTGCTCCCATCTGGATTTTTTTCTCCATGCTGCCGGAAGACAAATTTAATGCTTTGTGCAAGCTGTGCAAGAGCAAAATAAGACTTGGGTGGGCAAACACAAATGTAGGCACCACAGGACTATTGAACCACATGAAGCGTCATCACCCCACCTCGAAGGCAAACAAAGGTGTCAGCGAGCAGGCTGCTTCCACTGTGTCTTTCACATCATCATTATCCCTTTCTTCCTCCCGTTCAGACTTCTCCTCCTCCGCTTCATCATCAGCCATCAATATCAGAATGCGTGGCCAGGAAACAACTCTACGTGCCCATCAATACGATGGTGCGCAAGCTTAATTACCACCTGGCCAAGTTGCTGGCGGTGCAGTTGCTGCCGTACTATTTAGACAAGTCTGCTGCCTTTAGGTCGCTAATGCGTGTGCTTAGCCTCACTAAAAGATTCCTAGCTGTCATTATTTCTCCCAAAAAGCCATCCCTGCCTTGTACTCCCTTGTGGCGGACAATGTGGGACGCTCCCTGCAATTCTCGATGTGTGGCAAAGTTCACGCCATAGAGCTCACCTTGCTGGCAGTGCCCATCTTGCCACTGTTGCTGTCTTCCTACCATCATGTCCATCCATTTACGTGTATTCAGTTTCCACACATTTAAAATTCTAATTTTTCTTTTTTTGGGGGGGGTGTTAAATTTCATGAGGCAGCATATGTACATGAGAACTGCATCAATACTGATATTTTCTCCCCCCTCAGGCTGATTCCTATGAATTGACCTCACCTTGCGATGCCCCATCTTGCCGCTGTTGCTCTCTGTCTGCCTACCATCACGTTCTGTACGGCTGCATGCTGTATCCTGCATCATGCCACTAATGTCTCAATCGTCCATTTACATGTATTCAGTTTAAATTCAAATCATTCAACGCATATGTACGTGAGCATCAATACCAAAAAAAAATATTTCACAGGCTCTATGAATAGATCTCTTCTTGCGGGCGGTGCCCCATCTTGCCACTGTTGCTGTCTGTCTGCCTACCATCAGGTTCTGCACGGCTGCATGCTGCGGCTTGCATCTTGCCACTAATGCCTCAGTCATCCGTTTACGTGTATTAAGTTTCCACACGGATGAAATGTAAATTTTTTTTTGGGGGGGGGTTCAATTTATTGAGGCAGCATATGTACATGATTACTGCATCAATACCCAAATTTTTTCACTCTTCAGGCTGATTCCTATAAATAGACCTCACCTTGCTGGCGGTGCCCCATCTTGCCACTCTTGCTGTCTGTCTGCCTACCATCATGTTCTGTATTGCTCCTGCTGCCTGCATCATGCCACTTATGCCACTATCCAACCATCACATCTGTACAGCTGCTCATCATGCCCCAGCTGTGACCTGCCAAACATCATCTTCTGTAAGACAGCTGCTGCCTCCATCATGCTGCTGCCTGCCTACCAGCATATGTCAAGGCCTAATTTTTGGACACTTGGTCTCCCAAGCCACTTTTTTATTTTTTTATATCTCATAACACCGTCTGTGTTTCAACATCATCTACCCCCCAATAAGGGACAATTTTTGGAAGCTTTGGATTATGAAAAAACATAACACAGGTGCCGGCATGGAGAGTTTTAAAAAACGCTGTATGTTAACGACATCAAATGTGCTTTTGCCCAAAGACATGAAGGTCAGTGTCACTCAGACATCATTTACTATTGCTGTCATTGTGTTCCAGAGCTTGGGGAGGGGACAAAATTCTTAAAATTTAACAAAAAGAGATATTACATTTTCCTTATAATTATGAGTCCTATGAGGGACTAGAGGGTTTATATACCAACATTCAGGCAATTGGAGCAACTTTAGCTTAGCCCAAATCGCTTTGGATCCAAACTTTAAAAAAAAAAATCTGCGAAATGGAGCAAAAGCGAATCTTGACCGGTTTGCTCCTCTCTACTAGATGTCCTCCAGAATATACAAAAGTTCTTAAGAAAAGTCAAGTAAACAATCTTACAAAAAAAGCTTTACAGTGTGCTAAATCTATCATGGTTATAATTTTATGCAGACTCTTCATTATGATAGTCAGTCTGACTCTCGGTAGCAGAATTGGAATGAAGACAATCCTTTATTCCCCGGTTCTAGGATAAAAGATAGCATGAATAGACAGATATGCTTTGGCATGCAAAGAATGTCACTTTATCCATAATTGGTTTTCCTGTGTCATTCTGCAGTCGATAACAAACTGAACGGAGAAGGAGCCAACAACACTTCACCCGTAATTATAAAGTGACAGAGAAAGTTATGGAACTCACATAAACCTACTTTTGTCTGGAAATGGGCAGCAGTTGTTCTTCAGAGCCAATTGTCAGGAGGAGGACTCAGGTGGTCATAAAGAGTGAGGAAATAAACGACAGTGCCATGATACATCTGGCGTTATGCAGGGAACGGAAACACAAATTCTTAGCTTGCAACAAAACAATTTAAGTAATGCTGCACCAGGCATTTTGCATCTGTTTGCACCAATAAAGATTAACTTTTTATAACCCTATTGTTCACGAGACATAAATGTTATTTCTGGAATTTCCCTACTGAGTGATTACCCTTGGCGCTTTGGCTGGGGCAGACACATTTTTTAATTCCGAGGGTAGCACGCAGTTGGCAGCGATTAAAAAAAATGCCAACTGGCTTGTTCGAAATGTTCCTGCTTGATATATAGGAATAGGAGCAGGTGTTTACATTTTATTTTAGAAAATACCTCCACCTTGAAGTCAAAAATGAAATTCTACATGGCCCAATTGACCATATCCGGCGGTTTCTCTTGTCAAAGTCCATTGTCCATTATCCAAATCTGATTATTTTATTATTTATAATATTTATTTATTGTTTATTATTATTATTATCGTATATAATAAAGGCCAACAATGAAAGTGGGAAGAAGAGATAACAGGTCGTAAGTTCTCAGAGGAAATCAATATCATGAGCTGTATAAGGAAAGAAGACCTAGTGTCAATATATCAAAGACAACTTAACCTCAAAGAAGTCATAAAGGGTCAGAGGATGCTCTGATGGGTCTAGGCTATGACATAATATTGGGGCCAAAAGGGCAGCAGAAGTTGACCCTATTTGGAGATGAATTTGGAGCCAATGGGGCTCATATATGAACTGATATAAGTGGAGTATATCAGTCGCAGATTTTATCACACCCCATTTTACGTTCTTCTGCCCATAGACTTGTATTGTGACGGAATGCAAAATGGAAGCCTTTAACCCCTTAAAGGGATTCTGTGATGAGATTTTACCCCTATAACCTAAACATATGCTCATGTCCGGAGTAATGAGAATAATCCTAAGCTGGCCTTATTAAACCTCACTGTGGCTCTATTTGCCCAAAAAACTGTTTTTTCTAACCTGTCAATCACTCACTTAAGGTGCCCAAGGGGAGGTCCGTTAATACAGGGTGCCCAGCCGCACCCCTCGCCGTCCGGTGCCCAGCGCCGCCTTCTACAGCTTGCATCAGGCCGGCGCATGCGCAGTTCGCTCAACGAAGCCGCTGCCAGGAGTCCGCTGCACATCAGGCTGAGCCTAGTGGGATCTGGCAGAGGAACGGGTAGGATTGCGGAGGTGGCGCTGAGCTGTAGAAGGCGGCGCAGAAGACAGCGAAGGTGGCGCTGGGCACCGGACGGCGAGGGGTGCGACCGGGCACCCTGTATTAACGGACCTCCCCTTGGGCACCTTAAGTGAGTGACTGACAGGTTATAAAAACCAGTTTTTTGGGCAAATAGAGCCACAGTGAAGTTTAATTAGGCCAGTTTAGGATTATTTTTATTATTCCGGACATGAGCATATGTTTAGGTTATAGGGGTAAAATCTCATCACAGAATCCCTTTAAGGACCCATGACGTACATGTACGTCATTTCTTTGTGGGACTTAAAGACCCGTGACGTAGATGTACTTCATGGGGAACAGGCGGGTGCAGGAGCTGCGCCTGCCCGATCCGCGGCAGGGGTCCGGCAGTCACTGATAGCCGGACTCTTGCTGCATGCGCTAGCATCAGTAAAACCACTGATGCTGGTGCATTAACCCTTCATGTGCCGCGGTCAGCGCTGACGGCGGCACGTGCGATGTCGGGCGGGGATCGGAGCTGCCATCGGGTCCCCGTGCTGCTGTGACGGGGACCCGATGGCATGGAAGTTTCAAGTAAAAAAAAAAAAAAAAACTGCATTTTCCCCAAATAAAGTACTTTATTTTTTTTTTTAAATAGGGGAAAAAAGAAAAGTAGACATATTAGGTATCGCCGCGTCCGTATCGACCGGCTCAATATAAATATCACATGACCTAACCCCTCAGATGAACACCGTAAAAAAAAAAACTGTGCTAAATAAAAAAATATTTGTCACCTTACATCACTAAAAGTACAACACCAAGCTATCTAAAAGGCATATACCACCCAAAATAGTGCCAATCTAACCGACACCTCATCCTGCAAAAAATGACACCATACCTAAGACAAAAAAAAGACTATGGGTCAGAATATGGAGACACTATAAGAATAAGAAAAAGTATATATATTAGGTATTGCCGCGTCCGTAGGAACCTGCTCTATAAAAATATCACATGACCTAACCCCTTATGTGAACCTCCGTAATTTTTTTTAAAATAAAAACGGTGTAAAAAAAAACATTTTTTTGTCACCTTACATCACAAAAAAGTGTGATAGCAAGCGATCAAAAAGTCATATGCATCCTATAATAATACCCAATCAACCATTATCTCATCCCGAAAAAAATTAGCCCCTACACAAGACTGTCACCCAAAAAAATAAAATAAAACTACGGCTTTCAGAATGTAAGACACTAAAAAATCTTTTTTTTTCAAGATGCTTTGTTAATGTAAAACTGAAACAAACAACCAAAAAAGTTGTCATATTTGGTAATTTTCGCGTCCGTGACATTTGCTCTATAAAAAAACACATGATCTAACCTGTCAGATGAATGTTGTAATAAAAAAAAAATAAAAGCGGTGCCAAACAGCTAATTCTTGTTACCTTGCCTCATAAAAAGTGTAATATATAGAGCAACCAAAAATCATATGCACCCTAAAATAGTACCAACAAAACTGCCACCTTATCCCGTAGTTTCCAAAATGGGGTCACTTTTTTGGAGTTTCTACTCTAGGGGTGCATCAGGGGGGCTTCAAATGGGACATGGTGTCAAAAAAACAGTCCAGCAAAATCTGCCTTCTTAAAATCGTATGGCATTCCTTACCTTCTGCGCAATGCTGTGTGCTCCTACAGCAGTTTGCAACCACATATAGGGTGTTTCTGTAAACTACAGAATCAGGGCTATAAATATTGAGTTTGTTTGGCTGTTAACCCTTGCTTTGTAACTGGAAAAAATTGATTAAAATGGAAAATCTGCCAAAAAAGTAAAATTCTGAAATTTCATCTCTATTTTCCAATAATTCTTGTGGAACACCTAAAGGGTTAACAAAGTTTTTAAAATCAGTTTTGAATACCTTGAGGGGTGTAGTTTGTAAAATGGGGTCATTTTTTGGTGGTTTCTATTATGTAAGCCTTACAAAGTGACTTCAGTCCTGAACTGGTCCTGAAAAAGTGGGTTTTAGAAATTTTCAGAAAAATGTAAAAATTTGCTTCTAAACTTCTAAGCCTTCTAACGTCCCCAAAAAATAAAATGGCATTCACAAAATGATCCAAACATGAAGTAGACATATGGAGAATGTAAAGTAATACCAATTTTTGGAGGTAATACTATCTATTGTAAAGTAGAGAAATTAAAATTTGGACATTTGCTAATTTTTCCAAATTTTTTGTAAATTTGGAATTTTTTTAAAAATAAAAATACATTTTTTGGACTCAATTTTACCACTGTCATGAAGTTCAATACATGACGAGAAAACAATATCAGAATTGCCTGGATAAGTAAAAGCGTTTTAAAGTTATCACCACATGAAGTCACACATGTCAGATTTGCAAAAAATGGCCTGGTCCTTAAGGTGAAAAATGGCAAGGGTCCTGAAGGGGTTAAAGGCATTCCGTATTGCTTTCGTTCATAATAGAAGTCTATGGGCAATTATAAACAGTTCCGTCTGGTTTCTGTTATGCAGAACGGAAAAAAAAGCTTCCTGCCGACAGGACTTTTAAAGGCTTCTGTTTTGCATTCCATCATATACAAGTCCATAGGCAGCATAACGGATCCGTCCTGGTTTCCGTTTTGCATGACTGGACACCTGCATAATGAAACCAGGACGGATCCGTTCTGCTGCCCTTAGACTTGTATTATAAAGGATCAAAACAGAATGCCTCTTAAAGGCTTCCGTTTTGACTTTCGTCCTATGGATTCCATTATCTTTCCGGATAAACCATGTTATACGGAAACCATAACGGAATCCATAACGGTGATGTGAATTCACCCTGAGCTTGTTACCCCCACGTAAGCCAAATGATCACAGCTTTAAATTTCAACTGCATCCATCCGATTCCTTTCACCTACAGTGAAGAGTCATGCATACCACTCAGGGTCAAAAATATCCTCGGGTTTTTTGTAAGGGGACCTGCCCACCACCATGACATACTACAACACTGCCCCTGTGGCCACTGGGTTTTGGAGGGGCCTGTTTGCCAGCCTCTTGCCTCAGGATTATGGCCCATATACTAACTTTGAAGGAGAAGACAGACCGGCCGCACAGCTTAAATCTGTGGAACTGTTTTGGGCAGGAAAGCCATGCTTGAGGTCGGCCAAATGTGACTTCCATGGAATTCGGGAACCCTTGCTCGGATCTGGGTGATTTTTGGATATGTTGTTCACCCAGATCAGAGCTATCTATGGATGTATACATTATGGGGACATGTGGGGTTTTGAAGTGTTTTCTGTGTTTTGGGAAAAATGTGTGTTTTCTGTCTGTGAGTGATTAAGTTAGCCCATTATGTTTGGTAATTGTATCACAGGCAGAGCCCAATGTGTTTTGGTAATTGTATTTTGTTGATTGCGTCCAAAGACAATTGCTCATTGTATTTTGTTGATTGGTTACAGACAGAGAGAAGGGGGGTTTTGTGTACAATTGCTGGGAAGGTTTCAATACTGTAATGCATGTGATTGGCTAAAATATAAACTGTCACAGTCTTCTACAAGGGCCCCAGGGGAGTGTCCCTTGCTAGGAGACCTGCAATAAAGGCTGAAAATAACCCATTAAGAGTTCCTGTTTTACATTCAACATAGAGCCTTGTCTCATGTGTATGGGGTTTCTATACGCTGTATACTCCCCTGTAATTACTCCTAGCTCTTGTAAGAGCTGTCCTGTTCCTGGTTCCTGTGGTGGTATCGGTGTCGAGCAGAGTGCTTGGAGTCCTCGGGAGGCACTGGGAGCAGTCATCAACGGAGGTACCCAGTCGGGGTGTCAGGAGATCCTTTACATTGGTGGCAAGCGGCGAGATCCTTTACAGCCCCCTTTCAATTAACCATAACTTGGGATATTTTACTTTCTCGTAAGCCATCCAGGCCCTTCTTAAACTTGTACAATGATTTAATCATCACAACTTTCTCTGGAAAAGAACTCTATATTCTCACTGCTTTTATAGAAAAGAAACCCATCTGTGATGATGGTGAAACTTTCTTTCCTCTAGGTGGGTCAAAATAAATAACCATTTCAACCAAATACGTTGAGATAGGGTGACGCACAACCTTTAAGTCCATCTCTGCCTGTCCATGCACCAGAAATTAAAATCTGTGCCTGCTCCCCACGCCCTCCTACCTATCTCCATCCATTCTTCTCTCTACTTTTCAAACGTGGTGAGAGATGTGAAGACGTGCACATTTGCACCAAACTTTTTGACTTTCATGCGCCAGAAATCATGCAATAAGTACTTACTGGTCAAATCCCCATTGTCCTCACTCCGATAGTTCCCAGTCCCCAGCTTTGTTTCTGCCACAGCAGCGATGAACTGTTGTCTTCACATGTGAGGAGGTCAACAGGTGATCCCAGTGGTCCTCAAGGATTGACTAGTGGGATCAGGTATGCAGTGGGATAAACATAGAGCAGCAGGCAGCCTGGAGACCATAAGTGCAGGAGGGGGACTTCAATATAATACACTGAATACACTGCTTTTAAATTTCATTTAAAAATGTTTTATAGAGGTGGAAAATCCCTTTAACTTCATCAATACAATATGACAGATAAATAGTTAAAGTATTAAAAAATAATGATTGCATTATATTATTGTGTATTGGGGGGACCAATAACAACAAAAAGAAAGCAATAATAAATAATATTAATAAATCTAACACATTCTTGTATATTTGTAATACACCCCGGATCCCCAAACGCTACCAGTGCAAGATAAGAGCTTATAATACCCATTAATAAATCTTTGTGTTCAGTACTTTGCCTTTTAATATATTGCTGAATATTCCTGCTGTGTTATTTATCTATTAATCACAGACATATTAAAAACATCATATTAAAGTAATATTTCAAAAGAGGTCACCAGCATCTCCCAGAAAGGCATTATGTGCCTACAATCACTTCTAAAAGTACATTTATTTCTCTAAAAACGTCTTTTAATGTCTTGTAATAGGACGAAGAAGCTCAAACCAAGATTCCAGGATTACAGCTCATTGTATTTCATTTCAATAGTCGGATGCTCGAAAAATCTGATTCTGAGGAATTCGAGGGCATCTTTATTTATAAATGTTGTATTCATGATGCTCTTTATTATAATGGACTATCTGATTGTGTCTTTTTATTTGTAGAATCTAAACCCCCTTAAGGAGGTCCCCAAATAATTATTCCTCAGGAGCAATTTTTTATTTTTTTATATTTTATTGTCAATAATTAAATTAACTAAATGATCGTTTACTGAAAGCTAGTTTTTCACATGACAGTCTTAGGCCTCCTGTACACGACCGTATGGCTTTTTAAGTGTTTTGCAGGCCGTTTTTTCCGGATCCGTTTTTCCACTTTTTGTTTCCGTTGCGTTTCCGTTTTGGTTCCATTTTTTCCGTTCCATTTCTCCCGTATGGCATATACAGTATACAGTAATTACATAGAAAATATTGGGCTGGGCATAACATTTTCAATAGATAGAAAAAACGGAACGGATACGGAAGACATACGGATGCATTTCTGTATGTGTTCCGTTTTTTTTGCGGACCCATTGACTTGAATGGAGCCACGGAACGTGATTTGCGGGCAATAATAGGACATGTTCTATCTTTCAACGGAACGGAAATACGGAAACGGAATACATATGGAGTACATTCTGTTTTTTTTTGCGGAACCATTGAAATGAATGGTTCTGTATACGGACCGTATACGGAACGCAAAATACGGCCCGTAAACGGGGAAAAAAAAGTTTGTGTGCAGGAGGCCTCGGGCCAGGTTCACCAGCAGATGGCGGCAACAGTGGCAGAGCTAGTTTCCTAGTATCCATTCCAGCCCTCTCTAGAGAGGGAGGAGTTTTAGTTAGTGAAGGGAGTCTAGCCTTCCCCTCCTTGGGGAGAGGTTGTGTGAGTAGCTTACCCCCTTCTTGGGGAAGTAGCAGGCTCTGTCCCTCCTGGATGAGCCTGCAGAAGCCAGTCTTATCTACCCCTTGTAAGGGGATGGCTGTGTGCTAGCCAGCAGGTCACCGTCTGCTATGCTGGGCCCAGAGGCCTAAGCTGAGAGCCTCCTAAGCCAGGAAGAAAGGTTCCCTGGATCAAGATAAAGAGAGACAGAGCTAAAGGCAAAGATAAGAGAAAGAGACAGATCAAGATAAAGACAGAGTCAGACTACAAGAAGTTAAGTTGCATCCTACAGCAGAAAGGAAAAGTTCTTATTTAATCCAGCCAACATAGCAGAGCTGAGTGAGTACAGATGAAGCAGGGCTGAATGTGTTTGCCTGCCAGAAGCATCACATTCTACATCCCTCATCTGGCGTCACAACAAAAACTCTAAAAACTGTAATAACACTGTAGGAGAGGTCTCCCTAGCATCGGTCTAGTCCGCTGCACATGCACAGCAGCTCTCGTCCTGGCCACCTCGTATCTGCAGTGTATAATGTGATGGAAAAATGGTTGAAGCCAGCGATGGAAGCAATATTGACAATCACAATACATTAGGAAGTGCCATCGAAAGCCTCGCCTCTGCCGGTTCTTGTTAATGATGCTGTCGAGTATGTGGTGTCTAAAATAGTGGATGTCAGGAAGGTGCGTAATTCCTTGCAGTACCTGATTCACTGGAAGGGGTATGGACCTGAAGAGAGATCTTGGGTACCTGCCAGGGAGGTTCATGCTCCTAGACTTGTTTGAAAATTTCATTTAGAACACCCTGAAAGGCCATCGCCTGAAGTCTTGGGTCCGGTGGCCCCTCGTAAAAGGGGGGGTACTGTAACGGGGCTCCGAAGGTGCACTCGGTCTCCCATTAGCCGCAGACCTGCTGCTTAGCTTCGGGAGCGAGGATCTGTGTTTGACCTCGTTCCCAGGGCGGCTTTGCTAGCTGGGAGGTCCCCTGCTCCTAAGTCTGCCTTGAGCGCCGAGCTGATCACTCAGTGCTCGACTGGTTGGTCTGTCGGTCATGTGACGCTGGCCACGTCACATGACCCTCACTCCCCACTATAAATACAGGCAGCCTGCTGGCCACAGGTTGTGTGTTAATTTAGGTTCCACCTGTGATTTTGTCTTTCCTGGCATACTTACCTCCTGCTGAATGCCTGACGATCCTCTGCCTGCTCCTTGTGTACTTTGCTGCTCTCCTGGTATTCTGACCCCGGCCTCCTCCTGATGATCCTCTGCTGACTCCTTTGGTACTTCACGACTCTCCTGGTATTTATGACCCCGGCATCTCCTGACAATTCTCTGCTTGCTCCATTTGTACTTTGTAGCTTTCCTGGTATTGACTCGGTCCGTTCTCGTTCTGTTGTTTGTCTGTCTGTCATCCCTGCACTTATTCCAAGCTAGGGATTGCCGTCCAGTTGTCCCCTGTCATTAGGACTCGCGAGGCAAGTAGGCAGGGCCAGGGGTAAGGGTGGAGCGCAGTGGTCACTTCCCTCCCCTCTGCGTGTGTGTGTACGCGACCGTTACAGATTAACAGGCCCAATAACCACTGTATAATGAATCCTCTGGTGACCCTGACAGACCATGTCTCTAATCTGACGCAGATGGTGCAGGAGTTAGGGGAAAAACTCAGTTCTTTTGAGTTAAGGCAAGGTTCTTCCACTCCTCAGGCCTCCAGTCCGCATTTTGAGCCCCAGATTAAGCTCCCAGAACCCTTTTCTGGAGACCGGAAGAAGTTTCTCTCTTTTAAGGACAATTGCAAACTTTACTTCCGTTTGCGCCCCGTGTCCTTTGGCCCCGAGAGTCAACGCGTGGGCATTATCATTTCCCAACTACAGGGTGATCCCCAGGACTGGGCGTTCTCTTTACCTGCTGGCGCCAGTTATTTATCTTCAGTGGAGGGGTTCTTTCAGGCCCTGGGTACCCTCTATGATGAACCAGACAGGGCTCTAGTAGCCGAGACGGCTCTAAAGGCACTGGTTCAGGGCAATCTACCTGCGGAGGATTATTGCACCCAATCAGAAGGTGGTGTGTCCCCTCAGGATGGAACGAACCAGCCCTGAAGAGTCAGTTCAGGTCAGGTCTGTCTGATATTTTAAAGGATCTTCTGGTCAGTTATCAACTTCCAGAGACCTTAGAGGAGATGATGACCCTTGTTGTCCGACTTGACCGACGGGTTAGAGAGAGACGACAGGAACAACAGTTCTCTTCCCAGATGGTGGTCCAGCCAGAGGCCTATCCCAGAGACAATTCTGAGGTCTCCACCGAGGAACCCATGCAGTTTGGCATGACCCGAGGGAATCTTCGCCGCAGACGTGGAGAATGCTTTTACTGTGGAGATCCTGACCATTGGATCAACCAGTGTCCTAAGAAGGTCCTCTCTGTCAAGTCTCCTAAGGCAAGGCAACCTAAAGACCAGGTACACCCTGATTTTTCTAAATGTAAGCTTTTGGTACCCATTACGATTTCTCTGGGAGTAGATAAATGGCCGGGTAAGGCCTTTATTGATTCTGGCTCAGCGGCCAGCTTTATTGACTCTGAGTATGCCGTAAGATTGGGTATTCCAATGTTTACTTTACCAACTCCTATCCATGTCATGGCTATTGATGCTACTCCTCTTATTGGTGGTACGGTGAGCTCATGTACCTCGGAGATTTCTCTAACCGTGGGTGTGTGCCACTCAGAGAGATGTTCCCTTTTAGTCCTGGAGAACCTACCGGCTGAGGTGGTACTAGGGTTGCCTTGGCTCCGACTACATAACCCCACTATAGATTGGTCCAATGGGGAGTTGGTGAGATGGGGGCCTAAGTGTGACTCGTGCTTGTCCGTGGTACAGTAAAGTCTGATACTTTACCCACTGTTGTTAGGGAATATTCTGATGTATTCTCATCACCAACCCCGGAGGTTCTACCCCCCCATAGATCTTATGATTGTACTATAGAGCTAGTAGAGGGGGCAAAGTTTCCTAAGGGGCGAATTTATAATCTTTCTAAGCCCGAACGCAAGGCCATGGAAGATTATATTAAGAAGAGCCTTGGTAAAGGGCATATTAGACCTTCAGTCTCTCCTATGGGGGCGGGGTTTTTCTTTGTTAAGAAAAAAGATGGTGGTCTTAGGCAATGTATCGATTACCGGAGATTAAATAAAATCACTGTCCAGAATAGATACTCCCTCCCATTGATTCCGGATTTATTTAACCAGGTTCTGGGGGCAACCTGGTTTTCCAAAATTGACCTGAAAGGGGCATACAATCTAATCCGAATCAAGGAGGGAGACGAATGGAAGACGGCATTCAATACTCCGGTAGGACACTTTGAATATCAGGTGATGCCTTTTGGACTCAGCAATGCCCCAGCTGTGTTCCTAAACTTCATGAATGACATTCTTAGGGAGTTCTTAGGTAAATTTGCTATTGTCTATCTTGACGACATTTTGATATTCTCTCCTGACTTCGAATCCCATGTGTCTCATGTTAAACAAGTATTAGAGGTGTTGAGGGAGAATCAGCTATCCGCTAAGCAAGAGAAATGTGTCTTTGGTGTACAGGAGATTCTGTTTCTAGGGCATGTTCTGACTCCTCACGCCTTCAAGATGGATCCTGGTAAGGTACTAGCAATTAAGGAATGGGTAAGACCTTCATACTTAAAGGCCTTACAACGGTTCTTAGGTTTCGTCATTACTATCGTAAATTTATTATGAATTTTTCCGTAATTGCTAAACCGTTGACCGACCTTACTAAGAAAGG
This sequence comes from Bufo bufo, assembly GCF_905171765.1. NCBI lineage: Eukaryota > Metazoa > Chordata > Amphibia > Anura > Bufonidae > Bufo > Bufo bufo. The sequence continues at coordinate 213,097,312 of NC_053396.1, read as the reverse complement.
GGCGGATTTGGAGAATTGGTGTACTGAGGCCATTTCTTCATTTGAAAAATTAAAAAAGGCATTCAGTAGCGCTCCCATTCTGATCCAGCCTGATCAGGAGAAACCTTTTATTGTGGAGGTGGATGCGTCCGAGGACGGCGCAGGAGCAGTACTTTCACAAGGTCCTGCTAGCCTCACTAACCTGAGACCATGTGCCTTCTTCTCCAGGAAATTCTCTCCCACGGAGAGAAACTACGACATAGGGAATAGGGAGCTGCTGGCCATTAAATGGGCATTTGAGGAATGGAGGCATTTTCTGGAGGGGGCAAGGCATTGTGTAACTGTTGTCACTGACCATAAAAACCTTACGTTTCTCGAGTCTGCTAAGAGGTTGAATCCCCATCAAGCCAGATGGGCTCTGTTTTTTACTCGTTTTGATTTCTCCATTACGTTCAGGCCGGGAAGTAAAAATGTGAAGGCGGATGCATTATCTCGGAGCTTCCATGCTTTTCAACCTACTGAGGTACTACCTGAATCCATCCTACCAGCAAAAATCTTCATAGCAGCTCTAACCCAGGATATCTTGGCTCGCATTAGGTCTGAACAACATCTGGCACCGGTATCCACCCCAACAGATAAGTTGTTTGTTCCCGTACAATTTCGTCTCCAGCTGTTGGGTGAGTGTCACGATTCTGCCTTTTGTGGACATCCGGGTGTTGAGGGCACTAAGGATCTGGTTTCTAGTTCTTATTGGTGGCCCACTCTAACTAGGGATGTCAAGTCCTACGTGTCAGCCTGTGAGGTTTGTGCCAGGTCCAAGACACCTAGGACTCGCCCTGCTGGTAACCTACGACCCCTACTTATTCCCAGTAGTCCCATTTCTCGATGGACTTTATATCTGACCTACCGCCGGCGGAGGGTAAGACTGTAGTTTGGGTAGTGGTCGATAGGTTTAGCAAGATGGTCCATTTCATTCCCTTGTCTAAACTCCCGAATGCCAAAACCCTGGCGTCTATTTTTGTGAAAGAAATTGTTCGATTGCATGGTATCCCGGAAAATATTGTTTCTGACAGGGGTGTGCAGTTTGTGTCCAAATTCTGGAGGGCCTTCTGTCAAAAATGTAAAATTTCATTGTCTTTTTCCTCTGCCTACCATCCTGAGAGTAATGGGCAGACTGAACGCCTTAATCAGTCTGTAGAACAATTCTTGAGGTTGTATGTTGCTGATGACCAGCAGTTATGGGTGAAATTTCTTCCATTGGCTGAATTTGCTTTGAATAACCGTGTCAATTCTTCTGCTGGGGTTTCACCTTTCTTTTGTAACCATGGTTTCCATCCCCGTTTTCATTCTGGGTCATTCGTCTCCTCCTCTAACCCTGAGGCGGATAGGCTCTCCTCTGAACTGTGCACAGTTTGGGCCCGGGTTCAATCGAACTTAGAAAAGGCTCAAAGTTCTCAGAAACTCAAGGCCGATAGGAGACGTTAAAGGGGGGTGAATTTTCAGGTTGGGGATAAGGTATGGTTGTCCTCCAAGAATCTCACTCTTAAGGTAGATTCTAAAAAGTTTGCTCCTCGTTTTATTGGACCATATAAGATCACGGAGGTGATTAACCCGGTATCATTTAGGTTGGAGCTGCCCGAGTCATTCCACATTCATAATGTGTTCCATAAATCTCAACTTAAAAAATATTTTGAACCGGTAGTACCATCGAAAGCCTCGCCTCTGCCGGTTCTTGTTAATGATGCTGTCGAGTATGTGGTGTCTAAAATAGTGGATGTCAGGAAGGTGCGTAATTCCTTGCAGTACCTGATTCACTGGAAGGGGTATGGACCTGAAGAGAGATCTTGGGTACCTGCCAGGGAGGTTCATGCTCCTAGACTTGTTTGAAAATTTCATTTAGAACACCCTGAAAGGCCATCGCCTGAAGTCTTGGGTCCGGTGGCCCCTCGTAAAAGGGGGGGGTACTGTAACGGGGCTCCGAAGGTGCACTCGGTCTCCCATTAGCCGCAGACCTGCTGCTTAGCTTCAGGAGCGAGGATCTGTGTTTGACCTCGTTCCCAGGGCGGCTTTGCTAGCTGGGAGGTCCCCTGCTCCTAAGTCTGCCTTGAGCGCCGAGCTGATCACTCAGTGCTCGACTGGTTGGTCTGTCGGTCATGTGACACTGGCCACGTCACATGACCCTCACTCCCCACTATAAATACAGGCAGCCTGCTGGCCACAGGTTGTGTGTTAATTTAGGTTCCACCTGTGATTTTGTCTTTCCTGGCATACTTACCTCCTGCTGAATGCCTGACGATCCTCTGCCTGCTCCTTGTGTACTTTGCTGCTCTCCTGGTATTCTGACCCCGGCCTCCTCCTGACGATCCTCTGCTGACTCCTTTGGTACTTCACGACTCTCCTGGTATTTATGACCCCGGCATCTCCTGACAATTCTCTGCTTGCTCCATTTGTACTTTGTAGCTTTCCTGGTATTGACTCGGTCCGTTCTTGTTCTGTTGTTTGTCTGTCTGTCATCCCTGCACTTATTCCAAGCTAGGGATTGCCGTCCAGTTGTCCCCTGTCATTAGGACTCGCGAGGCAAGTAGGCAGGGCCAGGGGTAAGGGTGGAGCGCAGTGGTCACTTCCCTCCCCCCTGTGTGTGTGTGTACGCGACCGTTACAAGTGCCTTGTATAAACTTTGTCTACATAAAAAATGCCAATTGCTGAAGTGAGACGACCCCTTTAAGAGATGCAGCCATCTTAATACATTTTCGTCTTTACAAAGGCACAAGTTGAAGCTTTAAAATTGGAGATATACCCCCAACTTAGAGCTCTGACATAATCTGAACAGAAGCTATAGAAAAAAGAGACACTGCCTGGGGTAAAGTTAAAGGCTATGAGAACCTTTGGGGGCAACGTTTTATGATTGCATTTTACTTTATTTTATTAAACAATTTTAAAAGATCTTGTCCTTATCTCTGATCTCCTGAGAGCTCATAAACACTGATTATAGCTATATTCTTATCAAACTGATAGAATTATGGCTTAGGGTACTTTCACACTAGCGTTTTTCTTTTCCGGTGTTGAGTTCCGTCACAGGAGCTCAATACTGGAAAAGAACTGATCAGTTTCATCCCCATGCATTCTGAATGGAGAGAAATCTGTTCAGGATGCATAAGGATGTCATCAGTTCAGTCACTGAACAGCGTTTTGGACGGAGGAAATACCGCAGCATGCTGTGGTATTATCTCGGTCCAAAATTCCAGATCAGTTGTCGGAATGCTGAATCCGGCATTAATTTACATTGAAATGTATTAGTGCCGGATACGGCATTAAAAATACTGCAATGCCGGATCTGTCCTTCCGGTCTGCGCATGCGCAGATGGGTAAAAATGTGAATTTTTTTTTTAACTGATCAGTTTGTCCGTATGACAAACAGAGAGACAGATTCGTTCTTGCAATGCATTTGTGAGACGGATCCGCATCCAGATCCGTCTACAAATGCTGTCCGTTTGCATGCAGATTGCCTGATCCGGGAATCACTCTGCCGGAAGTGTGAAAGTAGCCATATAAGTTATATGAGTGTTTATGAGCTGTTTATGAGTTCAGAGATAAGGGCTAAACATCCGTCTGTCATAAAAGCTACCTGATGGCTCACTGTGAAACTAAAAGCAAGATACTCTGCAAACTTAACTCCGTAGGACAAAAAACTTTTAAATTTTTTAATGAAGACCAACGCCAAAAATGATTTTGAACCCAAAATGAGTAAAATGCAATTATACAAAAATTGAGGTCCAAAGTCTTTAAGTTCAGCATACGGTCCGCAAAAAAAAAATGTAACAGGCTTGGGAAAAAAAAAACGTTTATGTGCCCTAAATCAGACTTATATTTTCACTTCAAATCAGCCTCGAAGTTGCCGCCTCGAAGCTGTTTCATCATCCACATGTTAGACTGACACACCGGAGAACCAGCAGGTTCTGCAAAGGGCCCAGGTTCTAATGCAATAACAGAAGAATCCCCATCTGGAAGTCACTTTGGAGCCAATGACTAGGGCCTATTTCTTATGGGGTGGCTCACAAATAACCTTATAGAGTCTATTGATGTGTGCACAATGATAGCAACAATTTCAATAATTGCACAGATTACAAAGCAAATATTAGAAGACGTGCACATTTTCTGCAGAGTTGGAGGGAGAGCCGAGTTCTAAGTTCTTCTGCCATATCATTGTCTACACCTACTGGCATTATGCTGCACCCTATAGCCTCAGTGAAAGTTTGTGAGATGAGATATACACAATACGTAGATGTCGATGAAGAATTGAAGCAGAGATCGACCGTCTGACTTCCCTGATGTGATGAGGAGCATATGGGCTCTTTAGGCTTTGGGGTTTGGTCATCATCAAGGTCATTGTGGCCTCCTAATTTATTTTATTCATGTATATAGCACCAACATACAGTATTCTGAAGCACTGTCCCCGTTGGGGCTTGCAATCCTTATTCCAGATTAACCTACGAGGATAATTTTGGAGTGTGGGAGGACAGCTCCAACATGGAGAGAATATACCATACAAACCCCATGCAGATGTTGCCCTTGTCCAAATTTCATGCAAGACAACGGTGCTATCTACTGGGCCACCATGCGGCCTCTATAGCTACAGCGTGCTACTGTGCGTGACAAATCTCAACAATACAGAACCTACATTTTAGGCATAGGTGGTACAGAAGCTTTGATAATATGCATTATCCTTCCATTAGTTGAACAGCTGGGGCTCAAGAAAGGACATCGTAGGAAATCGTTATCACCAAACTACAGACCAGTGTGTAACAGTGCATTTATAGGGGTGTTCCAGGTGTAACAAGTTATCCCCTATCCACAGGATATATATTATATTTGTGGGTACTACCTCTGAGAAGCCCACTGATCATGAGAAGAGGGACCCCAAAAGAAACAGAGCAGCAGGTCGAGCATACACACTGTTACTCCATTCATCTTTATGGGAGTTTAGAATTGCCGATTGCTGTACTCAGCTATCCCCGGGACTACCATAGAGATGAATGTGCATGCTCGACCTGTCTTACAGTTAATTTCCGGAGCCCTGATTGATGTGGGGTCCCCGCTCTCTATGGGTCCCAATGGTAGGGCCCTACTCATCTAATAGTTATCCCCTACCTGATTATCATCAGAATCATAATGTAGATAGAGCTTAACATTGTTATCCGGTAAAGAGGTGAAGGAAGCGATTCCAAGGGGATGATATTTTATATGTGAAGGATTTGTCTGAACAATTGTGTAAAGAAATGAGAACGATAAAAGTGAGACACAACTGCAAAAATAATCTTTGACGGAGTCAAAAAGCTTGCTTTTGGATTTCTTGAAACACTGACTCTATAAAGCCGGGTTTTTCAGAAAAAAAATCTGTATATTTATGTAGCTTCATCCAGTTTCTATCTATAAATCTCCAACCCTTTCATTGGCTTTTAGCGCACACTCTCTTCTCACCTTTGGCAGTTAAATGGGATGAGACTTTGAACCAAAACCCCTATAGACTCCACCAACTGTACAAATGTGCAAGATTGTCTGAGCGTAGAGGATAACTGGGGGATGGCGCAAGGGTCTAATGTGATGTAGCACCTCTGCTTTTAAAATATTTAATATCCACTCTTAAGAAGCGTTCGGACTCCCCGATGAACGTTTTTGGAATATTAATGAAGACTTTTCCATAGACGCATTCAAGAAAAAAATCAATAGCTCCATTAAGAACATACTGTCGACAGCGCTCGGTGAGAAACTGGACACTTCTTCTACCCAGATTTTCAAGCGGTGTCTAGAGCAAAGTGCAGGGACAAGCGAGGATAACGCGGAAACTAAAAGTGTTTAACCCTTTTACTGTCAATGTTTTGCATATATTTTCATTAAATATAAAAAAAACATAATTTATCCCTCACTGATTTAAAGATTCTTTTATTTTTCAATAATATACAGTATATTGAATAGTTTTCATACAGAAAAGTCCAACATAAAAAGTATCAAACTAGAAAATGGAATACTACACAGTGAGCATCAGGACAAGCAACGCAGCGGTAATGTCCATAAGATGGAGAATTTCTGTCAGGACTACAATGTTCGATAAAAGGTCTGTCGCAGTATCTGGTGAGAAAGAGAAGGAAAACAAACGACAAAGGGGGAGCGACCAGGAAGAAAGTATAACCAATATACGGAACAGCAACATTTCGGAGCAGCGACAGGAGTAACATTGTTCGTGGAAACATAGGGCAAAAAAATTAAAGGGCACAGTGCTAGGATAAAGTATAGCCTAACGCCCAGAGGCTAGAGAATTATGTTAGATAGTAGCAGAAGTAGTCAGGCCAAAGACCTTACAAGGAAATTTCCCGGTGGGCCGATCAAGCCCTCCTCTCTGCTTCTGGCTGAGTGCATAATGAGTAGTGTTGAGCACGAATATTCGAATCGCGAATTTTAATCACGAATATCGAGAATTCGCAAATATTTAGAATATAGTGTTATATATTCATATTCTCGAATAGTGTTGAATATTCTTATCGCGCATTTATCGTGAATATATTACATTGCCGATTTTTCACAATCAAGTTGGGCAGACTAGATGGGCCAAATGGTTCTTATCTGCCGATCATTCTATGTTTCTAAGTAAACTGGAGATCACAAATTCTCGAATTTGCAAATTTATGGCGAATATTTGGCCAAAAATTAGCCAAATATCGCGAATTCGAATATTGCCTATGCCGCTCATCACTAATATTGAGCTCTCGGTGGTTATTAGTACTGTGAGAATCAGGTACCCATGTATTCAGCCAGCGTCTGGACATGACCTCCTAAATTCAACTGCTGTGGCCAACATCTCACCTTCTAAGCCCCCTGCCCCATATCTTAATCAAAGACAACTGGAGGAGGAGGACAGAAAATGGCAGATGTTGATGGCCACCACAGAGCAACAACTTTTGGAGCACTATATTGTGCTGCACTGTGGTATATGGTTCTGCTGGGACAGTATTTTGCGCTATGGTATTGCTGACCCTGCCTACTTGTGTTGCTCCACCTTCTGTCAATTTGGACCTGACTACAATACGTGGTCAGATGTAGTTTCTTTTATCTAATGCCACTTTACGCCAGGAATGATAAATCTATAGTCCTAGAGGAATATAATCCAGGGTATGATTATTAATTATTATGGGCAGTCCAGGGGCCCCTAGTTTTCAGAAACCGAGGTCTGAAGTTGGTTTTCACCATTGTGTAACTGCAGTGGTGTGCCCGGGGGGGGGGGGGGGGGGGGGGTGAGGGGTGGTGCGCCCCAGGTGCCGGCTCTCACGGTGGTGCTACTGACAGGCCCAGAGGCAATAAGCGCTTCCATCAATACAGATGGAAGCGCTCATTGCTGAAGCGCTGACACCCACATAATGCGACGGGGCACGGGAGCGGAGAGCATAGTTCCCTGCCCCGCCGCCGATCACCACCATAGGCTTCTCACCAGTTGAGGCTGAAGGGCTCAGACTGGGAATGAAGATCTTTAGTCTCAGCCGAGACTCGATCCTGGGTTGGGATCCCTAGAACTGGGAGCTCCTACTTGCACAGCCTTCCCCTAGCCGGGGTGGCTGGCACACACACTCTAACTTCCTTTCCTCCCCATGAGGCAAGACATGGGCGAGCCCACTCTGCTCAAAGAGGGGGGAGCAAAACTGGAATAAACTATTCCAGTCTAGAAATGCTAAACTGTTCTAAGGCCCTGCTAACACATTGCTGCCACCTGCTGTTGAACAAGAAAATTACAGCAAATACATTTAACAGGCTTAGAATATGCACATTTGTGAGAAATATCAAATAAAATCACATTAGATGACAAGGCACATGTTACCAACAAATAGTAGCGGGGAAAAATAGTTTAGTAACATAACTCTGGGATGTTACAGGTGCACACAAGAGGACATGTGGGGGGGAAATATGGTGGGATACTGTGTGGGGGCAAATTATCATGGGATGGATTACTATGTGGGGGCAATAATAATGGGATGGATTACTATGTGGGGGGATTACTATATGGGCAATGTGGGGGAAACTACTGCATGGGGGCAGTGAGGGGGAAACTACTGTGTTGGTTACACTACTGTATGGGGGCAGTGTGGGGGACACTACTGTATGGGGACTGTGTGAGGGAAAATACTGTATGGGGCAGTGTGGGGGACTCTACTGTGTGGGGGACACTACTGTATTGGGGTAGTGTGGGGTAAATTACTGTATCGGGGTAGTGTGGGGTAAATTACTGTATGGGGGCAGTGTGGAGGAAACTACTGTGTGGGGGCAGTGTGGGGGAAATTACTGTGTGGGGGCAGTGTGGAGGAAATTAGTGTGTGGGGGCAGTGTGGGGGGAACTACTGTGGGGGCAGTGTGGAGGAAATTAGTGTGTGGGGGCAGTGTGGGGGAAACTACTGTATAGAGGCAGTGTGGAGGAAACTACTGTGGGGGCAGTGTGGAGGAAACTACTGTGGGGGGGGCAGTGTGGAGGAAACTACTGTGGGGGGGGCAGTGTGGCGGAAACTACTGTGGGGGCAGTGTGGAGGAAATTACTGTGTGGGTGCAGTGTGGGGGAAATTACTGTATGGGGGCAATGTAGGGGAAATTACTGTATGGGGGCAGTGTGGGGGAAATTACTGTATGGTGGCAATGTAGGGGAAATTACTGTATGGTGGCAATGTAGGGGAAATTACTGTATGGGGCAGTGTGGGGGAAATTACTGTATGGGGCAGTGTGGGGGAAATTACTGGAAGGTGGCAACGTAGGGGAAATTACTGTATGGGGCAATGTAGGGGAAACTACTGTGGGGGCAGTCTGGGGGAAATTAATATATGGGGCAGTGTTGGGGGAAATTACTTTATGGGGACAGCGTGGGGGCGTTGTTATTGGGGAGGCACTGTAGGGGCAATTCTATTACTTCTGGGGATACTATACAGGGATTATTGCCTGGAGCACAATATAGGATGTTATTATTACTGGGGGCACTATAGGGGACATTATAATTGCTGTGGACACTATAGGGACATTTGGGGTAATTTATCAAACTCGTGTAAAGTAGAACTGGCTTAGTTGTCCATAGCAGCCAATCAGATTCCACCTTTCATTTTTGACAGCTCTTTTGGAAATCCAGTTCTACTTTACACCAGTTTGATAAATTACCCCAATTATGTCACTATTTTTTCAGCAGTATAGTACCTGGGGCATTGGAGGGCACAGCGGGCACAATTTTGAGGGTGGCAGCAGGATGACACTGTGGGGACACCAGGATGGGGAGGTTGATGTAAAAACTGAGAAATCTAACGTGTCTGTATTTCAAACTCTGTAGAGACGAGATGCGGCTGAAAGAATTTGTCATGGCGGTCTAACGGAGGAGAAGAGGAAAGAGAAGGTCTACATGACAGGATACATCCCTGGATGTAAGAGCTATGTGGTCAAGTATTGGGGGTGCCAGAGAAAGGACCCGCCCCGGGTGCCAAACACCCTAGGCACGCCACTGTGTAACTGTAAGAGTTTTGCGGGCTGATAGATCATGATGAGATCATGAAGCAGCCATTCGTGATCAAGTCATCACATTAGAACCAGCACAGGAGAGCATGGTGATGTCACCATGACCTCCTACACTGGGACGCTGAAACTTAGGCCACAGGCAGGAACAGCCTGTGGACTGCATCTCAGATGGTGTCAGAGAGATGAACACAGATGAATATTGTGTTTGTTTTTTTTATTTTAAATGTATATATACTGGCAGTACTGGGGCACTGCAGGGGGATAGGAAGAGTACTGTATATACTAAAGAGGGGGCCATTATAGATACCACTACAAAGGGGGCTATTATATATACTACCTATACAGAGAGGGGCATTATATATACTACAAAGGGGGCATTATATATACTACCAATACAAAGGGGGGCATGAAATATACTATCACTACAGAGGGGTCCATTATATATACACATTACAGAGGGAGCATTATATATACTATCACTACAGGGGGGCATTATATATACTACAGAGGTGGGCATTATATATACTACCACAACCAAGAGGCCATTATATATACTATGAAAAGAAGAGGGCCATAATGTATACACTACAACTACCGAAGGGCCATTATACACTGCTCAAAAAAATAAAGGGAACACTTAAACAACACAATGTAACTCCAAGTCATTTACACTTCTGTGAAATCAAACTGTCCACTTAGGAAGCAACACTGAGTGACAATCAATTCCACATGCTGTTGTGCAAATGGGATAGACAACAGGTGGAAATTATAGGCAATTAGCAAGACACCCCCAATAAAGGAGTGGTTCTGCAGGTGGTGACCACAGACACTTCTCAGTTCCTATGCTTCCTGGCTGATGTTTTGGTCACTTTTGAATGCTGGCGGTGCTTTCACTCTAGTGGTAGCATGAGACGGAGTCTACAACCCACACAAGTGGCTCAGGTAGTGCAGCTTATCCAGGATGGCACATCAATGCGAGCTGTGGCAAGAAGGTTTGCTGTGTCTGTCAGCGTAGTGTCCAGAGCATGGAGGCGCTACCAGGAGACAGGCCAGTACATCAGGAGACGTGGAGGAGGCCGTAGGAGGGCAACAATCCAGCAGCAGGACCGCTACCTCCGCCTTTGTGCAAGGAGAAACAGGAGGAGCACTGCCAGAGCCCTGCAAAATGACCTCCAGCAGGCCACAAATGTGCATGTGTCTGCTCAAACGGTCAGAAACAGACTCCATGAGGGTGATATGAGGGCCCGACATCCACAGGTGGGGGTTGTTCTTACAGCCCAACACCGTGCAGGACGTTTGGCATTTGCCAGAAAACACCAAGATTGGCAAATTCGCACCCGGAGCCCTGTGCTCTTCACAGATGAAAGCAGGTTCACACTGAGCACATGTGACAGACGTGACAAAATCTTGAGACGCCGTGGAGAACGTTCTGCTGCCTGCAACATCCTCCAGCATGACCGGTTTGGCATTGGGTCAGTAATGGTGTGAGGTGGCATTTCTTTGGAGGGCCGCACAGCCCTCCATGTGCTCGCCAGAGGTAGCCTGACTGCCATTAGGTACCGAGATGAGATCCTCAGACCCCTTGTGAGACCATATGCTGGTGCGGTTGGCCCTGGGTTCCTCCTAATGCAAGACAATGCCAGACCTCATGTGGCTGGAGTGTGTCAGCAGTTCCTGCAAGACGAAGGCATTGATGCTATAGACTGGCCCGCCCGTTCCCCAGACCTGAATCCAATTGAGCACATCTGGGACATCATGTCTCGCTCTATCCACCAACGTCACGTTGCACCACAGACTGTCCAGGAGTTGGCAGATGCTTTAGTCCAGGTCCGGGAGGAGATCCCTCAGGAGACCGTCCGCCACCTCATCAGGAGCATGCACAGGCATTGTAGGGAGGTCATACAGGCACCTGGAGGCCACACACACTACTGAGCCTCATTTTGACTTGTTTTAAGGACATTACATCAAAGTTGGATCAGCCTGTAGTGTGTTTTTCCACTTTAATTTTGAGTGTGACTCCAAATCCAGACCTCCATGGGTTGAAAAATTTGATTTCCATTTTTTTATTTTTGTGTGATTTTGTTGTCAGCACATTCAACTATGTAAAGAACAAAGTATTTCAGAAGAATATTTAATTAATTCAGATCTAGGATGTGTTATTTTTGTGTTCCCTTTATTTTTTTGAGCAGTGTATATTACAGGGAGCCATTATATAGACTATCAATACAGGGGATGGTTATACATACTAACACTACAGGGAGCACTATTGGGAGGCATTGTAATACAGGGTTAATTATAACAGGAGGCACTAAAGGAGGGGCATTATAATATAGGGGGAACTTTACATATGGGCACTGTAGAGAGTGTGTTATCTTTACTGACACTACAGGGGTCATTATAACCACATAAGGCACTGCAACGAGGCATCATAAATACTGGGGCTACTACAGGGAGCATTATAACTACTGGAGGCACTATAGAGGGCTTTATTACTACTGTGGGACCTATAGGGTGCCTTATAGATTGGCCTTATTAAGACAATTAAACAGTGACTTACAAAGGGGCTTTGTTACTGCTGGAGGCACTATAGGGGACATTAATTTTACCAGGTGCCCCATGGGGGTATTATCAATATTTGGGGTACGGTGGGCACAAAATGGAGGACATTACTACTAATCGGGTTGCTATTGGGAGTACTGTAGGGTGCACTATTACTATTGAGGGCAGTCTGGGAGTACTATGGAGGAACTCTCTGTATGGCACTGTTATTTCTGCAGTATAGTATTTGTGGACATTCGAGATCACAATAGGCATACTATTAGGGGTAGCAGCAGGATGACACTGTTGCGACATCAGGAAGGGGGAGGATGATGAAAAAGTAAGGAATCTAAGATGTCTGTGTGTTAAACCCTGCAGAGATGAGACACTGCTGAAAGAAGTCGTCAAGGTGGTCTGATCTCAAAATGGAGAAGATGAGAAAAGGCAACATTTAAATCAGAGGAGATGTCACTGGATATAAGAGGTATGTGCCACTGTATTACCCTGTATGTGTGATAACATTGTATGTAAGCTCCATCAACATATGTTTGTCTTTATAACAATAGGGCTGAGGGGCCACCATTTCCATTTTCACCTCAGGCATCAGGAAAGCTAGAATCGGCCCTATGTAGTATGCTGCACTTTCGAGGACTGAAGCCTGGGAATTTAGATACAAAAGGAAAGGTAAGGAAATGTATGAAGCCCACTGAAATAAGGGTGGACGATCCGTACTTGACCTCTAATCCTTACTCCATTTGTCAACAGAAATTATTCTTTGAAAGAAATTCTCCAGGAAAAAAAAAACGCTAAACTGTTACAGGACATAAGAGGACAGACCGTGACACAGACAATCAAGTTGATTGAGGACTCTGCATCTAACTGGTTAAACAGAGAGAAGAACTCATTATCTCCCACCCCCCCCCCTGTGATGCAGTCGTGGAGATCTGAGGTCCTGTCATGACAGTAAGAGGCCTACTGAATGCCCCCGGGCAAGCCATCTTAGTCCTCCTATTACACCATGCAAGCATAATACACAGGAAAAATGCACAATACACAGCAAGGTAGAAGCTTTGTACAAGTAATAGCTGGATGAACTGCCCCAGGGGGAGTGAAAACAGTTGAAAAAATGTCAAATATAAAAAATACATAAAAATGAAAAATTTCAAACCCTCTCATTCATCGTATAAAAAAAACATTATTGATATCAACGCGTACAAAATCTTACAATATTTATATAGGTTATGTATCCTAAATTGTGTAACAGCGGCTGCTGTGCGCCGCTGTTCCCCTGCTTCCTGCCGCGGTCCCGGGCGCCATGTTCAGCGGTGATCTGCTGCCAGTGTTTCCTTTCAGCCCTGGCCACAGCATGCTTGCTGCTTGTTTCCTACAGCATTTCCTTAAGAGCCGGCGTGCGTCACTTCCTGTGCTTTATGGGTTGGATCATGTGACCTTGCTGACCAATCCTATACCTCCTGCACATATATAAGTTGCCTCAGTGTCAAGGTCCTTGTGTCCTGTTAAGGTTACTGATATCTGCTTGTGTTCCTGACTCGTGCTTGTATTCCTGGACTCTGCTACCTGTTTGATCCCTGCCTGCTTGCCTTGACTCTCCTGTTTCCGACCCGGATTGCCTGACCTATACCTGTGCCGCCTGCCCTGACCTGTTACTTCTTTGACTTCACCTCTACCTCATCCTTCGGTCCTGCACTGTTGCTCCTGGTTACGACTCAGCCCGCTGACAATGCCTGTACCTCTGGTACCTTTCTCAGGTACCTCCTGGTCCACCTGGACCAGCTGCCTCATGTGCCAATCCTTCTCAGGAGGTAGCGACCTGGTGTTCCCCTCGGGAAAGTCTATCCCCACCATCAGGGGGACTGTGAAGATCGAGGGGTTCACTTAGACAACGTCCTTAGAGGAGGTAGGACACGTAGCACAGTGGGTTCACACCGGCTGGTTCGTGACACATTGTGAGTGCCATACAAAGTAGTATGTACACCCAAATGGCTAAAAGATTACTCACACACCCTCCCCCAAAAAAAATAATGAAAGAAAAAAACACTTGCACAGCTCCACCAACAGAAAAATAAATAAGTTATGGGTGTCAGAATATGGTGACACAAACCAAAGGTGTGTTTTTTTTTTTCTAAAAGTATTTTCATTTTGTAAAAGTAGTTAAACATAGCAAAATAATATACTGACCACCAGAATAAAGTTTTCAAAAGGAACACTGGTAACGTGAAACCAAAGAATTACATTTTACTTAATATGGACCATTAAGTATAACTTGTCCTGCAAAGAAGAGCCCTCGTAAGGCTACCGTATGTCCATTGAACATTAAAAATGTATGGCTCTTGAAAGGTGAGGAAGAGATAACAAAAGACTGCCGTCAAAACTGGCTTTATTCTTAAGGGGTTAAAAGGCTTCAAAAGGGATCACGATGACACAATAGCAAACATGCTCTATGTAAATGTGACTGGAATAAAGAGTTATACAGTGAGGCATTTGTCGAAGCTCAGGTGGGGTAAAGTTCAGTTTCATCTGTGCTTCGTAAAGGTCAAAGTCTTAAAGTAAATAAAAAATATATATAACTAGACATAAATATGAAAAGGCAGCATAATTATTACATGTACATTTGTTTATGGCAATAAGAGGGTTGTTCAACCTATTGAAGTTTTTAGCAGTGATATTCACCTTACTACATCTCTGCTGCTTCAGTTCTTCCCTGATCCCTCACCAGGCTCTATTCTTCATGTCCCAACTTGTGACCACTGCAGCCGATCACAGAGGGTCGGGGACCAGAAGAGAAGTAAGGTGAGTATTACTACTTTTGTTATTTTACACTGTTGTAATTTTCTTTTTTTTACTGTTATTATAAGAAAGTTCAGGTTTTGTATGATCACAGTCACTGTCACAAGTACCAGGATGGCCGAGTGGTTAAGGCGTTGGACTTAAGATCCAATGGACATATGTCCGCGTGGGTTCGAACCCCACTTCTGGTAACTTAGTTTTATGTCGTCAAGTGGACTATAATTCTAGATAAATCAATTCATTGACAAATTTAAGACAGAAAAAGAGATATTTTCTCCATAAATTTATTTTATATTATGTTTATCACACAAATATATAAAATCTCAGTAAATCTCAAAAACAGACTCAAGGGCCAAACTTCACCAATCTTCTACATATACTTTTTTTTCCCCAAAAATGCAAGAAAATAGGTGAAGAAATTGGTGAAATAATTGAATCACAACTATTTACCATGTACATGCGCTACTGAAGGTGACTTAAAGAGCATAGCCGTGACAGATATTATTGCAACTTGAGCAGTAAACCTTCTTTATTCACTATTTAAAATAGATTTCAATAAATCCTTTTCTAATTATAATGCTCGTAACACTGACCATTTCATAGGGTGTTCTACAGTATTTCTGACTTTTACTCTTTCTTTACATGTAGTGTTAGTTTCTGCTTATTGTCGCCCCCTGTTGGACAAGTCGCATTTGATACATTATAGTTTCTTTTGTTTTCAGATTACCTATCTCTTTACAATTAAAAAAACAGAAAAACAGACAAGAAAACAGTTGCAACTGATTTGTTTTATTCAAACCATTGTAAGTAAGTAGAGTTGTTCTTATTTTACTTTTTCATCACATTATGCAAAAATAATTACAGCTGAAAATAAGAACATAGAAGCTGACCCCAAAGACCTTTTGTGATAATGACAGTGGTTATAATTGCGATCGCTTATTTTCCTGAGGGGAGGAGGGGGATGTTCTTAGAATAGGTCAATAAAATATGTAATACATCAGCTCTGTTACATAAGATTTAAAGTGCACTTAATAAACACTAACAGACAGTGATGCGGCCTAATGCTATAATGCAGCAATGTAGCTACACCATCCAAAGGGGTAATAGCCTTTAAGGAGGCATAGTTCTTATAATAAGATTCCAAGGCAAACTGTGGGGATATTAGAGGACACTTGTAATGGTAGATAGCTGCAGGGGATGGTTCATCCATCCACAGAGAGTCAGTCTCTCACTGACATAGCAACTCCAAACTTAGCTATGATGTAATTAGTCTACTTCTATTTGACCTGAGCTCTCTCAACAGTGCCTTTATGTGACCTCCTTGTGGCAGCCATCTCTCCTCAGGACACTATTAAATCATCAGCCTCTCACCCCGCCCAGCTAACAGGAGCTTGCACCCTGCTTGATTTAAGGCCAGACACAGACGAGAGAGTCCAGTGCAAAAAAACTAAGAGTGCGAGCTCCCATGCTGAACGGGGCTCCTCTGATAGGATTGCAAAGCATTGCGATGATTAATAATGGTGTGATACCGTGCAAGTCCTGGAATCTATTGAATGACACTGACATATTGCTGTCAGTGTAATTAGTGATTTCAGGTCTCTCAGGGTCACAGAGCATTATAAATCATTGTAATACCATGCAATCCTGTCAGAGGAGCAGTGGTCAGAATGGAAATCTCACACTGACAGACGCAGTGAGTTTCTCCGAATTTCCTCACACTTCGTGGTAACAAATCAGTGGCTGCACGTGTTACAGTAAGAAGTAAGAAGCCCGGGAATGCGAGATCACCCATAATGCAGTGCAGCCAGCCAATCTGCAGATAGTCACTCCCCTGTGATGTCACAACCCTATAAAACCCTCATCTCGCACAGTCTCCGGCATTGTCGTGTGAGCTGAGCATAGGGGGAGACAAGTGCTCATGCGCTAGGGACAGTGTTACTGACAATGAATGGAAGACTATTGGAGAAGGGAGAGTGCAGGGAGACTTCAGGGAGAGTGCAGAGAGACTTCAGGGAGAGTGCAGGAAGACTTCAGGGAGAGTGCAGGGAGACTTCAGGGAGAGTGCAGGGAGACTTCAGGGAGAGTGCAGGGAGACTTCAGGGAGAGTGTAGGGAGACTTCAGGGAGAGTGCAAGGAGACTTCAGGGAGAGTGCAGGGAGACTTCAGGGAGAGTGCAGGGAGACTTCAGGGAGAGTGCAGGGAGACTTCAGGGAGAGTGCAGAGAGACTTGAGGGAGAGTGCAGAGAGACTTGAGGGAGAGTGCAGGGAGACTTCAGGGAGAGTGCAGAGAGACTTCAGGGAGAGTGCAGAGAGACTTCAGGGAGAGTGCAAGGAGACTTCAGGGAGAGTGCAAGGAGACTTCAGGGAGAGTGCAAGGAGACTTCAGGGAGAGTGCAGGGAGACTTCAGGGAGAGTGCAGGGAGACTTCAGGGAGAGTGCAGGGAGACTTCAGGGAGAGTGCAGGGAGACTTCAGGGAGAGTGCAGAGAGACTTCAGGGAGAGTGCAGAGAAACTTGAGGGAGAGTGCAGGGAGAGTGCAGGGAGACTTCAGGGAGAGCACAGGGAGACTTCAGGGAGAGCACAGGGAGACTTCAGGGAGAGTGCAGGGAGACTTCAGGGAGAGTGCAGGGAGACTTATTCTGCGTTGGTTTTATTTATTTATTCCTACATCAGCCATAAATGTAATTCAATAACAATAAGATGGAAGCCTTTATTATTCACGTGCCAGCATGCAAACCAATACCATCCAGTCTGCACACCTTGGGTGGACCAGGTCTTAAAGATGACCATCCTCATCTTTTTCTGGCTTTACTTCTTTCATATCATCCTTCAAAGTCTCCATGTCTCCAAAGCAGATGACAGAAAAAGCGCTCCCACCTGTAGGGCAGGAGAGCGCTGGGGTTGGAGACGTGGGTACGCCAGAGCTGATTAATATTCTGTGTTTACTGTCAAATAACCTGCAGGGGATTACAGGCCAGAACAGCAATAATCTGCACATTGTGTCCCCCACCTAACCAGCCAAACCCCATACCAGCAGCAGCCCCAGTTTAAAGATGTTGCAGGCCATTAATAATGAAGAAGTACTATACAGTGCGGTCTTCTTTATTAAATGAAGGGCAGCTGCGAGCTAATTGGCCACGCGGTTCTTCACCGTAGCATGGTCGCTAACCTGCCCGCAGCGCGGCTGCTCCATGGGCCGCTCCATGTGTCAGATTGGCCTAGGTATACCTGATTTATAGCGATTAATGATTAATTAATTTCTTTGCTAACTTCTTAGCTACTATCTACAGCTCCTGCTCTCTCAGGAGGAAGTCTCTCTCTGCAGCTTTCTCCTTCTTTGCCAAACTCTTCACTACTATCTCAGTGTCCTAGTAACATGCACCAGTGGTAACTACTCTACTGGTGACAGCAGCTCTTATATATCAGCTCCCTTAGCATACCATGTGGCTTCAGCTACACACTGCTTGTACTTCCTTCTACAAACACCATACATATCCTCTCCCTGTTGTCTGATACAACAGAAACAAATATTTAGTTGCAAGGCATCACAGCAACATATTAAAGAGACAAAATGTTTTATCATATATTAACAACCTATACATGAAGATTCTACTTATTTGTTATAATAATAAATGAGCGGGTGGTTTTCTGGAAATACATTTTTGAAGTCCCTCCATGAATTCTACTTTCTTTCCTGGCTATTTAACTTCCATTTTGTTTGGACTTTTAGTATGACAGCCAACTCACTTAATTCTCCCAGTTAGACCTTCATTGTGGCCAGAGATAGCACCCCCGTAGTGACTTCATTAGAGCGTCACACATTACACTGATCGAAACATCATTATCTAGGCTTATTGAAAGAATGATAGAGCTGTCACAGTGTTATCCCATCAATATATACAGTTGCGAGAAAAAGTATGTGAACCCTTTGTCTATTGTTGTGACTTAGATGAAGATCAGATCACATTTTATGACCAATTTGTGCAGAAATCCATATCATTCCAAAGGGTTCACATACTTTTTCTTGCAACTGTATGGTATTTGTATCAGTATCTCAGTATTAGGGGGGAAAACTACAGCAGGGAGAACATTATATATAAAAACCCTAGGGGACATTATACTGGGGGACTACAGGGGGGATCATTATATATAAGATCTCTATAAGGGCATTCTACTAAGTGGAGGACTATAGGGGCGCATTCTATTACAGGGGGTGAAGTATACCACAGAGAACTACAGGGCACATTATACCACAGGGGTGCATTATATTACAGGGGGGTCATTATATTAGAGGGGCACATTATACTACAGTGGTGCATTATATTGCAGAAGGGAATTATACTACAGGGGGATTATTCTACAGGGGGCATTGCATGGGGGGAAGGGTGAGAGCATTATACATACTTGTACTGTGGGGAGCATTATAGTACAGGGGGATGAGAGCATTATACATATGAGCACTACAGGAGGGCATTGTAATAATGGGGGCACTACATAAAGGAAGGAGGGCATTATTATACAGGGGGAGCACCAGAAAGGGGCATTATAATACAGGTGACACTGCAGCGTGGCTTTATAAATACTGGGGCTACTTAAGGGGGCCTTATTACTACTGGGGGCTCTATAGGGGTGACATAAATTGACTTTATTACTACTGTGGGGTGTAAAGGGGTGCATTATAGAGGAGCATCCTTACTGCTGGGGGCACTATAGGTGGACCTTATTTCTACTGAGGGCACTATGGGGGAATTATTACTATTGGGGTTACTATGGGGGCATTACTATTATAGGGCACAATATTGAGGGCATTACTTCTAAAGGGGGCACTGTTACTAATGAGGGTACTTTGGGAGAAAATTATTACCATTAGTGGGACATTAGGGAGAACTTACTATGGGGGTACTATCTGTATGGCACTATTATTTTTGCAGTATAGTATTTGGGGGCATTAGAGAGTATATGGGTTAGCAGCAGGATAACAGCTTTGAGGCACAAGGAAGGTGATGAATCTAATATGTGTGTGTGGTAAACTCCGCAGATACGAGGTGTGGGTGAAAGAAGGCATCAAGGTGGTCCGGTCCGAAGGGAAGAGAAGAGGATTTCACCTCAGACAGCAGAAAGGCTAGGTGCAGCCCTGCATAAACTGATAGATATGAGGTAGATATGTGATAAAAAGATAGACATACAGATAGATAATAGATAGATAGATAGATAGATAGATAGATAGATAGATAGATGATAGATAGATAGATAGATAGATAGATAGATAGATAATAGATAGATAGATAGATAGATATGAGATAGATAGATATAGACATATAGATAGATAGATAGATAGATAGATAGATAGATAGATAGATAGATAATAGATAGATAGATAGATATGAGATAGATAGATAGATAGATAGATAGATAGATAGATAGATAGATAGATAGATAGATAGATATTAGATAGATAGATAGATAGATAGATAATAGATAGATAGATAGATAGATAGATAGATAGATAGATAGATAGATAGATAGATAGATATGAGTGATAGATAGATAGATAGATAGATATGAGATAGATAGATAGATAGATAGATAGATAGATAGATAGATAGATATTAGATAGATAGATAGATAGATAGATAGATAGATAATAGATAGATAGATAGATAGATAGATAGATAGATAGATAATAGATAGATAGATAGATAGATAGATAGATAGATAGATATGAGTGATAGATAGATAGATATATAGATAGATAGATGATAGATAGATAGATAGATAGATAGATAGACAAAATAACAGCAGCACAAGTCAAGATGATGTTGGTGGAATCTATCTAGGCTGTAGGGTTTTGAGCCAATGTATAAAAAAGAAAAATATTAGGCAGCACTTCGGATTTTTTCTTTTTTTATACATTGGCTCAAAACCCTACAGCCTAGATAGATTCCACCAACATCATCTTGACTTGTGCTGCTGTTATTTTGTCTTCATAGCTGTTTGGATTATCGCAGAGCAGCATCATTATGGACATTTATTCACCACACATCCTGTGATGTATGTACTTCCAAAGATTCATAAGTCTTTGCACAACCCGCCGAGTTGCCCTATCGTCTTGGGCAGTGAGTCCATCTTTTCTAATGCAACTCTTTTTCTCTATAAAATGTTACGTCATTTTTCCACCAATACACGTTCTTTCATTAGAGACACGGGTGATTTTCTAGACAAACTTACAGTGATCACTCTTAAAGGGAACCTGTCACCGGGATTTTGTGTATAGAGCTGAGGACATGGGTTGCTAGATGGCCGCTAGCACATCTGCAATACCCAGTCCCCAAAGCTCTGTGTGCTTTTATTGTGTAAAAAAAAACGATTTTATACATATGCAAATTAACCTGAGATGAGTCCTGTCCTAGCAACCCATGTCCTCAGCTCTATACACAAAATCCCCGTGACAGGTTCGCTTTAATTCATCTATGATCCTGGCATAGTTTAATGTTGTCAGCGTCTACACCTCTATCGATCATGGTAGGGATGTGGAGGCTGTCAGCAATTACAAAGAGGTCCTTTGACCAAGGAGTGAAACCAATTTTTCTAAAACTCCTTGTTATCATTCTCTAGAGAAATTACTTTATGTTCAAAGACAAATTTCATGTACAACTAAGGGGTACCGCTATGGGGTCGAATGTGGCACCAACATATGCCAACATCTACTTGGCCCACCTGGAAGAGATGTTCCTCTATGTGTCACACCACTTCAGTCAAGTACTGGGGTAGTAGCGATACATAGACGACATCTTCCTAATCTGGAAAGAGTCCAGCAAAAGTCTGGATGAATTCCATACTTACCTTAACACCATAGACCCTGATATTAAGTTTACTCTGGTACAGTCCCATGATACAGTACAGTTTCTTAACACAATGTATATATTAAGGACAAAAAACTTGTCACTGACTTGTTTTACAAACCGAATGGTAAACTCACTACCTTTTAGTCAACTGTTAAGAGCTTGTAGGATAGTACAGGATGAGACGCTTGATGACCAGAAACTGAGTGGTATGGCCCGTAGATTCCAGTAGAGGGGTTACCAAAAAAATTGGTACAATACCATAGGGAAAAAGTGAAGGCCATGGATATAAGTCAAATTACATATAATGATACACGGAGCGATGCAACACACAGAGACCGCATACCATTCGTTACAACATACTCTAAGCCATTTCCCATATCATACGCAGACAATGGTCAGTATTGACAAGTAACTTAATACATATTTCTGAACTACAAATTCACCATTGATTTTGTACCGCAGGTCATACTGTGCAACCTCAAGGACAAGCTTGTTAGAGCTGAGAGTACACGAAGTGTAGGCATGACACAGACTTACACTGGCAGGAGGAGAACGGGATGTTTTCTCTGCCTGTCCTGTGACAACTGCCCCTACATGTTAAAAGGTGACACATTTGCCAATCCTACTACTGGTGACACCTTCAATATCAATCATTATCTAACAAACAACTCTGATCATGTATATTATATCTTGCACATGCAAACTGTGGTATGTGGGTGAAACCACCTTAGATGTCAAGACACGATTGATATAGCATTGCTAAACAATAAGACAGAAAAGAAGGGACCTACCAGTCCCAAAACATTTCACAGAGGTGGGCCATAAAGAGAAGTATCTCAAAATTACAATAATAGATCAAATCCCCACCCCCACCCCTTAGATGGGGCGGAGTAAGGGAGACGTTACTCCGACGCAAAGAACTCCAGTGGATCTTCAGACTACAAACCCTGAGACCTAGTGGACTCAATGTAGACTTCAATATAGGGGTTATTTGATTTAGAATTGCATACCTAGCCCTGAGACCTTTTGGAGGGCCCTGTCTCTCGTCTTGTTCTAAAGTAGGAGTGGAGACATGTGTGATTTATTTGTTGCTTACAATTAATTAATTTATTCTTTTCTCTCTTACGGTATGTAGGTCTTTAATAAAAACAACCTATGTAGAACTGTGGTGAAGTATCTCATCAAAGTAGCATAAAAACAAATACAGGTGCACTCTGCGGTCTTACTAACCCTCATACTGGTGTAAAATTGAGAATTAGCCAACATATCCTGCTTGGAGGACATGTCTGAGCCCGAGCACCTCACCAAGGTTTCTTAAGTAGCTCGGGAACCTAACGCTAAACCTACCTGGGCAATACCAGGAGTCAGTGGGCGAATTACAGGTGCGCAAGGTCCGACTCAAAGCAATCTCCCAGTAACCTCCAGCATGTGACCATGCATACAATGGGAGGAGGCAGAGAGCTCTGAGCCCCACCCAAGACTGGCTGATATAGCCCGGGCCTCACATGTGCACCAGAATGCTGCCTGTGGATGGAAATGAAGGCACATTCAGACTAGGAGTTTCTACACCTCCAAAAATTCTAAATACAAACTGCAAATTGGCGTGGTATTAAAAAGCAGGAAGTGCTCAACCCCATATGCAGTGGTGCATCTATACCGGGGGGGGGGGGGGAGATCCTGCACTTGAGACCCGAGCTAATGGCAATCCCCAGCAAAAATGCATACAATGGAGGATGCCTGCAGCAGACCACAAGTACCACAATGGACATCCTACACAGGATAGCAATTGTGTGGATGTGATAAACAGTCAAAATAACATAACAAAAACAAATACAGGTGCACTCTGCGGTCTTACTAACCCTCGTACTGGTGTAAAATTGAGAATTAGCCAACATATCCTGCTTGGAGGACATGTCTGAGCCCGAGCAACGCGCCAAAGTTTCTCAAGCAGCTCGGGAACCTAACGCTAAACCTACCTGGGCCGTATGGGCAATACCAGGAGCCAGTGGGCGAATTACAGGTGCGCAAGGTCCGACTCAAAGCAATCTCCCAGTAACCTCCTGTCACGGCTGAGGATGGGGAAAACCCTCAGCCGTGCGATGCCAGAAGATGTTTGGTCGCTGCTCGGCCAGGACCACAGGATCAGGGAGCAGGTCACCTCCTATCGCGTCCCTAATACTGACCCTGACTCCTAGCCGTATGAGCCAACCCTGATGGTGGGAGGGCTCATACACCGGAAACCTTGGGGTCCCTACTAGCCCTCAGGGTGGCCCTGAACTAGGAGCAGGGTAAGACGACCTGTTCCTCCTAGGTGTGGACGAACAGGAGTCTCACAGGCCAAGCTGCAAGGAAGGGGAAACAAATACAACATATGAATATGGCAGGTGAACTAAAGCAGTTCCAAACCTACCTACCACAGCCACGCTGACTGGAACCCGTGCATAACTACTGCTGTCCACAAACATATGAGGGACACAGAACACAACACATATCACACAGGTAATCCAGGACATCCATAGTTGCAATAAACAGATAGACCACAAAAACATCTTCAAACATCAGACATAAAGTTTTATGACCACAAGGGTGCCCTCACTGGAAGATGGTATAATACCAGGAGGATGACTCCAGCAAACAATGGCTGAAGTACCCCTCAGATACAGGCATCCAGCGGAAGCTAAATAGCCCAAGTAGCCACACACACAGACACACCCAGTGTTCACACACTAAGAAGGGAGTTAACCCTTCCTACACCAGGCAGGGTAGTGAAGCCACTTAAAGGGAAAAGCACATAAACAACACACTCACCTGTTACCGCCGGCAACGGCATGCGTGGCAACCATGTCCTGGGGAGCAGCCAGCAGGCCGAGACACTGCCACCACATGCACACAAGACCACACGTTGTCGCGGACAACCGCAAGTGAAGGGAGGTGTCACATACAAACATAATAAACCCCGTGCACACCAGACATAGAAAGTGCACACCATACAAACAAAAGGCACACCTACAAAGACAGGTTGCCAGGTGTAACCGCATGCACTTGACAGCAAGCTGCCTAGCAAGAGCTCAGGCTGCTATACTGCCAAGTACAAACATGTTGCCAAAAGCAACCACATGTGAGGCAACATACCAGCAGCCCTCACCATGTGGTTGACAACAGACCAAACCGCAGGCAACTGCATGCGCGTCCAGGAGTCGCGACCATGACCATGGTCGTGACACCTCCAGCATGTGACCATGCATACAATGGGAGGAGGCAGAGAGCTCTGAGCCCCACCCATGACTGGCTGATATAGCCCGGGCCTCACATGTGCACCATGTGTCCGCTGCAGGCATCCTCCATTGTATGCATTTTTGCTGGGGATTGCCATTAGCAACGGGCCACAAGTGCAGGATCTGCCCCCCCCCCCCCCCCGGTATAGATGCACCACTGCATATGGGGTTGAGAACTTCCTGCTTTTTAATACCACGCCAATTTGTAGGAAGTATCTCATCAGGATCACCTCTGAGGATTGGAGTGATTTTTTTCTATCATTTCATTTTACTGATTCCATGAACTGGAGCTAGATGATAGCTAGATGTAGGACACTAACATGCTAGGTGGGCACCGCTTGTCCCATATATTGCTAGTTGCCGGTATTTGGCATTGGCCTAGTGTAGATCCATGTGGATGGAATTTTTTTCACCCTAGTGTCATGGTTTGGACTTTGAGTTTAGACACATGTAAATGACAGTTTCCACCATTTACTTCAGTTATCCTGTGCACTATTCTTAGGTGCATGGGTCCCTGTTGGGACAACCTTTGACAACAGTACTTGTATACACTTATTGGCATGTAGTGCTGTTTACTGACTAACATGGTCACCACTCCGGCTGAGGTTGATGCGACCGATTGGGACACTGACGTGCCTTTCTGTGGTGGCACCCCACTGGTGGGGCATTTCCTGCTTGCAGGGAGTTAGGATGACACAGTTTTGATCAGTTCTTAACTTGTCCTGATGGCCGTAGACGCCAACATCGCCCTGTACATCTGATGCACCCCTATAAGTTTAACAATTAATCTATTGACCCATATACAAATATGAGATAGCACCAGTTTTGCACATATGCACTTTTTTCCTATGGACCCTTCTGTGCTGGATATTTTGAAATATGTACTATCATCTTTATAAAACATGTAGGTTTTATTAATATTTATATCATGTATTTACCTTGATTGCACTTTGTATAGCCTTTATTATGCATGGCTGATATACACTCACCTAAAGAATTATTAGTGCCCCCATACTAATACGGTGTTGGACACCCTTTTGCCTTCAGAACTGCCTTAATTCTACGTGGCATTGATTCCACAAGGTGCTGATAGCATTCTTTAGAAATGTTGGCCCATATTGATAGGATAGCATCTTGCAGTTGATGGAGATTTGAGGGATGCACATCCAGGGCACGAAGCTCCCGTTCCACCACATCCCAAAGATGCTCTATTGGGTTGAGATCTGGTGACTATGGGGGCCATTTTAGTACAGTGAACTCATTGTCATGTTCAAGAAACCAATTTGAAATAATTCGAGCTTTGTGACATGGTGCATTATCCTGCTGGAAGTAGCCATCAGAGGATGGATACATGTTCTCATTCTGTTTACGCCAAATTCGGACTCTACCATTTGAATGTCTCAACAGAAATCGAGACTCATCAGACCAGGCAACATTTTTCCAGTCTTCAACAGTCCAATTTTGGTGAGCTTGTGCAGATTGTAGCCTCTTTTTCCTATTTGTAGTGGAGATGAGTGGCACCCGGTGGGGTCTTCTGCTGTTGTAGACCATCCGCCTCAAGGTTGTGCGTGTTGTGGCTTCACAAATGCTTTGCTGCAGACCTCGGTTGTAACGAGTGGTTATTTCAGTCAACGTTGCTCTTCTATCAGCTTGAATCAGTCGGCCCATTCTCCTCTGACCTCTAGCATCCACAAGGCATTTTTGCCCACAGGACTGCCGCATACTGGATGTTTTTCCCTTTTCACACCATTCTTTGTAAACCCTAGAAATGATTTTTCGTGAAAATCCCAGTAACTGAGCAGATTATGAAATACTCGGACCGGCCCGTCTGGCACCAACAACCATGCCACGCTCAAAATTGCTTAAATCACCTTTCTTTCCCATTCTGACATTCAGTTTGGAGTTCAGGAGATTGTCTTGACCAGGAGCACCCCCCTAAATGCATTGAAGGAACTGCCATGTGATTGGTTGACTAGATAATTGCAGTAATGAGAAATAGAACAGGTGTTCCTAATAATTCTTTAGGTGAGTGTATATATTTCACATGTAAACTTTTCTCATTGCTTAAGAAAGGCCTCATTGTGTTGGGCTTAAATGTTGCAGTTGGGGTAAATAAAGAGGCCCATATTTTTTCACCAGAACAGGAGTGCTGCCTCATCTGTTTATTTTAGATAGACAGATATGAGATAGATAGATAGATAGATAGATAGATAGATAGATAGATAGATAGATAGATAGATAATAGATAGATAGATAGTAGATAGATAGATAGATAATAGATAGATAAATAGATTAATAGATAGATAATAGATAGATAGATAGATAATAGATAGATAATAGATAGATAGATAATAGATAGATAGATAGATAGATAGATAGATAGATAATAAATAGATAGATAGATAGATAGATAGATAGATAGATAGATATAAGATAGATAGATAGATAGATAGATAGATAGATAGATAGATAGATAGATATAAGATAGATAGATGATAGATAGATAGATAGATAGATAGATAGATAGATAGATAGATAATAGATAGATAATAGATAGATAGATAGATAGATAGATATGAGATAGATAGATAGATAGATAGATGATAGATAGATAGATAGATAGATAGATAGATAGATAGATAGATAGATAGATAGATAGATAGATAGATAGATAGGAGATAGATAGATAGGAGATAGATATAGACATACAGATAGATAATAGATAGATTTGTATTTCTTATTTTCTCCTTGTTTTTGTTTTTCTACTTTTAACTAGTATACCTGGACTAAACAACTGGACAATGTACTCCTGCAGCTTTGAGGTTAGGGTTTGCTGTGTTTCTATGGTAACTGTCTGCTCCCCGGAGTTCCTTTCTCACGGAGTGCTCCTCAGATTAAGCTCACCGCACATGGCACAGTTCTAGTTCGTTTTTTTGCAAGACTCCTAAAAGAACATGGGTACAGTCAGTGTATCGGATGGTTTAGCCCCGAATCCTAGCCAACGATACTGGTGCAGACATACTGTACCATCAGCCAGCGAACCAGTCCATACTGCACCTGATTCTCTTTACCTGCACTGGTACATTGTACCAAACTATCAAAGCAGGAGAGAGATTTGTGCTGATGCTGATCCTCACAGAGGATTGTCAAGACTCGATACATTTGTAGCAAACCCACATCTATGAGAAACAATAGTAGAGGTTTTCAGATTGTTCTTTTAAATATCCTGACGGCATCTCAGAACTACACGTACAGTACATGCAAGGAAAAATCTCAGTTTTTTTTTGTTGTTGTGTATTTTTTTAACCCTTTAAGAACATTACCTATTTTGTATTTCAGGATGCAGCAATTTTGTCCGATTTTTCTCTCTGAATGTGAAACGCCATAACTTTTTTATTTTCCCATCAACATTAGCCATATGACAGCTAGCTTTTTTTCTTTTCTTAGTTTTTTGGAGGGTTGTTGCCATTTTTAAATGCCAATCATTTTGGGATACATACATTGCACATATAACGTATCACATAACTTTTATACGTTTTTTGTTTGGGGGTGCAATGTGAGAAACACAACAATTTTGGGGTTTCATATGCTTCATTCTGTCTGTCTGAATATATATAAAGTTATAGCAAAGTATATTGCTTTTTTAATGATTTTTATAATTTTGCACAATAGAAAACTCTTTTTGAAAATATTTTTTTATTTGCATTGCTGCATTAAAAGACCCATAACATTTTACTCTTCCATCCATGAAGCTGTGTAAGACATCTGCCCTGAGCCACAGGGGAGGCAGAGAGGATGGGAGTAGTTGTACTTATGGTGGTAGTCCTTGCTTTGTCGCTCCCTGGGGCATGCAGTGATACAACGGGTGCAACTTTTCTTCCCTTCGGGGCACACCATTATTTTGGGGCTCCTACCTGATGTTAGGTGGGCTGCCCTTGGTGGTGTTAGGTTTTGAGGTACAAGGCAGGGTTCCCCGGAAGTGATGCGACCCTGTACACAATTAAAAGGCCGGATTGTATGAAACAAGTCCACTGTACTTTACTACAGCTATTTTATAGACGGTTCACATAAGCACTGTTTGCATTAAATGCAGTCTTTATAGTTGGCATATGCAAGGCCGAGGCTGTATACGGAAAGCCATGTTCTAGGCCAAAAGAGTGTACTGTCTCTGTCTATACACTGTATACTATGTTAGAACAGGCTATCGGCAATACAATACGCCTGCAAGTGTTGGTGCAGACACACCTTCTGAGTCCATGCCATCACTACGCCATAATAGTTTGGCAAGTCACAAAAACGGTGTAGTTCATGCAACGTATTATTATTATTATGCTGCAAGGTGGGAAGGGGTTAAATAACATTATGGATATCAGTTTCTCAGGATTTCATCCAATTTTCATTCTCAGAGGTTCCATCAAGATATACGTACCATTGCCCAAGCTTCTATATTAGCTTCACTGGGCCATTAGGCCACATGACAAGAAGCCATCTCTTCTGCACTGCAGCCAATCCATCAGGTAGTTAAATTGGCCACAGACCTTGTGACGAAGAAGGAGCACAAGTAATATAGAAAGTGTCTTGCGGATAATGAGAAGTTCCGTTACTCGGTAATTGTTCCTTGACAAAAACATGTCAGAGACGGCAGTGACAAAATAATATGACTAAACTTAATTGGCGCCATCCCGGTGATGAGCCTGCATGTCAAATCACAATGATAGGCGCTAACTAAATAACACTTTAGAGAATGAAGATGTTCCCCTCCACCCCACGGGCTTCTTTTCCCCCCACCCAATCTTCATGTATGGGAGATAAAATAACCTTGGGTAGCGCACTCCTTGTCCGGTGTGTCAAACGGAAGTGATAGAACAGATCAGAGATTTTCAGATCTTCACTCATTCTCATAGTACAAGACTTCAAGCGTTAATACGGGTGTCCTTAATATCTGGAATTCATCAAAAAAATGTAGGTGTCGGTCTGTCTCATTTATTGCATACAGTGGAGAGGATAAGGGTAGAGCAGAGGGTGCAGTTGCTTCCTTGGTCCTAATGCCTGAAGGGGAGCCAGAGCTTGTTGGTCGCTGGTGCAGAAACCGCATCAGATTCCAGTGCCTCGAGGTTGTGCTTGTTTTTACCTCCCGTAACACAACTACATAAGGTTCCCGATGATCCTGAACTACATTATGTGTTATACTCCAGAGCTGCACTCACTATTCTGCTGGTCGAGTTACTGTGTACATACATTACATATCCTGTAATAATCCTAAATTACATCCTGTATTATACTCCAGAGCTGCACTCACTATTCTGCTGGTGCAGTCACTGTGTACATACGTTACCTGTACTGATCCTCAGTTACATCCTGTATTTGTCACGGCATATGTTGTGTGCGCTGTGATACAGTTGCCGTGCATGCTGTTGCCAGCGGCAACGTGTGTTGTTGCAGCATGTAGGTGGCTCCTCCTTACCCCTGGGTCCTTCCCTGTCTGGTGCCGGAGAGGTTAATTATCTGGCTGATGTGGATTTAGGGGTGTCTTGGATGTGGCTTCTTGGCTCTTTATATGTTGTGTTGTGAGTCTGAGGTCAGTTGCCCCCCAGCTTTTGTAAAGACATAGGGAACATAGGGGAGACATCAAGGTGACATTGATATCTAGCTAGAAGGCCCTCCCACTGGACAGATGGAATATCCAGGAAAGGAGCAACACTCCAACTAACACAAAGGCTGGAGGGAAACTAACCTCAGACTCACAACACAACATATAAAGAGCCAAGAGGCCACACCCCAGACACACCTAAATCCACACCAGCCAGATAATTAACCTCTCCAGCACCAGACAGGGAAGTACCCAGAAGAAAGGAGGAGCCACCAACATGCTTGTCACGGCAGACAGGATACAAGACACACAGGATATAACAAACAAGTGTCTAGGCAAGAAGCTGGGGAAAGGGGTCACCTCCTGACAAATCCCTACCAGCTCTCCCTAGACTACTATGCCCACATTCAGACCCTGAAGGTGGGAATGAATGTGTCCTCGTGCCTGGGCTGAAGATTGGCTAGAATCCCTAAGATGGTGAAAGGGGGAAAGAGGCAGCCTGCTCCCTCAGACCTGGAGGGGGCAGGCGTCTCTCTAACAGCCTAGACAGACAACCACAATAAAACAAAACCAACTTATCTATTGCTGAGCAGGAACAGCCAGTCCTTCCTTCCTCTGAGCCAGACAGAAGCTATAACCCGCACAGGACACTGGGAGTGGGCATAATTTAAACTCTAACCAATGACCCCACCCAGTGCTCCTGAAGGGAGGCGGATACAGCTCCACTCTAAAACAATAACAAAAGTCTACACATGTGCTGCTAACCTAGCGGACCTCCGCACATGACCTGAGCAGGGCATGACAATGCTGCAACAACACACATTGCCGCAGGCAACAGTATGCACTGCAACCGTGTCACGGCAAACACAACAGAGGCTAAGACAATATTATACTCCAGAGCTGCACTCACTATTCTGCAGGTGGCGTCACAAAGGCGGAGGTAGCGGTCCTGCTGCTGAGTTGTTGCCCTCCTACGGCCTCCTCCACGTCTCCTGATGTACTGGCCTGTCTCCTGGTAGTGCCTCCATGCTCTGGACACTACGCTGACAGACACAGAAAACCTTCTTGCCACATCTCACATTGATGTGCCATCCTGGATAAGCTGCACTACCTGAGCCACTTGTGTGGGTTGTAGACTCCGTCTCATGCTACCACTAGAGTGAAAGCACCGCCAGCATTCAAAAGTGACCAAAACATCAGCCAGGAAGCATAGGAACTGAGAAGCGGTCTGTGGTCACCACCTGCAGAACCACTCCTTTATTGGGGGTGTCTTGCTAATTGCCTATAATTTCCACCTGTTGTCTATCCCATTTGCACAACAGCATGTGAAATTGATTGTCACTCAGTGTTGCTTCCTAAGTGGAAAGTTTGATTTCACAGAAGTGTGATTGACTTGGAGTTACATTGTGTTGTTGAAGTGTTCCCTTTATTTTTTTGAGCAGTGTATATTACATTACTTATCCTGTACTGATCCTGAGCTACATCCATTATTATACTCCAGAGCTGCACTCACTATTCTGTTGGTGAAGTCACTGTGTACATACATTTCAGAACTGTTCCAATATCCTCAGGCTACATAATGTCTTTACGTGACACAGTTTTCTTTTGTTTTCAAATGACTTTCATATGAAGGAAGTTTCTTTATATTCAAGCAATGTGTCATCAGAAGTCAGGGCTAATTCGCTCACAAATGATTGCCTAGACTGGAAAGAACTTTAAGAGAATCTTAACTGTATAAGCAAGTCTAGGTCAGGACAGTTTTGTAGTAGCTGAATATGTAGAAGAATGTTCCCATTCACTGACAGCAAGCACAGATCTGGGAAAGTTAGCATACGGATCGCCTGAATCACAAGGCGTTAATGAAATATAAGTTTTTCCCTCAAATTCAGCTCCATCCATCTGTTAGCTACAATATAACATGATGGAACAAGAGCAACTACTGCCTGCGCCGGGCAGACCCCTTACTGCACCTCGAGATGAAATTCCCAAAGAAATATGAATTCCTCCTTTGACACTTTTATAGCCGCATCATTCATCAGTCACACCGATCAAAGATCACTCAATCTAAAGGATCATGTCACTGCTCAGATGGACACGCAACTTGCAACAATCGATGGTAAATATTAAGCAAACCATGAAGCCAAGAACCTTAAAGGGAATGTTTCATAAACATCATTTCTGTTCCATAAATTAGATTTTCATCTGTAGAAGAGATATAACGTGGCAGATTGAATAATTTATTCATTTTAATACACTCACACAAAAAAGGAGGAGTCGGAATAAAATGGAACCTTCTATGTGCGAATGTAATGATAATATATGTAAGTGATTACATGTTAGAGCAAAAGGAGAAGTCTGTTGGGGAAAACTGTACAATTGAGAGGAGGCTCTAGGACCCTGTTGGGCCACCTGTAGTCTGGATACAAGATGAGATATGGCCTCTAGCCTGGATACAAGATGAGTTATGATCTCTAGCCTCGATACAACATAAGATTTGGCTTTTAGCCTGGATACAAGATGAGATATGATCTCTAGCCTCGATACAACATGAGATATGGCCTTTAGCCTGGATACAAGATGAGATACGGCCTCTAGCCTGGATAGAAGATGAGATATGCCCTCCAGCCTGGATACAATATGAGATATGGCCTCTAGTCTCGATACAACATGAGATACTGCCTCTAGCCTGGATACAAGATGAGATACTGCCTCTAGCCTGGATACAAGATGAGAATCACCCTCCAGCCTGGATACAATATGAGATATGGCCTCTAGTCTCGATACAACATGAGATACTGCCTCTAGCCTGGATACAAGATGAGATTCGCCCTCCAGCCTGGATACAATATGAGATATGGCCTCTAGTCTCGATATAACATGAGATACGGCCTCTAGCCTAGATACAAGATGAGATACGCCCTCTAGCATGAAAACAATATGAGATATGGTCTCTAGCCTCAATACAGGATGAGATACGGCCTCTAGCCTGGATACAAGATGGGATATGGCCTCTAGCATGGAAACAAGATGAAATACTGTTGGGCATGGAGGCATACAGGTCCCATATGGTATCTTGTGGCACATTTTCCCATAGATGTTGTAGCTGGGCCTGTACATCGTGCACACTTGTAGGTTATGAAAAATGACTGTCATAGGTGATGGCTCCCTAGATCATCACACCAGCAGTGTGTCCCTCCAAAGCAGAGGCAGGACTGAAGTATTTACCACGAGGCCTCCATACTCAAACCTGACCATCATGGGATCCATAACAGAACATGGATTAATTGCCAAAGATGATACTGTTCCAGTCCGTAGCAGTCCAGGTTTCTCATTCATGACACCACTGCAAATGGTGGCTGGCTGTCAGTGGCAGGGCAATGGGCCTCGTGACGCCAAATACCCTTCTGCTAACCACCTGGAAATGATCTGGGTAGAGACAAAGGGTTGGAATGGAGGTGCACCCTCTCTCAAAGTCTGTTAACTACCCAAAATGTATTCAAGTGCATCATAGAGGCATATCTAGCAGTCAATGAGCTCTCACCAAGAGGTACACTACAAAAAAAAGTAACCTCTGAGAGCCTTTAGGTAGGGCATCAGGGGAGCACTTTTACTCCCTCTTGTGGCAAGACCCATTGTCTAATCAGACCACACCTGTAATCATTTACATATCTACCTGCGTCATTTTTGTCAATAAGTGTATATCACAGTGGCTGAATGAAAAAATTTGTCTAACTTCACAGCATCTTTTGGATTGGTTATTTTGCACACCTTTTATCTCAAAATCACTACCATTTCTCACTAAGCCTTGTTCCTTGTCAAGCAAGGCTCAAAAACAGTCTAAAACACAAAATTAATGCAGGTGCTGTGTTAAAACTGTATTAGTTGAACAGATATGACTTGGGGCTACTACCAGGGGCGTAACTATAGGGGAAGCAGGGGAAGTGGCTGCTTTGGGGCCCTAACCCCGAAAGGGCCCATCCAGGAGGAGGAGGATTAAAGATTTTGTCAGGGCCCCCTCAACAGTATTACACAATGAGATTATATACAGTGACAGTATAGACAGTGTATAAAACGGATGGAACAGCTGCCGGGCCTGGTCTGAGAGAGAGCGATCTTTACTAGCCACAGGAATGGGGGCAGCATGAAAGGAAGGGGTTGCGAAAAAATTACTGGGGGAGGGGGGCCCCATTCAAAAATATGCTGTGGGGCCCAGTCATTTCTAGCTACGCCACTGGCTACTACTAAGTGTGTTATCTAAGTAGCCTACCTGGTCTTTATGCTACCCTTTTGGAGAAGTCTCTGTTCAAGTGACTGCTGACCCATGGAGGTCAAGAAACACCATTGTGGGTTAGGCAGAACTGTAGTTAGGGACAAGCTGAGGTCAGGGCAGGCAACATTTGAGCAATCAAATACATAGTCAGAGGTCAGGACAGGCAGCTCAGGGTCAAATCTAGAAGTCAGGCAAAGATTGGTACAGGGCAGGCAATCTAATAACAACAAGGACAGGTGCACTCTGCGATCTTCCTAAACCCTCAAACTGATGTTAAAATTGAGAGATTAGCAAACATGTCCTACCAGGAGGACATGTCTGAGCCCGAGCACCGCGCCAAGGTTTCTCAAGTAGCTTGGGTCCTAACACTCACCTACCTGAGCCGTATGGGCAATACCAGGGGCCAGTTGGCGAATTACAATAGTGTGAGGACCGACTCACAGACAACTCACCAGTTAACTCCAGCATCTACCATGCTAGCAATGGGAGGAGGGAGGAGTCTGCGATTCCCACTCAAGACTGGCTGGTATGGCCCAGGCTTCACAGGTGCACCTAAATGTAGCCTTGGCGCGGTGCTCAGGCTCAGACATGTCCTCCTGGTAGGACATGTTTGCTAATCTCTCAATTTTAACATCAGTTTGAGGGCTTAGGAAGATCGCAGAGTGCACCTGTCCTTGTTGTTATTCGATTGTTATATTGGTTATCATATCCACATAATTGCTATCTTGTGTAGGATGTTTCTTGTGGTACTTGTGGTCTGCTGCGGGCATCCTCCACTGTATGTATTTCTGCTGGGGATCGCCATTAGCAACGGACCACAAGTGCGGGATTTGCTCCCCTGTATATATATGCACAACTGCATATGGGTTTGAGAACTTCCTGCCTGTTTAGCACCATGCTATTCTTATTAGTTTGCTTGTATATAGAGGTGTATAAACTCCAATTTAAATGTGCCTGTTTTCCATCCTCCAGCTACATTTAGGTGCACCTGCGAGGCCTGGGCCATATCAGTCAGTCCTGAGTGGGACTCGCAGACTCCTCCCTCCTCCCATTGCTGGCATGGTAGATGCTGGAGTTAACTGGTGAGTTGTCTGTGAGTCGGTCCTCACACTCCTGTAATTCGCCCACTGGCCCTTGGTATTGCCCATACGGCTCAGGTAGGTGAGTGTTAGGACCCGAGCTACTTGAGAAACCTTGGAGCGGTGCTTGGGCTCAGACATGTCCTCCTGGTAGGACATGTTTGCTAATCTCTCAATTTTAACATCAGTTTGAGGGCTTAGGAAGATCGCAGAGTGCACCTGTCCTTGTTGTTATTAGATTGTTATATTGGTTATCACATCCACATAATTGCTATCTTGTGTAGGATGTCTTTTGTGGTACTTGTGGTCCACTGCTGGCAACAGGCCACAAGTGCAGGATTTGCTCCCCTGTCTATATATGCACAACTGCATATGGGTTTGAGCACTTCCTGCCTGTTTAACACCACGCTATTCTTGTTACAGGGCAGGCAAACAAGCTAATGCACAAGGCAAAATTGGGGATCCATCTCTAGTCTTAAAAATTCCAAGATTTATTAAGTTCATTAAAATTATAAATTAAGGAAATATTCTAAGTGAGTAAAAGCTATTGCGTCCGGACAGATGAAGAGGAAATTTGGCTAATGCGTTTCTGACCTGTCTGGTCCTTTTTCATAGCCCTATGAAAAGGACCACACAGGTCAGAGCTGTGTTGCCTGAATTTCATCTATATCTTTTAGAATGTGATGGTTTTTACTCACCATGAATATTTCCTTCATTTGTAATATTAATGGTTAGGGATGGGTGAACCCGTGGACGTTCGCCAGGTTCGGCCGAACTTCAAGTCAAAGTTCAGGTTCGGGAGCTGAACTTGACCCGGAATCCAAACCCCATTGAAGTCAATGGGGACCCAAACTTTACTTTATTATTTTCCGTTATAACATGGTTATAGCGGAAAATAATAGCATTCTTAAAGAGGACCTTTTACCCATTATGACATTGTGAACTAAGTATACAGACATGGAGAGCGGCGCCCGGGGATCTCACTGCACTTACTATTATCCCTGAGAGAAAATAACCTCCCAGGCTGTGAGCTCTGCGCTGCGATTGGCCAGCGCTACAGCAGAACAAGGGCAGACTCCGCCTACCATAACTTAGTGACTGAAATCTCCGCCTACCATAACTTTGTGACCGAAGATACCGGAGGGCATAGCAGGAGAACGGAGCGGCGCCCAGGGATAATAGTAAGTGCAGTGAGATCCCCGGGCGCCGCTCTCCGTGTCTGTATACTTAGTTCACAATGTCATAATGGGTAAAAGGTCCTCTTTAAGACAGAATGCAAAATAATATGGCAATTTAGGGGTAAAAAAAAGACTCACCTGATCCACTTGATCGTGCTGCCACAGTGTCTTCTATCTTTTTTCAGCAGGACCTGCCAAAGGACCTGCGATGATGTCATGGCACACACCATGTGGTGAGCGCGTTGATGTCATCACAGGTCCTTTTGCAGGTCCTGCTGAAAGAAGATAGAAGACACTGCGACAGCGTTAATGAAGTGGGCAAGGTGAGTTGGTTTTTTTACCCCTAAATTGCCATATTTCTTTTGCATTCTGTCTTAAGAATGCTATTATTTTTTGCTATAACCATGTTATAATGGAAAATAATAAAACGACCCGAACACCGAACCCGGACTTCAGTGAAAAAGTCCGGGTTCGGGTCCAGGTACCAGAAACTCACAAAATTCGGTACCACCCCGAACTTTGCAGTTCGGGTTTGCTCATCCCTATTAATGGACCTAATAAATCAAGGAAGTTTTAACAGTACTAACACCAGATCCCCAATTTTGCTTTGTGGATTTGTATACTTAAGAACACGCCAAAGAACATGCCATTGTTGGAGAAGATCAAAAACTTTAAGAGCAAGAGAGAGGGAGAAAGAGCATGCTCTATCCAGGCAGTGAGAGGCATCAGCCTGCATGGAGAGAGAACAGTATTACTCTGGCAGCCAGGCCCACTAAATAGTTAGAGAGTGACACCGGCAGAATAGGACTGCAGGAACCCTAGAAACATAGCAAAGGCCAGCCACCCAGGAGGAGGGGTGGGGTGGTGGGCATGGACTGCCACCATAACATACTCCAGTTTATGTGTTTATTAATTAATTGTTGTAATAATGTATTCCTGTAAGAAAGAAAAAACAAGTTTTTGACCTAGGGCGGGAAGTTTGTGCTGCTGACAAGACTAAGGGAAAACAGATTAACTACTTAAATCAAATCTTCCCTAGCGTCTGTCAGCAGCACAATAATGGAATTTAGCTAGTAGTATCCCTGGGCGGGTTAGTAGTTGTAACTGAATCTAACACAGATCTAACACAGATCTAACAAAAATAGTTTTTTCTGCACATAGAGAGTCCAACTTGTAATGCTTGAAGAAGGTCGCTGGAATAGACCAAGATGCACTGTTACAAATTTGCTTCAAAGGAACCGAACTCCGCTCTGCCCAGGAAGTGGCTGTCGCTCTCGTCGAGCATGCCTTGGTGAACTCGGGTGGTTGTAAATTCTTCTTTATGTATGCACATTCTGAGATCCATCTGGATATTGTTTCTTTGGAGGCCGATTTTCCTCTACTGTTACCCTGAAATGTAAAAAAAAAAACTCTTGTCTTTATGGAACTCTCTTGTTCTGTCAATATAGACATCTGACTACTGATGAAGACGCCCTAAATTAGAGCATTTGAGATACACTCTGGTGCTCCAAATCAATGTACCCCCAGGGGGTTAATATCCACGCGTGGTTGAGAGACTAGACACTGACACAGAAGCTGGTCAAAGCAATCTCTAATTTATTACAGAAAGTAAGTGGTATATGTATCTTCAGAAAAGGGCAGTACTTTCTGAGGCCCAGGCATTATTCCATTGGCTCAAAAGGAATAACAGAAGATGAGATAACACCCTGGCACCTGCGCACTGGGCACTACTTTGGAATGTGAACTAATGTAAACATCGGTTACCGTCGCCATTTTGTAATGGCGTTTATCCTAACAATAATACTGCATACGTCATATGTGACACTTCAAAGAGGTGCTTCTCTATAGGCAGTGAATAATATATACATATCATCAAGCCATATGATTGGCTTATGCATTCCTTCACACTCTATATACCTCCCTTGGGACACCTGTACAAGGATGAGAAAACAGACACTTCTCACAGCACAGCTCTTTGCCCCCCCCCCCCCTCTCTTCTCCAGTCTTGAGACAAAGAGGGGGGTGGGAAGCACTTGAAAAAGAAAAAGTTAACTCATTACAGTCCTAGAGATACAAAATATAGAATAAAATTCACACATCTTTAACACTACATCAAGTTTGGTGTAGTAAACCTGAGCATTCTCCGCAGCTGAAGGAGAATACCTAGGAAGAGTTATCTCTTGATTTATATTTGAAAATGAGGGAATTTTAGGTAAAAAAGATGGAAGGAATCTTAACAGTACTCTATCTGAATAAAAAGATAGATAAGACTCTTTGGCTGCCAAAGCCTGTAATTCTCCTACCCTTTTTTTGCTGAAGTTACAGCCACCAAAAGGGCACTCTTAAGAGAGAGACATTTTAATGGTGTTTCCTCAAATGGTTCAAAGGGTTGCTCACCTAGTTGTCTTAGTACTAGTGAGAGATCCCAAGAAGCCACCGGCTGGATTCTTTTAGGTCTTAGCCTATTCAAGGCTTTGAGGAAATCTTTGACCTCCTGAAATTGACATAATTTATTTTGGAGATAAGCTGAAAGAGCGGCCATCTGAACATGGATTGTACTGGTAGATAATACTCTATCAAAACCATCCTGAAGGAACGCTAGTATTTGAGGCATAGATGGGGAAGAAGGATTAATACCTCTTCCTACACACCAGGAACTAAACATTTTTCCGATTCTGGCATAAGTTCTGTTAGTAGATACACTCCTAGAGTGTGCTAAGGTATTTAGGACCCTATCTGAAAAACCTCTAGCTTTTAGTATGGGCCTGCTAACTTCCAAGCTGTTAGATGGAAGGACCTCAGATTGTGACACAATTGAGACCCCTGCGAAATTAGATACCACTGTAGGTGAAGTTCCCAATACATTCCCTGGCTCATGGTAATGAGGAGAGAGAACCAAGCTCTCTTCGGCCAGAACGGTATTATTGATATGACCGAGTCTTGCTCCTGCTTGATCTTGGTCAATACTCTCGGTATCATCGCTGTGGGTGGAAATACGTATGCCAGTGTGAAGTCCCAAGGAAGCGACATGGCATCTATTGTGAAGGGTTGATCCTCTGCATATAGGGAACAAAACCTTTTTAGCTTGGCATTCAGCCTGGTGGCCATAAGATCTATGTCTGGTAACCCCGACAGATCAGAGATCTGATGGAATACCTCTTGAGAGAGGGTATTCAATATGTGAGAGAGAATCTAAATCGCACATCCTCATTACTATGCTTTTGATATAACAACTGTTTAAAATTACAGCATGATAAAACATGGCTATACAGCACTATTATCAATCTATTGCTATGCACTATTAGGAGGCATTAGTATACAGTTTGATCAAAGAGCATAGGCCCACTTACCACGACAAGGTTGCCTCTTCAAGTGGGGACCTACCCTAACTTTGGCGCGGCACTGTGCGCCGACTATCGCGCCCCCACACCGCTCCAGCAGGCAATGGGACCCGGCAGCCACACAGCGCCCTCACTGTGCGGCAAAGCCACCTAGGCCCTGGGCCCCATCACTCCACCAGCACAGCACAAAAACAGCGACGGCCACCGTCCAGCACCGCTTAATGTGAACAAAAAATGAGAAGTAAACCACGGCACTCGTAATTGTAATTTAGAAAATTTGTATTTTCATATTTTCATTTTTTCATTACATTTTTCATATAATTTATCATTTCATTTACATCCAGGAATATTAGCAAAACTGGCCAACGTTTCGGTCCTAACACAGGACCTTGTTCACGGCCTGGAGTGAAGTAAATACAATATATCAGGGAATTGTTTAACATAATGCATAAATACATAATCAATTCTTTGATCAAAGTGTCAGCATCAGGTTTATGTCTCAGGTTAGTATCTAGCATATGAAGATATAGATGGTCAGCCAAACATCTAGGGGAAGGAGATTCCCATACAGACAGATATCATCAATGTTGGACGAAAAAGGTGAAAATATATACAAGTGAAACAGCAGGTCTGTAAAGACCAGTATAGTAGTCGCAGCCGTGGGAACATCACTGCATTTCGTACAGTCCGGTAATAGCAACAATGGCAGAGAGGTGCAGATCATTGAAGATTCCAAGGGTACTGTAGCCTGTAGGGTGTAGGGGGCATAGGTTATACTGTGATGTTTGCATAATATGATGAAAGGTGGAGTCACAGAGGACAGTATGGAACAATACAATACAATACAATGCTTCTCCCCACGCCATGACGGGCCCGTCGCGCGCGTGACGTCACCGCGTCGACGCAAGTGACGTCTCCGCGCTGGCGGCGTTCCCGCGCATGCGCAGTAGGCAGGCCGGCACCAAAGCTGGCATAGGAGTACTGGCAAATCAGTAAGGAGATGGAGGAGGGTATAGAATTCGCCTCCATTGTGAATACATCAAAGAATATGGCAACGATGGTGCTTGTTGTACCATAATGTATTCACCAGCATCAGGAGATTGGGATTTTCTATCAGGGGCATATATATATATATATAGAATAAACCCTGAACAGGGCGACTGTCAGATTTAATGTTCAGCATGCTATATTACTTTATATACTGTGTATTAGATATACTCTATATATACTATATATATTCTATGCATACTATACGACTATGGTATAACTCATACTACCTGACAGGGATGGACTTTATGAGTCATTTGGTCTGTGGAAGGTAAAAGGAAAAACATAATGTTAATGAACATATCAAACACAGATTATAAAGGTACAGACAATAGTGTGCAGCAGAAAAAGGTATCACAACAATATATTGTCCAATCCTCTGTATCATCCAGTACGCCAATTAAAACCTGAGGTATGATTATGGTATCATCCCGACGTGCAGAAGTCAAAGTCCCTATTCATACCGTGTGGTGAAAGGGTATTGAGTTCAAAGATCCAAAAGGATTCGCG
The DNA here is from genome assembly GCF_905171765.1 of Bufo bufo. NCBI lineage: Eukaryota > Metazoa > Chordata > Amphibia > Anura > Bufonidae > Bufo > Bufo bufo. The sequence continues at coordinate 213,055,324 of NC_053396.1, read as the reverse complement.
TTCTTTAAGACGCGCAATCCGGTTGCCACCTCTTCTTCCAGCGGGTATTTGTTCCAAAACTTGAAATTTAAGTTGACTAATCTGATGTTTTGCATATGCGAAGTGGTGTGGGATTGGTAGTTCAGTTCTATTGCAACGGATATCGGATTTATGTCTAGAGACCCGGTCGCGTATATTTTGGGTTGTTTCGCCCACGTAAGCCAGGCCACAGGGACATTTGATAAGATATACGACAAACGAAGAGTTGCAGGTAAAAAAACCTTTTGAATAGTATATTTTACCCGAACGGGGATGTGTGATACGATTCCCCTTCATGATATTCGTGCATTGAGCGCAATGTTTTTTGACAATTGATTGGATCTTGGGCGCAAAAAACATTGGCCCCTCCTCCAACAATCCTACCCTGAAGTCGATGAACTTCAACAACCGGTCCGTATGTGCTATAAGAGGCCCTGTAATCTTAAAGACAAACTTGTGCATGCCGACATAGGCTCATTCAAACCCACCTTACGGCAAACTACTTTAGCCCCGAAAAAAACAGGTACATACCCATGTCTACATTGTGCTCAATGCACGAATGTCATGAAGGGGAATCGTATCACACATCCCCGTTCGGGTAAAATATACTATTCAAAAGGTTTTTTTACCTGCAACTCTTCGTTTGTCGTATATCTTATCAAATGTCCCTGTGGCCTGGCTTACGTGGGCGAAACAACCCAAAATATACGCGACCGGGTCTCTAGACATAAATCCGATATCCGTTGCAATAGAACTGAACTACCAATCCCACCACACCACTTCGCATATGCAAAACATCAGATTAGTCAACTTAAATTTCAAGTTTTGGAACAAATACCCGCTGGAAGAAGAGGTGGCAACCGGATTGTGCGTCTTAAAGAACGCGAATCCTTTTGGATCTTTGAACTCAATACCCTTTCACCACACGGTATGAATAGGGACTTTGACTTCTGCACGTCGTGATGATACCATAATCATACCTCAGGTTTTAATTGGCGTACTGGATGATACAGAGGATTGGACAATATATTGTTGTGATACCTTTCTCTGCTGCACACTATTGTCTGTACCTTTATAATCTGTGTTTGATATGTTCATTAACATTATGTTTTTCCTTTTACCTTCCACAGACCAAATGACTCATAAAGTCCATCCCTGTCAGGTAGTATGAGTTATACCATAGTCGTATAGTATGCATAGAATATATATAGTATATATAGAGTATATCTAATACACAGTATATAAAGTAATATAGCATGCTGAACATTAAATCTGACAGTCGCCCTGTTCAGGGTTTATTCTATATATATATATATATATATGCCCCTGATAGAAAATCCCAATCTCCTGATGCTGGTGAATACATTATGGTACAACAAGCACCATCGTTGCCATATTCTTTGATGTATTCACAATGGAGGCGAATTCTATACCCTCCTCCATCTCCTTACTGATTTGCCAGTACTCCTATGCCAGCTTTGGTGCCGGCCTGCCTACTGCGCATGCACGGGAACGCCGCCAGCGCGGTGACGTCACTTGCGTCGACGCGGTGACGTCACGCGCGCGACGGGCCCGTCATGGCGTGGGGAGAAGCACGCTACCAGCAGCATCATATATAGGAGACACCAAACACAGCACGGCTACCGCATCCCAGAGGCTACATGCTACATACAACTAAGGTAAAGACGCCGCCAGCGGCGCACCGCTTCCTAATATTACCATGTTTCTATTTTCACTTGTGTATACATATAACTGGCTCTCCTTTGAAGTCCACATTTGCCTATAAAAACCCATATGCCTATGTACTACCAAACGATGACTCCTGATCCTGCATGCTTTTCTTGTATTGTTCCATACTGTCCTCTGTGACTCCACCTTTCATCATATTATGCAAACATCACAGTATAACCTATGCCCCCTACACCCTACAGGCTACAGTACCCTTGGAATCTTCAATGATCTGCACCTCTCTGCCATTGTTGCTATTACCGGACTGTACGAAATGCAGTGATGTTCCCACGGCTGCGACTACTATACTGGTCTTTACAGACCTGCTGTTTCACTTGTATATATTTTCACCTTTTTCGTCCAACATTGATGATATCTGTCTGTATGGGAATCTCCTTCCCCTAGATGTTTGGCTGACCATCTATATCTTCATATGCTAGATACTAACCTGAGACATAAACCTGATGCTGACACTTTGATCAAAGAATTGATTATGTATTTATGCATTATGTTAAACAATACCCTGATATATTGTATTTACTTCACTCCAGGCCGTGAACAAGGTCCTGTGTTAGGACCGAAACGTTGGCCAGTTTTGCTAATATTCCTGGATGCAAATGAAATGATAAATTATATGAAAAATGTAATGAAAAAATGAAAATACAAATTTTCTAAATTACAATTACGAGTGCCGTGGTTTACTTCTCATTTTATGATCTCCATTACCATTGAGCACCGTACGAAACGACACAAGAGTGCCGCCCAACCCAAGTTATAGCATAATGTGAACAGGTGCAAAGAGCTCACCTGTTCACAACCTCTCAGGAACACCAACTGAGAGGTGGTAGGAATTTATAAACCCTTTGCAGACTTCTGCTAATTAAAAGCACCTGAGCCGAATGGGGAGGAGTGCTGATCCAGAGGGGGGGGGGAGGAAAGTCTATGCGAATATATTCAATATGTGAGAGAGAATCTAAGTCACACATCCTCATTACTATGCTTTTGATATAACAACTGTTTAAAATTACACTTACAGTGCCGCGCCAAAGTTAGGGTAGGTCCCCACTTGAAGAGGCAACCTTGTCGTGGTAAGTGGGCCTATGCTCTTTGATCAAACTGCATACTAATGCCTCCTAATAGTGCATAGCAATAGATTGATAATAGTGCTGTATAGCCATGTTTTATCATGCTGTAATTTAAAACAGTTGTTATATCAAAAGCATAGTAATGAGGATGTGCGATTTAGATTCTCTCTCACATATTGAATATACCTCTTGAGAGAGGGACCATTCCCTAGGAATGGTCATCTGATGACTGTAGGTGATCTGCCAACACATTCAGAGTTCCTCTGATGTGACCTGCTGATAACCTGGTTATCCTGGTTTCTGTCTATGACAAGATCTTGCCTACTTCTACAAGTAGCATCGGCAATCTCGGCCACCCTGCTTGTTTATATAGAAAACCGCTGACATGTTGTCCGTCATTATTCGAACTGCTTTCTCGCAAATGAATAGTTCTAAGTGTTTCAGGGAATAAAATATGGCTCTTATTTCCCTGATATTTGATGAGAGCTGTCTTTCTGTTTGGCTCCAGGTTCTGGACACTGTACGATCCATAAGATGAGTACCCCAACCTAATCCGGAGGTGTCTGTGGGTTCGACTAAGGACATACCGTCCTTGACATGGTTCCACCATTGAAGAGATCTTCTGGTTCTGGAAGAAAGTGTATGGAGTGTGTCTAATTCTGACAAAGTCCTGTTCCAGACTTCTAGTATTTCCGTCTGGAGGGGTCTGAGGTGCCATAGAGCCCACGGTACTGCATCTGCTGAAGATGACAGTAGGCCTAAGAAACTCTTAATGAGACAGCCCAAGGGATTCTGAGGTACCTAAACCCCCTTTGAATACGTTCCTTTCTTGGGTCGGGTAGGTATAACTTCATCTCCTGTGAATCTTTTAAGCCTAGGAATTGCTTTCTGGTGGCTGGAGTTAGATTCCATTTTTCCTGGTTGATAATCCAACCCAAATCTGTCAGAAGGGACAGTGTAATGCTTACCTGCTCCTTGAGCAGGAAGGTAGTACTGGCCATAATTTGCCAATCGTCCAGATATGGAATTATCTTTATTCCCTGTAATCTGAGGATGGCTACTACAGAGGATATTACCTTGGTGAATACAAACGGAGCGGAAGTTATACCGAAGGGGAGTACTCTGAACTAAAAAGTGAGTCAACTTTCCCCTCATATTTACCGCTATGCGTAGATACCGCCTGTGTGCTGGCCAAATCGGAATATGGAAATACGCGTTTTTCAGATCCAATGATGCCGTATAATCTCCTTGAGATATGAGGGGTTTGACGGATTTGATTGTTACCATCCGAAAAGTATTCTTTACCAAATGACGGTTAAAATACTTCAGATCTATTATTAGACGCGATTTTCCTGAAGGCTTGGGAATTAAAAATACTGGGGAATATACCCCTAACCCTACCTTAGAGGGAGGCACTGGCTCCAGGGCAACCAGAGAGAGAAGTCTTCTTTGGTTCTTGAAGGTTCTGAGACGCGATGAACCTGTCTGGAGGGTACAGAAGAAAAGAAAGCGCATAGCCGTTTTGGATAGTGTTCAGGACCCAAGGGTATTTTATTCTTTGTACCCACACCCGAAAAAACAAAGACAGACGACCGCCTACTGGAGTATCTTGATTGTCAAAACTGTTGTTTCCTGTTAGGCCTGAAATGCCACGTCTTCTAGAGGGACCACCCTCTCTCCCGCTACCAGATGCCCAAGAGAATCTTGCTCTAGGGGGAGATCTATCTCTGTTGGAGAAGTACCTACGGGGTTCTAGAAGCTTGCGGTAAAGATTTACCCTTTTTGTCTGACAATTCTAGCATTAGAGTGTCCAATTCTGGACCAAACAGCCTACCGGGGAAGTAAAGCAAGTTACACAAATGATATTTTGAAGGGTTGTCCCCAGACCAGGGGCGCAACCACAACTCTCATCTCCCCACGGTAGAGAGGGCCATAGCCTCAGAGGCAAACCGCAACTGCTGATTTGCTGAGTCACATAAGTGGTCAAACGCCATATTTATATTTTTAAATGAGGACAGAATATTATCTCTCTGATCCCCTCCGTCTATCACTTCTTGCACCTTGTTAAGCCACCTTCTCAAGGTGCGCGAAACTTCACAAGAGGCAATAGATACAGCAGACTGACTTACCGCTGCCAAATATGATCTTTTGAGGGCAACTTTAATTCTCCTGTCCATTGGATCCTTAAGGCTCAAGCCATCCTCGGCGGGAACTAAAGTTCTCTTAGAGATTTTTGCTATAGCTGTATCCACCATTGGTGGAGAAACCAAGTCCTTAGACTGGGATTCCTCCAAGGGGTACATCAGTTTGAATCTCCTAGAGATTACAGGAGCCTTTTCTGGCTTTTTCCACTCCGCCTGCATTAAGGCGGAGTTCAAGCCATCTATTTTGAAGGCCCTTGGCTCTCTACCATCCAGGAGGGGCTCCTCCATGGTCCCCAGGCTGGCCCTCAGCCTGCACAAGCTTAAGCAATTTTTGTGCTTTTTCCGCAGGAAAGTAAATTTTCCTTTTATCAAAGCCATCCTCATCTGAAGATGTCTCTCTTGAAGAAGCATTTCTTTCCTCGTCCATAGGGGAAGATACACTCCCTTGTGGGGAGGATGCTCCATATCTTGACCTTTTTCTTGGGGTAGAAAAAGTATCCTTCAGTTATTTAATAGAACCCTCTACACAGTCCTTAACCCACACTACTACATCCTGAATGGTGGGTTCTTGATTTTCAGGAAGACGAGGACGACATGATTGACATGTTGTATAATCATAAAAAACAAAATGGCTGCACACCGTTATATATACAAACAATAGAGCTAAGAAATGGGGGTCATTCTATATAAAAGTCACAAAACGAGGATTTTCATGGTGTGAGGCACTCATAGGAACACTAATACTCCGTGCCACTGAAGGAGGCAATATTACTGTTTGGGAAGGTACTATTACTGTGTCCGGAATCAATGGGGGTCATAATCAAGGTCTGGGTAAGAATGACATCTATGGATGAAGTTTATTCACATGTGGGAAAAAGTTAGGGATGTGCAGGAGCCAAAGATGTTTTAGGATTAAATTCTGAAGTGAGCCGTGGTCGGGAGAAGTCATCATGGCCGTCTGGGACAGGCAGTGAATAAAGTGAAAGAGAATATCTACAATCAGAGAAGATATTACTTGTGAGCTAGGCCTCATACACACAACCGCATTTTTTTTTCTGCATCTGATTCACAATCTTTTCGGATCGGTTGCAGACCCATTCAGTTGAATGGGGCCGCAAAAAATGCGGGCTGCCCACATCCATATGTCCATGCTGTGGTCTCGCAAAAAAAAAAACAACATATCCTCTGCTTGTCCATTTTGTGGACAAGGATAAAACATTTCTATAGAAGGGAAAAAATAAAAAGGGCAGAAATTACGTGGAACGTAGTCATGTGTTGCAGATCCGTGGTTTGTGGATCTCAGAATACAGATGGGGGTATACTAGATTTACCTGTAAAGTTTTATTTTTCATAAGCACATACTGTATATCTTTATAGAACCTTGCAGTGTCATTGAGGCAAGGCAACAACATTTTGGGGGTAAGGTCCAAAATTGTCTTTGGAGCCCACAGGGACTCTGGTTTTGCCACTTTTAGTTTTTCATGTTAGTGGTCATATTTGCCATTCAGTCCACTAGGAAAGTAAGAGGACAACCTAGCGGTAATGGCAGCTGGAGCTTTTTCACAATCAGATATGATTGCATACAAGACTTACAGTCATCACATAAGTGACTTTTAATAGAGAGAGAACTGCTCTTTACCAGTATATCAGCCAAAATCCCTAAAAGCATAGCGTATTATAATACAAGTCAGACTGCGCAGGACTCTAATATATACCACTGCACCGTCAGGAACTTTGTACATTTTTTTTTACTTTTGTCCCATAATGTCAAAGTGTCATTGAGTCGACAGTTGTCACCATAGCAACTGGCAGGTTTACGCGTGGTTAAGGTTATTTAACCTTGTGGGAGGTAAAGTTTTAAACTACAGCTGTGTGAGGAATTAATATGTCTCTGAGCTTTAAAAACCCTCCTTATAAATATCCCCTGCCTGTACGGAAGCATTTACATTACTGTCGTTACTAGTCAATCACCTGGGTGGAAATGATCACAATCATCATGCAGAAGCCACAGACAATATAAAGTTGGGGGGGGGGGGGCAGTGCAACTTTATTTGTTTAATAGTAGCCATTTTGCATCGGGAAAGACATTTCTCAAGCTGTTTACTTCAAGCCTGTTCCTCTAAAACATGATAAGTGTCTGGCTTAATCTCAGTACTAAAGGTGTAATAAAACTGAAAAAGGTTTTCAGAAGTTTTTTTTTAAGCGTATTTTCTTATGATTAAAGTTATAAATTATCATGGATGTAGTGCTCCATCTAGTGGAGAAATCAGATGATGCATGAATGATACTGTAAGTGTGGGGCAAAGCTAAATTTAAAAACTGTTCCAGTCTTGTCTAAATTTAGTACACGACATTACTTATGCTTTACTGATCCTGAATAACATCCTGTAGGAGCTGCACTAACTATTCTGCTGGTGCAGTCACTGTGTACGTACATTACATATCCTGTACTGATCCAGAGTTACATCCTGTATTATACTCCAGAGCTGCACTCACTATTCTGCTGGTGCAGTCACTGTGTACATACATTACTTATCCTGTACTGATCCAGAGTTACATCCTGTATTATACTCCAGAGCTGCACTCACTATTCTGCTGGTGCAGTCACTGTGTACATATATTACATTACTTATCCTGTACTGACCCTGAGTTACATCCTGTATTATACTCCAGAGCTGCACTCACTATTCTGATGGTGCAGTCACTGTGTACATATATTACATTACTTATCCTGTACTGACCCTGAGTTACATCCTGTATTATACTCCAGAGCTGCACTCACTATTCTGCTGGTGCAGTCACTGTGTACATACATTACGTCTCCTGTACTGATCCTGAGTTACATCCTGTATTACTCCAGAGCTGTACTCACTATTCTGCTGGTGCAGTCACTGTGTACATACATTACTTATCTTGTACTGATCCTGAGTTAAATCCTGTATTATACTCCAGAGCTGCACTCACTATTCTGCTGGTGCAGTCACTGTGTACGTACATTACATATCCTGTACTGATCCAGAGTTACATCCTGTATTATACTCCAGAGCTGCACTCACTATTCTGCTGGTGCAGTCACTGTGTACATATATTACATTACTTATCCTGTACTGACCCTGAGTTACATCCTGTATTATACTCCAGAGCTGCACTCACCAATCTGCTGGTGCAGTCACTGTGTACATACATTACATTGCTTATCCTGTACTGATCCTGAGTTACATCCTGTATTATACTCCAGAGCTGCACTCACTATTCTGCTGGTGCAGTCACTGTGTACGTACATTACATATCCTGTACTGATCCAGAGTTACATCCTGTATTATACTCCAGAGCTGCACTCACTATTCTGCTGGTGCAGTCACTGTGTACATACATTACATTACTTATCCTGTACTGACCCTGAGTTACATCCTGTATTATACTCCAGAGCTGCACTCACTATTCTGCTGGTGCAGTCACTGTGTACATACATTACATATCCTGTACTGATCCTGAGTTACATCCTGTATTATACTCCAGAGCTGCACTCACTATTCCGCTGGTGCAGTCACTGTGTACATACATTACTTATCCTGTACTGATTCTGAGTTACATCCTGTATTATACTCCAGAGCTGCACTCACTATTCTGCTGGTGCAGTCACTGTGTACATACATTACTTACCCTGTACTGATCCTGAGTTACATCCTGTATTATACTCCAGAGCTGTACTCACTATTCTGCTGGTGCAGTCACTGTGTACATACATTACTTATCCTGTACTGATTCTGAGTTACATCCTGTATTATACTCCAGAGCTGCACTCACTATTCTGCTGGTGGAGTCACTGTGTACATACATTACTTACCCTGTACTGATCCTGAGTTACATCCTGTATTATACTCCAGAGCTGTACTCACTATTCTACTGGTGCAGTCACTGTGCACATACATTACTTATCCTGTACTGATCCTGAGTTACATCCTGTATTATACTCCAGAGCTGCACTCACTATTCTGCTGGTGCAGTCACTGTGTACATACATTACTTATCCTGTACTGATCCTGAGTTACATCCTGTATTATACTCCAGAGGTGCACTCACTATTCTGCTGGTGCAGTCACTGTGTACATACATTAATTATCCTGTACTGATCCTGAGTTACATCCTGTATTACTCCAGAGCTGTACTCACTATTCTGCTGGTGCAGTCACTGTGTACATACATTACTTATCCTGTACTGATTCTGAGTTACATCCTGTATTATACTCCAGAGCTGCACTCACTATTCTGCTGGTGCAGTCACTGTGTACATACATTACTTATCCTGTACTGATTCTGAGTTACATCCTGTATTATACTCCAGCGCTGCACTCACTATTCTGCTGGTGCAGTCACTGTGTACATACATTACATTACTTATCCTGTACTGATACTGAGTTACATCCTGTATTATACTCCAGAGCTGCACTCACTATTCTGCTGGTGCAGTCACTGTGTACATACATTACTTATCCTATACTGATCCTGAGTTACATCCTGTATTACACTCCAGAGCTGTACTCACTATTTTGCTGGTGCAGTCACTGTGTGCATACATTACATTACTTATCCTGTACTGATCCTGAGCTACATCCAGTATTATACTCCAGAGCTGCACTTACTATTCTGCTGGTGCAGTCACTGTGTACATACATTACGTCTCCTGTACTGATCCTGAGTTACATCCTGTATTACTCCAGAGCTGTACTCACTATTCTGCTGGTGCAGTCACTGTGTACATACATTACATATCCTGTACTGATCCTGAGTTACATCCTGTATTATACTCCAGAGCTGCACTCACTATTCTGCTGGTGCAGTCTCTGTGTACATACATTACTTATCCTGTACTGATCCTGAGTTACATCCTGTATTATACTCCAGAGCTGCACTCACTATTCTGCTGGTGCAGTCACTGTGTACATACATTACTTATCCTGTACTGATACTGAGTTACATCCTGTATTATACTCCAGAGCTGCACTCACTATTCTGCTGGTGCAGTCACTGTGTACATACATTACTTATCCTGTACTGATTCTGAGTTACATCCTGTATTATACTCCAGAGCTGCACTCACTATTCTGCTGGTGCAGTCACTGTGTACATACATTACTTATCCTGTACTGATTCTGAGTTACATCCTGTATTATACTCCAGAGCTGTACTCACTATTCTGCTGGTGCAGTCACTATGTACATACATTACTTATCCTGTACTGATTCTGAGTTACATCTTGTATTATACTCCAGAGCTGCACTCACTATTCTGCTGGTGCAGTCACTGTGTACATACATTACTTATCCTGTACTGATCCTGAGTTACATCCTGTATTATACTCCAGAGCTGTACTCACTATTTTGCTGGTGCAGTCACTGTGTGCATACATTACATTACTTATCCTGTACTGATCCTGAGCTACATCCAGTATTATACTCCAGAGCTGCACTTACTATTCTGCTGGTGCAGTCACTGTGTACATACATTACGTCTCCTGTACTGATCCTGAGTTACATCCTGTATTACTCCAGAGCTGTACTCACTATTCTGCTGGTGCAGTCACTGTGTACATACATTACTTATCCTGTACTGATTCTGAGTTACATCCTGTATTATACTCCAGCGCTGCACTCACTATTCTGCTGGTGCAGTCACTGTGTACATACATTACATTACTTATCCTGTACTGATACTGAGTTACATCCTGTATTATACTCCAGAGCTGCACTCACTATTCTGCTGGTGCAGTCACTGTGTACATACATTACTTATCCTGTACTGATTCTGAGTTACATCCTGTATTATACTCCAGAGCTGCACTCACTATTCTGCTGGTGCAGTCACTGTGTACATACATTACTTATCCTGTACTGATACTGAGTTACATCCTGTATTATACTCCAGAGCTGCACTCACTATTCTGCTGGTGCAGTCACTGTGTACATACATTACTTATCCTGTACTGATTCTGAGTTACATCCTGTATTATACTCTAGAGCTGCACTCACTATTCTGCTGGTGGAGTCACTGTGTACATACATACATTACTTATCCTGTACTGATTCTGAGTTACATCTTGTATTATACTCCAGAGCTGCACTCACTATTCTGCTGGTGCAGTCACTGTGTACATACATTACTTATCCTGTACTGATCCTGAGTTACATCCTGTATTATACTCCAGAGCTGTACTCACTATTTTGCTGGTGCAGTCACTGTGTGCATACATTACATTACTTATCCTGTACTGATCCTGAGCTACATCCAGTATTATACTCCAGAGCTGCACTTACTATTCTGCTGGTGCAGTCACTGTGTACATACATTACGTCTCCTGTACTGATCCTGAGTTACATCCTGTATTACTCCAGAGCTGTACTCACTATTCTGCTGGTGCAGTCACTGTGTACATACATTACTTATCCTGTACTGATTCTGAGTTACATCCTGTATTATACTCCAGCGCTGCACTCACTATTCTGCTGGTGCAGTCACTGTGTACATACATTACATTACTTATCCTGTACTGATACTGAGTTACATCCTGTATTATACTCCAGAGCTGCACTCACTATTCTGCTGGTGCAGTCACTGTGTACATACATTACTTATCCTGTACTGATTCTGAGTTACATCCTGTATTATACTCCAGAGCTGCACTCACTATTCTGCTGGTGCAGTCACTGTGTACATACATTACTTATCCTGTACTGATACTGAGTTACATCCTGTATTATACTCCAGAGCTGCACTCACTATTCTGCTGGTGCAGTCACTGTGTACTGTGACACAGTGAAGGGTATAGTCTGGGAAAACAGGTATCACCAAGTAACACCAAGACTGCAAAGTGACGTTTTGTTTTTGCCTTATGTGTGAATAAACACTAAAGTTTGATTTAAGAACTGGTAATTTGCCTCTGTACTGCGTCCGCATACCCTGTCTACCAGAGCAAATCCCCACAATTGGTGGAGGATGCGGGAGCGAGCAGAGAGGCTGGCGTAAACGCCAAAGGCTGGATGTCCTGGATTAAACCAGCTAAATTCAAACCTGTGTCACTTGACAAAATGAAAGCTGTATTGAAAGCTCTCGTGGAGGCTAACCAACACCAGCAAGAAACAAACCAACTACTGTTACAACATGTGATGGCTTTACAGACAGCAGGAGCGTCTCAGAGTGTCCATGATATCCGGAAAGCGGTCCGTGCGGCGATCCCCAAGATGACACCCTCAGATGACATCGAAACCTACCTGGCGATGTACGAGAAGGTAGCCACAAGGGAGAATACACCCCGAGATCAGTGGGCTGAGGTCGTAGCTCCGTTCCTGTATTTCGACTTGCCGGAAAATCAAGCGGCCGACTACCAGAAAATCAAGGGTGAGATTCTGGCAAGACTAGGAGTGAATGTGTTGGTCCGGGCATAGTGTGTGCATCAGTGGGGGTTCAACCAGGCTGAGCCCGTGAGACCCCAGTATTATAACTTACTTCACCTCTTGCAAAAGTGGCTACAGCCTGACGTGCTGAGCCACACTGCTATGCTGAATCGTCTGTTAGCTGATATGTTCTGAAGGCCTTTCCCACCCCCTTTCCAGCACTGGATCGGCCAGGTGTCTCCTGGCAAGACCCTAGAGATGGTGGACCTGGTAAAACGCTATGAGGCTACCAGGAATCTAGAGGGGGGTTCTTTCGGGAGGGGGCTAGTCAAACCCTGGAAATCTCCACCCCAGGCCCGGAGGTTTGAGCCGATAAAACCCGCCCAGGATGTACCCACTGCAGACCTGGCTCCAATAGTCTGCTGGCGGTGTCAGGAGCCTGGCCATGTAAGGGCTGTTCCCATCGGGTTGAGCCCATGGACACGAACTATGGCTACCGTCAGTCGCTATATGCCAGGAAGCTGTGTGCAACAGGTACCCCAGAGTCTCTAAATAACTTGTGCCAGGTGGAAGTGGGAGACACTCCAGCGGAGGCCCTGCTGGACTCAGGGAGTCTGGTGTCCCTAGTAAGGGCTCCCCTGGTACGGTCCGTTGAGTATACTGCCCGGAAAATCAGGGTCATGTGCATTCATGGGGACTTAAAAAACTATCCCACCTCCCTGGTGTCTCTAACCATGGGGGCCAGCAGGTGGACTCACGAAGTGGCAGTTGCCGCAAACTTACACTACGAACTTATAATCGGGAGAGACTTCCCGGGTTTCCCGGCACTGTGGCCTGCTACAAAAGTGACTGATATGCTTGAGACAAAGGTAACCCCAGCAGAGTGGCCTTGCTCCGGGGGAGGCCAGAACCCTGGGAACCCGGGGCCGAAGGGCCAGAGGTAGGGGTGACTGCCACTTCGGTGGAAGAGGGGGAGACAACCCCACTGAGTGTAATGGTGGGAGACGTGGAGGACTTGCCGTCGGGGCCTGAGCTGGCAGACCTCAATGTCTCCGGGGATAATTTTGGTACTGCACAACACCGGGACCCAACCCTGTCCTGAGCCTGGGAAAATGTACTAATAGTAGATGGTGAACCACAACAACCGGGGGCAGAGACAGTGTGTCCCCGTTTTGTGCTTTATCAGGATATGATGTATCGGGTAAACCAGCTGTGGGGTGAACCCATTGAACAGTTGGTGGTGCCCTAGGCTTATCGCAAACTCGTGTTAGAGTTAGCCCACCAACATGTTCTTGGGGGTCATCTGGGAAGGCAGAAAACACAGGACCAGATACTACAATGGTTTTACTGGGCCAGTGTGTTTAGGGAGGTGGACATATTCTGTAAGTCTTGCCCGACCTGCCAGGCAACTAGCCCCCAGTAGCTTTTCCGCAGTCCCTTGGTACCTCTCCCGATTATCGAGGTACCGTTTGAGCAAATCACTATGGACCTCATAGGCCCAGTACCGAAGTCCGCTAGAGGACACCAACACATCTTGGTCATCCTAGACTACGCCACTCGGTACCCGGAGGCGGTGCCACTGCAACATACATCGGCTAAACTTATAGCTAAGGAGCTAATGGAGATGTTCTCCTGAGTGGGGCTACCTAAAGAGGTTCTGACTGACCAGTGGACCCCTTTTATGTCCAAGGTCATGAGGGAACTCTGTAAGTTGCTGCATATCAAACAGTTACGGACGTCCGTGTACTATCCGCAAATGGACGGTCTGGTAGAGAGGTTTAACAAAACATTGAAAAGCATGTTAAAAAGGGTGGTGTCTAAAGATGGGAAGGATTGGGACCTTCTTCTGCCCTATCTCATGTTCGCTGTGCGAGAGGTACCCCAGGCCTCTACTGGGCTCTCGCCCTTCGAACTGCTATATGGCAGACATCCTCGCGGATTGTTGGACGTAGCCAAAGAGTCATGGGAACAGCAACCTACTCCGCACAAAAGTGTCCTTGAGTACATTACCATGATGCAACAGCGGATAGAGACCGTTTTGCCTCTTGTTAGGGAGCATATGGAGAGTCGGATCTATAATCGGCAGGCCCGGGTCCAGGTCTTTAACCCGGGTGATCGGGTTTTGGTTCTGGTACCGACCATGGACAGTAAGTTCCTGGCTAGTTGGAGAGGTAAATTGCAAGGTACACCAGCCAGGGAGGCGAAAGCCAGAGCAGGTTTACCATGTTAATTTACTAAAACCTTGGAAAGATAGGGAGACCTGTACTGAAGACAGCCCGCGGCCGGGTTTTCTAGGGGCAGAGGTTCCGGCCCCTCTGTCTAATGCAAGGGAAGCAGTTGCCACAGTAAAAATTGCTGACAGCCTCTCCTCTAAACAGGTTAAGGAGGCCAGGGAGTTCGTTAGTCGGAACACGGATGTGTTCTCGGACCTCCCTGGACGCACTTCCGCAATCCAGCATCACATTGTCATAAGCCATCTCGGAGGAAGTGCAGCTAATGCTGCGGCTAGACGTCATCGAGGAGTCTAAAAGTGAGTGGGTTTTAAGTGCCGGCCTGGGTTTTGACAGCACCTAGCTGTCCTTAAAAGACAGCTGGGATCAGCAGCAAAGTGTGTGCTGGGATCTGAGGCTTGTGCCGTGCTGGAGGGCTGAGACCAGTCATTAGGGGAAACAGGCCCCATAAAAGCCTGCTATGGACTGCTGGAGATAGAACTGCCAGCTAGGTGATTTTTGCTATGTGGACTTTCCATTGTGTGTGAACTAACACCAAGACTGCAAAGTAACGTTTTGTTTTTACCTTATGTGTGAATAAACATGAAAGTTTGATTTAAGAACTGGTAATTTGCCTCTGTACTGCGTCCGCACACCCTGTCTACCAGAGTGAATCCCCACAGTACATACATTACGTATCAGGGGGAGAAAACCAGAACTGGATCCAGGGGCGTAGCTCTAGGGGGTGCAGAGGTATCAGTCGCTACCGGGCCCAGGAGCCTGAGGGGGCCCAAAGACCCTTGTGCCACATAAGATACTGGCATTATAGGAAGTGCACACTGGTCAATTTACACCTCTGGCTGGAGGGATGGGGTTAGGTTAAGAATTTGGTATGGGGGGTGCACTTTCAATGTTTGCCTCAGGCAGCAGGAAGGATATGTGCTCCCCTTCCCCTTGCCAACAAGCACTGAGGGACGGGGGCCCAAGCTGAACTCTTGCATCAGGGCCCATGAGCGTTTAGCTACACCCCTGCCTGGATCGCACATCCACAATGCTATGCTTTGATCTAACTCGCTTCTCAGTGCTATATTAAAGTGTACAGCCCCCCATACTGCATGCTGTACAAGAGGCATTAGTGTACATTTTGATCAAAAGGCATAAGTCCACTCACCACGCCAAGGTCGCCTTTGTTTTTGTGGCGCTGTGCTGGTGGGTTGGTGGCACCCAGGGCCATGGGTGGCATTGTCAGACAGCAGAGGTGCTGCTTGACTCCTGGGTCCCGCCGCCTGGGTGCCGCTTTGTCACCGCATTGTGCTGCACCTTTTTGTCAGAGTAGGTCCCACTCAAAGAGGCGACCTTGGCGTGGTGAGTGGGCTTATGCCTTTTGATCAAAATGTACACTAATGCCTCTTGTACAGCATGTAGTATGGGGGGCTGTACACTTCAATATGGCGCTGAGAAGCGAGTTTAATTAGATCAAAGCATAGCATTGTGGATGTGCCATCCAGTTCTGGTTTTCTCCCCCTGATATACATTACCTATGCTGCTCTGATCCTGAGTTACATCCTGCATTATACTCCAGAGCTGCATTTACAGTTCTGCTTGTTGCTGTTAGAAACCCTCCTATTAGCTTAGGGCAGTTTTGCATCAGCGTTAGAAATTAGATTCTAGTGTTCCATTATAACAGGGTTATAACGGAATATAACGCGATTTCAGAACGTAATGGAAAATGGAAGCCTTTAAGAGGTATTCCGTTTTGCTACGTCCTAATGCATGTCTATGGCCACAAATAACGGTTCCGTTTTGTTCCGTTATACATGACGGAAAAAATAGTCCTGTCGACATGTATTAGGACGGAGCAAAACGGAATGCCTCTTAAAGGCTTTCATTTTGCATTACGTTCTGAAATTCCGTTATAGCTCTGTTATAACGGAACCCTATAATGGAATTCCATAACGCGAATGCGAACCCTCCCTGAGCTGAACTCCGATAATGCAGTTCGTTTTTTCTACATCAGAAGACTGTATAGCATCTGTTGTTAAGCTGAGGCTTCCGAGAATCCAAATCTGGGGCTGTGCAGAATCTGACTGGACGGTTTACCTTTTACCTAAGTCTCACTTGAGGCTTCATGGTAATGTTTCTCTGTCTTAAGCCCCAGAATTCTGTAACCATAAAATCATTTGGTTCCTTATAATGACTACACGTGTATAACCAGATTCTGGTTGCATTCATAGCTACGGTAAACCCATGTCGACTACGCAGATCTTATACGTATTTTAGCGCATTTTAAGCTGCTACAAAAGGTCTAGAGAGAAAGAGAAAATGGCTCAAATACTGTGGAGTGGAGAGGGTTAAACTTCATTTCACGTTTCCCTGCCACAACATCTCCCTCGCTGCCAGAAAGGAACGTATTACATTGTGAAAGATTTTAAAACATAAATGTCCCACTTGATTAAAATTTCAGCAGCAAAATCTCTGAAGATGTGCTAATTCTCCATCACTTATTGGCAGGCTTTCAGCATAATCACTCCATAAATTTGCTGATCGACATTAAATATTGCTTTAAGGATTCTCACATTTGCATTTAAAGTATGAAGAGAAAAGCCTTTTCTAGTCTCCACACAGACGTCTGAAACGCGCTGAAGATTGTTCTCAGTGAACTCGTGCCATTTGGTTCTGATAGATGATAGATAGATAGATAGATAGATAGATAGATAGATAGATAATAGATAGATAGATAGATAGATAGATAGATAGATAATAGATAGATAGATAATAGATAGATAATAGATGATAGATAGATAGATAGATAATAGATAGATAGATAGATAATAGATAATAGATAGATAATAGATAGATAGATAGATAGATAGATAGATAGATAGATAGATAGATAGATAGATAGATAGGAGATAGATAATAGATGATAGATAGATAGATAGATAGATAGATAGATAGATAGATAGATAGATAGATAGATAGATAGATAGATAGATAGATAGGAGATGGATAGATAGATAATAGATAGATAGATAGATAGATAGATAGATAGATAGATAGATAGATAGATAGATAGATAGATAGATAATAGATGATAGATAGATAGATATGAGATAGATAGATAGATAGATAGATAGATAGATAGATAGATAGATAGATAGATAGATAGATAGATAATAGATAGATAGATATGAGATAGATAGATATGAGATAGATAGATAATAGATAGATAGATAGATAGATAGATAGATAGATAGATAGATAGATAGATAGATAGATAGATAATAGATAGATAATAGATAGATAGATAGATAGATAGATAGATAGATAGATAGATAATAGATAGATAGATAATAGATAGATAGATAGATAGATAGATAGATAGATAGATAGATAGATAGATAGATAGATAATAGATAGATAGATATGAGATAGATAGATATGAGATAGATAGATAATAGATAGATAGATAGATAGATAGATAGATAGATAGATAATAGATAGATAGATAATAGATAGATAGATAGATAGATAGATAGATAGATAGATAATAGATAGATAGATAGATAGATAGATAGATAATAGATAGATAGATAGATAGATAGATAGATAGATAGATAGATAGATATGGGATAGATAGATAATAGATAGATAGATAGATAGATAGATAGATAGATAGATGATAGATAGATAGATAGATAGATAGATAGATAGATAGATAGATAGATAGATAGATATGGGATAGATAGATAATAGATAGATAGATAGATAGATAATAGATAGATAGATAGATAGATAGATAGATAGATAGATAGATAGATAGATAGATGATAGATGATAGATAGATGATAGATAGATAGATGATAGATAGATAGATAGATAGATAGATAGATGATAGATGGATAGATAGATAGATAGATAGATAGATAGATAGATAGATAGATAGATAGATAGACCGCCCAGGCGTAAGCAGCACTGAACATGAGCTCCTGATACAATTTATACCTTGTAATGAGCAACGTGTAAGACAAAACTTGGTCAATACTGACTCCATGGAAGACAGAAGCAAGGAGGACTAAAATATCTCCCAAAAAAGGATAAATAATCATAAAAACTAGATTTTAATGACAAGACAAGATCTCAGAGCATCAGACAGAGCCTAGAGCTCAGCATCTAAAGACATCTAAAAGTAAGAGCACCTGGCTCCAGGGGCAGATTGGCCATAGACCTTACAGGGAAATTTCCCGGTGGGCCGATGCCCAGGGAGTCGCCTGAGCCCTCTTCACGCCGGCCAGTGGAAGTTTTTGGGGCAGTATTTTGTGATGGACTTTGGTATTTGGCTCTTTTGGGGTGGTATAATGTGCCACAGTATGGTATTGTTGGCTCTGCCTTCCATCAATTTGGACCTGATTACAAAACGGAGCCACTTTTAGTAATTTTTCCAGGGCCACTTTAAAGGGCTTCTGTCACCCCACTAAACTCTTTTTTTTTGTTGTTGGCTTCTTATAATCCCTATACTGCGATATATGAATACATAATGTTATTAGTCATTTTGGTTCAGTAGATAATGAATAAAACGTACTTTTATAATATGCAAATTACCTGTCTACCAGCAAGTAGGTAGCAGCCGCATCCTCCTATCATAAAGACGCCCCCTCCGCATGTTGATTGACAGGGCCAGCGAACGCGATCGTCCTCTGGCTGGCCCTGTCTGCTATCAAGATCTCGCGCCTGCTCCGTAACGGTATTCAGTCGGCGCAGGCGCACTGAGAGGAGGGCGCTTGCTCGGCGGCTCCTTCCTCAATGCGCCTTCCTCAATGTGCTGAATGAAGATAGAAGGTCCTGCAGGAAGAAGAGGATACCGGCTGCGCGATCAAGTGGATGAGGTGAGTTTTTTAAATTATTTTTAACCCCTCAATGGCCATTTTATATAGCATTCTGTCTTAAGAATGCTATTATTTTCCGTTATACCAAATCACATAGAACACACGTAATATAACAGAACATCACTTTATTGAAACACAATGTAACAATGACAATAAACACATATATAAAATCATGCGGATGAGTACTGTGATAGAGACCCCACTTGGCCAGTAAAATGCATCCAATATTAGATAAAGTGACCAGTGCAAAATGGCAACAATCAGGAATAGACATAAATTGATGCGCCATACTAACCCCTTGGTTAGTAGTAACCCCTTAGTAACTACTGTTTCATCATTGGTTCTAACGTTCTTTCCTTTATTCACCCAGAGCATAAATACATCTAAATGGCACACATTCGGCAACGGGACTCAAGTTTGGAAGAGGACTGGTCGAATAGCATACAATACGGACTTGCTACAATTGGACATTATGTTGCCTTTATAAACATCATATTATTTTTTAGAAACATTTTAATTACTAATGTTGAAAGATGGGGGAATCATCTAGATAGTTGAATACTCAGTTGATTTGATTGATCGTGGATCGGTCCTTGTATACACGTCCATGAATATTGTTCTTTACACCTTTTTTTTTTTCATGACACCTTATGTGTGTTTTCTTTGATAATCTTGATAATAATTATTATACTAAATGTATATATATATATACATTTAGTCTTATGTAATACACATGCAATTATTTGCATCACGATATATTATATTAGGTTTCATGGTTACCATCATCTTATTAACACAATGTTTATGACCGTTGCCACCGCAATTATTTGACCGGGTTCTTAACATGGATTCTACTATAATTGGTTATTATATACGGTATATACATTATCGCCCTGTGTGTATATATTTTTTATTTTATTTAAAGGATTCCTTATTGGTATTAGACTGCCTCTATACCCAGGGAATTATAGAGTGGTATCCATTCCCCTGGGATGAGGGGACACAAGGGTTAATGGGCGATAACGTGCGTTGCCCCAGTACCTCAACATGTGCTCATCTGCATTCCTGAGAATGATGGGGGTGGGTGTTCCTTCTGATCATGTGGGTTGGTCACATGACTAGAATTACGGTCATGTCAGCATCCACGTGACCATGATTACACTGAAGGTCCTGCTGTTTATTTATTTATATGTCGGTGCAGACGTTTTATTTGCAGCGCGACCCAATTGGACCTAATATAGGAGTTCTCGCTCCCTGGATACCAACTGGTCCCATCTTTTGAACAATTGTTCATTTGCACCCCTAAGAATGATGGGTATGTGTCCTTCTTTCGATCATGTGGTTTGGTCACATGACCGTAATCTCAGTCATGTGAGCATCCACGTGATTATGATGATACTGAAGGTCCCGCAGACTGTTTGTGTGTCTGGGTAGATACTTTACTTGCAGTGCGATCCAATTGGACACCGATTGGTGGTCACTTGATTACACAGGTGGGGCGATTATCTTCAGCTGGGTGGGGGTATATAGGACGTTAACTTTTAGAGACATGTATCCCTTTGAAAAAGCTTGGCGAGGTGAAATGTGTGTCAGGGAAACTGCTTCTTTCCCCCCGGGTTAGTATGGCGCATCAATTTATGTCTATTTTTGTATTTATGCATTGATTATGGCTTCACCAGTAGACTGTATTGATCACTATTTGAATTTTGATACCCGTATGGGCCAACTAATGTGGGTTCATCCTTTTACTCAGTTGGTAGTCTGAGTTGTTTTCCCTACAGTAATTCCTGATTGTTGCCATTTTGCACTGGTCACTTTATCTAATATTGGATGCACTTTACTGGCCAAGTGGGGTCTCTATCACAGTACTCATCCGCATGATTTTATATATGTGTTTATTGTCATTGTTACATTGTGTTTCAATAAGGTGATGTTCTGTTATATTACGTGTGTTCTATGTGATTTGGTAGAGAGGCTTTAATGTGTCCACACATGAGCGATAGGGTTATGCTCCTGTTGGTGATATTTTGGTTTTCTATTTTCCATTATAACCATGTTATAACGGAAAATAATAAAGTGAAGTTTGGTTCCGCATTGACTTTAATGGGGTTCGGGGTCAAGTTTGGGTCCCGAACCCGAACTTTGACCTGAAGTTCGGCCGAACCCGGCGAACCAGAACTTCCACGGGTTCGCTCATCCCTAATTTCAAGGACATACGGACAAACAATTACATCTCTTATTATCAGCAGCTCAAACATTCAGGGCCTGAACACTTCAGCCTTCAGATGTAAGATACATGACCCAGACTTTAACAAAACACAAAAAAATATTGACATACAAATGCCCCTGCCATGATCGTCACTGTGTGAACACATGACCTAACCCCTCAGGTGAACGCTGTAACAATAAATAAATAAAAACTGTGCCAAAATTAAAAAAATTTGGGTCACCTTGCCCCATAAAGTGTAATAATGAATGATAAAAAAAATCATATGTACCCAAAAATGGTACCAAAAAAACTGGCACCTTATCCCCTAGTTTCCAAAATGGGGTCACTTTTTGGGAGTTTCTGCTGTAAGGGTGCATCAGGGGGGCTTAAAATGGGACATGGCATATAAAAACCAGTCCAGCAAAATCTGCCTTCCAAAAACCATACGGCGCTCCTTTTCTTCTGCGCCCTGCCGTGTGCCCTTACAACAGTTTACGACCACATGTGGGGTGTTTCTGTAAACCGCAGAATCAGGATAATAAATATAAAGTTTTGTTTGGCTGTTAACTCTTGATGTGTTAAAGAAAAAAAATTATTAAAATGAAAAATCTGTCAAAAAAGTGAAATTTAGAAATGTCATACTCCATATTCCTTTAATTTTCGTGGAACACCTAAAGGGTTAACAAAGTTTGTAAAATCAGTTTTGAGTAACTAGAGGGTGTAGTTTGTACAAGGGGGTCATTTATGGGGGGTTTCTACTATGTAAGTCTCACAAAGTGACTTCAGACCTGAAATGGTCCTTAAAAAGTGGGTTTTGGAAATTTTAGTAAAAATTTTAGGAATTGCTTCTAATGTCCTAAAAAAATAAAACGACATTTACAAAATGATGCCAACATAAAGTAGACATATGGGGAATGTTAAGTAATAAATATTTTATGAGGCATCACTTTTTGTTTTGAAAGCAGAGAAATAGAAATGTTGAAAATTGCAAATTTTTCTAAATTTTTGGTAAATTTGGGATTTTTTTTATAAATAATGCTGAAATATATTGACTCAAATTTATGACTATCATGAAGTACAATGTGCCACGGGGAAACAATCTCAGAATGGCTTGGATAAATAAGTGTTCCAAAGCTATTACCACATAAAGTGACACATGTCAGATTTGCAAAAAATGACCTGGGAAGAAGGGTGAAAACTGGCCCGGGTTAATCTCAATATGCCATATTGCAATAATGTATTACTGTTTTTGAGTGCCCGTTAAAAATGGTCCCATTGATTGATGGGCTGAATAGGGTTTTAACATAGCGATTTGTGACAAATAATTTGTAACTAACTGAATTTTTTGTCAAACTTCGCCGAAGCTAACGAATCTAATTTTTCAAAACTTTAGTCATCTCTAATCATGGTGTTCCAGAAGAGAAATCTGAAACCAGCCAGGCGTCCTCCCTTCCTGCTAAACAACTGTCCACTTTCATAAACCGACAGGTACACCTACCTGGGTCTAGAATTTAGCCAGTCAGGGATCTTTAAGCAAGCCATGGAGACACTGACAGACAAGGTGAGCAAATCCTTCTATGTCATCAGAAGGCATCTGTATCATCTCAAAGCACCAGTGACCATCTGGCTTAAAATCTTTGACAGCATCATCGCTCCAATCCTTTATGGCAGCGAAGTCTGGGGTCCGGATACATACCCAGACTGGTCAAAGTGGGACTCTGGGCCAACAAAAATATTCCACCTAGAATTCTGCAAACACCTTCCCCAGGTACATCGGAGCACCTGTAACAGTGCCTGACGAGCAGAGCTGGGCAGATTCCCATTGTACCTTGATAGATAGATAAATAGATATGAAATAGATGAGAAAGATAGATTTCAGTGCTAGGAGACTTTTGCATCCCCGTTGCTTGGTGTCTATGCTTAGTGGTCCTGGAAAGTTGGAATACATTTAGCTGGCGTCCAGTCAGTCTTTAATTCATTAGATAGTTCCATGTAAAGGACTCCCTTTGGGCTCATTATCCAGTTGGATTTTGTTTGTTGTATTCTTTTGTTCCATCTGCCGGTCACGTTAATTTGAAGATTGCACCCAAACTCAGAGGAAGTGACCATGACGCCTGTTACACCAGACTTCTCCTATAAAAACAGACATTACTAATAAGGGACTCTTGCAGTTTTTTCTCTAAGAGGACAGTTGCAGAATCTGAGCAGAAGCTTTTCGTAAAAGGGGTTAACATTTTTTGGAAATTTTCACATAACAATGTTTTACTTCACAGTGAAATATGTTGCAACTCACAATTCAAAAAGATTAAAAGGACAGGACGAAGAAAGATATAATCCAGAAATCATGCATAAAGCAGAACTTTCATTTCCAGCCGCTCACTGGGGAATAATAAGGAAGAAAAACACTTTCACTGCACTGAAAATTTTTGTTAAATTGTACAAAGTTCATTTTCATCTGCAAGATTCTAGTTGTATATTTTTGCCTCTTTGAACCAATTATACAAGACTTATGATCCCAACATTCCCCACACAATATATAGGAATACGGAGAGGGCTTCATCATATACAGGCCATAGGTGGGTCATTCAAGAGGAAACCAACTATGGCCAAGGTTTGGAGTGGTGGCGTTGATTAAATAGTTTAAAGGGCTAACATTGAGGAGGAGAATCTGATACCGAGAGTTACCCTTCCTCCCAAAGTTCCATCATACCATAGAGATAACAGAAGCTTTTTTATGCAGAATAATGGAGTTTGATTCTTGGGACAAAGTGTGTCACCTGTGTCTTTTATGTCCAGTTCAGTTGCTGCAAAAGTTGCAGGAAAAGGATTTTCCAAGTATTTTATACTGATAACCTATACTCAGGATAAGACATATGATTGGTGGGGGTACAGGACCCCAGCCAATCAGCTGTATGAAGAGGCCGTGGTGCTCTTGTGAGCTCCGTGGCCTCCCCGTAGCTTACCAAGCATAGAGCCGCCAATTGGATAGCAGCTGAACTTGGTATCGCAGCTCAACCCATTCACTTCAATGGAACTGAGCTGTGCCTAAGTCATGTGACCAATGAATGTGATGTCACAGGCCTAGGAAGAGGCCAGAGAGCTGTGGTCTCTTCATACAGCTGATTGGTGGGGGTGGCAGGTGTTGGACCCCCACCAGTCAGATACTGATGACATATACTCGAAAAAACTCTTTTAAGTTTTCATGTCTGCCAAAGGTATGTTCCTATAAATCCTATTTTTCAGGAGTTGGCGTCATCCTGCACCTTTTGCCGCAACTGATGATAGGTCATTGGTAAACTCATTTAAAGGCCTTCTCCAAGTTCCACATGGGCAGTTACTCTGTGCAATCTTTCTCCTCAGCTTAGACTTTTTGGGTCAGGAACCATTGTCAGCCATATTATTTCTTAGGGGCTGATTTTCTGTCAAAAAGAAGGTCTTATCCTTTTTTAGCTCTTTCCAGAAGTGACGCACCTTTTAGAAAGTACAGATGCCAAGCAAACCATATTATGGCCAATACCATTCTTCTTCATTTTAAAATGGACTTTGGATGTTGTATGGTCACCCTGACAACTTTGCTGCCCATTGTGACAATTGCATCTCCTGCTGTCTCTTCAGGCTTTAGACAGGAGATCCACAGGTCATGACCTGATATTGTCCCTTTAAGGTGAATGAACTGTAGATTGGACAATTAATATAAAAAGGTATTATTGGTCCAAATCCTTCCTCACAAAATCTTAACATTCTCTACTTGGAAGTAAGAGAAGAGACCTTTACACAACCTTTTGAGGATAAATGTATCCAGAGGAGAAACTTGAAGCTCCTGAACCACAATACAAAATCTGTACCGGGATCCCCATGTGGCAGAGGGGGCTTATGACCTGACTGCAAATGCTACCTTTTTATCTGGATCCCAGTTCCTCAAATTAGAGCACCATCAAATGCAAAGCAACGTATAACGAAGCACGCAAATTGCTGTCATACTGACAACTTTTAAAACATGACGACTATGCCTTATGTTATTTTTTATCTTAAAGGTGCGGGTATAAGCTGATATTATGTCAAGCACAAAGACATTGCCTGAGTCATGGGACAAGTCACCAAAGAAACAATGCATAAAGATGCAAATCCTCTGCTTTTCTTTTTGTGCCAACTTCTTAAAGAGCCTCTCTCCAATTTGAGGGGAGTTCCATTTTAATCAAATGATGGCAAAAATTTTAAGAATTACCATTAAAGGTATTTCTCATTGTTGTTTATTCGAATCGGTTTTCCTTGGCCGTAGGACTTGCAGCAACAGTAGTTGGTAGATATCCATTACAATGTTGTCAACAAGCACTAAACTATTTATTGATGGATCCTCCTGCTAAATGTAATGGCTAGACTGCAGAACTCGACTTCACCTATAGCAGTCACCTATGCCAAGTCTTAATTAATGGACTTTGGTTCTTAGATACCCCCAGGACTTAAGTAAATAAGAATTCAGTAGGACTTTTTGAATAAAAATATACAAAGTATGTATCAAATAGACATGCAGTGCAAAGAATTAAGTATTGCTACAGCACTTAACCTACTATTATTTAGTGCTATGTAGTGATTTAAGGTTAAATAATAGTTTTTCCTGTGTTATATAATTTCCATGGCACATGTACAATCGACTGTTTGGCCAACCTTTGCTTATTGTTCTGTCTTCTTACACGTTAACACAGTGTGCAGTCTGACATTCAGCATAAACCATCTCTATCTTCCAAATAAGAGGACTGTTCTTTGTAGTCTAACTTGTTTATTGGTCAACAGGTTGTATACATGATTGGTTGTATACGATTGATTGGTAAAACTGCAAGAATACAACTAGCATGTATAAGTATTAAGCATAAGATAGCATGTACTATACCATTACATTAACAGTGAAGCACATGGTAAAATGGCTGCCTACACATAGGATTGCATGGCTAGCTTACAGTAATAACTCTCTGAGTAACAATTATAACTAACTGAACAGCTCTGTATAACATAATGTAGATCTCTCACCAGATATGCTTTTACAAGGATGGTGGAGTTTGAGAAGGAGACATGCATAGGATAGCACTGATGATGTGTCCTGGAGACAAGATGTCTTTCACTCCCACAATGCAATGCACTACCCACAATGAACACTCCCAGCCTGGCGTCAACAGACACCACTACTGGATCCTTAATTCTTAGCAACCCATTTTGATCAATAATGGGATCGAGCTTTTTCAAAGCGCTATCCTTGGAGACTGTTTGGCCTTTGCTGAGGTAGTCTATTTCTTTAGCATAACATTCACGTTGTTTAGTGCAAATTATTATGTTCTTGGACCTTTCCAGATTAGGAGCAGTAAAAGAAGTGTTTGCAGTGATGTCAACCTTTGCAGGGCTTCTGTCTCGCAGGTAGTGTCGACTTGTAAGACTGAGCTATATGAACTAGACAGGTTATAGCACAAATGAGCGACATCCAGGTGGAGAACCTGTTGAAACGATGGGATTTGAGTTGGTGGTCCAAAGTCACTGTACGTAGAACAGATACTTCAGGTTGGACTTCTTCATCTGCATCTGGGTCTACCAACTCAAACGTGTCGGAACAGGTGCTGTAAGACGTTGAACGGTACAGGAATGCAGGACCTGTAAACCATGTTGTCCTTAAGGTGGCTTGCTACAACAGATCTAGTCACATGGTCCACAAGATCATGGCGTGAGGGCACATAGTGCCACTGTTTAGGACAAATTGATCTCCTGATACTTAGCACCCGATTGCTGACATAGATGTAAAAGCGTCTGGTTTTGTTGCAAATATATCCTAGGACTACCTTGCTGTCCATGTAAAACTCGACCTTCTCGATTTCAAGGTTCATTCCTGATGTTATAAATTCAGCCAACTCCACTGCAAGCAAAGCAGCGCAGAGTTCCAGTCTTGGTATTGTGTGTTCGTGGAGTGGCGCCAGTTTGGTCCAGCTCATAACAAACCCTATATGGCATCGTTCTTTGACGTCAATGGTCTTTAAGTATGCTAAGGCTGCAATCGCCTTGACTGAAGCATCGCAGAAGATATACAGTCTTTGCATACAGTCGTGCCACATTAAGGCTGGACAAAGCTTCAAGAGACTTCCTCCGACCTGTCCACAGGTCTCTTTTCTTTGTGGGAAGCGGATCATCCCAATCAGATGTCTCTGTGGTGAAGTCTCTTAGCATCATTTTACCTTGGAGGGTAACAGGCACTACGAATCCCAGAGGATCATATAAGATGTTTATGGTGGACAGGACTCCTCTGCATGTAAAGAGCTCCAGCCTCCAGGAAGAAGCATTTCCTGTGAGCCAAGCTGTGAGTACATATCCAGAGACCAGGAGAAGCCAATTCCTCCTCAGCTAGTCAGGCCCATATCAAGCAGAAGACAGACAGAGCAGAAGATAAATACCTGCCAGATTCTCCGGGCATATAGTATAGGAGCAGAACTCGACCCCTGCCATACATTGCCAATACCTGCTGGGACCTAAGGACTATTGCTGTACCTGTATGGATTTATGCTGCACCCATTAAGTAAAGACAGGTTGGATCATATTACCTGTTTGGATCTCATTCATTCCTCAATTACTCCTATTAACCACACTCAATTTATTGCAAGTGAGCCAGGATCCAGGAGTCCAGCCGTACCAAGGTAGGAGACACCGTTGACACAATACCTATTACACAGAGACATTATCCCCCTCTGGCATTCCTCACCTGGTACGTGAGTTGCAACATCTTAAAGGGCCCTGAGACTATAACCTGCGCACATTGCAATTGGCGTCACAAACTAAAAACCATTAATTTTGCACCAGTGTGCATTAGTCGCAATCCGGCTTACTTCACATCTGTTGTATGTCGGCCATAAATTCCATGGAATCTCTGCAGAAGCAGAGAAGTGCCTCTAGAAGTCTGTTGTTGAGGTCTGGACTAGACAGTAAGACATTGTTTTAAAACGCCTTGGAGTCTTGGAGTGCGGATGCCATTTCTGCATGGTTGTTCTGGAATATTCTTTCCATGAAGGTAAAGAAATGTTCTTTTGTCTCTGGTGTTCTCTGAAGTTTGTGTTTGAGAGAGATGAATCAAATGTAGACAAGTTCTTTGTTGTTAGGTAAGCATCGTCTTCGGGGTTTATGTAGCGTTTTGGGAACCGTTAATTTGTCCTCTAGCCTTGTAAACTCGTAGTATGTCTCTTCCAAGGAGTAAGACTATCGGGGCTTCTGGATCCAGTTCCGGTATCAGATGAGCTATACGCCTCAGGTGGGGGTGGTATGCCGCTACCTCTGGTGTAGGTATCTCAGACGGTTGTCAGGAATGTGATTGCACTCCAGTATGGTTGACAGGGACAAGCAGGTCTGAGCATCCATGGACTCTACCTTGTATCCAGTTGCTTTTTTCCCCAACGTCTCAACGGAACCTGCACATGACCTTAAGGAGTAGGGAGAACCGGTCCCTACGATGTTGAAGGTGTCGAAGAAGGTGTATTTAGCTAAAGACCTGTTGCTTTGATCATCTAAGATTGTATATACCTTTATTGCCTTATCTCGGTGACTGACCGGATAAACTCTGACAAGGCAGAGTTTTGAGCAGGACTTCCCTCCTACCAGTCCATTACAGATCTCTGTACACTGAGAAGTGACTACTGGGGTGTCTATGTCAGTGTCTATCTGTTTTCCATCATGCTCCTCTGCTTGGGATAATACCTAAAAGAATGGTCCAGGGTGTAAAGCCGTGTTGTGTTCTGTGCTACCACATTCTGTGCATGTCACACTGACCTTACAGTTCCTGGCGAAATGCGATGTTGTAGTGCAGCACTTGAAGCAGATGTTATTTTTTTTTAGGAATTCTTTGCGATCCTCTAAAGACTTCTCCCTGAAGGCTCTGCATTTTAGTAGAGGATGTGGTTTCTTGTGCAGGGGGCATTGTTTGGTAAGATCTTTGGGTTTGTTCTCTTTTTGAGAAAACTTAAACGGCCTGTAAGGAGAACCTGTGGAGGCAACGTTAGTTTTGTGGACTGCCACTGATGTTTTATGAGGTTTGACACCAGGGGTAGTGGGACATGACAGTGTAAAATCAAAACTGGGATCATTTCTGATCCTTGCCTGTTGAGTAGCAAAGTCTACAAACACCCTGAAGGGGGGAAATGGTACATTATGAAACTGTTTGTAACGGGAGCCATGCGTAATCTACTTCTCCTGTAGGTTATAAGGGAGTATTTGGAGTGACACCGGATTTTTGGACTGACACTGGATTTTTGGATTGACACCTCTCGCAGTGTCCAGGAATGCTAGCCCTGGAAGATCTCCTTCTGCCTGAGCAACCTGTACCTCTATTAACAAGTCACTGAGTTTCCTGAACCTCTGGTAACCCCTACCCACTATTCTGGGAAAACTATAAATTCTCTTATATAAAGCATTTTCTATAGCTTCTATTGACCCATAACACTCATCAAGTCTTTCCCACACCATCTTTAGGCCTTTGCCTGTATAGTTTTTTGTTAATTTCTCTGATTCTTTTGGCGTGTTCAGCAGACTCAACTAAGCCACTTAACCAAGAGATTTAACTCCTCACTACAGGAAAGATCTAAGTTCCTTATGGCATTTTCGAAGGAGGCTCGCCATGTCCTGTAGTTCTCAGGGCAATCGGTGAACTTTATAAGTCCTTTAGTAACCAGCTCTCGTTTAGCAAAGAGCTTATTGAAGTCCATGTCAGCCTGGTTAGCACAGATACTACCCAGTGTTCTGTTGTTCACCATACCTTTTTGGGTTTTCTGGTTTAGGGCAGTCTGTATATTACCGTTCTGACGCGAAGGGTGTCCCTTTAAGTTGAAGTGAAGTGAAGGTTGTAGCTTTTGTTCTGTAGGGCGTTGGTTATGGCTGGCATTGCTTTGTTGTATACCGTCCTGCTAGAGGTACTGCAGTTCAAGGTAGGATCTTTGGCACTCTTTATAAGCTGGCCGATATACTGGATCATAGTCGTCATCTATCTTGGGATGCTGATGGACATATTCTGAGAGATGCTGTGCTGGATCCTGTTGATCTAGGTCTAGCCCAAGTACTTTGCTGTGTTTCTCAGATGAACTTCATGGCTTCCAGGTACTCTGCTTTGGCTATTGCGGCTGCTGCATCTTTCTTAGCAGTGAGTCTATCCAGTGACGCTTGCAGGCATGCTCTTTCCTTTTCCGGTGACGCTTGCAGGCATGCTCTCTTTTTTTCCAGTGACACTTGCAGGCACGCTCTCTTTTTCCAGTGATGCTTGCAGGCATGCTCTCTCTTTTTCCATTGACACTTGCAGTGATGCTTGATCTGCTTGCTTTAACTACATAAGTATCAAAATATATAATCTTTATTAGTTCAGATAAATATTAAAAATAGTAAAAAGCGGTGGCAGACATGTACAGGCAGATAAAACACACAGTCCGCAAGAAAGTGTCATAACTTACTGGATTGATTTTAATAGTAACTATACCCTGAATCTAAAATATCCCATATAACATAGTAAATATCCCATATAACATAGTAAAGTGCATAGTGCCGGACAAAATAACCATAATGCTACCTGAGATCAGGGGAGAGTAACACAGTTAACAAAATAATCAGACATTCCAGTATGAGGTAACATAAAATTAATACCTACCAGTGATCATATACACCGACGCACGTTTCGCATCTCACTTCTTCATCCCCCTGTTACCTCATACTTGAATGTCTGATTATTTTGTTAACTGTTACTCTCCCCTGATCTCAGGTAGCATTATGGTTATTTTGTCCAGCACTATGCACTTTACTATGTTATATGGGATATTTACTATGTTATATGGGATATTTTAGATTCAGGGTCTGGTTACTGTTAAAATCAATCCAGTAAGTTATGACACTTTCTTGCTGACTGTGTGTTTTATCTGTCTGTGCATGTCTGCCACCGCTATTTACTATTTTTAATATTTATCTGAAATAATAAAGATTATATATTTTGATACTTATGTAGCACTGCGTTATATTTCATTGTAGGAGTTGTAATTTGTATTTTAAATACGGAGTGCAATAATATTTGGGAGCCCTATTGTGTATTGGGATTATTGCTTTAACTTTAGTTGCATGTCTTGTGCAGCAAATGAAGACCTTACTTTTTCAGCCTCAGCTTCTGCACGGGCAAGAGCAGCTATTTCTTTTATTGAGGACTTGCTAGATCGGCTTGCTTGTGACCTGGTCCTGAATGATGATGCCTGGCTAATGGACATTGTGTGCCTGTTTGCTGGCTGCCTAATGTCTCTGTGCGGACTCAGTCTAGGTAGGAACGGACTTCAGCGTGGTGTGGATCATGCTGCACTTGCTGGGGGCTGCACTCTCCCTTCTTGTGACTGTATGGCAGCCGCTGCAATCTTGTACGCAGTGCCACGTGTGTGATGGCGGCTCCGTATATATAGTCAGATCCACTATCGCTGGTGACTAGCATCTGTTTTACTGTTCTTTCTAAATACATGTCCACACAGTCTGCAGTCTCACATTCAGCGTAAACCTTTCCTATCATCCAAATAAGAGGACTTTTATTTGGAGTCTAACTTGTTTATTGGTCAACAGGTCGTACATATGTGATACATTTTATACGATTGATTGGTAAAACTACAAGAATACAACTAGCATGTATAAGTATTAAGCATGAGATAGCATGTACTATAACATTACATTAACAGTGAAGCACATGATAAAATGGCTGCCTACACATAGGATTGCATGGCTAGCTAACAGTAATAACTCTCTGAGTAACAATTATAACTAACTGAACAGCTCCGCATAACATAATGTAGATCTCTCACCAGATATACAGTACAGACCAAAAGTTTGGACACACCTTCTCATTCAAAGAGTTTTCTTTATTTTCATGACTATGAAGGCATCAAAACTATGAATTAACACATGTGGAATTATATACATAACAAACAAGTGTGAAACAACTGAAAATATGTCATATTCTAGGTTCTTCAAAGTAGCCACCTTTTTCTTTGATTACTGCTTTGCACACTCTTGGCATTCTCTTGATGAGCTTCAAGAGGTAGTCCCCTGAAATGGTCTTCCAACAGTCTTGAAGGAGTTCCCAGAGATGCTTAGCACTTGTTGGCCCTTTTGCCTTCACTCTGCGGTCCAGCTCACCCCAAACCATCTCGATTGGGTTCAGGTCCGGTGACTGAAGAGGCCAGGTCATCTGGCGCAGCACCCCATCACTCTCCTTCATGGTCAAATAGCCCTTACTTTCAAAGTTTTCCCAATTTTTCGGCTGACTGACTGACCTTCATCTCTTAAAGTAATGATGGCTACTCGTTTTTCTTTACTTAGCTGCTTTTTTCTTGCCATAAAACAAATTCTAACAGTCTATTCAGTAGGACTATCAGCTGTGTATCCACCTGACTTCTCCTCAACGCAACTGATGGTCCCAACCCCATTTATAAGGCAAGAAATCCCACTTATTAAACCTGACAGGGCACACCTGTGAAGTAAAAACCATTTCAGGGGACTACCTCTTGAAACTCATCAAGAGAATGCCAAGAGTGTGCAAAGCAGTAATCAAAGCAAAAGGTGGCTACTTTGAAGAACCTAGAATATGACATATTTTCAGTTGTTTCACACTTGTTTGTTATGTATATAATTCCACATGTGTTAATTCATAGTTTTGATGCCTTCAGTGTGAATCTACAATTTTCATAGTCATGAAAATAAAGAAAACTCTTTGAATGAGAAGGTGTGTCCAAACTTTTGGTCTGTACAGTACTTTTACAAGGATGGTGGAGTTTGAGAAGGAGACATGCCTAGGACAGCTTTGATGATGTGTCCTGGAGACTGGAGACTTCTCTTTCCCAAGAAGCCTTTCACTCCCACAATACAATGCACTACCCACCCCCACAATGCAGTAGTCTTTGTAACAGGCAAAACAAAGTGTAATACAACTTAACACCGCTAGATGGTGCTATAACCACACTAAACATTTCAGAATTACCCTGTCTCTGGCAGAATGAACTAGAATAATTTTCTAACCGTGCTGGGCAGAACACTTATCATTCAGGTTGTAAGGGTGATGAATCTAGGTCTGCCCAACGTTTTTAGTTATTTAAAGTAGTTTAGTCTAAGGGGAGCAAGACAGAGGGGTGTGATGTAAGCTCTGCACACTAGGCCTCAAGTACCACAGAACTGCTATCTCTGAGACTTGACTTTACCACACAACAGCTCTAACACTACAGTACTTCTGCCACAAGGAGAACAGACATCTTGAAAAGGTCTAGAACCTGCAAGGCCATGCGAGATAAGGCCACTAAGGTACAGACTCTTTATGGAAAGTCACCTTACTGCCTCCTATGTACAAAATATAGCTAATATACTGTAATACTGCCCTTATGTACATTTATATAATTACTATAATACTGCTCCTATGTACAAGAATGTAATGAGGGCGATTTTCCACCTTTACCCTCAAGCACAGAAGGTGTGAGTGGCCCTTCTAGTGCAGACACCCCCCCAGTAAGTCAGGACCCTGAACCCCCGCCAGGTTCCCCCCAGTAATGCCTGGAGCTGCGGCGCTCCATCTTTTTCCTCCGGCGTTCACTATACAGGTCAGGCCTTTAAAAGGAGGAATGTAGTGAGATTTAAACATTGAGGCACCAAAGAAGACCTCCCAGATCGGAGGCTTGTGGTCCGGGAACTCGTATGTCGCCAGATGGGGTTTGTGCCAGCTGACATCTTGGCAGTCATTAATCTACCAGATAGACAAGTCTATGACGTCAGCTTCAAGCTTATGTCTAATCTGGATAGATTTGGGGCTAATTTCCCTAAGTTCAGAGACACTGAAGATTGTGGTAAATGTATTTTTATTCCAATATCCAAGCCAGAAACTGTCACGGTTAATATCATCTTCTGGAATGAAGCCGTCCCTCCCCAGGACATTGTGGTGTGGCTCAGGAGGCACTGTGACATGGTGTCTGATCTGACCAAGAACAGAGATGATGATGGTATCAGGACTGGAGGGTGGAAGGTTTTGGTGAAGCTGCGCCAGCATAATAATGTCACGTGACATCTACCAAACTCCTTCTTCATTGGGAGAGAGAAAGGCGTCTGCTTCTACCCAGGTCAGCCCAGGAAGTGTTTTAAGTGTGGCAGAGCCAGTCATGTCGCGAGTGTGTGCACTGTGGTCAAGTGCAACCTGTGCGGTGATGTCGGCCACATAAGTGCAAACAGAATATTAGATGTAATCTATGTGGCGCGATGGGTCACCCTCACAGGGATTGCCCAGATACATGGCACAATATTTATAAGGAAGTTACTGATGAGGAATTTTTGGAGGCAGAAGCTGTAGAGGAGGAGGTCTTAATGTCAGGGTCCATTCTGACTAGACAAGAAGTCCAGCAGGGATCAGGTACTGCAGCTGCAGAACATGAGGTCCCAGATACCGCACAGGAGAGTATGGAGGTTGTCCTGAGGGTCAGCAACAGTCAGAGGTAGCTTCTTCTTCATCACCAGCAGTATTTGAGGAAAGCAAAAATAACAAGAGGAGGAAAAAAGACAAGTCCTCCCGTAAGCCTAAAAGAGAGCATGGCCGATAGTGTTAGGAAGAAAGTCCATAAAGGGTTACAGGTAATGGTCATATCCATTAGGTACGAGGTCCTGTGAGAGTCTGAGGGAGATTATGAGCGAGAACTGAAGAAAATAGATGACGAATGTGAAAGGGACACTAAGGATCCCCCCACCAAAAGGAAACCCTATGCTGTAGAGTCCTAGGTAGAATCAGACATGGAGACAGGTGGTAAGCAGGGCGACTCCGATCTATGATGATGGGTATTACCTCGCTGCTCTTCCTTTTATGTTGTGTGATGATGGCCGGGTTCTCTTTAAAAGTGCTTTCCAGCAATGTAAATAGTATTAAATTAAGAAAGACAAGGCATATAGTGTATGACCACCTGAGATCTCTTGATGCGGGTGTCATCTTCTTACAGGAGACACGTCTGACCACATCAGGACTTCAACATGAGGCTGAGAGGGAATGGAGGTCTGGTCCTTCTTTCTGGTCGCTGGCTCTGGAGCCTTATGCCGGGGTTGCTATATTGTTCACCACCAATGATGTGACTGTACATAGACTGACAGAAGTTATTATGGGTCAGTGTCTGGTCCTGGAGGTCACAATACATGGTAGAAGACTCCAACTCATTAATCTCTAAGGCCCACAGTCAGTGGCGGAAAGGATCCAGTTATTTAATGAGGTTAAGCAATATCTTTTTACCTCTGTCCCAGTGGTGTTGGCTGGAGATTTCAATGTCACTAGAACATCGGGTGACAGATCCTCGAAGGCGTGATCCAGCAGGCAGGCCTCAGAGATGTGTTCACACAGGATGGGAGAAAGCCAAAATTTACATACTCATGTGCAGACAGAAGTAGTCGCATTGATATGACTTTTGTAAACCCTACAGAAGTGGTTAGTGGGATGAGTGAGAGAATCGTCCCCTTTTCTGAACACTTGGCCTTGTCTTTCTACTTAGGAGCCACTAAGCATCCAGATGTTGGTAGAGGGTTATGGATATTTAACTCCAGTCTCCTAGAAGACCCTTATGTCCAGGATTGTGTCCACTTTATTTTTCAGCAACAACTAGAGAGAGTGGACTTTTATGACAACATGGCTGACTGGTGGGAGGACGTCAAGGAGGAGATTAGATCCCTCTTGAGAAAACTGTCATTTAAGAAAGGGAAGAGTAAGTATGTGTGGAGTGACTGTATTCGGCAGATGGGGGGGATCAACAAAAGATAAACCGACTGAAATCTGAGATAAGGCAGTATCAGTACAGCAGGTACACCTCCCTGGTTCTGGAACGGGATTAAGGGTCCTTAGGGTCACCTGATCCGTTTGAAAACTGCCGGGAGCGTGTGGCAAACAAAGTGGTCACAGGTCTCACTGACTCCCAGGGCGTTTTGCAGGAATCTCGGGAGGGTATCCTGGGGGTGGTTAGATCTTACTATACTGACTTATTTCAAAGGAAGGTTTTGGATAAAGAGAAGATGACTCAATTCTTAGAGGCAACTCCTGGACCTAATACTAACAATTTGGACTTTTCTTCTTTAACATCAGAATTGACAGTGGAGGAGGTTAAAGTGGCCATTGATAAATTACATCTGAAGAAGGCACCAGGTTCAGGTGGTATAACAGCAGAATTCTATAAAAAATTCAAAGACCACTTAGCTCCAATCCTCGAGGACATGTACAGAAATTGTCTAGTACATCACCTGATGCCTCCGTCCATGAGGGTGTCCTCATTAATTCTGCTGTCTAAAGGTAAGGAGCCTAGTGACATCAAGAACTGGAGGCCAATTGCCCTCTTGAATGTCGACAGGAAGATTCTGGCAAAGATTCTGTTCTCTAGGTTAGTCTGTTTGTCCTGGACACTGTTGGCAGGCTGTCAGTTTGGCACAGTAAAAGGCGGAACGTCTCTGGAGCAGTCATCTCGATGAGGGAGATGTTTGAGAGATGTAAAGCTCTTCAGTGTAGGAGATATGTTGTTGGTCTTGACCAGGCTAAAGCCTTCGACAGAGTAGACCATGAGTATCTATGGGCCACTTTGTCAAAGTACGGTATTCTGGGACAATTTATTAATTGGCTGAAAACCTTGTATAGAGAGGCAGAGAGCTTTCCTCTGGTCAATGGTTGGCAGGGTGACACGTTCAGGGTTGAGGCAGGGATGAGACAGGGTTGCCCTTTGAGGCCACTACTGTATGTGTTTGCCTTAGACCCGTTCCTGAGGTCACTGCAGGAGTGTGATTTTGAGGGGGTAATGGTCCCCCACTGCTTGCCTCTGAGTGTTGTTGCCTACGCGGATGATGTGACGGTGGTGATATCTGAGCCTCGTGAGGTGCAGATGTCTGCACTCATCAGAAGTAACTCGGAGGCCTCAGGGTCTCTGGTTAACCTTGAGAAGAGTCAAGCTTTCTGGACACTGAATTTTGATCCAGACTTTGATCTGCCACAATTTGAGAAAGCCTCCACCCATATTAAGATCTTACAGGTTAAATTCGGGAGGGACGATAACGGCAGGATAAATTGGGAGGAGAAGTTGGAAGCCGAAAATGCAAAAGTTCAGCAATGGAAGAACTGGAGGCTGACATATAGAAAAAGGTTTACTATGTTGAAGACTTACCTGGTTTCTGTCTTCTTATATGTGTCTGTCATTTATCCTTTGCCAGAATCTTCCTCAGCTAGGCTCTTTAGCCTGTTCTTCCAGCCTCTTTGGGGGAACAGGTTGAACCCAGTAAAAAGAGGGATCACCTACCTACAGAGTAGAGAGGGTGGGCTGGATATGATAAATCCAAGAGTGTTCTGACTCCTTGTTCCTAAAAAGTTAATTTTGGTTGCCTAAACAGCTCCCTGTGGGTGAACAGTGTCAGGGACTGGATATTTACTTTTGCAGAGTCTTGGGTGTGAGGTGGCAGTCTCAAGAGGTGTCGATTGACTCCTGGCTTTCTCCCCCAGTACCTGGAATATGGTCTTAGGTGCTTGAGAAACTGGAGGATTGATAAAGCGTGTATTGAGAGTAAGACCAGGAAAGAACTGTACCTGACCATATGTAGGACTTTCTTTTATATACAGCCAGCATTAAAAGACTGTACAACGGTAACCTTAAAAGAAAGTCTAAGGTTTCTTAATGGAGTCAGGCTTCCCGCAAATTTTTTTTTATATAGCCTGGCTGTCCTTGCATGGAAAGCTTTATGTTAAGGGAAATTTAAAACATCTGAGTGTGTCAGAGCGTAAGTGTCCCTTAGGATGTCAACAGGAGACATTGACAGGGGAACAATGTACATGATTATAACAATCATTAAATACTACCACTGGCATACCAGGACAAAAGTGTCCATACATAACAATCTATTCCATCACGTGCAAGCGGTGAACCTGATCCTGTCAGAGCTGAGGTGGATAAAGAACTTAGAATGTAGGAAAAAGGAGAGAAACAGGATGTTATGGAGGACAAATGTGTCCATACATAACAATCCATTCCATCACGTGCAAGCGGTGAACCTGATCCTGTCAGAGCTGAGATGGATAAAGAACTTAGAATGTAGGGAAAAGGAGACAAACAGGATGTTATGGAGGTACATATGGTGGATGTGGACTTATCTTCATAATGTAATTGTGTTTATTGCTGTTGCTATTTTTTTACTTTCTTTCCCTTTAATAGCGATAGACTATTGTAAAGTTAAAGTTATTATTATTTATACTGTTGGATATGTATGATTTCTGGCAAATGACCATTGTTTCTGTTCATTCCGATTGAATGTATTGTTATGTTTGTTTATACTAATAAAAATTGCCATCTATGTACAAGAATATAACTACTAGAATACTGCGCCTATGTACAAGAATATAATTACTATAATACTGCTACTATGTACAAGAATATAACTACTATAATACTGTTCCTATGTACAAGAATATAAGTACTATAATACTGCTCCTATGTACAAGAATATAACTACTATAATACTACTATTCAAATAAGGAAATAGAAATCCAGCTCCACTTGGATAAAGGAAATTATTTATTTTGCTTGCGGTAAAATCTCATCCATCGGTTACACAAATAGCAGTCTTGTCTACGCTTGGATATGTATGATTTCTGGCAAATGACCATTGTTTCTGTTCATTCCGATTGAATGTATTGTTAATGTTTGTTTATACTAATAAAAATTGCTATCTATGTACAAGAATATAACTACTATAATACTGCGCCTATGTACAAGAATATAATTACTATAATACTGCTTCTATGTACAAGAATATAACTACTATAATACTGCTCCTATGTACAAGAATATAGCTACTATAATACTTCCCCTATGTACAAGAATATAACTACTATAATACTGCTCCTATGTACAAGAATATAACTACTATAATACTGCTCCTATGTACAAGAATATAACTACTATAATACTGCTCCTATGTACAAGAATATTGTTTTGCCCAAGCAGAGGTTCTTAATCATCTCTAATTCATTTTGTTACAGTTCCTGTAGTTATTAGTTTGGTTATAGCACCATCTAGTGGTCTTAAAAATGTACTACACCTTGTTTTTCTGGTAATAAAGATTATTGTATTGTGGGAGGTGCAAAGCATTGTGGAACTGTAATGTATCTTGGGAAAGAGAAGCCCAGTCTCCAGTCTTCATGTTACAGTACATCAGCAGTGCTGTCTTCTGCATATCTCCCTTTCAAACCCCACAATCCTTGTACAAGCATATCTGTTTTACCAATTGATTGATCACGTCAAACACTTATGTTTTGCCAATAAACAAGTTAGACTACAGAGAACAGTCCTCTTATTTGGAAGACAGGAATAATTTATACTGAATGTCAGACTGCACACTGTGTGAACATGTATGAAGACAGAACAAATATAACTACTATAATACTGCCCCTATGTACAAGAATATAACTACTATAATACTGCCTCCTATGTACAAGAATATAACTACTTTAATACTGCCTCCTATGTACAAGAATATAACTACTATAATACTGCCCCTATGTACAAGAATATAACTATTATAATACTGCTCCTATGTACAAGAATATAACTACTATAATACTGTCTCCTATGTACAAGAATATGACTACAATAATACTGCTCCCTATATACAAGAATATAACTACTATAATACTGATCCTATGTACTAGAATATAAGTACTATAATACTGCTCCTATGTACAAGAGTATAACTACTAAAATACTGCCTCCTAGGAATATACCTACTATAATACTGCTCCTATGTACAAGAGTATTACTACTATAATACTGCTCCTATGTACAAGAATTTAACTACTATAATACTGCTCCTATGTACAGGAGTATAACTACTATAATACTGCTCCTATGTACAAGAATATAACTACTATAATACTGCTCCTATGTACAAGAATTATTTATTTTTATTTTATGCACTTATATAGCGCTACTATATTCTGCAGCGCTTTATAGACATTAACATCCAACTGTCCCCAAAGGGGCTTACAATCTAAGGTCCCTATCAGTATGTCTTTGGAGTGTGGGAGGAAACCTACGCAAACATGGGGAGAACATACAAACTCCATGCAGATGTTGTCTTTGGTCAGATTCGAACCTAGGAACCCAGTGCTGCAAGGCACCAGTGCTAACCACTGAGCTACCATGTTGCATGTAACTACTATAATACTGCTCCTATGTACAGGAATATAACCACTATAATACTGCTCCTATCTACAAGAATATAACTACTATAATACTGCTCCTATGTACAAGAATATAACTACTATAATACTGCTCCTATGTACAAGAATATAACTACTATAATACTGCTCCTATGTACAAGAATATAACTACTATAATACTGCTCCTATGTACAATAATATAACTACTATAATACTGCTCTTATGTACAAGAATATAGCTACTATAATACTGCTCCTATGTACAAGAATATTGTTTTGCCCAAGCAGAGGTTCTTAATCATCTCTAATTCATTTTGTTACAGTTCCTGTAGTTATTAGTTTGGTTATAGCACCATCTAGTGGTCTTAAAAATGTACTACACCTTGTTTTTCTGGTAATAAAGATTATTGTATTGTGGGAGGTGCAAAGCATTGTGGAACTGTAATGTATCTTGGGAAAGAGAAGCCCAGTCTCCAGTCTTCATGTTACAGTACATCAGCAGTGCTGTCTTCTGCATATCTCCCTTTCAAACCCCACAATCCTTGTACAAGCATATCTGTTTTACCAATTGATTGATCACGTCAAATACTTCTGTTTTGCCAATAAACAAGTTAGACTACAGAGAACAGTCCTCTTATTTGGAAGACAGGAATGGTTTATACTGAATGTCAGACTGCACACTGTGTGAACATGTATGAAGACAGAACAAATATAACTACTATAATTCTGCCTCCTATATACAAGTATATAACTACTATAATACTGCCTCCTATGTACAAGAATATAACTACTATAATACTGCCCCTATGTACAAGAATATAACTACTATGGCATCTGGCCTCTCCTGGCTGAGACTCCCATTAGTGAGATCCAGACTCCAGATGGGAACCTAGATTGGACTCCAGTCTTGAATGACCTCAAAATTAAAAATGCCCACTTTCTTCAGGTGTTCGCCCTGCAGAAAGATATTAAATTAATTAAACTTCCACCTTCAACTACCACTAGCTCCCCTTCTTGGTTAGAAAAACGGATTTCAGACACATGTAAGATTCCTAAACCGCTGTCTACCATATATAAAGAATTGCTCTCATCCTCCCCTCCTGAGCTACACTTCCTTAATTCTTGGGAAAGGGAGCTCTCTATTCGGCTCTCAGATCCGGAAAGGGCTTTTATCCTCTCACACTCCCATGGCTTTAGTCGCTGTATTAGAATACAATAGAATTCATATAAGCTTCTTACCAGATGGTACAAATCCCCGGAATTTCTACACAAGCTCAACGCAGACATCTCAAGTGAGTGTTGGAGGTGTGGGAAGGATATAGGTTCCCTATCACACATTTGGTGGTATTGTGAGAGGATCAAAGCGTTCTGGTTAAGCATAGAAGCATTGATGGGGATAAACATATGATCCAGCTCACCTCCGTAGTGGAGTATATGGTCCCGGCTCCAGAGGCCCTAGGGGAGTGTTCCCGTGGCAGGCTGCAGGTAAGGAGAAAGAAGGTCCCGGAGACAAATAGAGTTCCTCTATCAGCTTTCCTTTAATTTTCGCATAAAGTTGACAGACATCACCACCCTCCACATGACATAATATTGACGCGTTTCGGGTAGACACCCTTAGTAGCACAAACCTTGATCAATGAGGTTTGTGCTACGCAGGTCAAACTAGATCCCAAACTGATCTTACTTTGGTGCCCCAATGACTCGCTGTCCCCCTGTAGATCTGATCTTCCCACTATGCTCATCACGGTGGCGAGATTGCTGATACTGCTGCTTTGGAAGAATGCTGAACCTCCTACTGTAATGATGTGGAGAGACAAGGTGGATCAGATTTATAGATTTGAAGAGCTGGCCCATTGGGAATCCTTCACCCGCCTTCAATTTCTTAAAATCTGGTCACCATGGAAAAACTTTAGAAAGTTTACTTGACGGAGTTAGAATATAGCTACTATAATACTGCCTCCTATGTACAGGGATATAACTACTATAATACTGTTCCTATGTACACGAATATAACTACTATAATACCACCTCTGACAAAGTTTAAGAAGCCTTGCATAATGTAATATTTGGTCCTGTCTACAGATGTAGCCTTAGGGACCTGCTCTGCTTCCATTGTGCACATATAATTATGGCAGCTTTTTGTCCAGGCAGAGCTAATAGTTTGTACCAATTAATGGCTACTTTAATAGGGGCCCCTAGAAGCCCATTGCCTCCGTGTCTCCTTTGCCTATCCTCCCTGGGTGTGCCTTCCTCCTCGATCTATAGGCTAATATACTCCAAAGCCTTATAGACTGTATGACTGACAATACTGGGTGGATGGTAATAAAGCAGCTTTGATTTCCTGCGATCTTCTCTGAGCGACGAAAGTTTTATTCCTTAGTTAAAAGATTGTTTACATAAAGAAAAGTTAGAATAAGTAATGCCGGATCGATACTTGAGCCTAAAACATTAAAAAATGCCCATAATGTGTCAAGCTTGAAATATAGCTGTCTTAAGCAGCTTTTCTGAAGAAACCCAATAGGTCTCATCAGCAGAGCAATGCTCTGGGAATAACTGTCAGAATCTATTGATCGCTCCGGTACAGTGTACTCTGGAAAAGATTTCTCCTACACAAGAAGCAGTGCCACTGTTCTGCTGGTTTAAAGGATTAAAATGACAAGAGTAAATCAAGAGGCTGCTCCCTGCAATTGTAGTTAACGCAAACTTTCAGGCTTGGGGGAAAAAAAGTTGAAAATGTGCTTTATATGGAAACCCATAAAACGTCATGTAAAAAGTATACAACATCCAGGCGTATCATTGTAATGATTGGTCATTTATTGCACTATGAATTTCATCTGTAAAATCGTGTCTCTCTATCTATCTCAATATCGATCATCTCATATCCATCTATCTCTATAATCTATTTTAAGTATATGTTGTTATTCAGCGAGTGTAGACCCACTGTGTCACTAGAACAGATTTGGTTTAGGGCTACTCCCAAGGGCGTTATCCAGGGAATCCCCTGGTGTTCACCATTTAACCCCTATACAGGGATCTGGACTTTGCTGCAGGGGAACCACCAAGCCAATACCTCTTGGAGTAGTCTCTTTTTAAGTGACTGCTGACCCACTGGGTCAAGGGACACCAGTGCGGACCACCAAGGGAGCAGGTGAAATTGTATTCTGGGACAGGCCAGGGTCAGGGCAGGCAGAGTACAGGCAATCCAATAAATAGTCAGATGAAAGTGATAGAGATGTGGACTTCATTCTTTGAATCAGCTAAGAAAGCTTCCACATACTCCAGCTCTCAGACAACGCCTTATCTTCTCCAGAGCACGAAGGTTTCATCCTACCGAGGAGAACATACTTGCTACGTCATATATGCTTTTCTGCTGTTAGTGAAGACTCCATTACAAGATGGCGCCAATAGTTAGATGTTTACATAGTTCACATACCAGAGTTAGTATAACAATGCACAATGCGCAGAATATTGCTTGAAAAAAGTCCCAGTAAGTGGACTGAAACGTTGCATAGGTGAATAAAGGACGCAATCTTCTCACCATATGGAGGTGCCGTGGAATTTCTTTTATATCTATCTATCGATCTATCTCATATCATCTATCTATTTTTATCTATCTGTCTATCTAAAACCAAAGTATCCACGGCACATCCGTAAGTAAAATCAATGTAGATTTATTCACCAACGCAATGCTTCGGTCCACACACTGGGACCTTTCTCAAGCAGTGATACAAACAATAAGTGCATAGAG
Source organism: Bufo bufo (assembly GCF_905171765.1). Lineage (NCBI taxonomy): Eukaryota > Metazoa > Chordata > Amphibia > Anura > Bufonidae > Bufo > Bufo bufo. Next base: position 213,010,681 of record NC_053396.1, on the reverse strand, counting down.
CATATAAATAGGGTGATATCACGACCGGTGTGCCGATCACATACGTGACGCAATGGGAGGGAAAAGGGAAGGCCCTGTCCAAGGGAGAGGGAAAGGTGGTGACCCCTAACTCACCTTGAGGCTGGCACCTGACTGCCCTGACGTCCCTAGACGAGTTTCTCACCCGTACGACGATCACGTGCCTAAACCCTGGCTTTCCCTAAGATAAGCCCTAAGTAGTGAATAAGGCGGTGGGGACACTAGTCCTCACCACTAACACTAAAGGAAAACACCAAGGAGAGGACAGACAATACAGACAAACATATAATCCCAGGTGGGCGACTACAGCAGACAACAAAAGCCCAACAGGGATCCGGAGGGTAATGCTCTGGAACGACAACCAGGAATCACAGCTACACAGCTCCAGTGGGTCAGTATAGAAGTCCAGGCAGGAAGCTCTATATCTGGCAACCAGAGAAGTGGGAGATGGGAATATAAGGAGGTTGAGAGTGACGGACAAGAAACAGCTGAGGAGAAGAAGCTACGGATCCCTGAGTGAGACAAAAAGGATTGCAAGGCAAACCCAGAAAGCTACCATTAAGAAGCAGCGCGATCTTTAGACATAGAGCGAGCAGCCACCCGCTGCGACTTCCTGACCCCGGGTATAACAGAGTCAGACGTGGCTCTTGACACCCTCGTGACAGGTGATCAATATCAATCAATTATTTAACATAATTATATGTAACAATATCCAATATCCAAAAGGTTTTTTAATTAATAATTATTGTTTTTAATGATCACCTGTGCACAAATTGATGAATTGGAGCTTTCACATGAGTTCACGTGATTATGAATTTAGTAGTTTTTATGAATTTATGGATATTATCACACTTTTTTAGTTTTGTATCATGGATAATCATTGGCTGCTTTATATAAGTATTAAAATCATGATTTTCACGTATATATTTATAAATTCACGCTGTATTTGATATTGTTACATGTAATTATGTTCAATAATTTATTGATATTGATCACCCTATTCATATGCTCTATATGCACTCATTGTTTGTATCACTGCTTGAGAAAGGTCCCAGTGTGTGGACCGAAACGATGCGATGGTGAATAAATCTACAGGGTGGGCCATTTATATGGATACACCTTAATAAAATGGGAATGGTTGGTGATATTAACTTCCTGTTTGTGGCACATTAGTATATGTAAGGGGGGAAACTTTTCAAGATGGGTGGTGACCATGGCGGCCATTTTGAATCCAACTTTTGTTTTTTCAATAGGAAGAGGGTCATGTGACACATCAAACTTATTGGAAATTTCACAAGAAAAACAATGGTGTGCTTGGTTTTAACGTAACTTTATTCTTTCATGAGTTATTTACAAGTTTCTGACCACTTATAAAATGTGTTCAATGTGCTGCCCATTGTGTTGGATTGTCAATGCAACCCTCTTCTCCCACTCTTCACACACTGATAGCAACACCGCAGGAGAAATGCTAGCACAGGCTTCCAGTATCCGTAGTTTCAGGTGCTGCACATCTCGTATCTTCACAGCATAGACGATTGCCTTCAGATGATACGAGATGTGCAGCACCTGAAACTACGGATACTGGAAGCCTGTGCTAGCATTTCTCCTGCGGTGTTGCTATCAGTGTGTGAAGAGTGGGAGAAGAGGGTTGCATTGACAATCCAACACAATGGGCAGCACATTGAACACATTTTATAAGTGGTCAGAAACTTGTAAATAATTCATGAAAGAATAAAGTTACGTTAAAACCAAGCACACCATTGTTTTTGTTGTGAAATTCCCAATAAGTTTGATGTGTCACATGACCCTCTTCCTATTGAAAAAACTAAAGTTAGATTCAAAATGGCCGACTTCAAAATGGCCACCATGGTCACCACCCATCTTGAAAAGTTTCCCCCCTCACATATACTAATGTGCCACAAACAGGAAGTTAATATCACCAACCATTCCCATTTTATTAAGGTGTATCCATATAAATGGCCCACCCTGTACATTGATTTTACTTACGGATGTGCCATGTATATTTTGGATTTATAATTTTTGGGGGGATTGGATCGCTCCATCAGCCGCTGGCACCCGCCCTCAATTATTTTTTGCTGTGCTGCTCACAAGCCTTTGGACTTATCTATCTATCGCCTGTGAACAAGTGATTCACTGCTAAATGGGGTTATGTGACTTTACTGTGTATATCGTGTCCCACAGCATATGGGAGAAATAGTTTTGCCCTAGACTCAACTGCTGGGTGTAGGCTGGCCCCACCCTTCTGATCCGGAAGCTGCATGGGACAGTGTACAGCTAGCGGCCGATGTGTGATCAGCTAAAGTGCTGACTGGTGCCGTAGAGAACACCACGACACCATTATTACATATAAAAAAACATCTTTATTCCAAATACATCTGTAAAAATACATGATATTAATCATAATGAATAAAATGGATACCTGTGAATGTGAATACAGGGGTATTAAGGAAAGGGGAGGGGTTTTGAAGGATTTGGTAAGTATTTAAACTGGGTCTGGGTGCACATGTAACATGCCCCCTGGAAGAAGCGGTAGGGCGAAACGCGCGGCGGGGTAATGGAGGTGATCTGGAGGCACTGCGGTCTGTATCCATTTGAATTATCATCTATGCTGTGGTTTACACTCCTGATTTATGTAAGACTTTGATATACCTGCCATCTAATTATTGTATGGGTGTCTATACACAGGATGGACCTTTGTCTACCTGTACATTTAGTGGTGTGTATATGTGGGGTTCCACTTTAGGATCTCACAGTACTTTTTGTGCCCACTTATTTGATGGCAAGTATAACGGAGGTGTGATACTGCAGGGAGGTACCAATGCTCTTTTTGTATTTGTACTTATATGAATTTTCTCTTGGTCCGCCGCCCACTGCCACATTTGGGATCCATTTTATTGAATATGATTAATATTATGTATTTTTACAGATGTATTTGGAATAAAGATGTTATTTGATATGTAATAAAGGTATTGTATTTGATTAGGACCACACATTTGTCGTGTTATATTGGGTATATTGTTTAATGTATTATTGGTGCCATAGAGAAGTAGCAGACAGCCCTGCAGACTGAGCGGTACCAGAAAAGTAATTGGATTATCTGGAAAGAGACTCCGAGGGGTACTCATTTTATGGCCTATACCCCCATAACTCTGCATGTCATCTAAAGAGCTTACTCTGCAAGTGCCTGTGTGTACCGTCTGCTAAACCACTCCAGTAAGGTGCAGTGGACGGGTTACCCCCAAGATTACCATTGTCTTGCACCACTACTCTGCACTGCTGCATCATTACTCCTACCTAGTGCTGTGAAGGAGCCCTGCCTTGCACCCCAAAACCCACCAATACCAAGGGCATGACACTAGGCAGGGGACCCCAAACCAGGGTGTGTCCCGAGGAGAAGAAAAGGTGCAGCTCTCCCATAACTGTATGACCAGGGAGAGCCAGACTGAGGACTACAACCGTGACTATTACTACTCCTATCCTCAACATCACTCCTGTCCTCCTCCCTCTCCCATCCCGAGCCCACTGCATATCTATCTATCCATCCATGTCTCCAAAATATACATCTTCTGTATTTCATATCTTTCTGTCAAAAGTTTTACATTCAACAAATGATTAAGCATTATTTACATAAAATGGATAGATAGATAGATAGATAGATAGATAGATAGATAGATAGATAATAGATAGATAGATAGATAGATAGATAGATAGATAGATAGATAGATAGGAGATAGATAGATAATAGATAGATAGATAGATAGATAGATAGATAGATAGATAGATAGATAGATAGATAGATAGATAGATAGATAGATAATAGATAATAGATAATATATAATAGATAGATAGATAGATAGATAGATAGATAGATAGATAGATAGATAGATAGGAGATAGATAGAGATACATACAGTAGATAGATGCAACATATATTTTCTTGTAGAAAAGATGTATTATCCTTATATTATAGTCGACTTTCTTTGCACAGAATATTCTGCTTCATGTCCATATAGTACAAAATGTTCTAGAAGTGGAATAACTATGACGATGTTACAAAATCGATCTCCATTAAAATTCCAGAATATTCCCGAATGGCTGTTTTAAATGTGTGAGATCAAAAAAATATATAAATACTCTTGTTAATATATCAGAGCATATTGTCTGCCGTGTGTCTCTCTGCACATAGTGAAGTAGATATATTCTTAGACGCTCCCGGAACAGATGCAAAGAGGTACAAAAGTAACAAGGGAAATAAATGCTGTTTTATCAGTCTTCATAGACCATGAGTCACCGTGATTTAAAGGGGTTGTCCAGGCTTTTGTGTGTTTTTAATTAGCCCCAGGAGCGTGTTGTATCTAATAAAACAATCACACTCATCTGCTACTTGCTGCTTGGTTGCAGCCTGTGATACTCTGGATAGGGTCACGTGAGCCGCTGCAGCCAAAGACTGGGCAAGCAGCAGGTCATGGGCCGTCTGGGGCCCAGTCATTGGATGCAGCACCATACGTGACTCCGTCTGGAAGTTTACAGATTGGGACTGTAAGATTGGAGGGGTGGAGAGCAGAGGACTATGCTTTTTTATTCGGTAGAGCACCCTCCTGGGGCTAGTTGAAAATATCAATATGTCTGGACAGCTTCCTTAAGGGGGAAAAATAGAGAGAATGGAAAATAAAAAAAAATGCATAATATACAAAACTAGGATCTCAATGGTGCCATATCTTGCTCACTGATACTAATTACTTGACTGCCCTGGTTACCCCCTGACTACAAATGCTACTCCTTTGACTATACAGATGACTACTTAGGCTACTCCCCTGCCCACCCAAACAACACCCAAGACTAAGCAGGAAAACTCCCCTATCTAGGCTCCACCCATGCCTATTCAGGGTAGTCCTCTATCTAGGCTCCACCCATGCCTATTCCGGCTACTCCTCTATCTAGGCTCCACCCATGCCTATTCAGGCTACTCCTCTATCTAGGCTCCACCCATGCCTATTCAGGCTACTCCTCTATCTAGGCTACACCCATGCCTATTCAGGCTACTCCTCTATCTAGGCTACACCCATGCCTATTCAGGCTACTCCTCTATCTAGGCTACACCCATGCCTATTCAGGCTACTCCTCTATCTAGGCTACACCCATGCCTATTCAGGCTACTCCTATATCTAGGCTACACCCATCCCTATTCAGGCTACTCCTATATCTAGGCTACACCCATGCCTATTCAGGCTACTCCTATATCTAGGCTACACCCATGCCTATTCAGGCTACTCCTCTATCTAGGCTACACCCATGCCTATTCAGGCTACTCCTATATCTAGGCTACACCCATCCCTATTCAGGCTACTCCTATATCTAGGCTACACCCATGTCTATTCAGGCTACTCCTCTATCTAGGCTACACCCATGCCTATTCAGGCTACTCCTCTATCTAGGCTACACCCATGCATATTCAGGCTACTCCTCTATCTAGGCTACACCCATGCCTATTCAGGCTACTCCTCTATCTAGGCTACACCCATGCCTATTCAGGCTACTCCTCTATCTAGGCTACACCCATGCCTATTCAGGCTACTCCTCTATCTAGGCTACACCCATGCCTATTCAGACTACTCCTCTATCTAGGCTACACCCATGCCTATTCAGGCTACTCCTCTATCTAGGCTACACCCATCCCTATTCAGGCTACTCCTATATCTAGGCTACACCCATGCCTATTCAGGCTACTCCTCTATCTAGGCTACACCCATGCCTATTCAGGCTACTCCTCTATCTAGGCTACACCCATGCCTATTCAGGCTACTCCTCTATCTAGGCTACACCCATGCCTATTCAGGCTACTCCTCTATCTAGGCTACACCCATGCCTATTCAGGCTACTCCTCTATCTAGGCTACACCCATGCCTATTCAGGCTACTCCTCTATCTAGGCTACACCCATGCCTATTCAGGCTACTCCTCTATCTAGGCTACACCCATGCCTATTCAGGCTACTCCTCTATCTAGGCTACACCCATGCCTATTCAGGCTACTCCTCTATCTAGGCTACACCCATGCCTATTCAGGCTACTCCTCTATCTAGGCTACACCCATGCCTATTCAGGCTATTCCTCTATCTAGGCTACACCCATGCCTATTCAGGCTACTCCTCTATCTAGGCTACACCCATGCCTATTCAGGCTACTCCTCTATCTAGGCTACACCCATGCCTATTCAGGCTACTCCTCTATCTAGGCTACACCCATGCCTATTCAGGCTACTCCTCTATCTAGGCTACACCCATGCCTATTCAGGCTTCTGCTCTATCTAGGCTACACCCATGCCTATTCAGGCTACTCCTCTATCTAGGCTCCACCCATGCCTATTCAGGCTACTCCTATATCTAGGCTATACCCATGCCTATTAGGCTACTCCTCTATCTAGGCTACACCCATGCCTATTCAGGCAACTCCCCTATCTAGGCTACACCCATGCCTATTCAGGCTACTCCTCTATCTAGGCTACACCCATGCCTATTCAGGCTACTCCTATATCTAGGCTACACCCATGCCTATTCAGGCTACTCCTCTATCTAGGCTACACCCATGCCTATTCAGGCTACTCCCCTATCTAAGTTACACCAATTATCCAAGTTACTCCCCTGACTACTCAGGCTACATACACAACTACAGGGACTAACCAGCTTACACCTATGACTATTAAGGCTGCTCTCCTGACTAGTGTTTGGCACGAATATTCGAATCGTGAATATTAATCGTGAATATCGGCACTTTAAGAATTCGCGAATATTTAGAATATAGCGCAATATATTCGTATTTTCGGATATTCTAGATTTTTTTTCATCTGAACCCATGATCCCTCCCTGCTTCTTGCTTGTGGGCCAATGAGAAGGCTGCAATGTCTTTGTCTGAGCAACATCCCTAGCAACCAATAGGTAAGTTGCCTACCCCTTACTATATAAGAACCTCCCCAGCAGCCATTTTCTACAGTTTTTTAAAGTTCTGAGAGAGAGCAGTGACATTGCTGTGATCTGTGCTCTCCACTCATTACATTAGATAGTTAGATAGCTCATATATATAATGCAGATAGTTAGTGGGAGATAGTCAGTGTAGGTTAGATAGTGATATAGTGTAGCTGTTGCAGTGCAGGGTGTTAGGTAGTGTGATAGGATACTGTTTTTCTGCTGTCCATACATACATGCTACAGACATAGTGCTGTGATGTCACAAGAATACATAGTGCACCAATCAGTAATATGTAGTCAGACCTGCTAAAATGTGAAGTTTCACGTATTGCGCAAAATATTTGCATCATTAGTGCCGATTAGCGCAATCGCGAATATATTGGAGCACTCTATCTGCATATAAAGCCATTTTTAATGCTCTGCCGTGCCAACCATTTTCTCCAGTCTCAGGAAACAGCTTGTTAAATGTAGCAAAAGTGACCCACACCTATATTGCGCAAATATTACATTGCCAATTCTCACAATCAAGAAAATAATCATATCACGAAAAGAATATACAGTTGTGTTCAAAATAATAGCAGTGTGTTTAAAAAAGTGAATAAAGCCCAAAATCCTTCTAATAGCTATTATTTCCATACACACAAATGCATTGGGAACACTACACATTCTATTCCAAATCCAAACATGAAGAAAAATATGTCAAATTTGTGTTGTTCCTCTAAAAGTGAAAATTAGACTGTTCAAAAAAATAGCAGTGTTTGTATTCTTCTTTACAAACTCAAACATTCACTATATAAACTGAGAAATGTTTGAAGATTTTCTTTCCTTTCAATCACTTCACTAATATTTAGTTGTATAACCGCTGTCTCCGAGAACTGCTGGACGTCTGTGTTGCTCGGAGTCACCACCTTCGGGCCCCTGTGAACAGGTATTCCGGCCCAGGATGATTGGACTACATTCCACAGTTCTTCTCTATTTCTTGGTTTTGCCTCAGAAACTGCATTTTTGATGTCACCCACAAGTTTTCTATTGGATTAAGATCCTGGGATTGGGCCGACCGCTCTATAACGTCAATCTTGTTGGTCTGGAACCAAGATGTTGCCCGTTTACTGGTGTGTTTGCAGTCATTGTCTTGTTGGAACACCTATTTCAAGGGCATTTCCTCTTCAGCATAAGGCAGCATGACCTCTTCAAGTATTCTGATGGATTCAAACTGATCCATGATCCTGGTATGCGATAAATAGGCCCAACACCGAAGTATGAGAAGCATCCCTATATCATCATGCCTGCGCCACCATGCTTCACTGTCTTCACAGTGTACTGTGGCTGAATTCAGTGTTTGGGGGTCGTCTGACAAACTGTCTCCGGCCACTAGACCCAAAAAGAACAATCTTACTTTCATCAGTCCACAGAATGTCTCTTTAGGCCGTCAATGTGCTCTTTGGCAAATTGTAACCTCTTCAGCACATGTATGTTTTCAACAGTGGACTTTGTGGGGGCTTCTTGAAGATCGCTCGGCTTCACACAGGTGTCTTCTAATTGTAACAGGACTCACAGGGAACTTTAGACCTTCTTTGATCTTCCTGGAGCTCATTGTTGGCTAAGTCCTTGCTATTTTTGATATTCTTCTATCCAATCGAATAGTAGTTTTTCACTTTCTTCCACGTCTTTCAGGTTTTGGTTGCCATTTTAAAGCATCTGCGATCATTTTAGCTGAGCAGCCTATCATTTTCTGTACTTCATTATATGTTTTTCCCTCTCCAATCAACTTTTTTTATCAAGGTACGCTGTTCTTCTGAACAATGTCTGGAACAACCCATTTTCCTCAGAGTTTCAGAGAGAAATGCACTGTAACCAGCATGTACAACATTTGCTGCCCCTGCTGCTCACCACTACTCCTGACCACCCTTCTACACTTAAGACTACACAAGCTACTTCCCTGACTACTCAGCCTTTGCTCTGACTGCTCAGGATACACTCTCAGCTTTCCAATGTAAATTAGTGACTGTCCAGGTCAATTCCATGACTAGGCTAGACCATGACTACACAGGATTCTCCATTATCTCACCAACTTATTCTTGACTATCTAAGGTATTGCTCTGACTACCCCAGAATCATACCTCAGTGTATTGGCAACACTTATGACTGCTCAGGCTGCACCAATAACTGGCCGATTTATTTTCTGTATATAGCTAAGATACTCCTTGGATTGTTCCTGCTACATCCATGACTGCGCAGTCTACAGTCATAACCACACAGGCTACCTACTACCTAAGACTGCCAAGGCCACCCCTCATGACTGCCAAGGTGGCATCTTCATTTCACTATTTCATTTCATTGCAAGTACAGAAGTTCTTTTTGTTTTTTTGCATTGGTGCAGCGGTGCGACGTTAGAATCAGGACTATCCGGTGCCTTGTTTTACTAGTCATAGAAGTTCTATTCACTTCCTGGTGGCTCCTGTTTTACAAGTATATAAAAGGAAAGGCGAGAGTAGACTAGACTACACCCATGATTACTCATGTTACTCCTCTGACTGACAAGGCTACACCCATGATTACTCAGGTTACTCCTCTGACTGGCCATGCTACTCCCATGAATACTCAGGTTACTCCCCTCACTGGCCAGGCTACACCTATGATTACTCAGGTTACTCCTCTGACTGGCAAGGCTACACCCATGATTACTCAGGTTACTCCCCTCACTGGCCAGGCTACACCCATGATTACTCAGGTTACTCCCCTCACTGGCCAGGCTACACCCATGATTACTCAGGTTACTCCCCTGATTGGCCAGGCTACACCCATGATTACTCAGGTTACTCCCCTCATTGGCCAGGCTACACCCATGATTACTCAGGTTACTCCTCTGACTGGCCAGGCTACCCCCATGATTACTCGGGTTACTTCTCTGACTGCCCAGGCTACACCCCTGATTACTCAGGTTACTCCCCTCACTGGCCAGGATACACACATTATTACTTAGGTTACTCCTCTGACTGGCCAGGCTACACCCATAATTACTCAGGTTACTCCTCTGACTGGACAGGCTACACCCATGGTTACTCAGGTTACTCCCCTCACTGGCCAGGCTACACACATGATTACTCAGGTTACTCCCCTTAATGGCCAGGCTATACCCATGATTACTCAGGTTACGCCCCTCATTGGCCAGGCTACACCAAAAATTACTCAGTTTACTCCCCTGACAGCCCAAACTATCTCCATACTCAGGTTACTCCTCTGACTGCCTAGGTCACACCGATGATTACTCACGTTACTCCTCTGACTGCCCAGGCTATACTCATGATTACTCACGTTACTCCTCTGACTGCCCAGGCTACACCCATGATTACTCATGTCACTCCTCTGACTGGCCAGGCAACACCCATGATTAATCAGGTTACTCCTCTGACTGCCCAGGCTACACCCATAAATATTCAGGTTACTTCTCTCACTGGCCAGGCAACACAAATTATTACTCAGGTTACTCCTCTGATTGGCCAGGCTACACCCATGATTACTCAGGTTTCTCATCTGACTGCCCAACCTACATCCATGATTACTTAGGTAACTCCACTGTTTGCCCAGGCTGCACCCATGATTACTCAGGTTACTCCTCTGACTGCCTAGGCCACACCCATGATTACTCAGGTTACTCCCCTCACTGGCAAGTCTACACCCATGATTACTCAGGTTACTCCTCTGACTGGCCAGGTTACACCCATAATTAATCAGATTACTCCTTTGACTGCCCAGGCTGCACCCATGCTTACTCAGGTTACTCATCTGACTTATTAGGCCAGACACATTATTACTCAGGTTACTCCCCTCATCGGCCAGGCTACACCCATGATTACTCAGTTTATTACTCTGACTGCCCAGACTACACCCATGATTACTCAGGTAAATCCCCTCACTGGCCAGAGTACACCAATAATTACTCAGTTTACTCCCCTGACAGCCCAAACTATCTCCATACTCCGGTTACTCCTCTGACTGCCTAGGCCACACCAATGCTTACTCATGTTACTCCTCTGACTAGTAAGGCCACACCCATGATTACTCAGGTTACTTCCCTCACTGGCCAGGCTACTCCCATAATTACTCAGGTTACTCCCCTCATTGGCCAGGCTACACCCATGATTACTCAGGTTACTTCTCTGAAAGGCCAGGCTACCCCCATGATTACACGGGTTACTCCTCTGATTGCCCAGGCTACACTCATGATTACTCAGGTTACTCCCCTTAATGGCCAGGCTATACCCATGATTACTCAGGTTACGCCCCTCATTGGCCAGGCTACACCAAAAATTACTCAGTTTACTCCCCTGACAGCCCAAACTATCTCCATACTCAGGTTACTCCTCTGACTGCCTAGGTCACACCGATGATTACTCACGTTACTCCTCTGACTGCCCAGGCTATACTCATGATTACTCACGTTACTCCTCTGACTGCCCAGGCTACACCCATGATTACTCATGTCACTCCTCTGACTGGCCAGGCAACACCCATGATTAATCAGGTTACTCCTCTGACTGCCCAGGCTACACCCATAAATATTCAGGTTACTTCTCTCACTGGCCAGGCAACACAAATTATTACTCAGGTTACTCCTCTGATTGGCCAGGCTACACCCATGATTACTCAGGTTTCTCATCTGACTGCCCAACCTACATCCATGATTACTTAGGTAACTCCACTGTTTGCCCAGGCTGCACCCATGATTACTCAGGTTACTCCTCTGACTGCCTAGGCCACACCCATGATTACTCAGGTTACTCCCCTCACTGGCAAGTCTACACCCATGATTACTCAGGTTACTCCTCTGACTGGCCAGGTTACACCCATAATTAATCAGATTACTCCTTTGACTGCCCAGGCTGCACCCATGCTTACTCAGGTTACTCATCTGACTTATTAGGCCAGACACATTATTACTCAGGTTACTCCCCTCATCGGCCAGGCTACACCCATGATTACTCAGTTTATTACTCTGACTGCCCAGACTACACCAATAATTACTCAGTTTACTCCCCTGACAGCCCAAACTATCTCCATACTCCGGTTACTCCTCTGACTGCCTAGGCCACACCAATGCTTACTCATGTTACTCCTCTGACTAGTAAGGCCACACCCATGATTACTCAGGTTACTTCCCTCACTGGCCAGGCTACTCCCATAATTACTCAGGTTACTCCCCTCATTGGCCAGGCTACACCCATGATTACTCAGGTTACTTCTCTGAAAGGCCAGGCTACCCCCATGATTACACGGGTTACTCCTCTGATTGCCCAGGCTACACTCATGATTACTCAGGTCACTCCCCTCTCTGGCCAAGCTACACACATTATTACTCAGGTTACTCCTCTGACTTGCCAGGCTACACCCATGATTACTCAGGTTACTCCCCTCACTGATCAAGCTACACCAACGATTACTCAGGTTACTCCTCTGAATGGCCAGGGTACCCCCATGATTACTCAAGTTACTCCTCTGACTACCGAGGATACACTCATGATTACTCCGGTCACTCCCCTCTCTGGCCAGGCTACACACATTATTACTCATGTTACTCCTCTGACTGCCCAGGCTACACCCATGATTACTCAGGTTACTCCCCTCACTGATCAAGCTAAACCCATGATTACTCAGGTTACTCCTCTGAATGGCCAGGCTACCCCCATGATTACTCAGGTTACTCCTCTGACTACCAAGGCTACACTCATGATTACTCAGGTCACTCCCCTCTCTGGCCAGGCTACACACAATATTACTCAGGTTACTCCTCTGAATGGCCAGGCTACCCACATGTTTACTCGGGTTACTCCTCTGACTGCCCAGGCTTCAGTCATGATTACTCAGGTAAATCCCCTCACTGGCCAGGCTAGACCAATAATTATTTAGTTTACTCCCCTGACAGCCCAAACTATCTCCATACTCAATTTACTCCTCTGACTGCCAAGCTGCACCCATGATTACTCAGGTTACTCCTCTGACTTCCTAGGCCACACCCATGGTTACTTCCCTCACTGCCCAGGTCACACCCATGTTTACTCAGGTTACTCCCCTCACTGCCCAGGTCACACCCATGATTACATGGTCTGCTACTGCACTCATCAATAATCTGCTGTCTTCACCAGTAATTGGTGCCACTTTAAAGCCTCTCTCATCAACAAGATGTCACAAATGCTTTATGCCAACACTTCTACACCACATGGAAGATAAGATGCGGCTGGGAACTATAAGAGCTGCATTTTACTAATCAATGTTGTGGTTCCATAAAAGCCACAGAATAACAAGTTTCCCAAGACTTTTCTATCATTATGTTTGTTAGAATAATGTGAGACTCATAGTCATCACTTATCATTTAATCAGCGCAGCATTATGAGGTCCATTTACTTAATTAGCATTAATCAAGTGTGAAATTGGCAAAATTCTACAACTAACACAAAGGAAGGATTATATTCATCCATAGGGTTACTCAATCCTCTGTCTTGGTGGACAAGCTGAGACTCAAGCCCCTTGTACCTTAAAGGGGACTTTAAAAATGATCTTGCAAATAGAGTTTAAATCTTTTATACATTTATTTTATTCACAAAATTATGTTTAGCTTTAGTACTCGATTTCCCTCCCATTTCTCAAGTATCAGAATGTAGCATGGATACAATATGCAATATGCTTGTAATCCTGGATGATTTCCCCTGTGCTCAGGGTTACCTCTTGCTAAGTAATACATTTTGCGTGAGGATTTAATAATTTAAGAATATAACTACTATAACACTGCCTCCTATGTACAAGAATATAACTACTATAATACTGCCCCTATATACAAGAATATAACTACTATAATACTGCTCCTATATACAAGAATATAATTACTATAACACTGCTCCTATGTACAAGAATATAAATACTATAATACTGCCTCCTATGTACAAGAATATAAATACTATAATACTGCTCCTATGTACAAGAATATATCTACTATAATACTGCTCCTATGTACAAGAATATAACTACTATAATACTGCTCCTATGTACAAGAATATAACTACTATAATACTGCTCCTATGTGCAAGAATATAACTGCTATAGTACTGTTCCTATGTACAAGAATATAACTACTATAATACTGCTCCTATGTACAAGAATATATATACTATAATACTGCTCCTATGTACAAGAATATAACTACTATAATACTGCTCCTATGTACAGGAATATAACTACTATAATACTGCTCCTATGTACAAGACTATAACTACTATAATACTGCCTCCTATGTACAAGAATATAACTACTATAATACTGCTCCTATGTACAAGAATATAACTACTATAATACTGCTCCTATGTACAAGAATATAACTACTATAATACTGCCCTTATATACAAGAATATAACTACTATAATACTGCTCCTATGTACAAGAATATAACTACTATAATACTGCTCCTATGTACAAGGATATAACTACTATAATACTACAGTACCTCCTATGTACAAGAATATAAGTATTATAATACTACTCATATGTACAAGAATATAACTACTATAATACTGCTCCTATGTACAAGAATATAATACTATAATACTGCTCCTATGTATAAGAATATAACTACTATAATACTGCTCCTATGTACAAGAATATAACTACTATAATACTGCTCCTATGTACAAGAATATAACTACTATAATACTGCTCCTATGTACAAGAATATAACTACTATAATACTGCTCCTATGTACAAGAATATAACTACTATAATACTGCTCCTATGTACAGGAATATAACTACTATAATACCACCTCCTATGTACAAGAATATAACTACTATAATACTGCTCCTATGTACAAGAATATAACTACTATAACACTGCTCCCTATGTACAAGAATATAACTACTATAATACTGCTCCTATGTACAAGAATATAACTACTATAATACTGCCTCCTATGTACAAGAATATAACTACTATAATACTGCTCCTATGTACAAGAATATAACTACTATAATACTGCTCCTATGTACAAGAATATAACTACTATAATACTGCTCCTATGTACAAGAATATAACTACTATAATACTGCCACCTATGTACAAGAATATAACTACTATAATACTGCCTCCTATGTACAAGACTATAACTACTATAATACTGCTCCTATGTACAAGAATATAACTACTATAATACTGCCCCTATGTACAAGAATATAACTACTATAATACTGCTCCTATGAACAAGAATATAGCTACTGTAATACTACCTCCTATGTACAAGAATATAACTACTATAATACTGCCTCCTATGTACAAGAATATAACTACTATAATACTGCTCCTATGTACAAGAATATAACTACTATAATACTACCTCCTATGTAAAGGAATATAACTACTATAATACTGCCTCCTATGTACAAGAATATAACTACTGTAATACTGCTCCTATGTACAGGAATATAACTACTATAATCCTGCTCCTATGTACAAGAATATAACTACTATAATACTGCCTCCTATGTACAAGACTATAACTACTATAATACTGCCTCCTATGTACAAGAATATAACTACTATAATACTACTCATATGTACAAGAATATAACTACTATAATACTGCCTCCTATGTACAAGAATATAACCATTATAATACTGCCTCCTATGTACAAGAATATAACTACTATAATACTGCTCCTATGTACAAGACTATAACTACTATAATACTGCCTCCTATGTACAAGAATATAACTACTATAATACTGCTCCTATGTACAAGAATATAACTACTATAATACTGCCTCCTATGTACAAGAATATAACTACTATAATACTGCTCCTATGTACAAGAATATAAATACTAGTTTATATGTAAAAAAAACTACTATAATACTGCTCCTACAGTCAGGTCCATAATTATTGGGACATCGACACAATTCTGACATTTTTGGCTCTATACACCACCACAATTGATTTGGAATGAAACTAACAAGATGTGCTTTACCTGCAGACTGTCAGCTTTAATTTGAGGGTATTTACATCCAAATCAGGTGAACGGTGCAGGAATTACAACAGTTTGCATATGTGCCCCCACTTGTTAAGGAACCAAAAGTAATGGGACAGAATAATAATCATAAATCAAACTTTCACTTTTTAATACTTGGTTGCAAATCCTTTGCAGTCAATTACAGCCTGAAGTCTGGAATGCATAGACATCACCAGACGCTGGGTTTCATCCCTGGTGATGCTCTGCCAGGCCTCTACTGCAACTGTCTTCAGTCCCTGCTTGTTCTTGGGGCATTTTCCCTTCAGTTTTGTCTTCAGCAAGTGAAATGCATGCTCAATCGGATTAAGGTCAGGTGATTGACTTGGCCATTGCAGAACATTCCACTTTTTTCCCTTAAAAAACTCTTTGGTTGCTTTTGCAGTTATGCTTTGGGTCATTGTCCATATGCACTGTGAAGCGCCATCCAATGAGTTCTGAAGCATTTGGCTCAATATGAGCAGATAATATTGCCCGAAACACTTTAGAATTCATCCTGCTGCTTTTGTGAGCAGTCACATCATCAATAAATACAAGAGAACCAGTTCCATTGGCAGCCATACATGCCCACGCCATGACACTACCACCACCATGCTTCACTTATGAGGTGGTATGCTTAGGATCATGAGCAGTTCCTTTCCTTCTCCATACTTTTTTCTTCCCATCACTCTGGTACAAGTTGATCTTGGTCTCATCTGTCCATAGGATGTTGTTCCAGAACTGTGAACACTTTTTTAGATGTCGTTTGGCAAACTCTAATCTGGCCTTCCTGTTTTTGAGGCTAACCAATGGTTTACATCTTGTGGTGAACCCTCTGTATTCACTCTGGTGAAGTCTTGTCCTTATTGTTGACTTTGACACATATACACCTACCTCCTGGAGAGTGTTCTTGATCTGGCCAACTGCTGTGAAGGGTGTTTTCTTCACCAGGGAAAGAATTCTTCGGTCATCCACCACCATTGTTTTCCGTGGTCTTCCGGGTCTTTTGGTGTTGCTGAGCTCACTGGTGTGTTCCTTCTTTTTAAGAATGTTCCAAACAGTTGTTTTGGCCACGCCTAATGTTTTTGCTATCTCTCTGATGGGTTTGTTTTGTTTTTTCAGCCTAATGATGGCTTGCTTCACTGATAGTGACAGCTCTTTGGATCTCATCTTGAGAGTTGACAGCAACAGATTCCAAATGCAAATAGCAGACTGGAAATGAACTCTGGACCTTTTATCTGTTCATTGTAATTGGGATAATGAGGGAATAACACACACTTGGCCATGGAACAGCGGAGAAGCCAATTGTCCCATTACTTTTGGTCCCTTAACAAGTGGGAGGCACATATGCAAACTGTTGTAATTCCTGCACCGTTCACCTGATATGGATGTAAATACCCTCAATTTAAAGCTGACAGTCTGCAGGTAAAGCTTCATTTCAAATTCAATGTGGTGGTGTATAGAGCCAAAAATGTTAGAATTGTGTCGATGTCCCAAAATGTATTGACCTGACTGTATGTACAAGAATATAACTACTATAATACTGCTGCTATGTACAAGAATATAGCTACAGTAATACTGCCTTCTATATACAAGAATATTACTACTATAATACTGCTCCTATGTACAAGAATATTACTACTATAATACTGCTCCTATGTACAAGAATATAACTACTATAATACTGCCTCCTATGTACAATAATATAACTACTATAATACTGCTCCCATGTAAAAGAATATAACTACTATAATACTGCCCCTATGTACAAGAATATAACTACTATAATACTGCCTCCTATGTACAAGAATATAACTACTATAATACTGCTCCTATGTACAAGAATATAACTACTATAATACTGCTCCTATTTACAAGAATATAACTACTATAATACTGCTCCTATGTACAAGAATATAACTACTATAATACTGCTCCTATGTACAAGAATATAACTACTATAATACTGCTCATATGTACAAGAATATAACTACTATAATACTGTCTCCTATGTACAAGAATATTACTACTATAATACTGCCTCCTATGTACAAGAATATAACTACTATAATACTGCTCCTATGTACAAGAATATAACTACTATAATACTGCTCCTATGTACAAGACTATAACTACTATAATACTGCTCTTATGTACAAGAATATAACTACTATAATACTGCTCCTATGTACAAGAATATAACTGCTATAATACTGCTCCTATGTACAAGAATATAACTACTATACTACTGCTCCTATGTACAAGAATATAACTACTATAATACTGCTCCTATGTACAAGAATATAACTACTATAATACTGCTTCTATATACAAGAATATAACTACTATAATACTGCCTCCTATGTACAAGAATATAACTACTATAATACTGCTCCTATGTACAAGAATATAACTACTATAATACTGCTTCTATATACAAGAATATAACTACTATAATACTGCCTCCTATGTACAAGAATATAACTACTATAATACTGCTTCTATATACAAGAATATAACTACTATAATACTGCCTCCTATGTACAAGAATATAACTACTATAATACTGCCCCTATGTACAAGACTATAACTGAAATAAGTTGTGATTGTAGTAAAGACAGGAGTGGCACTGCATTAAGACAGAAGTAAATCCCTTTTTGTTATACACTCGTCACCGGGGTACTTGGCGGGTATACATATGTGGCATAAGTGCTGTCGGGGGTGCTCTGTCCAACATGTAACCAGGCAGTTACTGCTTCAATAGTATTGCACGAATAAGAGACAAAAGGACGGCACTCACCGATGTACGCTGAAACTATTTCTTTATTCCTGGTAGAGAGCGGACAACATACACGCGTGCTCCAGCTGAGTTAGTCGTCGGCCGTTTCGCACCTCGGTGCTTCGTCTGGCCCATAATCAGGTGAGACAGTTCACCTGCTCTTAAGAGACTCAAGCTTTGGCGTGGCTCGCTCTGCGCCACACCGGCACCACGCTGATACGGCGCTTACCTGTGTGCGTCAGGGTGGACCGCGTCATAGTGAAAGACAATAAAAACATACATTTTTTTAAAAGCAGTACCATAACCGTCTAATTCATTATGCAACACATTACTGAGGAGGAAAGGGCGCCTATAAGAATATACCCATGTCAATTTTGGCATTTAGACCTAAGGGTCCCATAGCGTCTGCACGTAGGATCCACTTACTTTCTCTCCTCAGGAGATCCTTATGTCTGTCTCCCCCTTGTGGTAGACTATTCACTATCTCTATTCCTGCGAAACTGAGGGTCCGATAGTTGCCTGCGTGCTCCTTCCTCACGTGTTCAATCAGCCGCAAACAGCCCTTTCCCGGGGTGAGTGACTTTATATGTTCCCTGATCCTCTCCTGGAGACTCCTTATTGTTTTACCTATATAGAACCCACCGCATATGCACTTTATAAGGTAGACCACGTATTTACTCTTACAGGTGATGAGGGTGTTCACTTTATGTTGGATCCCTCCAAACCTTAATGTGTTCCATTGCGGATTGAGCTTGCAGCAATAACAATGTCTGCATCTGCGGTTACCTTTTGGTCCCCAATTTTCCAGCCAAGTCATGGATTTCTTTTCCTGAAATCTGCTGCGGACCAATTTGTCCTTCAGGGTGTGACATTTCCTGAAGGCTATAATTGGTGCCACATTTTTGATCCCCTTTAAGGATTCGTCTCTTTCAAGTATGGACCAGTTGTCCTTGATGACCTTTCTAATTTGAGAGGCCATTGGTCCAAACTTGAAAGAGAAGACAAAGGGGTGGGAGCCGCCGTCATCCACTGTTTCTTCTATTTGGTCATTTCCAGAGGGTATAAAACATTTTGGGGGTTTGGTTAATGAGGCCTTCTTCATGGCCTGGTTCAGTAATTTCAAGGGGTACCCCCTGGCCAGGAGTCTGTTTTTTAATTCCAAGGCCTGTCGATTGTAATCGACCTCATATCTGTTAATACGCTTAAGCCTGACAAACTGGCCATAGGGTACCGCTTTTTTGACACTTGGAGTGTGGTAACTCGAGTAGTGTAAAAGCGAGTTGTTGGCCGTGGGCTTACGATAACCTTCGGTCACCAGCTCGCCATCCCTCACGGATATCTCGACATCCATAAAATCCAGACGCACGCCTCCAAACTTATGTGTAAATAACATGTTCATGTCATTGACTGTGTTTAGGTGAACTGTCTCACCTGATTATGGGCCAGACGAAGCACCGAGGTGCGAAACGGCCGTCGCCTAACTCAGCTGGAGCACGCGTGTATGTTGTCCGCTCTCTACCAGGAATAAAGAAATTGTTTCAGCGTACATCGGTGAGTGCCGTCCTTTTGTCTCTTATTCGTGCATAACTGAAATAAGGCTGGGGCTACATGATGATTTTGGCAGCTCACTATGTAGCAGTTCAGCTATTGAACTGAATGGGTTGGCAGAGTGACTCACAAGTTGCTGCAATCCCAAAAATGTAGAATTTTTTTGTGATTCTTGGCAGCAATCTTTGGTCGTGTGATGGATGTGGCTCCAGTCTTAGGTTTCTGTTGGACCTACATTTCAGAATGTGCAGATCAGATATGAGTCCATGTTGCTCCTTTTCTGTGACCCTCTTTAGTGAGACTTTACCTGCTAGACTGATTGCATCCACGGCAGTTTCGGGAGATGAGGTTTTCCGTGTGCACTGAGCACTTCTTGTGAAGGGTTCTTGCCTGGCTGCCTCCTTGGTTCCAGATTCTTGAGTGGGAAGATAAGCTTGCCTCTGCATTTGCATACTTTGCATCTTGAATCCACTTTCGCTTCAGAATTTAATTAATGTTGAATATCTTTGAAATTCTGGCTAACACTGTGATGAGTAATGGAGCCGCAACACTTCAGTTTACGTATGTGAACCTCTCATTTGCACTCGGAATTTAACCTTCTCTGTTTCTGCAGAAACTGTGCCCAACTCAGTGGTGTAGCTACCAGGGAAGCAGCGCCCTACCTTAATAGGGGCCCAGGAGCTGCAGGGCTGCAATCAGGGCAGTACTGGCAGTAATGCATTGGCGCTGGGGCCCGGTGCAGTCACTGAACTTCATCACACCGGGCCCATGTCAGAGCGGCTGTTAATAGATTACAGGGCCCTTCCCTCTGGAATCTGTCACTGACCCGACATCAGTGACATTACTCAGTCTCTCCCCCTCCTCAGTTCTGATGATGGACAGTTGTGAGATTGTGAAACAGCTCTTATTGCATGAACACTGTTGTTTTGATGTTTGGCCACAAGAGGCCGCTGTTTTCCCACACAGCTAAACAGACTGCTCAGATTTAAATATCCATAGGAGGTGGAGCTGTGTGTCTAGAGGAAGGAAGCTGGCGTCCATATTAGTTGCAGACTGGAAAAGTGTGTGAGAGAAGAAATCCATTAACATCCTAGCGTGGAATCACCCTTTTGCCACCAGGATTGCAGCCAAGTGAAGCTGATCGTGTCAAGGACCCGGATCCCGTCCAGGATAAGGAGTACAGCTGCCAGGATCGCTGATGTGAACTGAAGAGCAAAGCAACGGACCCTGCGGTACCGCACGTGTGTTGGATCAGCCTTTGTTCTGTTTGCAGTCACCAGCTGAGGCAGAGCAGACCTGGGTCGGTAAGACAGAGCATGCACGCACCTCAATATTTGATTGGCGCCTAAATACTAGAGACTGAGATCAAACCTGCCGGTAGTTAGTTAGTATTGCTGAGTGGCAGGCTACCAAGAATTGCTGTTTGTTTATCACAAGGACTTATCAGTTAAAGTTTTGGTTCACTCCGTAGAACAGAGAGGACTTCACCATAATCTCCAGTTACCCCAGCGTGTTTATTGGGAGGGATATATATTAGGCACGTGCCACATTACCAGTTTTGGGGAAAAGGGAGGGAGAAATCACTGTATAGGCCGGTAAGATTGTAAGCTGCTGTGTCACACTGCGGGCTAGCCTGTATCTCACACACACACACGATTGTTCCTGTTCTTCAGGGTAATAACAGGTATGGCGAGGCAGAGTTAACTCTGCTCGCAGTAGGTAAATTAAGCAAGTGTTTTCCGGCTACCATCGTCGGGGAGCCGTGCTGTGCGACACAGGGGTCTCGGCCTCCAGGCTGAGTGTATGTAATCTGATTTTATGTTTGCTGCATTTGGGAGTGTGTTTGCTATCCCGTAACAGTAAAACATCGTCTGTTCTACAAGAGCTGGTGTCAGAGTCGTTTTCCTTGTTCGTGACTTCACTGTATCCTGGGGAGCCCACCCTGGTACACGACTTACAACTTGGCATAGTTGGCAGGATACAGCGACCGTTATGGACGGGAACACGGCAGGATACCCTCCCCCGGCGCCAATGGCACCGGATCAGGACCCAGTTCAGGGTGCCAGCTTGCCTCAACATTATGTCCGCCGCAGTAGGATACATCCCTGTGGGGGTGCTGTAGCGTCATCTGCCAAAATTTGACGGTAAAAACATGAAGTTGCAGGACTGTTTTGCCTCTCTGAGGTGCTATATCCTTTTATATATCAGGAGTGTGCCGCTCTCTGAGCTACTTTCCCAAAGCTCCTGAAGTAGTGAGGAGAAAAAGCTCCCTCACTGCACCATACTGCGTCACTCTCTCACTCCAACTCTCCACTCCACTTCTCAACTTCTTCACTCTCAACTCCACCATAGCTTCCTACAACCCCTCCCTTGGTAGGAAACAGGATTCCTCCACTTCTGCCCAAAAGGTGGGGAATGGAATGGTAAGTTCCATTCTATCTAAAGGTACTCTCTGCCGGATACATTGCCACCTACTGGACAACCAGGCACATTATATGTAATAACAGTTGCATTCCAGGGGCGTTGCTAGGGTCTCAAAAGATCCGGGGGCCAAGCCCCAATGCATATGGACCAATTCTCTAAGTTGACCAATATTCATCTGTTTACTGTCCTACGAAATTATAATTCCTCAGCCCCTCCACCATACAGTCCCATGTAAATAACATTATTTCCCTCCTCCGCCATAGTGTCCCATGTAAATACCATCACACCATCTCTCCAGCCCCCTTCAATATACAGTCCTATGTAAATAACATCACACCATCTCTCCTGCCCCCCTCCAATATACAGTCCCACGTAAATACCATCACCCCCTCCCCAGCCTCCTTCAACATACCAGTCCCATGTAAATAACATCACCCCCTCAATATTTAGTCCCATGTAAATAACATAACTCCCTCCCCCAGGTACCTTCAACATACAGTCCTATGTAAATAAAATCACCCCCTCCCCAGCCATCTCCAACATGCAGTCCTATGAAAATAGCATTACCTCTCAACATTCACTCCCATGTAAATAATATCACTCCCTCCCCCAGCCGCCTTTAACATATAGTCCCATGTAAATAACATCACCACCTCAACTTTCAGTCCCATGTAAATAACATCACTCCACCCCACTGTCCCATGTAAATAACCCCCCTCCCTTCAGCCTTAACATACAGTCCCAGTTAAACTACAACTCCCAACATTGCTCTGCCTCTCACACTGAGTAATCTACTCCTTCACTTACCTCTCCTCATGTACAGACCTCACCTCAGCTTCTTCCCAGGGATTCTCTACACTGCTTTTCTCTCCTGCACTGGTCACATGATGGTGACATCATGACAGGTCCTTTTCAGCTACTGCATTTAGAACTGATCACATGGACTGTGATGTCATCACAGGTCCTTCAGCTGTTGCAGGGCATTAGATTCAATTGTATTGCTGTCCTGAGGACTTACAGTTGTATCTATCTGGCAGGCAGTACATTCGGGGCCTGGCACAAAACATCAGGGACCCAGGCCCCGAATGTTTTAACCTAGCAACGCCCCTGATGACAATATTATATATTGATATTATTACAGTATCAGAGGACCTGGAATTAATACACAGATGACATCCTTTGCTAGCCACTAGAGACAGTAGCTAGGTGAAAGAATGGTAGTGCCCCCTCTGGGGTACTACAGAGGCGCAGGCCTAGTCACAGATTACATGCCTCCTCTTGCAGTTCGTGTGGCAGTTTGAAATCTACAGCAGCTCGGAACTACCGTAGATTTCAGTTATTACTTGCCCAAATTTCTGGCGGAATTCATGATGACTTTGCCAAGCCTGATGGCTCTGCTCTCACCACACCCCCTGTTAGGAAACCTGACGAGGGTGGCTTAAAAATGCCAGTTGCAACTAAAAAAGTCACAATGGCATTTAAGAAATCCCAAAACCCAACTTTACGACTTTTTAGTGCCGTAAAATTGCCGTGGGGGAAGGTAAATTCCCCCATTGTCTACATTGATTTTCATAATTCATTATAGACTTTAAAGGGGTTGTCCAAGTTATATTTATGGATGACCTATCCTCAGGATAGAAAACCTCAGGGATTGGCAGCACTACTTATCCCACACACTTGGGTACGGACCAGTAGACAGGCTTCAAGCCGGGTGGTGCACGCAGATAGGGATCCTGGCTGGGGGTCCCAACTCATCCAGAAGCTTCAATAATCTGCAGCACTCGCCAGTAGTTGATGTAAAATGGTGATTTATTCACTCAGACAGCAAGATTATAGCGACGTTTCGACCATGGTTGGTCTTTATCAAGCAATGAAGTCCCATATCCCAGAGTTCCCTAAATAGTGTACAGCAGTGGGTACATTGGTGGTGTGTACAGTCCCTCCTCCCAAGTGGGAGTATACTTATGTCTGCACATAACATGATCCAAGTAAAGAAAAGCTCAGAATAACATCAATGACATCAAGGTGATGTACCTTAGAACACAAGTGGTGATTATACCTTATTAGAGATGATGATCCCTGCGAAGGCCGCGCAATCCACGCTAGTCTCAGTGAAGCGCCAAATACCGGCGTTCCCGTCTCCTCATCGCGCATGCGTCAGCGCCCTATCGGAGGCATTACACGACGTCGGCCAATAAGAAAAAAAAGCCATCCGTGATGTCAGCGGTTGCCAACCCCGGAGCCGTATACCCTCTTGCAGTTTGATAGCGCACATCCACGCGGCATGGTCAAGTCACTACCATACAGTCAGCTCCTACGAGTGAAAAGGATTGTCAGCATAGGCGTGCGCACAGGGTGTGCCGGGTGTGCCTGGGCACACCCTAATCAAGCCAACTCGAGGTTCTGTCAGGTCCGGAAAGCACTGAAAGCGCTATACTCACCTCTTCCTTCCTGGTCCTCGGCGCTCCACTGTGAACGCTGTGCACAGTGTGAGGCTTCACACTGTGTGCGCCCACACAGCAGATTCTACAAGAGGATTAGAGAGTGGGGGGCGGTGAGGAGTGGCAGCATCCGGAGCAGGAACAGTAAGTGTTTTTTTATTTTATTTGGGGGCTGAAGAGGGGCACTGGGGGCTGATATGAGGTACTAGGGCCTAAGGAGAGGCTGCTGGGGGCTGATATGAGGCACTGGGGGCTGAAGAGAGGCTGCTGGGGGCTGATATGAGGCACTGGGGGCCGAAGAGAGGCTGCTGGGGGCTGAAGAAGGGCACTGGGGGCTGATATGAGGCACTGGGGGCTGATATGAGGCACTGGGGGGCTGAAGAGGGGCATTGGGGGCTGATATGAGGCTGCTGGGGGGCTGAAGAGAGGCTGCTGGGGGGCTAAAGAGGGGTACTGGGGGCTGATATGAGGCAATGAGGGCTGATATGAGGCACTGGGGGGCTGAAGAGGGGCATTGGGGGCTGATATGAGGCACTGGGGGGCTGATATGAGGCACTGGGGGGCTAAAGAGAGGCTGCTGGGGGACTGAAGAGGGGCACTGGGGCTGATATGAGGCACTGGGGGCTGATATGAGGCACTAGGGTTCTTATCTGAGGTCTGATTGGGGGTAATTCACATTGGAGTCTGATCTGAGTTCTTATTGGGGTCTTATTAACATTGAGGGTCTTATTGGGGCTGTCAGCTGAGGTCTGATTAACATTGGGGGTCTGATTGCTGGTCTGACCTCAGGTGTAATGAATTCTTTTTTTCTTATTGTCCCCTCTAAAACCTAGGTGCGTCTTATAGGGTGAAAAATACAGGTTAGTTAAAAAATTATTTCTTCTCCCTTCATTATATTATATATTGTATACATACATACATGTGTGTTTTTGTGCTTGGCGTGTGTTTTTGTGCTTTAGGGTGCACACCCTAATGCAATAGGCTGCGCACGCCTATGATTGTCAGTGAGGAAGAAAAAGCACGGACTAGACTGGATGAAATGAAAAAGAGATTCATAGAAAGGGGTTACCCTGCACAACTGGTCGACAGACATAAAGAAAGAGTATTGGACACACAGAGGCAAACGTTATTGTACAATACATCTAATAAAAAAACATCTAGCAGAATTCCCTTTGTATCGAGGTGCACATGCCTAAGCAATAAGGTAGCAGCACTAATCACAAAAAACTGGGGTCTCTGTCCTGACACAAGCCTTCCCGGGTATTCCAGAATTTCAGAATCCGCCACTTTTTTCATACAAAAGGGGTCCAAATTTAAAGGATAAGTTGGTTCATGCAGATGTGCACTCCCCCCAATTACAGTTTAATAAGAAAACGGGGTGTTTTCCATGTCTCGGGTGCTGTCACTGTAACAGTATGATAAAAAGGGAACACCTTCGTACACCCCATGACTGGGTTATTGGTTATTCGCCAGGGCCTACTGTAAGGAAATTTTTACTCTCTTCCCTAACGGTGTGTCCCTAACACATGATTTCAGTGGCCAGCTTGAATTAAGCCTTACCGGTACCGGGAGAATGAAGAAGATAGACCATATGAACACATGTCTATTTCCAATCCATTCTGGTTTATTCACAGCTGGCAAACAGTTTTAAAAGAGGGGGTTGAGCTTCCTTTACATCCACACACAATCACAGAGTGTCATATATTGGTGGTACGCTATCATCAATAACAATATCACAGAGTTATATAGCTACCTATTAGAAAATAACTTTTATTCAGTAATAATAAAAGAGCATCATTCCAATTCTTTCTATGATATTGGTTAGTATGCCAGATGTGATTACAGGCAGACCTATCCTGTACATTAGGGTAAAAAGGTTCAATTGATATAGGAGAAGGTAGAGCGTCAACACTTACGTTTGGATGATATATGCAAGTGTGGAGGATTCAATATCCTGGAGGATATGTGATGACTACCCCTTTACTTACCCCTAACATGACCCTAATGCTCACTCAAATTCCTCAGGTAGGCTGCTGGTAAATAGGACAAGAGGGATTGTCCTGTTGATGGTGACTTCCGATAGGGAATGTCCAAGGAAGAAGTGTCCCGACGCGTTTCCCCAAGCACGAAAGCTTGGTTCGTCAGGGGACTATGATGATGATCCGTAGCCGAAGGATGGTGGCTATACGTTCTGGCGGTACCAGAGGCTGATGATACGCAACCTCTACTGTCTTCTGGCAGAGTTTAAATAGCAGGCCTTTTGGCGCCATCTGTATAGTAACGCCCCCCCTCCTCGGTGGGTGTGTTGGTGTGCCGATGTCCTTATTGGTGCATGAGCGCTGTCCCTCACGCAGTATAGCACACCTCTAGCCGGCCTCGCTATCCTCTGTCTCTCCGATGCTCTGCGTCATATCCGGTCACATGATCGGGAGCCCTAGTCGTCACATGGTCATGGTTTCCTGTCTGTGGAACGCATATGCGTGCCATATGTATGACACGCACAGCCCACCACTGATCCTCCTTCTTCACACGGACGCTTGGGTATCGGAATGTTATTATCTTATCTAAACTATAAGTAGAGACTCTGCAACTAGAGGCCAGTACAGAGAAATGTATTGGATTCAATATTTACTCGATAATTTGGAAATTGGTAATTAGTAGTAAGGTGTCTTTAGACTATTTGAGCCTATTCTGGCTCTGATAATAACTGGATTCATAGTCATATATAGTTTATTAGTGGATCCTATGTCTATGGTACAGAGAGCATAGAGGCATGACTGAAAAGACAGAGGGGGGGGAAAAAACTGATTCAGATAAAGCAAGTGTATGAGATTTGTTCATTCAATCCCAAGGGATGGGTGGTTTTAAGTCTATAGATCCACTGGGCCTCCTTTCTTAAGATTCTGTTGTCCCAGTCTCCACCCCTAGGTGATTGCTTTACCACCTCCACCACTTGAAATTTCAGGGTTTTTGCATCCCCATTGTGACATTCATTTACATGACGTGCTATTGGTTTTTCACGTTTATTCCTGATATCCCCCAGATGTTCACATACTCTTCTTCTAAATTCGCGCTTGGTTTTCCCAATATAGTTTAATCGGCAGGTACAGGAACACATGTATACTACTCCTTGGGTGCGGCAGTTAGCGAAATCATAGTTTCGATATACTCTGCCCGTGCTTGTACTAGAGAAGGAGTTAGATTTATATATAAATGGGCAACACACACAGTTGTTGCCACATCTAAAAGTTCCTGGGGGTCTGTTTCCCAGCCAAGTAGGGTCACTAGGTGGTTTTTGATAGTGACTATGTGTTAGTCTATCCCGTAGTGACCTACCGCGTCTATATGTGATGGTGGGGGTAGTTGATAGAAACTCAGTTATATCAGGATCAGAGAGTAGAATACCCCAGTTGTTATTCAGGATATTTCTTACCCTCTGACTCTGCTTGTCAAATGTGCCAATAATCCTGGTTTTGGTGTCAGTCTGACATTGGGGGACCTTTTTAACAAGTAACGAATGCCTATCTCTTTGGTCGGCATGCTGAAATGCCGCCCTTAGTATCTGGTCGGGATAGCCCCGTTCTTGAAATCTGCCACGTAAATCTGCGGATTGTTTGTAAAAAGAGGTATGTGATGAACAATTCCTTTTCATCCGCAGATATTGGCCTCTGGGAATACCTTGTTTAAGGCTCACTGGATGGTAGCTATCCCATTGAAGCAGACTATTAGTGGAGGTCGCCTTCCTGTATGTCTCAGTATGTAGTACACCCATATGCTTGGTTATACGTACATCCAGGAATGCCAAGGTGTCATGGTCAATCTCAGATGTAAATTTCAGTCCTATCTCGTTTACATTAAGGTGTTTGACAAAGTCCGAGAACTCTTCTCTACTGCCGTCCCATAAAATGAACACGTCATCGATGTATCGGCCCCAATATAATATATTGGGGGCCCATCGATGACATGACTCATTGAATACCAGCGTGTCCTCCCACCAGCCCAGGAACAAGTTAGCGTAACTGGGCGCACATGGGCTACCCATCGCTGTGCCCCTGAGCTGGTGGTAGAAACGTGTTTCAAATAGGAAGTAGTTGTGGGATAGGATAAATTCCAACACTCTGATGATAAATTCAGAGTGACGTTGGTATTGGACACCACGTGTACTCAAAAAATGTCTTGTCGCGGTAACCCCCCAGTGATGTGGAATGCTGGTGTATAGAGCCTCCACATCAATGGATGCCAAATAGATGGTATCCGCAACCTCGACACTCTCAATTTTGAGTAATAAATCTGTGGTGTCTCTAATATGGGACGGCAGAGAGAGCACAAACGGTCTCAGGACCTTGTCAACATATGAGCTGACACCATACGTGATGGAATTAATGCCAGAGACGATCGGTCGTCCTTTTAGGGGTGGGTAACCCTTGTGGATCTTGGGGAGAGCATAAAAGGTAGGGATTTGAGGATGGTTCGATAGCATATAACCCATTTCGTCCTTGGATATTAGTTTCTCATCGAGTGCCTGAATTAATATGGTCTCAAGCTCCATATTAAATTTGGTCGTGGGGTTTGTTGGTAATGTGGCATAACATGTGGTGTCATTAAGTAGACACAAACACATAACCCGGTATGTGTTATGGTCCATTATGACCACATTACCACCTTTGTCAGATGATTTTAATATAATGTTGGGATCCTTTTCCAACTTGATGAGGGCCTGCATCTCGTTCTTACTTAGATTGCTGACTCTAGTATTTTGTGATGTCTCTAATTTGGTCAGTTGGTCAGTCACCAGTTTGCAAAACAGATCTATAACTATGGTGTCCTGAGGGGGTGGGGTTCTTGTACTCTTACGCTTGAGGTCAGTGAAAGGCCCCAAACCACGAGTAGTATCGTTGTCATCTAATAGGGAACTCAAGATCCGAACCCCCTCTAGATCAGATCTGGTGATACCTAGTTTCTGGCACTCCTCTTCGTCGTGAGTTTTAAAGAATTTTCGCCATTTCAGTTTACGGACAAAAAGATTGATATCTTTGATCCACTCAAAGGAATCAAAATTTGTGGCTGGAACAAAGGAGAGGCCCCTACTTAGGACGCTCTTCTCCTGTTCACTTAATATTCTGTCCGTAAGGTTAATGACTTGATTTTGGCAGAGGGTTATTTTGTCCGGGTTCCTCGTTGCGAGGGGATAAGTTCCCTGTCTCTTAATTGGTATGGAAACTGATTTCCCCCGCTCGTCATTTCTAAAAAAGTGTTTTGGGGTGCCACTGGATTTTGGGAACCAAATGGTATTGAAGGTAAGGAGGAAGAGCAAGCCACAGGTGGGTATGGCTGATCCCCTGAACGTGGTTGTTGATTTTGATAACGGGTACGGGAATATCCGCGATTTGTTTTGCCTGGCCATTTTTTATTTCTACCTCTTCCCCTACTATTGCCTCCACCCCGACCGGGTGGTGCCCCTCGCTCTGTGTCGGAAGATTCAGGGTCAGTGGAGGATATATCCGTTTGTGCAGATTCTTGAGGATAGGTTGGAGCAATGTTGAAGGCCCGTTTGTCACGAAATTCCCCTAAGTCACGGACAAATTGTCTATGTTTTCTATCTTTGAGGATTAGCTGGTATCTCTCTATATTGGTCCGTAATGTGCTTTCCCGTCGCCCAAATTCAGGATCTGCTTTATGATTCAAAGCAGATTCAATCAATGTATTAAGGTGATTAGAGGCTTTTTCTAAGATCAAGCGTTCTTCCTCTAATAGAATCTGCATAAATCGGATTGAGCTTGATATTAGCTCAGTCTCCCATTTTTCTATTAATTGTGCTGATCTTGACCGTTCGGCGGGTACTACATTAACCCTTAATCCTTTTGGTACTATTCTATTTTTGATATAATTTTCCAGTGATTGGCATTCCCACCACGATTTCAGATGATCCCTATATGCCTCATAGAGGTCCTTGAAGATGGTTTTTAGTGATGGGGTTTTTTCAGTACTGTCCTCTCCCTCCTTTTCAGAAAACGCCTCCAATGCATCATGTATCCAGTCGTTAGTATTCACAGGTCCAGATAAGAAACCAGCCATAACAATTCAAAATACAATCACAGAGTGTCATATATTGGTGGTACGCTATCATCAATAACAATATCACAGAGTTATATAGCTACCTATTAAAAAATAACTTTTATTCAGTAATAATAAAAGAGCATCATTCCAATTCTTTCTATGATATTGGTTAGTATGCCAGATGTGATTACAGGCAGACCTATCCTGTACATTAGGGTAAAAAGGTTCAATTGATATAGGAGAAGGTAGAGCGTCAACACTTACGTTTGGATGATATATGCAAGTGTGGAGGATTCAATATCCTGGAGGATATGTGATGACTACCCCTTTACTTACCCCTAACATGACCCTAATGCTCACTCAAATTCCTCAGGTAGGCTGCTGGTAAATAGGACAAGAGGGATTGTCCTGTTGATGGTGACTTCCGATAGGGAATGTCCAAGGAAGAAGTGTCCCGACGCGTTTCCCCAAGCACGAAAGCTTGGTTCGTCAGGGGACTATGATGATGATCCGTAGCCGAAGGATGGTGGCTATACGTTCTGGCGGTACCAGAGGCTGATGATACGCAACCTCTACTGTCTTCTGGCAGAGTTTAAATAGCAGGCCTTTTGGCGCCATCTGTATAGTAACGCCCCCCCTCCTCGGTGGGTGTGTTGGTGTGCCGATGTCCTTATTGGTGCATGAGCGCTGTCCCTCACGCAGTATAGCACACCTCTAGCCGGCCTCGCTATCCTCTGTCTCTCCGATGCTCTGCGTCATATCCGGTCACATACATCGATGACGTGTTCATTTTATGGGACGGCAGTAGAGAAGAGTTCTCGGACTTTGTCAAACACCTTAATGTAAACGAGATAGGACTGAAATTTACATCTGAGATTGACCATGACACCTTGGCATTCCTGGATGTACGTATAACCAAGCATATGGGTGTACTACATACTGAGACATACAGGAAGGCGACCTCCACTAATAGTCTGCTTCAATGGGATAGCTACCATCCAGTGAGCCTTAAACAAGGTATTCCCAGAGGCCAATATCTGCGGATGAAAAGGAATTGTTCATCACATACCTCTTTTTACAAACAATCCGCAGATTTACGTGGCAGATTTCAAGAACGGGGCTATCCCGACCAGATACTAAGGGCGGCATTTCAGCATGCCGACCAAAGAGATAGGCATTCGTTACTTGTTAAAAAGGTCCCCCAATGTCAGACTGACACCAAAACCAGGATTATTGGCACATTTGACAAGCAGAGTCAGAGGGTAAGAAATATCCTGAATAACAACTGGGGTATTCTACTCTCTGATCCTGATATAACTGAGTTTCTATCAACTACCCCCACCATCACATATAGACGCGGTAGGTCACTACGGGATAGACTAACACATAGTCACTATCAAAAACCACCTAGTGACCCTACTTGGCTGGGAAACAGACCCCCAGGAACTTTTAGATGTGGCAACAACTGTGTGTGTTGCCCATTTATATATAAATCTAACTCCT
Source organism: Bufo bufo (assembly GCF_905171765.1). Lineage (NCBI taxonomy): Eukaryota > Metazoa > Chordata > Amphibia > Anura > Bufonidae > Bufo > Bufo bufo. The sequence goes on along the minus strand of NC_053396.1, from coordinate 212,977,904 downwards.
TCTCTAGTACAAGCACGGGCAGAGTATATCGAAACTATGATTTCGCTAACTGCCGCACCCAAGGAGTAGTATACATGTGTTCCTGTACCTGCCCATTAAACTATATTGGGAAAACCAAGCGCGAATTTAGAAGAAGAGTATGTGAACATCTGGGGGATATCAGGAATAAACGTGAAAAACCAATAGCACGTCATGTAAATGAATGTCACAATGGGGATGCAAAAACCCTGAAATTTCAAGTGGTGGAGGTGGTAAAGCAATCACCTAGGGGTGGAGATTGGGACAACAGAATCTTAAGAAAGGAGGCCCAGTGGATCTATAGACTTAAAACCACCCATCCCTTGGGATTGAATGAACAAATCTCATACACTTGCTTTATCTGAATCAGTTTTTTCCCCCCCCCTCTGTCTTTTCAGTCATGCCTCTATGCTCTCTGTACCATAGACATAGGATCCACTAATAAACTATATATGACTATGAATCCAGTTATTATCAGAGCCAGAATAGGCTCAAATAGTCTAAAGACACCTTACTACTAATTACCAATTTCCAAATTATCGAGTAAATATTGAATCCAATACATTTCTCTGTACTGGCCTCTAGTTGCAGAGTCTCTACTTATAGTTTAGATAAGATAATAACATTCCGATACCCAAGCGTCCGTGTGAAGAAGGAGGATCAGTGGTGGGCTGTGCGTGTCATACATATGGCACGCATATGCGTTCCACAGACAGGAAACCATGACCATGTGACGACTAGGGCTCCCGATCATGTGACCGGATATGACGCAGAGCATCGGAGAGACAGAGGATAGCGAGGCCGGCTAGAGGTGTGCTATACTGCGTGAGGGACAGCGCTCATGCACCAATAAGGACATCGGCACACCAACACACCCACCGAGGAGGGGGGGGCGTTACTATACAGATGGCGCCAAAAGGCCTGCTATTTAAACTCTGCCAGAAGACAGTAGAGGTTGCGTATCATCAGCCTCTGGTACCGCCAGAACGTATAGCCACCATCCTTCGGCTACGGATCATCATCATAGTCCCCTGACGAACCAAGCTTTCGTGCTTGGGGAAACGCGTCGGGACACTTCTTCCTTGGACATTCCCTATCGGAAGTCACCATCAACAGGACAATCCCTCTTGTCCTATTTACCAGCAGCCTACCTGAGGAATTTGAGTGAGCATTAGGGTCATGTTAGGGGTAAGTAAAGGGGTAGTCATCACATATCCTCCAGGATATTGAATCCTCCACACTTGCATATATCATCCAAACGTAAGTGTTGACGCTCTACCTTCTCCTATATCAATTGAACCTTTTTACCCTAATGTACAGGATAGGTCTGCCTGTAATCACATCTGGCATACTAACCAATATCATAGAAAGAATTGGAATGATGCTCTTTTATTATTACTGAATAAAAGTTATTTTTTAATAGGTAGCTATATAACTCTGTGATATTTTTTCCTTTACATCCAATCATATGTTAGCATTAGTATTTGACCAATAGTATGGTCACACATAAGCTCTGCATTAACATCATAGCTGACTCCTAGTAACAGCATTTGACCAATCAGGTATATACACATAGGCTAGCAGACACTTGAGTCAGATGTCCTTTTATGGCTAGAAGGCTGTTCATACTTTCAACATGTATGGATTTCATGAAACAGTTTAAGGAAGTGTCTCACATTCCATAGGGGGGAGGGAGGTTTTGTAGTGCACTAACCAAATGTAATACACGTGGCTAAATGAGACAAAATGGAGTCACATATATCCCATCAAATCCCCTCTTAGAACCTTATATATATACCTTATACTATATGGTTCTTTCTCTGCTCTTCCTTGGTTTGCTTATAAGCCTTTAGGTAATCCATATACCCTTCAGCAGTATAATCCTCAGGCTTTGTTGAGGTTGGGTTTACCTCTTCTACCTCTACCGGAGTATAGAGGAATGTTGAGTGTACCCCTCTTTCGGCCACCTTTTTGACATATGGTAAGAAGGGAGGGCACACACTACAGACAACAGCAGAGACCCACTATTGCAGCGACCACGGCGAGTGCCACTCCTAAAACATATCTTATTTGACCAAAGTCAGGTATTCAGCCAAAAAGCCAGTCCCACCAACCTTGGTCAACATCCTGTTTTATATGTTTTCTCATCTCCTCTAATTGGCCTATTTTATCTTTTATTCCACGGGAGTGATCTAATAAATTGAAACAACACATCCCTGCGAACGCTGAGCATCCTACACCATGTTGGAACAATAAATAGTCAATAGTTGCCCTATTCTGCAAGATAGCCTTTTCATACGATTGTATATCCAGCAGCATATCTTGCAGAACTGCACTAGTGACATTTATCTGTTTTACCATAAAACAGGCAAGTTTTGATATTGTCCTGTGGTTATATATGGCCAACCCTGGTACTCCTATCAAAGATACCCCTAAACTCATATATTCTGATCTAGAGAGGAGATTCACATTATAATCACAATTTTCCGGTAACTGTAGGGAAGTGTCTCTCGTGTGTCGTGTCTGCACTGCTGGAAATAGTGGTATCATTGCTAATGTCAGCCTGGCTATTGTACAGGGTCCCTCTGTAATATTGGCCAGTATGTATGTGTAACTAGTATTCCCACAGGCCAATACCCATCCTGTTGGTAGAGGTACATGTTTGTCTAGGGATGGTACTGTTTTTGTAATATTACATTGCATATTCTTTCCTGATATTATCTTTTTACAACTACCTAAATCTCTATCACAAATATTTGGCTTAATCTTATTCTGCATTTTTGCTTGTATGCAGGGAGGCAATAGTGTCTCATCACAGGTGAAGTTATAACATATTTCTGCTGCTGTGACAAGACCTGTAATTACTTCTATCATATTACTCTGCAGATTCTCATATGTAGGACAGTCATAACAAGCATGATAAGGATTTACATATCCATATTTAACATCATGATCCTCCAAGTCTGTGTCATTCCATTGGGAACGTAGGAGCTCCGTCCATACGTCTAGTGGGGTGGGGACTGCTACCAGACATGTCTCCAAAATGTTAGATGCCGATAAAGTGGTTTGGAGACAAAAGTCAGTTAAGTTCAGAGTTTTGGCCAGGTACAGCCATAAGTTCTCCTTTGTCTTGCATAGACTGTCTTCCCCTCTGCATTCTGTTTCCAGGTATATCTGTCTGTTCCACAGCCATGGGACAGTAAGTAGGAGACACAAAATTACAATTATTAAGGCACTACATCTCAGCCATCTCGAGGAATTTCCCGACTGCGTCATCTCGTTGGGGGTCAAGGCTGTCTGCCTCCGTTAGTACCCCTTCTGTATCTTCTTCGAGGTCAAGGCTGTCTGCCTCCGTTAGTACCTCTGGGCCTCGTTGGAGGTCAGGGCTGTCTGCCCCCGTTAGTACCTCTCTTTTCTTCACCAACTTAATCCTTGTGGCGTGGATCCACGTGGGCGATTGTTCAGTGAGGACCGCTGTTCTGGTGATCGCGACTACCTCGGTGGGTTGTCCGTAGGTGAAACTTCCTGGTTCCTTTCCCTTCTTTAAGATCTTGATCATCACCTGGTTGCCTATCCGGAATGGACGGGTTGATTCCTGTGAAAGAGAAGGAGACTTACAAACAACTTTTTCTTCAGTTTTACTGAGGACTTTGATCAGATTAGTACTTCTCTCTGATCAGGTCCAAGTCCCCTTCCTGCACCACCAGGGGGCGTCTTGCCCATGGTGTGGGGAAAGGCCTACCCATGAGTATCTCAATGCTGTTTATGTCCTACTCTGTGGAATGTCCTACTCTGTGGAAATGTGCTACTTAAGATGGAAGCACTGTATTGGGGAATGCATAACTTCCCCTCTTCGCAGACTAATCCTATCTCAGGATTTTTCTGCAATACTGGATAACACCAGTCCTGCTGTTCCTGTTCAGTGACATACCACTGAAGATCAGTAAGTATTTGCAGCATCTCAGGGGTTGGAGATGCCAAACATGGCATCTCCCAATGGTTATACAAACCTGTGAGGTTGCTTTTGGCAACTCATTTCGCCATCTTAACTGCCAGCGCATTGCCCTGTGAGACATGATCCTTACCATCTGCTGCCGTAAATCCTCTCCTCTGCCAGATCATACCATGGTCCCACACTACCCCATGTGTGTACCTACTCTCAGTATGAATGGTGACAGGTCTATCAGCATGTAGAATACATGTCCTAGTGAGTGCAATAAGCTCAGCTGCCTGCTGTGTTGAGTGCGGATGTCCTTGAGTAGGCCTACAACATCATGAGTGGTGTGCAAAATGGTGTAATGTCACATTGTGAAAGAATTTGCCGACTCTACCATCATAGCACAGGCTGCAAGAGAACGCAGACATGCCGGCATCCCCTGGACAGAGGTGGGCATAACCTTTGAGAAAAACACACAAGGACGCAACTTGCCTCCGTTTTCTTGTGTCAGTACACCCGCCATGGTTTTACAATTTTGGCGTGCAAACATGTGGAAGGGCATATTATAGTCAGGGAGGCCCAGCCCTGGACTCGACATGAGCGAACATTTCAGATAATCAAATGCATTGTACATTTCAGAAGACCATTTAATCAAATCTGGATTTCCATCCAGAGTGGCTTGCCTCAAAACATTGTCAATAGTGGGAGCAACCAGTAATCCATTGTCTACCGTTTATCATACCAAGGAAAGATAACATTTCTTTCTTGGTGTGCGGGGCGACCAAACCCGCAATAGACTGGACTCTTTCTGCGCTGATTCTCCGTTCACCTTTTGTGAGGACAAAGCCCAAGTATTCAACCTGCATTTTACACCATTGCATTTGCTTAAGTGTCACTTTGTGACCACATCCTGACAACCATTATAACAGTGATAAACCATCCTGAATGCTGGCCTCCGCTGACATGCTACACAGTAATAAATCATCGACATATTGCAGCAGCACAGAACCTTGGGGGGATGTACCATGACTCTAACATCGCTCGGAGGACTATGCTGTACACTACAGGTGAATCAGCATATCCCTGGGGCATCTCTGCACCAGGTCAGTTGGCGTCTGTCAAAGGAAAAAGCAAAAAGTAGTCTGGTTATCTTATCAACTGGGATAGAAACGAAAGCATTTTTCAGATCTATCACACTGAACCAAACAGCGTCTGCTGGAATGGCAGATAATAATTAAGTGACATCAGGTACAACAGGGGCTATAGGCACAATGATGTTGTTGATGGCCCTTAAATCCTGTACAAAGCGGGCAGCACCATCTGCCTTTGTCACTGGATTCACGGGCGTGCTGTAGGGTGAAATCACCTCTTCCAGGATTCCCTTTTGTAGGAATTCTTCTATCATTGGCCTAAGCCCATCAAGTTTCTCTTTTAACAGCAGGTATTGTTTCTGGAACACTGAGATGACACCTGGTTTCACAGTAGCTGTGTAATGTGTGCAATCTATGAATCCTGTGTCATATTCATTTGAGGACCATAATGCAGGGTTAATATTATTCTGGGTGGTCCTGTATGTTTGCAAGAATCAGTGGCACTGGTGTAGAGACTGGAATGAGACCTGAGTGTATTCTTATGTCCTGATTCTTTGCTGATACCTGCAAGTTAAGCCTAATGAACAAATCTCTCCCTAATAGGCTGACTGGGTAATCTAGTATAATGCTAAATACATGACATGATGTATTCCCTGTCCATGGTTTCTACTGGTAAGGAATCTGTTCTGTATGTCCTTGTCAGTACCCCATTTATTCCCATAGAGGGCTCACATTTCCTTCCTGACACTCTGAGTCACCTAAGTCCGCCCCTTTTGGTGGACGCTTTGGTCTGTCTTCTGTTCAGCCATTAGTATCTTAGCTGTCCATACGAGCAGAGCTCTGATGTTAAGCACAACACTGAACATGTAACATGTAACTGCAAACATTGAAACAAACAGATCTGACAATACAGACATGAACACACAAAGGGCCCATAAAAACTTTTCATTGAAATAAAAATGTACAGCTTGATCAATGCTGTTGGTACCAATAAAAAACCCAAAAACTTCCAATAAAATAAAATAAAATTCTTAATGCGCATATTTAAAAACAAATACCGTATTCCATACGCATTCATATACATTTTCATGTACTCATCTTCACAAACCAGCTCATAACCACGCCCTTATACATAAAATATGAATTACACACACAGCTCTGCTACGTACATATAACTCAGAGCCACACCCATTCACATTCCACTGAATCATGTATCTTTCACCCAATCACACAATCTCTTTGTTACATCCCAAAACTTGCAGCACAGACAAACACAGCAATTGCTGATGGTCTGTCACTGTAAAACAATATACATGTTAATCATACAGTCATTTTGTTAAAATTAACAAATCATCTTATATGCCATGTGGTTTTTTTTTTTTTTTTTTTTTTTTTTTTTTTAGTGTTACACACATCGCCACTTATTGTATATAACTAACACTTCCCCCATTTCCTCTGCCTTGCGTCTCCTATTTCAGGAGTGTTGAAACAGGGGAAGTAAAGCAATACATCAAGGACATTCAGCTGTACCACATGTTCCTCAAACTTTTACTCACATCTGAATAAGAACTTATTGGGTGCAACCTTAGATTGATACGAGTGGACACTTCTAATTAGCATCATCACTGCAGGCACATTTTAAACCATCGGAACATACAATTTGGAAAGATACAATCAATACTGGAGCCCTGTCTGGAATATCTTATAGATAACACAGGTTAGTATCTTCACATTGCTGCTTATGCATTACCAATTAGCAGCCCCCCCTCCCCCCTCAACCCCCATATGAAATTCCTGAGCAGAGGAGAGGGGTGAGATGGGAGGGAGTTCTCTCTGAAAACACATCTCAAACAGGACAGGAAGAAGTTTTTTTGTAGTACTACAAGTGACATTTTGGAATGTGGTGGGGGGGAGGGATGCCTCATGGCAACCTTTGTTCTCTATAGGATTCAAAATCCTCCATCTTGAAATAAGAAATGGAAAATGCAAATGTGATCGCACACTACATCCAGCACTCTGCCCTCCATGCTGGATGAGACATTGGTTTATATTTTGGCCAAAGCATAGTAAGCCACTCACCGCGTCAAGGCTGTCTCATGAGTGGTCCCTAACTCTTGTTCCTACCTGTTCATGGGCCATGACAGCCACATAAAATCCAGGGAATGCAGGTCAGCATGCAAGCCAAGTACACTTTGCTTGTAACCCCGTCCGGTGCCATTACAGCTTTCATCGGATCCAGGGATGCAAGTACCAACATGCATGCTGAACCTACCATATACTTCTCCTGGAGCCAGATGGCTAATGGTAGGTTCTATACAAGCAGACTCAGTTTTATACTGACTTTAAAACCAGCCTCAAGGACAGATTAACTGGTCAGGTGTGCAATGACTCCAAGGAGATCGCCACGCCTCCAATATATACTACAAAGAAAAAAATAAGGGGTTGGGTCAGCACAACCTGCTGCAGGTGCACATCACTATGGCGAAATACATATACAAACGGAAAATGCAAATGTGATCGCACACTACATCCAGCACTCTGCCCTCCATGCTGGATGAGACATTGGTTTATATTTTGGCCAAAGCATAGTAAGCCACTCACCGCGTCAAGGCTGTCTCATGAGTGGTCCCTAACTCTTGTTCCTACCTGTTCATGGGCCATGACAGCCACATAAAATCCAGGGAATGCAGGTCAGCATGCAAGCCAAGTACACTTTGCTTGTAACCCCGTCCGGTGCCATTACAGCTTTCATCGGATCCAGGGATGCAAGTACCAACATGCATGCTGAACCTACCATATACTTCTCCTGGAGCCAGATGGCTAATGGTAGGTTCTATACAAGCAGACTCAGTTTTATACTGACTTTAAAACCAGCCTCAAGGACAGATTAACTGGTCAGGTGTGCAATGACTCCAAGGAGATCGCCACGCCTCCAATATATACTACAAAGAAAAAAATAAGGGGTTGGGTCAGCACAACCTGCTGCAGGTGCACATCACTATGGCGAAATACATATACAAACGGAAAATGCAAATGTGATCGCACACTACATCCAGCACTCTGCCCTCCATGCTGGATGAGACATTGGTTTATATTTTGGCCAAAGCATAGTAAGCCACTCACCGCGTCAAGGCTGTCTCATGAGTGGTCCCTAACTCTTGTTCCTACCTGTTCATGGGCCATGACAGCCACATAAAATCCAGGGAATGCAGGTCAGCATGCAAGCCAAGTACACTTTGCTTGTAACCCCGTCCGGTGCCAAGGACAGATTAACTGGTCAGGTGTGCAATGACTCCAAGGAGATCGCCACGCCTCCAATATATACTACAAAGAAAAAAATAAGGGGTTGGGTCAGCACAACCTGCTGCAGGTGCACATCACTATGGCGAAATACATATACATATCCAGCATGGAGGGCAGAGTGCTGGATGTAGTGTGCGATCACATTTGCATTTTCCGTTTGTATATGTATTTCGCCATAGTGATGTGCACCTGCAGCAGGTTGTGCTGACCCAACCCCTTATTTTTTTCTTTGTAGTATATATTGGAGGCGTGGCGATCTCCTTGGAGTCATTGCACACCTGACCAGTTAATCTGTCCTTGAGGCTGGTTTTAAAGTCAGTATAAAACTGAGTCTGCTTGTATAGAACCTACCATTAGCCATCTGGCTCCAGGAGAAGTATATGGTAGGTTCAGCATGCATGTTGGTACTTGCATCCCTGGATCCGATGAAAGCTGTAATGGCACCGGACGGGGTTACAAGCAAAGTGTACTTGGCTTGCATGCTGACCTGCATTCCCTGGATTTTATGTGGCTGTCATGGCCCATGAACAGGTAGGAACAAGAGTTAGGGACCACTCATGAGACAGCCTTGACGCGGTGAGTGGCTTACTATGCTTTGGCCAAAATATAAACCAATGTCTCATCCAGCATGGAGGGCAGAGTGCTGGATGTAGTGTGCGATCACATTTGCATTTTCCGTTTGTATATGTATTTCGCCATAGTGATGTGCACCTGCAGCAGGTTGTGCTGACCCAACCCCTTATTTTTTTCTTTGTAGTATATATTGGAGGCGTGGCGATCTCCTTGGAGTCATTGCACACCTGACCAGTTAATCTGTCCTTGAGGCTGGTTTTAAAGTCAGTATAAAACTGAGTCTGCTTGTATAGAACCTACCATTAGCCATCTGGCTCCAGGAGAAGTATATGGTAGGTTCAGCATGCATGTTGGTACTTGCATCCCTGGATCCGATGAAAGCTGTAATGGCACCGGACGGGGTTACAAGCAAAGTGTACTTGGCTTGCATGCTGACCTGCATTCCCTGGATTTTATTTGGCTGTCATGGCCCATGAACAGGTAGGAACAAGAGTTAGGGACCACTCATGAGACAGCCTTGACGCGGTGAGTGGCTTACTATGCTTTGGCCAAAATATAAACCAATGTCTCATCCAGCATGGAGGGCAGAGTGCTGGATGTAGTGTGCGATCACATTTGCATTTTCCGTTTGTATATGTATTTCGCCATAGTGATGTGCACCTGCAGCAGGTTGTGCTGACCCAACCCCTTATTTTTTTCTTTGAAATAAGAAATGCTGCTCATTTCATTTCTCTAACTTCAAGTTCTCTCAGTCACTTCCATATACACTTTTTCACCATAACTCAGCTTGCACCAGGCTATTATTATCCTTTAACAACTTCTCTCTTCAACTATCAATACACTTATGCATTAACTGTCCATCTTTTAGTGCTGTAATCTCTAATTCTAGGACTATAAATCGTCACTATTTAAACACACACAGATCATTAGGGCAACAAAACTTAACCAGTTCATTTCTGAACGTTTAACACAAGCCCTTTCTAATTGCAAACACTGAGACACTTTTTCCCTTGCCATGAATTAACTTCCTGACTCTGCTGTGTCTTGTCACTCACTATAGCCCCCCTTCACAATCACAGGAGCTCTGATGTACACTGTCTGTAAGCTTCTAACAGATTTTTTGCAGCTTTTCAATCCTGCCAGCCTGGCATAACATTCTGTTTCACATTTTTAACTGTCAATTCTCACATCTTGCCCAATTGTCTACTCATGTGTTAACTAGGAAATAATTTGTGGGACTAGACCGTGCAACAAAGTTTACATGTTGGCAGTGATGGAAACAGAATGATTTCAAAGCGGGATGCGACCGTAAACTTACCACCCGGCCAACATCTCACACAGACAGATAATCTTAATACTTCTAAAATACTTATACTATATATACATAAGAGTTAATTCAAGCTTGTATCCTTCTGTTCCCGGAACAGATATCCTTATATAGTGCACTATCTCTTAACGATATGGACTTACTAAGCCTCTTATAATCAACATTTTTACCTAACGATATGGACTCTGATATGAGCCGCTTACAATCAACAAGCTCCCTGAGCTTTTGCGCGTGTCCCAGACATCGCAATCCACTGAAATCATAAATAGATGGTTCGACTTACTTGAATGGGATTTTTGGTCATTGCTCCCAGGTCCAAGGCGGACAAAAATTGATGTCTTTCACGGTAGACCTGAAGAGTTGACCCTCCCAATCCCGGACTGAGTCCCCAGATCTGTAAGGAAATTTTTACTCTCTTCCCTAACGGTGTGTCCCTAACACATGATTTCAGTGGCCAGCTTGAATTAAGCCTTACCGGTACCGGGAGAATGAAGAAGATAGACCATATGAACACATGTCTATTTCCAATCCATTCTGGTTTATTCACAGCTGGCAAACAGTTTTAAAAGAGGGGGTTGAGCTTCCTTTACATCCAATCATATGTTAGCATTAGTATTTGACCAATAGTATGGTCACACATAAGCTCTGCATTAACATCATAGCTGACTCCTAGTAACAGCATTTGACCAATCAGGTATATACACATAGGCTAGCAGACACTTGAGTCAGATGTCCTTTTATGGCTAGAAGGCTGTTCATACTTTCAACATGTATGGATTTCATGAAACAGTTTAAGGAAGTGTCTCACATTCCATAGGGGGAGGGAGGTTTTGTAGTGCACTAACCAAATGTAATACACGTGGCTAAATGAGACAAAATGGAGTCACATATATCCCATCACCTACTGCCCCACTATAATAAAATCCCCTACCCCCCAACCCCTTCTTACCCAAAATGAACACTCACAGACTGGGTTGGATTGAATCGGCCACAGCAGCCGTTTATTAATAAAATAAATAAATTAATACATAACATATATATAAATATATATATAACAATAACATTGACATAACCCCTGACGAGGGAGGTCATAGAAGCCCCAAATTTCTAACATATATGTATAAAAACACGCCAACCCGGCACTTCCATCTTGCCTCCAGCCGCAAAACTCCAGCTCGGAGACACCAACTGATGGACGCCTCTCTGAACGAACCAAAATGCCCCAACTATGAGAGTCCAGCCCCCCTCCTGGAGGCCCTCCCATTTTCCACACCATCCAAGACCACCAGCTTCTATGACCTTCCCCCGCCAACAACGCGCAGATGACTCCTCCCTCAAGCCTGCGCGTTCCTCCACATACCTAGCACCCTCTCAATGCCACCCTGCAGGCCCAAGGTCCACAAATCAATTCCCACCGCGTTCAAATGAACCCCGTCGGCCCTCCAAAATCCTCCGGTACCCACTTCCAAATCCACATGCCTAACCACCACCGCCCCATTCCTGGCCACAAACTTACCTACCGCTCTATTCACTTTTATCCGTGCCTTATTCACTCTCTCAACCGACCTGGCCTCCCGCCACGACTGCCGATACACCATGTCCGACCAAACCGTTATCATACCCGGGAACAACGACCACAACCGCAACAAGTCGAATTTTATATCCTTGATTAGTTCCCGGCATGACCTCGCCCCCAAATCATTGCCCCCCACATGCAGCACCAGGATATCCGGGGACCTATCCAGCCGCGCCAGCCGATGTACCTCCCCCATCACACTCCCCCACAACATCCCTCTACGCCCAATCCATCTCACCACCGCCTCCTCCCTGCTAATCCCTAACTGCCGTCCGTTGGGCTGTACATCTGCCCGCAGAGCCCCCCAAAAAACAAACGAATGCCCCAGGATCCAAACTAACGCCGCCTCACCACCTCACCAAGAAGAGACGAAATTAAAACACAGACAAAATCGGCACCCATAACACAAACTCACAAACCCCCCAAACGCACGTATGACTTGAAACGAACAGATTCCCACCTCCCAATCTTCTTAATCACTTTGTCCCCCAGACCCATTCTTGCAGCCTTAGTCGCCGCCCCAATCCGGAAGGAATGACCCGTGAAACCTCTGGAGTCCATTCCCAACGCTGCCAGACATTTTTTGAACACTGCCACAAGCTGGAATTTGGACAAAAACAAACCATCCTCATGCCGCAACTAAGGACCCTCTCCCTTCCAGCTAGCCCCCGCCCTATACTCCCTCAAACAACTGACCGGGCAAACTAAGCACCCCGCTACCACATACAATGACACACTACAACCCTTGCCCTCCCTATCCGTCTTAGATACCCTAATTCGCACCACTACCCTATCCTCATACAAATCAACATCCAAACCCCCCAAACTAACTATACTCTTACTCACCAACTCCCCCAACTGAAAAGCCCCAAAAAAGGCCAACGAAAAAGCCAGTCTAAACAGGCGAACCTCACTAGCGGATCTACAAACCGACTCAAGACAAACCCCCACCCTTAACAATAAATCAAAGAAAACCGGCCTCCTACCGTCAGCCACCCGACCTCCCCGCCGAAAACCCTTCAGCACCTGTCTCACCCAAAAAGTTTTGTAACATCCGGAAGGCCCCTCAATCTAAATCCAAAAACCAATCCAGCCAAACAACGGTTAACCCTTGCCACCGACCAACCCTCCTCCACAATAAGCCCCAAAAACAATACCAACGGGGCCTTCCCACCATCAACCCCCACTCCCAAACTCGCACACGACAGCTCCCAAGAACGCCACGCCTTACCATAGTCCAACCAGGTACCCTCACTCAACGACTGCCTAAACAAACCCGCTATAGTACCTCCAAGAGATCCCAGAGCCAAACCGGGCACTCCAACCCCTCCTTCTCAGCCTCCGGCGCCAGCTGACGAAAACGCTCCAACTGCAAAGAGAAAGAGAATCAGCCACTCCGTTAGCAACTCCCGGCACATGCACCGCCACAACCCACGTGTTCAGAGGCAAACACATTAGCACCAAATGCTGCAACAGCCTAACCACAGTAGGGGAAGATGCCGTAAGACTATTGACCGCCTGCACAACCCCCAAGTTATCACAATGCCACCTCACCTTCTTGTCCCTGAACTTGTCACCCCACAGCACCACCGCCAGCACTATAGGGAACAATTCGAGCAAAGCCAAATTCCTCACCCATCCCCTCACAAACCACCCCTCTGGTCACTTACCTGCGCACCACTGTTTCCTCACAGTACACACCAAAACCTACCCCCCAGCTGCGTCCGAGAACAACTCACAACTCTCAACCACCTCCCCCATGACCAACGCCCTACCATTAAACTGCCCCAAAAACCCATCCCAAACCTCCAAGTCTCTCCTCAACTCCTTTCCCAGCCGAATAAAATGGTGACCTGACACCACACCTGCAGTCGCCGCCGCCAGTCTCCTACAAAATATCCAGCCCATCGGAATAATTCTACAAGCGAAATTCAACTTCCCCAACAAAGATTGTAACTCCTTCAAACGAATCTTCGGCCCACCCCTCGCCGACCTCACTGCGGCCTTCAGATCTACCAATTTGTCCTCAGGTAGCCTACACTCCATCCGAACCGTATCTAGCACTATACCCAAGAAACACAGCTCCGTAGTGGGACCGACCGTCTTCTCCGCCGACAATGGCACACCAAACGATTCAAACACAGACTGCAACGATGCCAACAATAACCCGCACACCCTGGAATCCGCCGGACCCAAACACAGGAAATCGTCCAAGTAATGAATGAGTGAATGACACCCCGCCACATCCTTCACCACCCATTCCAAAAAGGAGCTAAATTTCTCAAAATACGCGCAAGAGACAGAACACCCCATTGGCAAACACCTGTCAACAAAATAACCCCCGTCCCAAAAACAGCCCAACAAATGTAAACTATCCGGGTGAACCGTCAAAAGATGAAACGTCGCCTCAATGTCAGTCTTCGCCAACAGGGCACCCGGCCCGAACTTCCTCACCCAACCAACTGCCGTGTCAAAGGATGTGTATACCACCGAACATAACTCCGGATCAATCCCATCATTCACAGACGCCCCCTTCGGGAACGACAAATGGTGAATCAGGCGGAAAGCATTCGGCTCCTTTTTCGGAACTACCCCCAGCGGAGAGACCCGCAAGTCCCCCAAAGGTAACTCCTCAAAAGGCACATCAATCCTCCCCAAAGCCACCTCCTTAGCCAATTTCTGAGCCACCACCTCCGGGTGCATCAAAGCTGACCTCAAATTCTTAAACCTGCCGCCCCCATTTTCCGCAGAACAAGACGGAATCACAAACCCCTCCTCAAATCCCCTCCTTAAAAACTCTGCCCCCTCCTTATCCGGGTATCTACTTAAATACTGGATGGATTTACATTTATCTCCCTAGCACGTGTTGGGACTATATATCATTTGTTTTACATTTGGCCGTTAAGACCATCAATGTCCCTAAGCTGACACGTGCTAATTAATTATAAAATATAGCTTTTATTACTAATCCTTAAAACAAATCAATTAGAACACTACTATTAAAATTATCAGCTATGTCTGCCTGCCTAATGTTTATAGTAGCAACATAGTGTCTGATTAGTGAGTGCATCCACTGGAAGGTGCTATATATATAGCTAAGTCTCTCATTACTGTCTTTATTGCAACCTTTTTCTGCTCACTCAAAGCATGCTGTTATTCCCACAGCTTGCTGCTTGCTAGCATAGTTATCTTCCTAGTCTGCACTCCTAGCGTTATGTCTCCCAGACGTTATTGCAGGGCCGGCATAGACTGGCTAAAAAGCTAATATCACTCGCTGCCCCCCGACATGTTTCGCCTAACAGGCGTCTTCAGGGGTTTGGGCAGTGAACTCTACTTAAATACTGTCCCATCACGCCCACCCGCACTGGCATCCGCCCCTTTTCCAACCGCCTCACCGCCCCTTGACCTTGGCCCCCGGAAGCAACGACTGGCCCTGTGACTTCCCCCACACACCGAGCATTCATGCTTAAACTTACATTTTTGACAGAACTTCCCTCGTTGAATAAAAAGCACAAGCCCTTGGCCGAAGCTGCCGCAAAACCTGACTGCACCGCCCCCCCCCCTCCCTGTTCCGCACGAAAAAGCTGCCCCTGTCTCCCTGGCGCCATCACCCTCATCCACAACCCTATATCTTTATAGTCCCACCGCATGCTGGAGCAGACCGCCTTCCTCTGACGAAACTGCTCGTCATATCGCAACCACCCAGACCCCCCATAAACCCTATAAGCCTCCCCTATCGCATCCATGTACCAAAAAAGAGGAGAACAACTATCCAGCGCTTTCTCGCCAATCACACTCGCCAAAATAGCAAACGCCTGAAACCAATTACTAAAGGTACGGGGGATCGGCCTATAACGCCTCTTCTCCTCCTCCTCTTTCTTACCCACATCCTTCCTAACAACATCCAAGTTAAAGCGTTCCAATGGGAGAAGCGAGAAAATATCTACATATTCCCCCCTCCAAATCCTGTCCCTCAACTCCTGCTTTAAATGCGCCCCCAAAGGGCCCTCAAAGCAAACATATACCTCACCCCTCGCCGCATCATCCACCCTCGGCCTATCCTCCTCGCCGCCTGATAGGTTCTATTTCAGTCCAAAACCTATTTTTATATAAGTTTATATTACATCATGTTCCATACATTAATTACATAAGCATGGACACGTAAATGGGTCAAAGTCCATATGACTTCTCGTATATATGGATAGCCTTGGACTCTGGCAAAGAGATAAGATAAAGGTGTAGCTGGCTTACTGTGTTACTGTGTTACTGTTTAACGTAAAGATCACGTCATTGAATACTATAAATATGTGTCATAAGGATAATAAAGTTTAGAGTCATTTTGAAATTACACAGCACTGTGTCACATTCATTTTGGCTCTCTCTGACGTCAGATCAAGGATCAAATCAAGCTGAATACCGAGGTCTTGAACATGGGGTACACATTTGGGGGGAAGATAAGAATAATTCCTTACAATTTGGGAGCTCGTCCGGAATTGGGAAGGTCATCCCTGATGTTTGGTAAGAAGAGACACAAATTTTTGTCCTTTAGGCCATTCCAGGGGCACTGACCATGTCTCGATTCAAGTAAGTACATAAGGGACCCTTAGATAGACTTCGAAGTACTGTATCAGGGATACAGTAAGCATAAACTCAGGGAGTTTTTGCCTTAGGATTCAGGGAATCCGGTAATAAGACAAGTGCACTTCAGGGGGGCTCCGGGAGCCCCGTAAAAATTCTGTTCCGGGAACAGAAAGGATTCCGGGAATCCAGAACCAGGAAAGTGCACTTCAGTGGGCTCAGGGAGTCCCGTAAAAGATCTGTTGAGGAAACAGAAGGTCTAACAGCTTGATTTGATTCTTAATAAGATAATTGTAGAAGTTTTTGCATGATAAGTTGTTTGATAATTGTAGAAGTTTTTGCATGATAACTTGTTTTGTCTAATAGTTATATAAGGGGAAGTGACAGACTGGGTCGTAAGTGTACAGCTGTCGTCCCAAAACTAACATTCTGTGTTTTGAATTATTTTTGTAAGAAAATAAGTTTTAATAATGGGTAGTCAAAAAAAAATCTAAGATAGAATACCCTAAACCAGAACCAGGAGAAACATGTAAACAATATGTTGCCCGAGTCAGTCCTACACAGAATTACCTTGTTAACCCATGGGTAGATAAATTGGCAGAGTGGACAGAGGCAATGGAAGCGGTAGACCCCTTTCCCAGGGAAGGAGACAATAGCATATATCACATGGACATGGTCAAGGGTCTATGCTTAGGCGACACTGCCGCCTGACCGTATTTTGAACCTAAACCCTTCATGAGATATCGATTATATGCAGAAAGGAGATAAAAAAAAAAAAAACACATGATAGAGGTATTTAAACAAAAGTCTTCACTCCCAGTAGCCGTAACATGTAAGCAAAAACCCTCAGAAAGCGTTATTGATTTCTGGAGATTTGTGGATTGCTGGAAATAGGAGGCAGGGTAACAATCTGATGGACTAATGCTTACCATAAAAAAGAACGTCTCCACGTGGACTTCAGACAGCATCAGTTAATCGATAAGTATAGTATGTATCTAGTTCTAGTGTGAGCTATAGAAATCCACTTCCCCCGCCTTCACACAAACACATTTCTGAGATAAGGTAAGCGACCAGGAGACCATGCAGAGTAAGTAATGTGTAATATATTATACAAGATAAAGAATTGTTCGGTCATTTTCTTCCCCAGGGAATCCAGCTTTTAACAAAATGACTATATTTATAACATGTATATTGTCTTCTTATAAGAGTTGATTAATCACAGAGGGAAAACCAGAAGAGATTGGAAAATGCAGCAACAAACTGTATGTGGTATGGATATCTGTGTCCTGGAAAGCTGTGTTTGTCTGTGCTGCAAGTTTCGGGATGAAACCATGTGGGTTGGAAGACATGAATGATTCAGTGGAATGTGAATGGGTGTGGCTTTGAGTTGTAATTGAGGCGAATATGTGTGAAGACTGATTATGAGCTGTTTTAAGTACATGAAAATGTATGTGAATGTGTATGGAATACGGTATTTGTTTTTATATAATATGCGCATTGAGAATTTTATTTTTATTTATTTTTTTGGAAGTTTTTGGTTTTTATTGGTGCCAACAGCATTGATCAAGCTGTACATTTTTTTATTGAAGTCAATGAAAAGTTTTTATGGGCCCTTTGTGTGTTCATGTCTGTATTGTCAGATCTGTTTGTTTCAATGTTTTCAGTTATGTGTTACATGTTAAGTGTTGTGCTTCACATCAGAGCTCTGTTCGTATGGACAGCTAGGATACTAATGGCAGACAGAGGACAGACCAAAGCGTCCGACTGAAAGGGGGTGGACTTAGATGACAGAGTGGGAGGAAGGAAGTGTGAGCAAAAACTGACTCACTACCACTCGAGACCATGGACAGGGAATACGTCACAGATCATGTATTCTGCATTATACCAGATTGCCCAGTCAGCCTATTAGGGAGAGATTTGTTCATTAAGCTTGACTTGCAGGTATCAGCAAAGACTCAGGGCATAAGAGTACACTCAGATCTCATTCCAGTCTCTACACCAGTGCCACTGATTCTTGCAAACATACAGGACCACCCAGAATAACATTAACCCTGCATTATGGTCTTCAAATGAATATGACACAGGATTCATAGATTGCACACCTTACAAAGCTACTGTAAAACCAGGTGTCATCTCAGTGTTCCAGAGACAATACCCGCTGTAAAAAGAGAAACGTGATGGACTTAGGCCAATGATAGAGGAATTCCTACAAAAGGGAATCCTGGAAGAGGTGATTTCACCCTACAGCACGCCCGTGAATCCAGTGACAAAGGCAGATGGTGCTACCCGCTTTGTACAGGATTTAAGGGCCATCAACAACATCATTGTGCCTATAGCCCCTGTTGTATCTGATGTCACTCAATTATTATCTGCCATTCCAGCAGACGCTGTTTGGTTCAGTGTGATAGATCTGAAAAATGCATTCTTTTCTATCCCAGTTGATAAGATAACCAGACAACTTTTTGCTTTTTCCTTTGACAGACGCCAACTGACCTGGTGCAGACCCCAGGGATATGCTGATTCACCTGTAGTGTACAGCATAGTCCTCCAAGCGATGTTAGAGTCATGGTACATCCCCCCAAGGTTCTGTGCTGCTGCAATATGTCGATGATTTGTTACTGTGTAGCATGTCAGCGGAGGCCAGCATTCAGGATGGTTTATCACTGTTATAATGATTGTCAGGATGTGGTCACAAAGTGACACTTAAGAAAATGCAATGGTGTAAAAAGCAGGTTGAATACTTGGGCTTTGTCCTCACAAAAGGTGAACGGAGAATCAGCGCAGAAAGAGTCCAGTCTATTGCGGGTTTGGTCGCCCCGCACACCAAGAAAGAAATGTTATCTTTCCTTGGTATTATAAATTACTGTAGACAATGGATTCTTGATTGCTTTTACTATTGACAATGTTTTGAGGCAAGCCACTCTGGATGGAAATCCAGATCTGATTAAATGGTCTTCTGAAATGTACAATGCATTTGATTATCTGAAATGTTTGCTCATGTCGAGTCCAGGGCTGGGCCTCCCTGACTATAATATGCCCTAACATGTTTGCACGCCAAAATTGTAAAACCATGGCGGGTGTACTGACACAAGAAAACGGAGGCAAGTTGCATCCTTGTGTATTTTTCTCAAAGGTTATGCCCACCTCTGTCCAGGGGATGCCGGCATGTCTGTGTTCTCTTGCAGCCTGTGCTATGATGGTAGAGTTGGCAACTCCTTTCACAATGTGACATTACACCATTTTTGCACACCACTCATGATGTTGTAGGCCTACTCAAGGGCATCCGCACTTAACACAGCAGGCAGCTGAGCTCATGGCACTCACTAGAGCATGTATTCTACATGCTGACAGACCTGTCACCATCTATACTGAGAGTAGGTACACACATGGGGTAGTGTGGGACCATGGTATGATTTGACAGAGGAGAGGATTCACGGCAGCAGATGGTAAGGTGTTATCCAGTATTGCAGAAAAATCCTAAGACAGGATTAGAATTAGTCTGCGAAGAGGGGAAGTTATGCATTCCCCCAACATAGTGCTTCCATCTTAATAACACATTTTCACGGAGTAGGGCACAACAGCATCAAAACAACATGCACCCTTTTGAGCCAAAATTTCTATATAACAGACATGCAACATTTGGTTGCAGACTACATAAGCAGATGCCTGATCTGCCTTCGAGCTAATCCTGGTAATCCACATAGGATATTACACCAACATCTTGATTATCCCACGACTCCATTCACCCATTTACAGGTTGACTACACACATATCCCCAAGACAAAGGGTAAGCAAGAATACGCTCTGGTCATAGTGGACATGTTTTCTAGATGGCCAGAGGTATTCCCTACAAAAGCAGAAGATGCCAAGACCACAGCAAGGATTATCACTCAGCAGATAATTCCGAGATGGGGATGTCCCCTGGTCATTGAATCAGATCGGGGGCCAGCATTTACATCCAAGTTAAATAGAGAAATAGCTAGATTGCTACAGGTGGAATGGAAATTTCATATCCCGTATCACCCCCAAAGCTCCGGAATTGTAGAACGCATGAATCGAACAGTTAAAGACAAACTTAGGAAAGCCACAGCAGGTACTTTTGAGAAATGGAAACAGATCCTACCTATTATATTGGCAGAAATAAGAATGACTCCCAATAAAAGGTTAGGACTGTCACCCTTTGAAATCCTTATGGGTAGGCCCTTTCCAACTCCTTGGGCAAGTCACCCCCTAGTGGTACAGGAAGGCGACATAGACCAGATTAGGGAAGAATATGTCACAAAATTGATACAGGTACTTAACAAAACTGAGGACAAAGTTGCTTGTAAGTCTCCCTCTTTTCCACAGGAACCCACCCACCCATACAGGGTGGGGGATGAGATGGTGGTCGAAACACTGAAGAAAGGAAGAGCTCAAGGTGATTTTGTATACGGCCCACCTACTACCGTCGTTGCAGTAACCAGAACAGCTGTGCTGACTGAACAATCTCCAATTTGGATCCACGCCACCCGAGTGAAGCTTGTGAGAGAAAGAGAGGAGGCAGGAACGGAGGCAGACAGCCTTGGCCTTGAAAAAGGACAGGAGGTACTAACGGGGCAGACAGCCCTGACCTCCAACGAGGCCCAGAGGTACTAACGGAGGCAGACAGCCTTGACCTCGAAGAAGATACAGAAGGGGTACTAACGGAGGCAGACGGCCTTGACCCCCAACGAGATGACACAGTCGGGAAATTCCTCGAGATGGCTGAAATGTAGTGCCTTGATAATTGCAGTCCCCACCCCAGTAGATGTATGGACAGGGCTCCTACGTTCCCAATCAAATGACACAGATTTGCAGGATCATGATGTAAAATATGGATATGTAAATCCTTATCATGCTTGTTATAACTGTCCTACATATGAGACTCTGCAAAGTAATATGATAGAAATCCAGAAAGTTGTAAAAAGATAGTATCAGAAAAAAAAAAAATATATATATATGCAATGTAATATTGCAAAAACAGTACCATCCCTAGACAAACATGTACCTCTACCAGCAGGATGGGTATTGGCCTGTGGAAATATTAGTCACACATATATACCGGCCAATATTACAGAGGGACCCTGTACAATAGCTAGGTTGACGTTAGCAATGATACCACTATTCCCAGCAATGCAGACACGACACACGAGAGACACTTCCCTACAGTTACCAGAAAATTGTGATTATAATGTGAATCTCCTCTCTACATCAGAATATATGAGTTAAGGGGTATCTTTGATAGGAGTACCAGGTTTGGCCGTATATAACCACAGGACAATATCAAAACTTGCCTGTTGTATGGTAAAACAGATAAATATCACTAGTGCAATTCTACAAGATATGCTGCTGGATATACAATCGTATAAAAAGGCTATCTTTCAGAATAGGGCAACTATTGACTATTTATTGCTCCAACATGGTGTAGGATGCTCAGCGTTCCAGGGATGTGTTGTTTCAATTTATTAGATCACTCCCGTGGAATAAAAGATAAAATAGGCCAACTAGAAGAGATGATAAAACATATAAAACAAGATGTTGACCAAGGTTGGTGGGACTGGCTTTTTGGCTGAATACCTGACTTTGGTCAAATAAGATATGTTGTAGGAGTGGCACTCGCCGTGATCGCTGCAATAGTGGGTCTCTGCTGTTGTCTGCAGTGTGTGCCCTCCCTTCTTACCATATGTAAAAATGTGGCCGAAAGAGGGGTACACTCAACAGTCCTCTATATTCCGGTAGAGGTAGAAGAGGCAAACACAACCTCAACAAAGCCTCAGGATTATACTCCTGAAGGGTATATAGAATATCTAAAGGCTTACAAGCAAACTAAGAAAAAAACTAGAAAGGAACAAAATGAAAAACCCACATTATATAGAAATATTTAAATAGGTTTTATAGAGAGGATTGATAGGTTCTATTTCAGTCCAAAACCTATTTTTATATAAGTTTATATTACATCATGTTCCATACATTAATTACATAAGCATGGACACGTAAATGGGTCAAAGTCCATATGACTTCTCGTATATATGGATAGCCTTGGACTCTGGCAAAGAGATAAGATAAAGGTGTAGCTGGCTTACTGTGTTACTGTGTTACTGTTTAACGTAAAGATCACGTCATTGAATACTATAAATATGTGTCATAAGGATAATAAAGTTTAGAGTCATTTTGAAATTACACAGCACTGTGTCACATTCATTTTGGCTCTCTCTGACGTCAGATCAAGGATCAAATCAAGCTGAATACCGAGGTCTTGCACATGGGGTACACATTTGGGGGGAAGATAAGAATAATTCCTTACACCGCCCGCTTGCGTTTGTACTGAAACCCCCCCACACCCATCCCGCTCGTCGCCCCCCCAGGCCCCGACCCCCCAGGTGCCAGCCCAGATCCACCCGCCGCCGCCTCACCCCCATTCTCCCTCCCACCCCCCACACTTGCAAAGGCCCTGCCCCGCTGGACCAGGACCCCATACCAGCCAGCCCGCAAAGCAACCGCCCCAAACCACCAATTAACTCGGACTGACCACCCCCACTGACCCCCACACCTACACCTTGTATTAATGAAATTAGAGTTCCCAGTGTTGCCTCACCTGGCTGCCCGGGAGCTGTGAATCCCGCAGCCGTCGATCCGGATTCCCGCCGCTCCACCTCCGACCGCATCATCATGGACTCTCTCGCCGGCGAAGAACCTTCACTGTTGCCCAGCGTCCCAGCACCTTCAGGTCTGGACGCGTACTGTTCTGACCCGGAAACCAGCACACCGGAACCTGCCACAGGACCAGCCAGGGGCTGTCCGTCATCTGGAAGAGGCCTGTGCACCTGCTCCGCCTCCCGATGCACAGTGACAGCCCCGTATTTCCTGGCGCCACTTGCTCTCCCGCGCCGAGCGGGCCTCCCCCCGTGGCCTGAGGAGAGGAGCCCGCAGTACCCTGTCCAGTATCCCTGCCGTCTGCAGTTGCACGCGATGGAGGGGGCCGCCCCCCTCCCTTTACTAAGTCCCGCCGTCCGCCTGGATTCCTCCCGAGCCGGGAGGACTTAGGAAGGGGCTGAGAATGTCCCCCACGGCCCGGAGGGTCCCTAGAGGGGCTCCTTACATGGTGCTGGACTCTGGGGGTGTCCTTTGCTATCAGGCGCGCTGGCGGCCTAACCCGCCGCGGCCGTTTCTAGCTTGGCGGCGGGCAAACTGCACCCGGCGCCTCCCCCTGCAACAAGCCGGCTACCTGCTCCTGTAGCCCGCAGCCTCGCCAGGACGTCATCTACCTCGGACATGGTGAGTCGAGATGTCCTCTCTCCTGCTCTTCCTACCTCTCTGACTCCCGCCCCCCCTCACACATCTTAACCCCTACTCGCCCGGCCCTGGCACCCAAAACCCCTCATGCCGGCCTACCTCTAGTGTCCGGCATCTCTGGACAGGCAGGAGGTACAGCATCAGGCAATTTTTCACATGCAATTCCCCTTATGTGATTTATATACTTCAATGTCCGTGTGGACTTTTATATGTGGGGGAGACGACGCAAGAAGTCAAAAAGAGACTGACACAGCATAAATCTAAAATCCGCAAACTTGCTTTGGACCTCCCTGTCCCGGAACATTTTTTTAAAGCTGGACATAACATCTCACAGCTGAGGTTCCAAATTATTGATGGGATCAGACAACCCCGACGAGGAGGTGATCGGGAGACCCTGCTGAAACGTTTAGAATTGAAATGGATACATAGGCTAGACACCCTGGAGCCCAGGGGTCTCAATAGAGACTTTAATTTGGGGGTCTTCACTTAATTTGTAGGTCCTGGTATCGTACCTCTTCATTCCGTGTATATGAGCATCTAAATACTGTATCTTAAGTTTTGTGCCCAGCATTTTTGTTGCGATATGTTTTAATTGGTTATGGTGGTATGAGCACAGTTTAACACATTGATGTTAATTTTTTGTCTGATCCTACAGATGATGGCTCCCTGTGGGGTCCTGCGCACTCTACGCATGTCCCGGCCCGCCCTGGTTGATGCATCCGTGGCGTCACTCATCAGCCACAACTTGAAATTTGCAGGGGAATTAGGTGTCCAATACAAGGATATAGGGGGGGAGTCCGTTAACTCCTGCCTAGAGAGGTGTGTCTTGAATGAATGTGTGAGTGGACACACCTTTGACCCCACGGCTGGTTGTCATGATCAACCGAGGGTCATCTTTTTGTGTTCACGATCCCCCAAAATAACGTGGCACGCGTCCAGTCCAGTTATATGGATAGGAGGTGCGGCCAGTCCCCTGGGGCGGAGCGAATGTGAACATAGTCACCTCACCCGGGTGTTGAACTGGCTGCTGCTGATTGTCACCCTGGAGGGACCAAGTTTTTTCTTGTGGGTCTCTAGCTAGAGACTGTTGGTCCGTAATAGCCCTTTAATGGCCTCTATATAATATGGCATGGAAGTTTTGACTGGTACTCTCCCTGCTGTTAAATGGCTGTCGGCGCACAACCACGTTTTGCCTCTGTGTCCGATTCGCATTTTTTTGCATATAGCACGCTGGCGCATTCATTTCTAAGGGTCTGCAATAGAAGCGGACAGCACGCGGGTGTCACTGTATGCCTGTTCTGCACGTTATAGAACATGTCTTATTCTTGTTCGTATTGTGGATAGCAATACGGAAAGTGCACATGGAAAGTGTCCATTTCTTGCAAATCCACGGTTTGTGGTCTGAAATACGGACACGGTCATGTGCATGAGGTCTTATTAAAGGGGATCTTCTGATATATATGTTTGCTGTCAGTGAATGAGGGTGCTCTTGTTTCCATTCAGACGCAGTAAACCTGCACATAACTAGTGCTGCTCTCAGCTGAGAAGTGGAAACAATTCTATCCAATAGAAATGCTCTGTGAAACATTCTGTGCTTCAGACTGATACATTGTAGCAAAAGCAGAGAGATTGGTGCGGCGGCTGTTGATGGGTTTAGCTCACAGAGCATTGTCTAGACTGGATTCCCTTCTGGAGATGGGCCAGCATGGTGCACTATATCATGGCTTGTATGCAGCCTACTGGCAACCAGTGTTTTATTCTGCTCTCGTATCTGTCTATCTGGCCTTGGTCAATGGTATTTTGAGAACCAGACTACAGATGTAGCAGAGTTAACACTCAAACTCCTAACTCAAATTTCTTAACTCATTGCGTTATCTAGAAACAAAAGCCATTGAAAAGCAATTGAAGTTGTTTGCTTAACGCATTTAGTGTAACACGTCTCATAAAACATGTGTGCAAACTGTACCACATCTGTAGGTATATAAAGGGTTTGCAGCCTCTGGATGTCAACAACAGTATTTGCATTCACTGACAGCAAGCAGGGATGTTAAAAATGCAGAGAAATTGAAATGCAAAGTATATTAGAGTTACAGAAGTTTTCATTATACATGAAACTGGAAGACTATGAATACCTTTGGGTGCAATCTTTCTTTTGTGATTGCTTTTGACTTATTTGGGGCTAGAACACCTATCAAAGATAAGGGTCTATACGGGAAAACCCAAGCACGCTGCGTACACAAATCTACAATGTAGTATACCAATAGATATCTTTATTAAAGTTATAAAAATACATAAATGAATTGGCAATGACAGACACAAACCACAAGAGTGTGCCAGGATAGGGTCAGATATATCAGAAATATACATGAGATAAAATAAAGTAGATACAGTCTAGCCCTATGGCTCACCCTCCTAGAAGTTAGAAAAGTTACACAGTCCACAGCATGTAAAATACACACCGGTTGATGACACCTCCAAAAAAATAAAAAAAATAAAATGGTTCCTAGCCCCAAATAATGGGGTGCATTATTTGGGGGAATTTTTTCAATTTTTTTAATTAAAAATATTCAACAGTTCTTGTTCTACAGGGTTACATTTCAGCCTGTCCGCAGAGCATCTTACTTTCCGCTTCACACTGAGCCGTCAGGTTGCTGCGCTGATGGCTGGATGTACAGCCATATTTAGCTATAATGAGTGTTAGGAGTTCAGAGATCAGGGCTGTACATCCGGCCATCAGAACAGCAACCTGACGGCTCAGTGTGAAACTGCAGACAGGCTGAAACTTCAAGAAGACCATGGAATTTTATTTTGTACCTTTACTTGCGGGGTACGCCTCGCTGATGCTGCCATCATTGTTCTTTTATTCAAATACTCCTCGCCAGGGTTGCCAACCTTCCAGAAATTTCTGGACAGCCCGTGAAAATAGGTGATTTTTTTCCTGTGTCCGTGAAAAAAATAGATGTGTCTGTGATTTTTTTTTTTAGGCTCTTTGTTCCTTACAGTATAATAAGCTATATACATGGATTACTTATAATATTTATCATCCATTATGGTTTTCCAATTTGTCCGTAATAAATGTTGGCTGTCATTGATTCTGGGATAAGTTGTCCAGAAAAGAGAAAAATTCTGGTTGGCAACCCTGCCTCTCGCTTGCCCCGCTGTGCCCTCCCAGTATGTTAATACTGAGCATCGGTACAGGGAGGAGGAGACACCAGGGTTTCTCGGTGGGTGTCTCCTTCTCCCTGGGTGGGATGCACTCCGCTGCCATTGGACCGTGGCACAGTCAGGGAGGAGGAGACCCTGTAGGACAAAAACTGTTAAAAATTTTGAAAACATAACTTTTAGCCCAAAATGAAGATGGTCAAAGCCTTTAAGCAATGTACTGTAATTCTACAGTTTTTCCATTATTAAAGGGTTTGTCCCACAAAATATATTTTACAGTTTTCAAACCAGTACCTGGATCTGAATACTTTTGTAATTGTATGTAATTAACATTTTTTCATAGTCACTGAGGCGTTCAAATAAAATGTATCTACACAGCGCCACCTGCTCTTGGTTTTTATTCCTTTGTCCAGGTCACTGAGGTGGTCGCACATGCTCAGTTTCATTCTTCAACTGCCCCATGAGCTGTGATAGGAAAAGCATGGACACGCCCCTTAGCTGCAGCAGAAAAGATACGCCCCCTTGAGCTTTCAGCTTGATATCTCTGAATCCATGTGAGGTACAGGGCTGGTTCTAGCTTTGTTAGAAAGAGGTTGGCATTCACTATATGATGTCTGATCTATCTATCTATTATCTATCTATCTCCTATTTATATATCTATCTAATATCTATCTTTGTCATATCTATTTATTTATCTATCTGTTATCTATCTACCTCATATCTATATATCCAGTATCTATCTATCTCATATCCATCTATCTATGTCCTATTTATCTATCTATTTATTTATCTATCTATAACATAGACGCAGAGCGCAGATTATGACTGTACAGTCACAGATGGGCGGCCTCCCGAGCAGATATCCTGCACCATTACCAGACATATTGGCTGTGCCTTACTGATTATAATTAGGACAAGTATTAAAGGCACAGATTGCGCTGAAGGTCAAGAAGTCGACTCTTGTTAATTAGACACCAGTTTTGCTTAAATTCATTTCCTGATAAAACACAGGAAACTCTTCAGTCAGATGAAGATGATATTTTATGCAGAGCCCATTATACGGCAACTTCTAAAATAAAGAGACGTCTGCAAAATGAATATATTAATGTCCTGAGCCTGACCTGGAGCAACCAGAGGGCTGGAGTCAGAAGGAAAGATCAGGAGCGACATGAAGCGCTAGGTCTTACTATAACCTTCTTCTTCCTGGCAGCCATGGAAGCTACATGCGTTATGATCTCTGCTTGCTGTCAGTTAATGGAAACATTACTATTACAGGCCTCCCAAGTGTCCCTATTTTGACCCAAGTCCCTCTGTCCCTCTGTCTGCTCCTTAAATGTCCCTATTTTTGATCTGAGATATAGATTTTCATTATTAAATTCACAATATTGACCTAGAAAGTGTTTCTCTGGTTCCTCTCTGTATATTAGAGCCCATCTTGTATATTATTTTATTATTTGATGCAATTGGGATTTTAGAAATTCTTATATTCAGATTATTTTTGCGCTATTTTGTAAGAGAAAACAATTGAACTGTATAGATATGCAGGAAAAATGGAGCTTTTGCATAATGAACCATAAGTGACCCTCTTTGACCGTCCAAAAAGTTGGGAGGTATGCTATTAATTTCTGCAGCGGGCCGGTCCCGCGCCAGGGTCCTCTTCTACAGGTGTTATGAGAGTTTTTAGAGTTTTTCGTGATGCCAGTTGCATTTCAACAACGAGGGAATATGTCCCCATATGTAGAAGGTGATAGTGGAACCCAGGTGTAGGAATGCCAAAGTGGTGTAAGGGTTGCCTATAGTGTCCCTTTAGGTGTAGCTTTTGCATTTGTCACGGTGCTCCTACCTGGATATCCGGAACCTCAAGCGTGGTCATCCGCAGCAGTGCAAATAGGGTTAACAGTTGAGGGATGTGTAGAAGAAATGGAGTCCAGACTTTTATTAACGTTGAAAACAGCTTTACTAGGCATAAAGTTTCTGTCACGGGGCGCCAAAGGCGCACTCGGTCTCCCATCAGCCGTAGACCTGCTGCTTAGCTTCGGGAGCGAGGATCTGTGTTTGGCCTCGTTCCCAGGGCGGCTTTGCTAGGTCTGCCTTGAGCGCCGAGCTGATCACTCGGTGCTCGACTTGTCTGTCGGTCATGTGACACTGGCTATGTCACATGACCCTCACTGCCCACTATAAATACAGGTTCCTGGCGATTTGTTGGACTACTGAATACTCACCTGATCCTGTTCCCTGACGATCCTTTGCCTGCTCCTCCTGTAATGCGCATCCCTCCTGGTATTGTGACCTCGGCTCCCACCTGACTACTCTTTGCGGACTCCTCTGGTACTTCTCTACTCTCCTCGTATTTGACCCCGGCTTCTCCTGACCATTCTTTGCTTAACCCTTTGTACTGTTTAGCACTCTTGGTTCTGACCCGGTCCGTTCACGTTCCGTATTTTGTCTTGTCTGTCTTTCCTGCACATATCCTAAGTAAGGGACTGTCGTCCAGTTGTCCCCTGTCATCAGGACTTGTGAGGCAAGTAGGCAGGGCCAGGGGTGAGGGTGGAGCGCAGTGGTCACTATCCTTCCCCCTGTGAGTGTGTGGACGTGACCATTACAGATTAACAGGCCCAATAACCATTGTATCATGAATCCTCTTGTGACCCTGACTGACCATGTCTCTAACCTGACACAGATGGTGCAGGAGCTAGGAGAGAAACTCTGTTCTTTTGAGTTAGGGCAAGGTTCTTCCACTCCTCAGCCCTCCAGTCCACATTTTGAGCCCCAGATCAAGCTCCCAGAACCCTTTTCTGGAGACCGGAAGAGGTTTCTCTCCTTTAAGGAGAGTTGCAAACTCTACTTTTGTTTGCGCCCCGTGTCCTCCTGTCCCGAGAGCCAACGCGTGGGTATTATCATTTCTCTACTACAGGGTGATCCCCAGGACTGGGCATTCTCGTTACCTCCTGGGGCCAGTTGTATAACTTCTGTGGAGGGTTTTTTTCAGGCCCTGGGTACCCTCTATGACAAACCAGACAGGGCCCTGGTAGCAGAGACGGCTCTTAAGGCACTTGTTCAGGGCCATCTCCCTGCAGAGGAGTATGGTACCCAATTCAGACGGTGGTGTGTCCCCTCTGGATGGAATGAACCAGCCCTGAAGAGTCAGTTTAGGTCCGGTCTGTCTGATAATTTAAAAGATCTATTAGTCAGTTATCAAATTCCAGAGACCTTAGAGGAGGTGATGACCCTAGTTGTCCGACTTGACCGACGAGTTAGAGAGAGACGACAAGAACGACAGTTCTGTTCTCAGATGGTGGTCCAGCCAGAGGCCTTTTCCAGGGACAACACTGAGGTCTCCACCGAGGAATCAATGCAGGTTGGCATGACTCAGGGTAATCTTCGTCGCAGACGCGGAGAGTGCTTCTATGTGGAGATCCTGACCATTGGATCAACAAGTGTCCTAAGAGGGTCCTCTCTGACAAGTCTCCTAAGGCAAGACAACCTAGAGACCAGGTACACCCTGATTTTTCTAAATGTAAGCTTTTGGTACCCTTAACAATTTCTCTGGGGGTTAATAAGTGGCCGGGTAAGGCCTTTATTGATTCCGGTTCAGCGGCCAGCTTTATTGACTTTGAATATGCTAGTAAATTGGGTATTCCAATGTTTACTTTACCTACACCTATCCATGTCATGGCTATTGATGCTACTCTCCTGATTGGTGGTACGATGAGGTCATGTACCTCTGAAATTTCTCTAACCGTGGGTGTGTGCCACTCTGAGAGATTTTCTCTTTTAGTCCTGGAGAACCTACCGGTTGAGGTGGTACTAGGGTTGCCTTGGCTCTGTTTACATAACCCCACAATAGATTGGTCCAAAGGAGAGTTGGTGAAATGGGGACCTAAGTGTGACTCTTGCTTATCCGTGGTCCAGGCTGGGGTTTCAGTAAGGTCTAATACATTAACCTCAGTTATTAAGTAATATTCTGATGTATTCTCATCCCCTACTCCAGAGATTCTACCCCCCCATAGACCTTATGATTGCGCCATAGAGCTAATAGAGGGTGCCAAATTTCCTAAAGGGCGAATTTATAATCTTTCTAAGCCCGAACGCAAGGCTATGGAAGATTATATTAAGGAGAGCCTTGCTAAAGGGCATATTAGACCTTCAGTCTCTCCTATGAGAGCAGGGTTTTTCTTTGTTCAGAAGAAGGATGGTGGTCTTAGGCCTTGTATTGATTACCGGAGATTAAATAAAATCACTGTCCAAAAAAGATACTCTCTCCCATTGATTCCGGATTTATTTAACCAGGTTCTGAAAGAGGCATACAATCTAATCCGAATCAAGGAGGGAGACAAATGGAAGACAGCGATAGGACACTTTGAATATCAGGTGATGCCTTTTGGACTCAGCAATGCCCCAGCTGTGTTCCAAAACTTAATGAACGATATTCTTAGGGAGTTCTTAGGTAAATTTATTACTGTCTATCTTGACGACATTTTGATATTCTCTCCTGATTTCGAATCTCATGTGTCTCATGTCAAACAAGTATTAGAGGTGTTGAGAGAGAATTAGCTATCCGCTAAGCAAGAGAAATGTGTCTTTGGTGTACAGGAGATTCTGTTTCTAGGGCATGTTCTGACTCCTCACGCCTTTAACATAGATCCTGGTAAGGTTTTGGCAATTAAGGAATGGGTAAGGCCTTCATCCTTAAAGGCCTTACAACGGTTTTTGGGTTTTGCTAATTATTATCGTACATTTATCATGAATTTTTCTGTAATTGCTAAACCATTGACCGACCTTACTAAGAAAGGGGCGGATTTGGAGAATTGGTCTACCAAGGCCATTTCTTCATTTGAAACATTAAAAAAGGCATTTAGTAGCGCTCCCATTCTGATTCAGCCTGATCAGGAGAGACCCTTTATTGTGGAGGTGGATGCGTCCGAGGACGGCGCAGGAGCAGTCCTTTTACAAGGTCCTGCTAGCCTCACTAACCTGAGACCGTGTGCCTTCTTCTCCAGGAAATTCTCTCCCACAGAGAGAAACTACGACATAGGAAATAGGGACCTACTGGCTATTAAATGGGCATTTGAGGAGTGGAGGAATTTTTTGGAGGGGGCAAGGCATCGGGTAACTGTTGTCACTGACCATAAAAACCTAATGTTTCTCGAGTCTGCTAAGAGGTTGAATCCCCGTCAAGCCCGATGGGCTCTGTTTTTTACCTGTTTTGATTTCTCCATTACGTTCAGGCTGGGAAGAAAAAATGTGAAGGCAGACGCATTATCTCGGAGCTTCCATGCTTTTCAACCCACTGAGGCACCGCCTGAATCCATCCTACCAGCAAACATCTTCTTAACAGCTCTAACCCAGGATATCTCGGCTCACATTAAGGCTGAACAACATCTGGCACCGACATCCACCCCAACAGATAAGTTGTTTGTTCCCGTACAAGTTTGTCTCCAGCTGTTGGGTGAGTGTCACGATTCTGCCTTTTGTGGACATCCGGGTTTTGAGGGCACTAAGGATCTGGTTTCTAGATCTTATTGGTGGCCCACTCTTACCAGGGATGTCAAGTCCTACGTGTCAGCCTGTGAGGTTTGTGCCAGGTCTAAGACACCTAGGACTCGCCCTGCTGGTAACCTACGACCCCTACCCATTCCCAGTAGACCCTGGTCCCATATCTCGATGGACTTTATAACTGACCTACTGCTGGCGGAGGGTAAGACTGTGGTTTGGGTAGTGGGCGATAGGTTTAGCAAGATGGTTCATTTCATTCCCCTGTCTAAACTTCCGAATGCAAAAACCCTGGTGTCTATTTTTGTGAGAGAGATTGTTCATTTACATGGCACAAGGGTGTGCAGTTTGTGTCCAAATTCTGGAGGGCCTTCTGTCAAAGATGTAAAATTTCTTTGTCTTTTTCTTCTGCCTACCATCCTGAGAGTAATGGGCAGACTGAACGCCTTAATCAGTCTGTGGAACAATTCTTGAGGTTGTATGTTGCTGATGACCAGCAATTATGGGTCAAATTCCTTCCGTTGGCAGAATTTGCTTTGAATAACCATGTCAATTCTTCTGCTGGGGTCTCCCCTTTCTTTTGTAACCATAGTTTTCATCCCCGTTTTCATTCTGAGTCCTCCGTCTCCTCCTCTAACCCTGAAGCGGATAAACTCTCCTCCGAACTGTGCACAGTTTGGGCCCGGGTTCAATCGGACCTAGAAAAGGCTCAAAGTTCTCGAAAACTCAAGGCCTATAGGAGACGTTCCAAGGGGGTTAACTTTCAGGTTGGGGATAAAGTATGGTTGTTCTCCAAGAATCTATCTCTCAAGGTAGCTTCTAGAAAATTTGCTCCTCGTTTTATTGGACCGTATAAGATCACGGAGGTGATTAATCCGGTATCGTTTAAGTTGGAGCTGCCCGAGTCGTTCCACATTCATAATGTATTTCATAAATCTCTACTTAAAAAATATTTTGAACCTGTTGTACCGTTGAAAGCCTCGCCTCCGCCGGTTCTTGTTAAATGATGCTGTCGAGTATGTGATGTCTAAGATAGTGGATGTCAGGAGAGTGCGTAATTCCTTACAGTACCTGATTCACTGGAAGGGGTATGGACCCGAAGAGAGATCTTGGGTACCCGCCAGGGAGGTTCATGCTCCTAGACTTGTTTGAAAATTTCATTCAGAACACCCTGAAAGGCCATCGTCTGAAGTCTTGGGTCCGGTGGCCCCTCGTAAAAGGGGGGGGTACTGTCACGGGGCGCCAAAGGCACACTCGGTCTCCCGTCAGCCGCAGACCTGCTGCTTAGCTTCGGGAGCGAGGATCTGTGTTTGGCTTCATTCCCAGGGCAGCTTTGCTAGCTGGGAGGCTCCCTGCTCCTAGGTCTGCCTTGAGCGCCCAGCTGTTTACTCGGTGCTCGACTTGTCTGTCTGTCGGTCATGTGACGCTGGCCACGTCACATGACCCTCACTGCCCACTATAAATACAGACAGCCTGCTGGCCACAGGTTGCCTGTTAATTCTAGGTTCCTGGCGATTTGTTGGACTACTGAATACTTACCTGATCCTGTTCCCTGATGATCCTTTGCCTGCTCCTCCTGTACTGCGCATCCCTCCTGGTATTGTGACCTCGGCTCCCACCTGACTACTCTTTGCAGACTCCTCTGGTACTTCTCTACTCTCCTGGTATTTGACCCCGGCTTCTCCTGACCATTCTTTGCTTAACCCTTTGTACTGCGTAGCTCTCTTGGTTCTGACCCGGTCCGTTCACGTTCCGTATTTTGTCTTGTCTGTCTTCCCTGCACATATCCTAAGTAAGGGACTGTTGTCCAGTTGTCCCCTGTCATCGGGACTCGTGAGGCAAGTAGGCATGGGCCAGGGGTGAGGGTGGAGCGCAGTGGTCACTATCCTTCCCCCTGTGTGTGTGTGGACGTGACCGTTACAGTTTCATCAAGGAACAATCTTCCAAACTTTATCTTGGTCATCAGAAGATTTTGGCATAAGTTTTGGCTGGCAAAACAATCAGCTCTGCAACATCTGAACTCTTCGGCACTGCTATGTTGGCTGGATTAAAGAGGAACTTTTTCCTACTGCTGTAGGCTGCAACTTAATCTTCTGTAGTCTGACTCTATCTTTATCTTGATCTGTATCTGGGTAATGGGTACAGGGAATCTTTTCCTCCTGGCTTCTGAGGCTTCTGAGGCTTGCAGCTTGGGCATCTATGCCCAGCAGAGCAGACAGTGCTCTGCTGGCCGACACACAGCCTTCCCCTTACTGGGGGTACTCTCAACTTCTAACTAACACTTACCTCTCTAGAGAGGGCTGGAATGGGTAGAAGGTTCCACTACAGAGAAACTAGCTCTGCCAAGACTGCCGCCATCTGCTGGTGAACCAGGCACATTACACTTCAAATGTACATTGTGCAGGACATGGAAATACAAGCATATGATGACACATGCATGTGGATCCAACACTCCATGAACTTTATGGCGGCCATTATGGGGCATAACAGGTAGTATTTAGTGTTAGGACCCGTCTAACAGAGATCGCCTTGACGTACGGCAGACGGGCTCAGATGGTTTTGTACAAAATGCATTGGCCAAGCATCTCACTTTATGAATAAGCGTAGCATTAGCACTATAATTTCTGGCATTATTGTACTTTATCTGATTTGCAGGGTGCTGCTGCATTGTCTCTCTTTTTTTCCTCTATGATGACACAGGATCACGCAAAAGAGATAGTGGGGGTGCAAAAAAGTGGTAATGCCACTCTGGGGCGTTACATATCTAGACACTGAAAACCTGTAAATGCCTCACATAAAGACCTAACATTTCCCATAGCTGGAGGTTTGTTACAGTCTATGAGAGAGAAGATTATATTAACCAGTAAAAGTGCCCCCTTTGTCTCCACAGCTAGCAACAGTGCCATTTATCCCGACAACTGCTAACAGTGCCCCTTTTGTCTTCCCACGTAGTAACAGTGCCCCCTTTGTCTCCACACCCAGTAACAGTGCCCCCTTTGTCTCCACACCCAGTAACAGTGCCTGCTTTGTCTCCACACCCAGTAACCGTGGCCCCTTTGTCTCCACACCCAGTAACAGTGCCTGCTTTGTCTCCACACCCAGTAACCATCCCCCCTTTGTCTCCACACCCAGTAACAGTGCCTGCTTTGTCTCCACACCCAGTAACCGTGGCCCCTTTGTCTCCACACCCAGTAACCATCCCCCCTTTGTCTCCATACCTAGTAACAGTGCCCCCTTTGTCTCCACACCTAGTTACAGTGCCATTTATCCGGACAACTTGTAACAGTGCCCCCTTTGTCTCCACACCTAGAAAAAGTGCAATTTTTCCGGACAACTAGTAACAGTGCTCCCTTTGTCTCCACACCCAGTAACAGTGGCCCCTTTTTCTCTGTGCTGTTCTCCTCATATTTAATTATACACTGTATTATTAATTCATCTTTCACCATGTTGTTTCTATGTAATGTTCTGTTGCCGCCTTCTGCTGGCCAGAATTGTATGCTGCACACCTCTGCTCTTGCTAGTAAAGTTTTTTCTCTGCTGGGCGTGGATTTAGCTGCCTCAGTCCATGTCACTTACTGCAGCCATTTTCAGTGCTGCATAGCTGGGGGACTGGATATTCTAACATTTTTGGGCTAGTGAAGGCATCAGTTTTTGACCAGCAGTTAGCCTCAGGAAAGACATCAACAGGACAGCATCAATACCACTACTACATTACCGTATTGTATCATCGTTGTCTCTATATTTGGATCAAATAAGCCAACGTGGATTTCATTCCCGTGTCTACGTTTTGGATCCATCTAACCCGAGCATCTGCCGGTCCGGTCTGCTCCACTGCTTGGATATGAAGGTAGGAGGTGACGCAGCCATTACACCATGCAACAAAAAATAACTTTTCGTCTGCTACTGGGCAAAAACCATTTGTGCTATACTAAATCGAGTTTGCGGATTACAAATCCGAAGTCAAAATTGTTGTAACACGTCACAAAATTTTGCTGCTATGCATAAGTATGCCTAAATGAATTAAGCACTTGGAAAGCATTGAATAATCTACATCAAAGTTTGTGTAGTAAACAGTGTATGAAAATGTAATGGAATAACACAATTTCAAAAAGTCTCGTTTTTCATTTTAAAAGTTTTACTTGAGCAAGGCCCAGTACTGTTAAAAGTGCTTCAGGCATCTGCTTTTGCGTTTGTGAACGGTCATATTTTCCAGTTGCAAAAACCAGCAGTAGTCCCCCATCATGTTGGGATTCCAGCGGCCTTGATACCTGTTCTTCATTGTAGAAATATCTTTATGGAACCGCTGTCCATGTTCGTCATTTACGTGTCCCAAATTGGGTGGGAAAAAGTCAAGATGGGAATGTAAGAAATGCACTTTCAATGACATTCGGCAGCCAAGTTGTTCATATGCTGTAAGCACGTTGTCTACTAATTCAGCAGAGTTTGCAGCTCGTCTGTTCCCAAGGAAGTTCTGCACTACGAGCACAAATGCATCCCAAGCTGCAAGTTCCAGAGGGTTGAGTTTTGTTCTGAATGTGTCACCATGCTATTAGTTTGTTGATTTCGAGGCCAATAAAAATTCCGGCCTTTATTTTAGCATCAGTTTTCAGTGTGCTAAACTTTTCCTTCAAATACTGGAAACCATTTCCATCATGATAAAGGGCAATTACAACATTTTTCATTACACCAAGTTTAATGTGAAGTGGTGGAAGATAAACTTGAAGTGGATCGACCAGTGATTTGTGTTTTACATTGTACTGACCAACTGTGTGCTCGACTCTGAGAGGCCACTGTCTCATTTTGTAATGATTGTTGTCATCACGAAACTAACCACTGATGAAGGGGTCAATTTCCTAAACCCCGAAACGCGTTTGGTACTAACCCCCACGATTGGATTACAGACACACAACTTTCGATCGATTTAGGAGGAGCAGGACTCATTATCTTATAGATCTGATAACGCCAGCTGCACGAGGTTCTTGCTGCACGAGGGGAAACCTGTACTTCCAGCGAACCTACGTGGATTTCCAGTGTTGGCGCGGGATCTTCTGAAGACTAACAGCCCTCGAGACCGGAGCACCGATACATACAGGAGGTGCACCGTGTAGAGGGTAGGCGATTCCATTGAAGCCCTCCGGGTAAGATCGATGTGTCTGCATCAGTAAGCGATCGCTTTTCGCAATATACAGCGGGACGCCGCTGTTTCAGTTTAGGAGCGGGACGCCGCTCTGAATATTACCAGCGCTGATTTGCACTTTAGATTGGAGATCAGTTGAAACATTTTTTAAAACTGGAAGTTATCTGATTATAACTAGAGAATTTTTTGATGTACACCTTTTGGTGCAAGACACCAGCACTATTTTGGTTTTGTATGATCAATACCCTATTAACCACCTCCGGACCGCTGTACGCAGATTCGCGTTCCGGAGGTGGCAGCCTTGCGCTCAGCGACGCATATACGCGTCATCTCGCGTGAGCCGGGATTTCCTGTGAATGCGCGCACACAGGCGCGCGCGCTCACAGGAACGGAAGGTAAGAGAGTGGATCTCCAGCCTGCCAGCGGCGATCGTTCGCTGGCAGGCTGGAGATGTGATTTTTTTAACCCCTAACAGGTATATTAGACGCTGTTTTGATAACAGCGTCTAATATACCTGCTACCTGGTCCTCTGGTGGTCCCCTTTGTTTGAATCGACCACCAGAGGACACAGGTAGCTCAGTAAAGTCCCACCAAGCACCACTACACTACACTACACCCCCCCCCCCCCCCCCCCCCCCGTCACTTATAAACCCCTTATTAGCCCCTGATCACCCCATATAGACTCCCTGATCACCCCCCTGTAAAGCTCCATTCAGATGTCCGCATGATTTTTACAGATGCACTGATAGATGGATCGGATCCGCAAAACGCATCCGGACGTCTGAATGAAGCCTTACAGGGGCATGATCAATGACTGTGGTGATCACCCCATATAGACTCCCTGATCACCCCCCTGTCATTGATCACCCCCTGTCATTGATCACACCCCTGTCATTGATTACCCCCTGTCATTGATCACACCCCTGTCATTGATCACCCCCCCTGTCATTGATTACCCCCCTGTAAAGCTCCATTCAGATGTCCGCATGATTTTTACAGATGCACTGATAGATGGATCGGATCCGCAAAACGCATCCGGACGTCTGAATGAAGCCTTACAGGGGCATGATCAATGACTGTGGTTATCACCCCATATAGACTCCCTGATCACCCCCCTGTCATTGATCACCCCCCTGTCATTGATTACCCCCCTGTAAAGCTCCATTCAGATGTCCGCATGATTTTTACGGATGCACTGATAGATGGATCGGATCCGCAAAACGCATACGGACGTCTGAATGAAGCCTTACACGGGCGTGATCAATGACTGTGGTTATCACCCCATATAGACTCCCTGATCACCCCCCTGTCATTGATCACCCCCCTGTCATTGATCACCCCCCCTGTCATTGATCACCCCTCTGTAAGGCTCCATTCAGACATTTTTTTGGCCCAAGTTAGCGGAATTATTATTTTTTTTTCTTACAAAGTCTCATATTCCACTAACTTGTGTCAAAAAATAAAATCTCACATGAACTCACCATACCCCTCACGGAATCCAAATGCGTAAATTTTTTTAGACATTTATATTCCAGACTTCTTCTCACGCTTTAGGGCCCCTAGAATGCCAGGGCAGTATAAATACCCCACATGTGACCCCATTTCGGAAAGAAGACACCCCCAGGTATTCCGTGAGGGGCATATTGAGTCCATGAAAGATTGAAATTTTTGTCCCAAGTTAGCGGAACGGGAGACTTTGTGAGAAAAAAATAAAAAATATCAATTTCCGCTAACTTGTGCCAAAAAAAAAAAAAATTCGATGAACTCACCATGCCCCTCATTGAATACCTTGGGGTGTCTTCTTTCCAAAATGGGGTCACATGTGGGGTATTTATACTGCCCTGGCATTCTAGGGGAAGTCTGGTATCCAAATGTCTAAAAATGCCCTCCTAAAAGGAATTTGGGCACCTTTGCGCATCTAGGCTGCAAAAAAGTGTCACACATCTGGTATCGCCGTACTCAGGAGAAGTTGGGGAATGTGTTTCGGGGTGTCATTTTACATATACCCATGCTGGGTGAGAGAAATATCTTGTTCAAATGCCAACTTTGAGTAAAAAAATGGGAAAAGTTGTCTTTTGTCAAGATATTTCTCTCACCCAGCATGGGTATATGTAAAAAGACACCCCAAAACACATTCCCCAACGTCTCCTGAATACGGCGATACCACATATGTGACACTTTTTTGCAGCCTAGGTGGGCAAAGGGGCCCATATTCCAAAGAGCACCTTTTGGATTTCACAGGTCATTTACCTACTTACCACACATTAGGGCCCCTGGAAAATGCCAGGGCAGTATAACTACCCCACAAGTGACCCCATTTTGGAAAGAAGACACCCCAAGGTATTCCGTGAGGGGCATGGCGAGTTCCTAGAATTTTTTATTTTTTGTCACAAGTTAGTGGAAAATGATGATTTTTTTATTTTTTATTTTTTCATACAAAGTCTCATATTCCACTAACTTGTGACAAAAAATAAAAACTTCCATGAACTCACTATGCCCATCAGCGAATACCTTGGGGTCTCTTCTTTCCAAAATGGGGTCACTTGTGGGGTAGTTATACTGCCCTGGAATTCTAGGGGCCCAAATGTGTGGTAAGGAGTTTGAAATCAAATTCTGTAAAAAATGACGAGTGAAATCCGAAAGGTGCTCTTTGGAATATGGGCCCCTTTGCCCACCTAGGCTGCAAAAAAGTGTCACACATGTGGTATCTCCGTACTCAGGAGAAGTTGGGGAATGTGTTTTGGGGTGTCATTTTACATATACCCATGCTGGGTGAGAGAAATATCTTGGCAAAAGACAACTTTTCCCATTTTTTTATACAAAGTTGGTATTTGACCAAGATATTTATCTCACCCAGCATGGGTATATGTAAAATGACACCTCAAAACACATTCCCCAACTTCTCCTGAATACAGAGATACCAGATGTGTGACACTTTTTTGCAGCCTAGGTGGGCAAAGGGGCCCATATTCCAAAGAGCACCTTTCGGATTTCACTTGTCATTTTTTACAGAATTTGATTTCAAACTCCTTACCACACATTTGGGCCCCTAGAATGCCAGGGCAGTATAACTACCCCACAAGTGACCCCATTTTGGAAAGAAGAGACCCCAAGGTATTCGCTGATGGGCATAGTGAGTTCATGGAAGTTTTTATTTTTTGTCACAAGTTAGTGGAATATGAGACTTTGTATGAAAAAAAAAAAAAAAAAATCAGCATTTTCCACTACCTTGTGACAAAAAATAAAAAATTCTAGGAACTCGCCATGCCCCTCACGGAATACCTTGGGGTGTCTTCTTTCCAAAATGGGGTCACTTGTGGGGTAGTTATACTGCCCTGGCATTCTAGGGGCCCAAATGTGTGGTAAGGAGTTTGAAATCAAATTCTGTAAAAAATGACCTGTGAAATCCGAAAGGTGCTCTTTGGAATATGGGCCCCTTTGCCCACCTAGGCTGCAAAAAAGTGTCACACATCTGGTATCTCTGTATTCAGGAGAAGTTGAGGAATGTGTTTTGGGGTGTCATTTTACATATACCCATGCTGGGTGAGATAAATATCTTGGTCAAATGCCAACTTTGTATAAAAAAAATGGGAAAAGTTGTCTTTTGCCAAGATATTTCTCTCACCCAGCATGGGTATATGTAAAATGACACCCCAAAACACATTCCCCACCTTCTCCTGAGTACGGAGATACCAGATGTGTGACACTTTTTTGCAGCCTAGGTGGGCAAAGGGGCCCATATTCCAAAGAGCACCTTTCGGATTTCACAGGTCATTTTTTTACAGAATTTGATTTCAAACTCCTTACCACACATTTGGGCCCCTAGAATGCCAGGGCAGTATAACTACCCCACAAGTGACCCCATTTTGGAAAGAAGAGACCCCAAGGTATTTCGTGATGGGCATAGTGAGTTCATAGAACTTTTTATTTTTTGTCACAAGTTAGTGGAATATGAGACTTTGTAAGAAAAAAAAAAAAATCATCATTTTCCGCTAACTTGTGACAAAAAATAAAAAGTTCTATGAACTCACTATGCCCATCAGCGAATACCTTAGGGTGTCTACTTTCAGAAATGGGGTCATTTGTGGGGTGTTTGTACTGTCTGGGCATTGTAGAACCTCAGGAAACATGACAGGTGCTCAGAAAGTCAGAGCTGCTTCAAAAAGCGGAAATTCACATTTTTGTACCATAGTTTGTAAACGCTATAACTTTTACCCAAACCATTTTTTTTTTACCCAAACATTTTTTTTTTATCAAAGACATGTAGAACAATAAATTTAGAGCAAAATTTATATATGGATGTCGTTTTTTTTGCAAAATTTTACAACTGAAAGTGAAAAATGTCATTTTTTTGCAAAAAAATCGTTAAATTTCGATTAATAACAAAAAAAGTAAAAATGTCAGCAGCAATGAAATACCACCAAATGAAAGCTCTATTAGTGAGAAGAAAAGGAGGTAAAATTCATTTGGGTGGTAAGTTGCATGACCGAGCAATAAACGGTGAAAGTAGTGTAGTGCAGAAGTGTAAAAAGTGGCCTGGTCTTTCAGGGTGTTTAAGCACTGGGGGCTGAGGTGGTTAAGGAATCATTGAAATCTACTGATGGACTAATATATTCAGTTATTATTTTTCATTTTTTTGCTATCTGCATTATTGTTTTATCGTACCACGCATTATTGCCACTACTATTGCTGCTACTATTTCAACCAGCTGTGATAATTAATTTATATAATTAATTTATATATTTTAGGATAGTAATAAATTTAT
The DNA here is from genome assembly GCF_905171765.1 of Bufo bufo. Lineage (NCBI taxonomy): Eukaryota > Metazoa > Chordata > Amphibia > Anura > Bufonidae > Bufo > Bufo bufo. The sequence goes on along the minus strand of NC_053396.1, from coordinate 212,935,633 downwards.
ATATACCAATTCAATCTACTGTTCTCATTGCTATCGAGAGTGCCCCACTGTTATTCACTATTTATATGCTTTGTGTACCCTAACTGTAGGCCAAGCAGCAGTGCTACCACTTTCAGGTCAGCACAAATTTTTCATTTATGTTCTGAGTATTTGATCATTTTCAAAATTAACTCCATAAAAGCATGGGTCTCTTTCATTCCAACTGCATGAGCTAATGTAACAGATGGTTTTTCGTTACCATTGTGCAACAAAACAGCTTTCAAACTTGTTTTGCTAGAGTCTATGAATAGCCTCCATTCATCGGGAACATGTGTACCATCTAACTCCATCATAAGACCATTTACAGAAACAGACATCACTTTCCATTGCATAGTATGCAGCTAACTTGATGTGTCGATGACGAAAGTGTGAAGTTGTGGTGCCTCGTTGTAGCAAATTTCCTTCCTGAAGTCTAGAAGCTAGCAGTTCTGACTTTTCTTCAGATGACAGATCTCTTACCAGACCATCTAAATCTGATTGGCTCAGCAAGTGCGGCTGACCCTCCAGTTGTTCTGGATCAGGAAATACATTATGACAATCAACATCTTCTTCTTCATCAGGATCAGAACCGTCTGTTTCAATTGCCGTTCCAACTGTGGAAGGGGCAGGCACTGGATTCTCTACATCAAGTGGTACCGGTTTAAGAGCAGACTCACAGTCAGGATACACAATTTGTGACTTGTTTCTCTTTGAATATCTGGCGATTTTAGTCATGCAAAAGTAACAGTCTGAAGGGTGATTTTTCTGCTCACGCCAAACCATCGGCACTGCGAAAGCCATTCCTTTCCTTTTACTATTCAACCACTGCGTTAGCCCAGAGTAACACACAGTGCAACAAACATGAGGTGCCCAGCTTTTATCTTGATCTCCAATTTTACAGTCAAAGTAATACTTGTAAGCAAGACGCCCTCGCTTTGTCAGATTCTTGTGCTGATCATGAGTAGTGTATTTGCCACATATGAAGCAGAAATTGTCTGGATCGTTAACACATTTGCGTTTATCCATCTTAAGTTTCAAAACTGATAGCACTATAACAGATCACTTTATCAAAATCTGTCCAGCTTGCCTTATATACTTACTGCTGACATCAGCCTCGGACAGGTCTGGACGTGTCCATTGGAATATCTCCAATATAATGCATTTATATTATAACTGAATAGGCTTCGCATATATAACTTAAAATCTAGACGTGTCAGGCAAATTCCGAGTTCATATTTGGAATCAGCTCTCATTTTAGTATAAGTCACATGTTTTTCTCTCAGTAGCAAAATCATTGTTACGCGATGTTATCAGTTATATCTTAACTCGCCTTCATGTGGGGACAGAACAGTCAAAAACTGCCTTATAGTCCATACCCCGACCACAGATTCCCTCAGAGTCCAGTACCACACTCCGGAATCTCCCTAGCAACAGGCCCACTTGCAGCAAATCTGCCCAGCTACAGTGTATGTGTCACGGCCTTTGGTTTGCGCTGTGACACTGTTGCCACACTTGCGGTTCCCCGCAGCAACGTGTTGCTGTGTGAGCATGCGGTGGCAGTGTCTCGGCCTTCTGGGTGATTGCCGGGACATGGTTGCCACACATGCTGTTGCCGGTGGTAACATGTGGATTGGTATGCTTGTGTGTGCACTTCCCCTTTAAGTGGCTTCCTTCCCTTGTCTGGTGTTGGAAGGGTTAACTAACTTAACTCCCTTCCTAGTGTTTTGTTAACACTGGGTTTATGTGGGTGTGGCTGCTTGGGCTATTTAGCCTCTGCTGGAAGCCTGTAGCTGAGGGGTACTCCAGCCATGGTGTATGCTGGAGCTATCCTCCTGGTCTTCATATTCCATCTGTCCAGTGAGGGCCACCCTTGTGGTCATAGATGTTCTTATGGTATCTCACGTTTATTGCAGCTATGGGTGTCCTGGGTTCCTGTGTGGTTTGTGGTGTGTGCTGTGTCCTTTTAATGTTGGTGTGGACACCAGCACTTGTTCACGGGTTCTAGTCAGTGTGTCTGTGGCAGGTAAGTGTGTTACTGGTCTCACTTACCTGCCATCTCCTTATGCTGTATGTGTTCCCCTCTCCTTGCAGCCTGGCCTTAGAGACTCCTGTTCCTCCGTGTTGAGGATGAACAGGTAGTCTCTCCCCTGCTCCTATGTGAGGGATTTCCAGGGCGACTCAGGATATTAGGTATCCCGTGTATGAGCCGTCCCACCATCGGGGTCCGCTCATACGGTGAGGAGTCAGGGAGAGGATTAGGGACGCGGTAGGAGGTGACCTGCTCCCTTATTACTCCTTTTTGGCCAGGCTGATCCTCTTTACCCTTTGACACCGCACGGTGGGGGATTTCCCCCACTCCCCGCTGTGACAGCATGTCTGACAAGCCTAAGGGGAAGCAGCCTACTCTCGCCTGGAAGTCCTCCACAACTCGCCAAGCCATTTTCTATATTAACCTTTGCTTGCATAATAGAAGTACTGTTTATGCACGCGGGGTCTCCCTCAAACCATACCCCTTATAGAGACTTGCTGCATATCTCCTTACATTGCCGTGGTCACCCTGCAATTCACTCAAAACACTTTTCAAAATTTTGTCAAGGTGCCTTATCGGAGCCGTGCTGCGATTTTTAGCCCCTAATTCAATAGTTCATTTTCTTAAAGAGACAGCGCACCTGAAGTCAAAATAGCCAAAAATGACTTTGCACAATTCCCCAGTGATGAAATAAAGCAAATTCAACTTGATACTGATAATTATGAAGAGCAGGGAACAGAACCCACACTTCCAGCAGACCAAGTCGTGCGACCAAGACGCTCTCTCAAACCGACGATAAAGGTCACTGAAAACGATCACACCAGGAAAGATGAGCTATGTGATAACCTGAAAGAGCGATGGGAATGAGTTTCCTCCCTCATGTCAGGACTTAAATCCTCCTCAGGTGATGCCACAAGCTTACAAGTTGCTGTCGGGCGGCTGAACACAGCTCATGAAAGATAGGCTACTTTCACACTCCCGTTGTTCTGCTGATCCGTCATGGACAGATCCGTTCAGATAATACAACCATCTGCATCCGTTCAGAACGGATCCGTTTGTATTATCTTTAACATAGCCAAGACAGATCCATCTTGAACACCATTGAAAGTTAATGGAGGAAGGATCCGTTTTCTATTTAGCCAGATTGTGTGAGTGAAAACGGATCCGTCCCTATTGACTTACATTGTGTGCCAGGATGGATCGATTTGGCTCAGTTTCATCAGACGGACAGCAAAACTCTGTCAGACTGATGAAAAAAAGAAGCTCTTGCAAGAGCAAAATCAGAGGCCAAGAGGGCAGAAGCAGAGACTCGGATAAAGATTCTTGAATCCGAGATGGAAGAGGAAATTGCATTGGCTGAAGTAAGACTGCTTGAGCAAGCATTGATCCAGTCTGCTCACCACCACAGGAGATAGATGATCCAGTTGATCGCACCAGTGACTATGTACTAAATCCGTTATCTGCACCACCCCCAGTGTGTAGTACTGTACAAACCGACGACACTGAAACCTCCAAGCCAGCTCTACCTGCGGTGCCAGCGCCACCCACAGCACCCGAGCAATCTAATAACCGTCACCCAGTTGTGCCCTCTCAAGGACAGTTATTACAGCAAGATGGCTATCAGGTGTTTTCTGGCCTACCTCCACAGCTCAAGTAGCAGTCATCAGAATCTACAGAGGCTAAACCACATCTCAACCCTGCAGCAACATCATTCTATCCGGAAGCATCTCACCCTTTCACGCCAGGCAGCCCATACACCCCAGGGGCATCACAAGCTGTCATGGCAACAAGCAGTGTTGAAATCAGATGACCATGTGGAGAGCTACAGAGCCTGGAAGGCAACCTTCAAAGCTGCCATTGTCAACCTCAACCTAACCGCAGAGCAGGAGCTTGACCTCTTGATCAAATGGCTGGGCCCAGGCTCCACAAATCGTATCAAGAGCCTCAGAACTGTCTACATGGGACAAGCAGAAGCAGGTCTCGCTGCCGCCTGGCAGAGACTCGAACGTACCTTCGGCAGCGCAGAAGCAATAGAGAAGGCCCTATTCAAGAGAATGCAGAACGTCCCAAAGATCAATCTCAAGGATGTCCATAAGCTTCAGGATTTAAATGATCTCCTCATGGAACTGGAGCTTGCCAAAAGAGACCCTCATCTGTCCGGGCTGTGCTACCTGGATACAGGAACTGTAAGTTAACACACATATAACTGGTTCAGTATACAGTTCTAATCACTATATTAACAGTAATAACATTATATAACTGTTTTAAATACCTATTTTGGCCTCTCTGCTTCCATAAAACACAGCTCTTAGTGGAGTGAATGTCTGTTCAGCTTCTCTCCTCTGGTGTAATGATTCTAGCAGCTCCTGCTAGGGGAATTTCCCACACAGGCTGTGTGTGAGGCTGGCTGTGATTGGTCAAAACTCTTGCTGTATGTGAGGCTGGCTGTGATTGGTCAAGACTCCTGCCCAGCAACAACAGTTTAACTCTATGCTTTCTGTTGTTTCTGCTGTGTCATTGAGCTTACCTACATTCATATAATGAATCTTAAAGGCATATTATCTTTTTTGCTTCTGTGAACACAATATATAACAGTTTTATGACATCCAAACATGAAGTCAATGTAAATAACTTAGCTTTTGTCTTTAACACACAAACATAGGAACTGTATTAAGGTTATTGGCAGGTTTAGCTGTATAAACATATAAGCTATATTAACAACCTAGGACAGGTCTTAGCTGGCCAGCTACACACAGACCCATTAAAGTTGAATGGGTCTGGATCCGTCTGCGGAATCTGTTTGAGATGTTGCCCGTGCATTGGGGAATGCAAATTGCAGTCCCCAATGCACGGAACGGCCGACCAACGGCCATGTGCATGAGCCCTAAGGATGTGGATATTGTTACAAAGGGCACAAGGGGCTAGTTTAGAGCGGCTTTAACTGTGTAAACCCTCTTCCATCCTTCCATATACCCTGAACCCTAGGCTTCAGGCTGCTTGTCAGGTTGGAACTCACATAAGCTGGTACCTAAGAGCGAATCGCATAATTTTTGGCCACTGGGGTTATTTTTCAGGACAGTCTTTGGATCATTCGATTTTTTTTTATTTTTTTTTGGCAAATAGAAATATAACAAGCAAGATCCTGCAAAGCCATCGACACAGCATATGTCTATGTCACATTCATCTTGTAATCCATCTTGAATTTTTTCGGCTCTTAACTTTAACAATGCAAAACTCTTATTTAAAGGAAATGGTTATCCATTTAGTAAAAAGGCAATTGCTGCAGTAATGTGACAGCTGCAGTGCAAAAAATGACTTCTATTTGACTGAAGCAGACCATAAGCATTTAAAACTGGTCCTGTGCTGCCATCTAGTGGCAAAAAGTGTGAACTGAAAATCATTGTCACGTACGAAAACTTCGACATCTAAATTTCTGCAACTTTCTTTTACACTTTGTATTTCAATTCCTTCTATTTCAGTTTTCAAGAACTTTCCTACCATTCAGTCGTACAAAACCTGCTCTAACCTGGTCCTGCTGGCACAGCTACAGAGATTATTACAATGTATTAGTATAGGTCATCCTCTCTGAGCTAAAATCAGTAGATGAGTTGGTAGTGGGTCTCCCATTAAACATTATGGCAAAGACCTCTCTGCCATGTAAGGTACTGGTATTACAGTTGAGTCACATTATTATGACCACCAGCTAGTATTCACAGTAACCACCATGTGCAGCACGGACAGCGGCTACACAGGCTCGGAGTGACTCCATAAGGTCTTGGTAGGTTGTCACAGGTATCTGGAGCCATGCTGACTGCAGTGGATCCCACAGCTGTTGGGAGGGGGTGGATCCATAGAGCAAACATGACCATCGAGGTGATCCCACAGATGATCAACTGGGATCAAGTCTAAGGAATTAGGGGACAGGAAGGTACTTGGAAGTCTTGCTCATGGTCTTCCAACCAATGTTGGACAGTTCTAGCCGTGGACATGTCGTATTGTCTTGCTGGAAGATCACATCTGAAGACATTCAGCATGTATGCGTGTACGTGATCTGCAAGGATGGATTCATACCCATATCGGTTGAGAGTGCCTTCCACATAGATGAATGCTCCAACGTCCATCTATTCGATGAAGCAGACTCATCAGTGAAGACAACCCTTTGCCAATCAGCGGAGGTCCAATTCCAATACTGCCATGAAAATTGAAACTTTTTCTGCTGATGCAGCCTCATTAGCAGAGGAGCAGAGACTGTCTGTCTCAGAGCTTCATACTCAGTAGGGTTCACCAAACTGGTTAATTCTGGCTGTGAGCTGCTCCACTGTAGCGCGTTGTTCCGAACTTGCGCACCTTCGTAGCCGACATTCATCTCTCACATCAATGACACATGGTGCTCACAGTTTCCACATCACTTATTTGCAGTGGTGCCATTTGTCCACTCACAATACATTTTCACCACAGCAGCACGAGAATAGTTCACAGACTAAGCAGTTTCTGAAATACTGTTACCCTCGGGCAAAAGCCAATCATCATCGCTTTTTGCACCTCGATAAATCACCCCTTTTACCCATGACAGCAACGAGAAATATATGCAGACAGCCTATCACACAGCTTACATACCCACTGAGGGATATGTGTACAGACAGCCTATCGCACACCTTATATACCCACCGAGAGATATGTGTGCAGACAGCCTATCACACACCTTATATACCCACCGAGGGATATCCGTGCAGACAGCCTATCACACACCTTATATACCCACTGAGGGATATCCGTGCAGACAGCCTATCACACACCTTATATACCCACTGAGGGATATCCGTGCAGACAGCCTATCACACACCTTATATATCCAAGGGATATCTGTGCAGGTAGCCTATCGCACACCTTATATACCCACCGAGGGATATGTGTGCAGACAGCATATCACACACCTTATATACCCACTGAGGGATATGTGTGCAGATAGCCTATCACACCTTATATACCCACTGAGGGATATCTGTGCAGACAGCATATCACACACCTTATACACCCACTGAGGGATATCTGTGCAGACAGCCTATCACACCTTATATACCCACTGAGGGATATCTGTGCAGACAGCCTATCGCACACCATATATGCGCACCGAGGGATATGTTTGCAGACAGCCTATCACACACCTTATATACCCACCAAGCCCGCTAAGCACACGTGACTTCCTTCAATAGGTACCCATTCCCGACTTGAAAAGTAGGAAGTGGTCAGAATAATGGGACTCCACTGTGTCTAAATAGCAAATGGTTAATGGGGCCCTGGTATAGATTCTGCCTAGGGGCCCAGAAGCCAAAAGCTATGCAACAGCTCATAGTTTTTCCTACAATGATACATTGTAACAAAAAACCCATTGGATATGAGCAGAAGGGATGAGAAATCTCCTGCATGTAAACAAGAATGTTCAATTATATGGCATAAAAGTTAAATGTTTGACATTATATCGTATGAATGTGAGCAATAATTCCCTGTTACCATAGCTGTATCTTACCCGGTAATTCAGCACCTCCTCGGTCCTGAGGATTTGGTGTATAATAATCATATTATCATATATATGTATGTATATGTATAGTAGATATCAAAACTATTCCAATGATTCATCATTTCCATGCAAAAAAAAAGGAAGCAAAAACTACTCACCCAAAAATCACCCCACTCCTAAAAATGTATCCAAAAACATACACAATTTGTTATTAAAGTTACATTTTATGTAGCGCATATACAGCATTTCTTACTATATGAGCGGACCAAACCTCCTGGTTCTGTATAGAATGCCAGAACTGCAGTGAAGACTGACACTAAAGTCAACATCAGGGCATCAACACCATCCTCACATTTATTTTAGGGTATATTATTATTATTATTATTATTTATTGTTATTAGTATTATTTTTTTTTTATTACGTCTTTATACATTATTTTATTTTAAGGGGCAAACATTGTCTCATAATCTTGTCTTGAGATTTTCAGATCTTCTTCCCGACGCCTGCAAACAACCTGGATCCCCTGAGCACTTCCTGGAGATGTTTTTGGGGTACAGCATGATCCTGTGCACCTTTGTACCCCCACAGGACAGGACTGGAGTGGAGGAGGCCTCGGTCCTGATGATAATGACGGAGCGCGCTCATGACCTTGTCGCCTTCCATTTCCCCAGCTTATTTAGCTTGTAAACGAATTCCAGTGAGCAATTCCCAGAAGGATCCTACAAGTGGCTGGAAATAAGAATTGAGGCCCCGGACCACCCGTATGTCTCATAAATTAGCTCCTCATTGAAGGCTCTTCATTTAATACGTTACCTGCAGATGACCTCCTGCCTGTGAATGGCGACACTTTGCAGGACTGTAATAGTGATGTGTGATAGAGTCCGCGCAGCAGAGAGGAGAGCGCAGCGGTGGGGAGGCCGTAATGGGGAGCAAATTAATACATTGGTTCCATCTCCGGTGATTTTCCTTTGAGATTTGGCTCCTTATCCAATTTTCACTAGCATTTAAAAAATTGATATTCAGTTCTCGCAGCTGAGAAATGTCAAATCGTATATTTAAAAGTTTAAAACGAGTTTTTTACACACTGAGCAAGGTAGACGGGACTGCCGCGCCCCCACCTCTGCTACATCATTACATCTGATTGTCTAGAGGGCAGACAATATAATGAATATTTAGGAGGGTTAAGATGTACACCCCTCAATAAGACGCTCTTCCACTGAAACACTCTGTGCTGCTGGGTATACGGCTTCTTCTGCTAGATTATTCTCAAGCTGTGACCACTCACAGGATCATAACACTTCTCTCCTGAAATGCTCTGTGCTGCTGGGAGGACCCTGCTCCTTCCACTATGCAACTCTCAGGCTGTGACTTCCCACAAGATCAGCCCACTCCTCTTCTAATATCCTCTGTGCTGCTGGGGATCCTGCTCCTTCTACTATGCAACTAACAGTCTATGTTATTTTACAAGACCAAAATACTCCTCTCCTGAAATACTTTGTGCAGCTGGGGGCCCTGCTCCTTCCACTATGTAACTCTCAGCCTGTGACCTCGACAAGATCAGCACACTCCTCCCCTGAAATACTCTGTGCTGCTGAGACCCCGGTCCTTATACTATGTAATTCTCAGCGCCTGTGACCTCGACAAGATCAGCACACTCCTCCCCTGAAATACTCTGTGCTGCTGAGACCCCGGTCCTTATACTATGTAATTCTCAGCGCCTGTGACCTCGACAAGATCAGCACACTCCTCCCCTGAAATACTCTGTGCTGCTGAGACCCCGGTCCTTATACTATGTAATTCTCAGCGCCTGTGACCTCGACAAGATCAGCACACTCCTCCCCTGAAATACTCTGTGCTGCTGAGACCCCAGTCCTTATACTATGTAATTCTCAGCGCCTGTGACCTCGACAAGATCAGCACACTCCTCCCCTGAAATACTCTGTGCTGCTGAGACCCCGGTCCTTATACTATGTAATTCTCAGCGCCTGTGACCTCGACAAGATCAGCACACTCCTCCCCTGAAATACTCTGTGCTGCTGAGACCCTGGTCCTTATACTGTGTAATTCTCAGCGCCTGTGACCTCGACAAGATCAGCACACTCCTCCCCTGAAATACTCTGTGCTGCTGAGACCCCGGTCCTTATACTGTGTAATTCTCAGCGCCTGTGACCTCGACAAGATCAGCACACTCCTCCCCTGAAATACTCTGTGCTGCTGAGACCCCAGTCCTTATACTATGTAATTCTCAGCGCCTGTGACCTCGACAAGATCAGCACACTCCTCCCCTGAAATACTCTGTGCTGCTGAGACCCCGGTCCTTATACTGTGTAATTCTCAGCGCCTGTGACCTCGACAAGATCAGCACGCTCCTCCCCTGAAATACTCTGTGCTGCTGAGACCCCAAGCCTTATACTGTGTAATTCTCAGCGCCTGTGACCTCAACAAGATCAGCACACTCCTCCCCTGAAATACTCTGTGCTGCTGAGACCCCGGTCCTTATACTGTGTAATTCTCAGCGCCTGTGACCTCGACAAGATCAGCACACTCCTCCCCTGAAATACTCTGTGCTGCTGAGACCCCGGTCCTTATACTGTGTAATTCTCAGCGCCTGTGACCTCGACAAGATCAGCACACTCCTCCCCTGAAATACTCTGTGCTGCTGAGACCCCGGTCCTTATACTGTGTAATTCTCAGCACCTGTGACCTCGACAAGCTCAGCACACTCCTCCCCTGAAATACTCTGTGCTGCTGAGACCCGGTCCTTATACTAGGTAATTCTCAGCGCCTGTGACCTCGACAAGATCAGCACACTCCTCCCCTGAAATACTCTGTGCTGCTGAGACTCCAGTCCTTATACTGTGTAATTCTCAGCGCCTGTGACCTCGACAAGCTCAGCACACTCCTCCCCTGAAATACTCTGTGCTGCTGAGACCCGGTCCTTATACTATGTAATTCTCAGCGCCTGTGACCTCGACAAGATCAGCACACTCCTCCCCTGAAATACTCTGTGCTGCTGAGACCCCGGTCCTTATACTGTGTAATTCTCAGCGCCTGTGACCTCGACAAGATCAGCACGCTCCTCCCCTGAAATACTCTGTGCTGCTGAGACCCCGGTCCTTATACTGTGTAATTCTCAGCGCCTGTGACCTCGACAAGATCAGCACACTCCTCTCCCGAAATACTCTGTGCTGCTGAGACCCCGGTCCTTATACAGTGTAATTCTCAGCACATGTGACCTCGACAAGATGAGCACACTCCTCCCCTGAAATACTCTGTGCTGCTGAGACCCCGGTCCTTATACTATGTAATTCTCTGCGCCTGTGACCTCGACAAGATCAGCACACTCCTCCCCTGAAATACTCTGTGCTGCTGAGACCCCAAGCCTTATACTATGTTATTCTCAGCGCCTGTGACCTCGACAAGATCAGCACACTCCTCCCCTGAAATACTCTGTGCTGCTGAGACCCCGGTCCTTATACTGTGTAATTCTCAGCACCTGTGACCTCGACAAGATCAGCACACTCCTCCCCTGAAATACTCTGTGCTGCTGAGACCCCGGTCCTTATACTGTGTAATTCTCAGCGCCTGTGACCTCGACAAGATCAGCACACTCCTCCCCTGAAATACTCTGTGCTGCTGAGACCCCAGTCCTTATACTATGTAATTCTCAGCGCCTGTGACCTCGACAAGATCAGCACACTCCTCCCCTGAAATACTCTGTGCTGCTGAGACCCCAGTCCTTATACTATGTAATTCTCAGCGCCTGTGACCTCGACAAGATCAGCACACTCCTCCCCTGAAATACTCTGTGCTGCTGAGACCCCGGTCCTTATACTGTGTAATTCTCAGCGCCTGTGACCTCGACAAGATCAGCACACTCCTCTCCCGAAATACTCTGTGCTGCTGAGACCCCGGTCCTTATACAGTGTAATTCTCAGCACATGTGACCTCGACAAGATGAGCACACTCCTCCCCTGAAATACTCTGTGCTGCTGAGACCCCGGTGCTTATACTATGTAATTCTCTGCGCCTGTGACCTCGACAAGATCAGCACACTCCTCCCCTGAAATACTCTGTGCTGCTGAGACCCCAAGCCTTATACTATGTTATTCTCAGCGCCTGTGACCTCGACAAGATCAGCACACTCCTCCCCTGAAATACTCTGTGCTGCTGAGACCCCGGTCCTTATACTGTGTAATTCTCAGCACCTGTGACCTCGACAAGATCAGCACACTCCTCCCCTGAAATACTCTGTGCTGCTGAGACCCCGGTCCTTATACTGTGTAATTCTCAGCGCCTGTGACCTCGACAAGATCAGCACACTCCTCCCCTGAAATACTCTGTGCTGCTGAGACCCCAGGTCCTTATACTGTGTAATTCTCAGCGCCTGTGACCTCGACAAGATCAGCACACTCCTCCCCTGAAATACTCTGTGCTGCTGAGACCCCAGTCCTTATACTATGTAATTCTCAGCGCCTGTGACCTCGACAAGCTCAGCACACTCCTCCCCTGAAATACTCTGTGCTGCTGAGACCCCGGTCCTTATACTGTGTAATTCTCAGCGCCTGTGACCTCGACAAGATCAGCACACTCCTCCCCTGAAATACTCTGTGCTGCTGAGACCCCAGTCCTTATACTATGTAATTCTCAGCGCCTGTGACCTCGACAAGCTCAGCACACTCCTCCCCTGACAGAGGCTACTGTCACACCTGCGGCGTGTGTATTCCGGCAGAAAACAGCTGGCCAGACTTCTCCGGATCCGGCACTGCAGCATACATACAGAAAGGCCGCGGGCCCCAATAAATATAATGGGGTCCGGCGTAGATCCGGCCGCATTCCAGCAAAACCGCTGAGAATCGGCCGGACACAAACCGCTGCATGCTGTGCGAGATCAGGCAGCCGGATCTCCGTACCACAGGTGTGAAAGTAGTCATATTTTCCACAAGATCAGAACACTTCTCTGCTGAAATACTCTGTGCTGCGGATGGTTATGCTCCTCCTACTATCCCTGCCATAGACAGCCCTGTCCTAACTAACATCACATAAGTTGACAGGTCGCTGACCCCTCCCTCCCCAACAAAATTGCCAGACTCTACTGAAATACTCTGTGCTGCTGTGGCAAGTTCAAATTGCAAGCTCCTCTGAAGGTAGAGCAATAAAAGATTCTGCATCTATGGTATCGAGACATATTCACTCTTTTGCATAAGTCCAGGATGTTTCCAATTTCGTCCTGGATGCGGATGCGGGGTCCTGCCTAAATTGCATATGGCGGTATGTAGCATGGAGGCCACTACATATTTTGCCCTGGGGCTCAATTTCATAAAGAATTGAAGAAGTGCAGGATCTCACTGCAGGTCATCATGAGACATTTTGTGGGCATTTATATGACTGGTTTAGATGGCACCGGGGAGAGCGGCAGATGTGACGAGATTTACTGCACCTTTTATACAGGACACATTCGCGGAAGCGGACACCTGAAAAAGCTCAAACTTCCATCAAACATTAAAAACGCCAAGAAAATCTGCTGCGTCCTTCCTCCGTGTGGAACCCAAGACGATCGGTGACACAGCGCTGCAAATGAAATTTACGTCTTGGGTTTACGGCCTGGGCCAAATCCTAGATAAATTCTGGCATGAAGACCTTTTAACCAGTGATGGCCGTATATCATCTCCTATAAAACGCTCTATCTGCTGCTATTCTTCGAGACATTTCAATTAATTTATGTAAATGTCATTTTTTTTTCCGTGGTTTCATTCAGTTTTATTGTTCTCCTCTGACCTGGTATAACTCATATTCTAATCAGTCCTTTAAGTCTTTATCAAGTGTTAATGTGGTGCACTGTTAAAAAGAAAAGACTGGGGTCTTGGTCCCCATCTTGGATACCCCATTAGCAGAGGTGCACCACCAATGAGGCCAGTTGAGGCACCAGGTAGGGTCAAGAGGAGGGGCAGCGGAAAGGCCATGGGCAATGAGCATTTTCATTGTGGCAAAGAGGTTAAGAAATTGGCATGGGGGGGGGGCAGTTTCAGTTTTCGCCTCAGGCAGCAGAAAGGCAAGGTGCACCCCTGCCCAGTAGCCATGACCGACTAAATCCCAAGTGTCAATGGCTTCATCACAGCTCAGATTCAGCAATCCGATTTCAACTCTTTCATTATGGATAGCATGGTCATGGGATCCTCTAACTACCTGTCCAGAACTTGCTCTCCTGTATGAACAGATTGTCAGACTCTCCAGTGTGGCTGACTTCCTGTGATCTATAGGGTTACATCAGCATCTGTCAGACTCTCCAGTGTGGCTGACTTCCTGTGATCTATAGGGTTACATCAGCATCTGTCAGACTCTCCAGCGCCTCCTCTCCCCCCTGACCAGCATTGCCCGTCTTGTTCCTCTGCATGTCCCACCATATATAGAGTGCTGCTGATCAAGAGAGCATTTCTGCCCTGCATAAGAGACCATGGGGGAGATTTATCGTTCCCTTTATGCCTGAAAAAGTTGCAGATGCGACTTTTTAACAGCGCCTTTCTATAAAATTGTCGCACCTCCTCTTTTACGCCACCCCTGCCACTTTTCTAAAAGGGGGTGTGGCAAAGGAGGGTGAAGGGGGGGCATGGGCAGCAGCAGCGACAAATTTATCTTCATTTATGCCAGTTTTCTGGTGTAAATGAAGCCAGAAAATCTATGGCAGCTCTGAGTTGTCGTAGATTTAGACACATGGACTGCAGGACGATACCTGACTCACTTCTGCACTATCTGTGACTGCTACTTGCAGGATCTCCAGTGTATTTTAAGATACAACTTCACACTGCTCTCCCATGCCTCCTGCTTGTGATGGATCTATATCACTGTTCTATTACTTGCTGCCTTCAAATAGGACTCAGAGCAGAACAAGTGGAGCATAAGACTTTACCTCCTGGTTTTGATGACTAGTCCTGAGGATAGATCATCAATATCCAATCAGTGGTGGTCTGACAACCTGCAGCCCCTACTAATCAGCTGGAATGAGCTCTAGAAAGGAGCAGGAAGCACAGCTCTGTTTAGAGCATTGTAGACAGGCTAGGTTACTGCGGTGACTCTCCCATTGAATGGAGCTGTGCTTCCTGTTCCAATCAGAGTGGTAGTTGCAATGCAAGAGGCTGAGGCTAGGTTAGGTTCCTGAAAAAAAAACTTTAAGAGCCAAAGGGATCATGGGAAATGTAGGCTGTATTAGGATAATCACTGGACGGCATCATGAATGATGTAATGTAAGGGTACAGATTCAGAGAGAATACTTAAAAAACAGAAGGGGATATGCAAGTTTTTAAGCATTTCCTGGTTGTTTTGGGCATTAACTGGGCAGTTTTTGTGGGAATAAAATTATCCTCCCTTTGTGTCACAAACTTACCTGTCTGGGTTCCAGCAGCCGATCTCCGGCTTTGGCACGAGGGTTCCAGGAGAGACGCAGTGGGCTGATTGCTATGTGCTAGTGTTTCTGACTAATGGATCGCTGAGTCAAGACCTATCAGGTTCTTATCCTGGAACTTGGCGCTCTATTTAAACCCCTTCCTGGCCTTACACCAGTGCCGGAGATAGTCTCTGACTCACTAGCTGTGTTCCTGGGGTTCCTGTGCTTATTGGATTGCTCATTCCTCTGACCCTGGCTTGTCTTCTGACCACTCCCTGTCTCTTGTTTGGTACTGCGTTGTCTGTCTGGTTCTCAGCTCACCTTGTCTTCTGACCATTCCCTGTCTCTCATTTGGTACTGCGTTGTCCGCCTGGTTCTCAGCTCACCTTGTCTTCTGACCACTCCCTGTCTCTCATTTGGTACTGCATAGCCTGTCTTGTTCTGACCCATTTACGTACGACCCTGATTTTGTGTTGTTTCGTCTCTGCATGTAAGTAGCAGAGGGGCTGTCGACTAGTTGAGGTCTTGCTACCTAGGGCTTGAGCTGCAATTAGGTATAGAAAGTGGTCTGGGTTCTAGGTCGGGGCTCACTGTCCGTGTCTGTCGCTTCCTACGGGAGTTACACTTTGAGATTGAAATACTTAGAGCTATAGATGTACACTTTAGTATATGGGATTAAATATTTGACCTCCTGTGCCAAATTACAGAGTAAGTTAACTTAGTCACCCATGGGTCTTTCTTTCT
This sequence comes from Bufo bufo, assembly GCF_905171765.1. Lineage (NCBI taxonomy): Eukaryota > Metazoa > Chordata > Amphibia > Anura > Bufonidae > Bufo > Bufo bufo. Next base: position 212,919,943 of record NC_053396.1, on the reverse strand, counting down.
CTGTGTAACCATCTTGCCCCATCCATGTCCCAATCAGAGACCGGGGCAGCTAAACCAGCTCTATACTATTGTGATCCCAACAAACTGCTCCCTATATTGCATTTTCCTGGATTCATGTCAGAGAGAAATAAGTAGAGGGAGATACAGGGGTTAAATAGAATCACCCTTGAATTCTTGGGGTATTGAGTGCAGTTAGACTTTATTTTTTTCACCCATGGATCCTTCTAATCTTTCCTGGTAAAAACTTGTATTTGAGACCAAACCAACTTAAATGATGAGACAAATAAGAAGCGTGATATAAATGAATCCGCTGCAGTGAATAGGATCAATACACAAATTGAGCAACAAGGTAAACTGCAGAGCAGTCATTAATGTGGACTCTCAGGGTTTAATGGCCGTGTCTCTAAAATTAATGGCCTTCAATGAATTCCAAGCTCTATTTACACCCTGAAATCGACCTCGTTAAAACCCACAGGCTTTAACCAGCCACATTTCATTCACTTGTAAACTTTTTGCTTTATTTTTTGGTTGCACCAGGAATATAGTGTAAAGGTCTGTAAAGTGGAGTCTTGCCAACATAAAAAAAAAAGAGGAAGTGAGTGGAACCCACCAGGGCCAACGATGAAAAGAACCACAAGCCCACGTTCTCGGCCAAACAGATGACCACACGTCTCTCTGGAACTGAATGGGACCATCAGTTAGGGATGAATGTGAGCGTGAACCTCTGCTCCTCAAAGGCTATGGACAAAGTTGTCGTGTTTGACTTCTGTAGCTTCTCTGTCTCACAATACAAGCTGCAGAATGATGGTCACTGCTGAAGCCATCAGATTGGCTGTCTGGTGCCAAACTTTCCATTCCTTCGCTCTCTCCTCTTCTGGATGATTGACTAAAGCGATTTATGAACAAATGAATGTTCAACTTTGATTTGATCATAAATCAGCTTAGAAGATTGTTCAGGAGAGGTCAAAGACAGGATGAAGAGCAGCCACTATGTAGTGTCCTACACAGAAGCCAAACAAAGCTCAATTAGTAATAAAAAACCTATTGCAAAAAATGTTTTAGCCTAAAATCAATTAAAATAACATTAGCTCCAAATGTGTCCATAGTATTTACGGTAATTTTCACTAGTATGATGGACTCTGCAGCCCATGACAACATATAGATATCACAGACCTGTGACAGGAATGACACCACCAATAAAGAGGCCACGATGTGATATGTTGTATACAGACCTCCTGCTGCACAACGTTCCACTCAGTGGCTCCAAAATGAGAAACTTGTACAAAAACTTTGGGTTGCAAGCAGGGGAGCCAGAGGTTGTGAGGCTTCCTCCAACTGTTCTCGGCTCGGGATTGATCTCGCTGTTACTTTGTGTTTAATATGTTTCTTGTTTTGTGTCTCCCCTGAGAGAAGATCAGCAGAGAAGTAATGTTACAAAGGTGCAAACTCTAAAAATGTTTTTAGAAAACCACAGGGAGAAGAAGAGGATAATCCATCAATGCTGCAAACAAAGGCCCCAGCTGCACCGGTAGACTTACCAACTATCTCCAAGAGCTTTTTAAGGAAGAGGTTTTGTTTTATGATTTTTCTACATAAATTTCCTTTTTTTACTTCTTGCGTGAATCAGCTATATGGAGCAGTGTGTACAGATGGAGCAAGATGTGATGGATTGGTTCACATCTCCTCCTTTTCTCTAACGGTTTAGTGGGGCAATGTTAAGTCGGGGCCTGAGGATACCGGGAACTTCCTAAACAGGATCTCCTTATTGTCGGCTGCTTATTTCAATCTTTCAGTAAGGCTGCTTTCACATCTGCGTATTTCATCCCATCGGAATGAACTGGATCCGGCACTGCCGGATGCGAACGTAAGGTCCGCCAGCACCAGTAAAGTATAATGCGTCCGGCAGACAGTCCGTTCACATCTGGCTGAAGAGCAGGGAACCCGCAGGACACAAACCACTGATTGCTGCTGTGTCCAGGCCATCCTCCGCTTGCCTGCCGGAACAGGCTACCAGAACACTGCTAACGCAGATGTGAACATGGCCACCGGGGCGCGCGTGCGTCAGTGCAGGGGCCTGATGGGCGTAGGAGTTGTTACTCACGGTTTAGCAGTGACAGGAAGGAAGGCATAAGGATCTCCTGACAGATGTTGGTTGAGGTGTCCTTGATGGTTCAGGGTTTAAGGTGCAGGGAAGGCAGGGGGGATGTTGTGATGCCCCGATGTCGTGATCTTAGGTGAAAATGAGGTGGTAAAATAAAGAAGAGTCTGAATAAATCAATGGAGCATTTACTGAGAATCAATTGCCTTGAGGTAACATAGTATATAAGGCTGATAAAAGACATTTGTCCATCCAGTTCGGCCTGTCATCCTGCAAGTTCATCCAGAGGAAGGCAAAAAAAAAACCCTGTGAGGTAGAAGCCAATTTTCCCCACTTTAGGGGAATAAAAAATTCCTTCCCGACTCCAATCAGGCATCAGAATAACTCTGGATCAACGACCCCTCTCTAGTAGCTATAGCCTGTAATATTATTACACTCCAGAAATACATCCAGGCCCCTCTTGAATTCCTTCATTGTACTCGCCATCACCACCTCCTCAGGCAGAGAGTCCATAGTCTCACTGCTCTTACCGTAAAGAATCCTTTTCTATGTCTGTGTACAAACCTTCTTTCCTCCAGACGCAGAGGATGTTCACTCGTCACGGTCCTGTAGATGTACAGATTATTGGTAGTTGTAATCCATTGAAAGGACACCACAAGTTAGGCAGGGGTTCATATCACCGTTTAGCTTTCCGTTCTTCTGATCCGTCAGAAGAAGAGGAAAAAAACTGGATCCAGTAAAATAACAGATCCTGTAGTAGCAGTTACCCATTTGAGCCATTTCTGAGATCCGTTTTTTTAGATGGGAAAGGGCAGGTTCCCATCATCGTCATGAACTCCGTTATTGATTTCCATTATAGCATGGTTATAATGGAAAATAACAGATTTCGTAAGACGTAAGTCAAAACGGAAACCCTTAGGTTGGTTTCACACGGGCGTTGCGGGAAAAGATGCGGGTGCGTTGGGGGAACATGCGCGATTTTTCAGTGCAAGTGCGTGAGAAAAATCCGCATGTTTGGTACCCAAACCCAAACTTCTTCACAGAAGTTCGGGTTTGGATCGGTGTTGTGTAGATTGTGTTATTTTCCCTTATAACATGGTTATAAGGGAAAATAATAGCATTCTGAATACAGAATGCATAGTAAAATAGCGCTGGAGGGGTTAAAAAAATATATATAATAATTTAACTTACCTTAATCCACTGGTTCGCGCAGCCGGCTTCTCTTCTGTCTTCTTCTTTGAGGAATAGGACCTTTGATGACATCACTGTGCTCATCACATGGTCCATCACATGATCTGTTACCATGGTGATGGATCATGTGACGGACCATGTGATGAGTGCAGTGACGTCACCACAGGTCCTTTTCCTCTGCACAGCAAAGATGAAGACAGAAGAGATGCCGGCTGCGCGAACAAGTGGATTAAGCTGAGTTAAATTATTTTTTATTTTTTTAACCCCTCCAGCGCTATTTTTTTATGCATTCTGTATTAAGAATGCTATTATTTTCCCTTATAACCATGTTATAATGGGAAATAATAATGATCGGGTCTCCATCCCGATAGTCACCTAGCAACCGTCTGAAAGAGGCCTTAGAAGCATTCTGTTTTGATCCGTCATAATAGAGGACTATGGGCAAGCATAATGGATCCGTCTGGTTTCCGTTATGCAGGACGAAAAAGAAAGTCCTGTCGACAGGACTTTCTTTTCCGTCCTGCCTAACGGAAAGCGGACAATTTTGTCCATGTGTGTAGCAATAGGGAGAACGGTGGTTGCAGTTGCTCCTGAGCCCCTGGGTCTGGGGCCACAGAGGAGGTCAGCACTGCTGTATGTAGGCTTTATTAAGAAATAATAAAATATTAGGCTTGTTGCACAGTTCTTAATGACACATTGGTACGTAATGTATCTTCAGTCGTGGCCAAAAGTTTTGAGAATGACACAAATATTAGTTTTCACAAAGTTTTCTGCTAAACTGCTTTTAGATCTTTGTTTCAGTTGTTTCTGTGATGTAGTGAAATATAATTACACGCACTTCATACGTTTCAAAGGCTTTTATCGACAATTACATGACATTTATGCAAAGAGTCAGTATTTGCAGTGTTGGCCCTTCTTTTTCAGGACCTCTGCAATCCGACTGCGCATGCTCTCAATCAGCTTCTGGGCCAATTCCTGACTGATAGCAACCCATTCTTTCATAATCACTTCTTGGAGTTTGTCAGAATTAGTGGGTTTTTGTTTGTCCACCCGCCTCTTGAGGATTGACCACAAGTTCTCAATGGGATTAAGATCTGGGGAGTTTCCAGGCCATGGACCCAAAATGTCAACGTTTTGGTCCCCGAGCCACTTAGTTATCACTTTTGCCTTATGGCACGGTGCTCCATCGTGCTGGAAAATGCATTGTTCTTCACCAAACTGTTGTTGGGTTGTTGGAAGAAGTTGCTGTTGGAGGGTGTTTTGGTGCCATTCTTTATTCATGGCTGTGTTTTTGGGCAAAATTGTGAGTGAGCTCACTCCCTTGGATGAGAACAACCCCACACATGAATGGTCTCAGGATGCTTTACTGTTGGCATGACACAGGACTGATGGTAGCGCTCACCTTTTCTTCTCCGGACAAGCCTTTTTCCAGATGCCCCAAACAATCGGAAAGAGGCTTCATCGGAGAATATGACTTTGCCCCAGTCCTCAGCAGTCCATTCACCATACTTTCTGCAGAAGATCAATCTGTCCCTGATTTTTTTTTGGAGAGAAGTGGCTTCTTTGCTGGCCTCCTTGACACCAGGCCATCTTCCAAAAGTTTTCGCCTCACTGTGCGTGCAGATGCGCTCACACCTGCCTGCTGCCATTCCTGAGCAAGCTCTGCACTGGTGGCACTCCGATCCCGCAGCTGAATCCTCTTTAGGAGACGATCCTGGCGCTTGCTGGACGTGCTTGGACGCCCTGAAGCCTTCTTAACAAGAATTGAACCTCTTTCCTTGAAGTTCTTGATGATCCTATAAATTGTTGATTGAGGTGCCATCTTAGTAGCCACAATATACTTGCCTGTGAAGCCATTTTTAATGCAACGCAATGATGGCTGCACACGTTTCTTTGCAGGTCACCATGGTTAACAATGGAAGAACAATGATTTCAAGCATCACCCTCCTTTTAACATGTCAAGTCTGCCATTTTAACCCAATCAGCCTGACATAATGATCTCCAGCCTTGTGCTCGTCAACATTCTCACCTGAGTTAACAAGACGATTACTGAAATGATCTCAGCAGGTCCTTTAATGACAGCAATGAAATGCAGTGGAAAGATTTTTTTGGGATTAAGTAAATTTTTTTATGGCAAAGAAGGACTATGCAATTCATCTGATCACTCTTCATAACATTCTGGAGTATATGAAAATTGCTATTATAAAAACTTAAGCAGCAACTTTTCCAATTTCCAATATTTATGTAATTCTCAAAACTTTTGGCCACGACTGTAGACCCTATACAATGCGATCCCAGCATATACACTGCGTGCAGAATTATTAGGCAAATGAGTATTTTGACCACATCATCCTCTTTATGCATGTTGTCTTACTCCAAGCTGTATTGGCTCGAAAGCCTACTACCAATTATGCATATTAGGTGATGTGCATCTCTGTAATGAGAAGGGGTGTGGTCTAATGACATCAACACCTTATATTAGGTGTGCATAATTATTAGGCAACTTCCTTTCAGGGATGCAGCACTCTTAAAATTGCAAAGCTTCTGAAGCGTGATCATCGAACAATCAAGCGTTTCATTCAAAATAGTCAACAGGGTCGCAAGAAGCGTGTGGAAAAACCAAGGCGCAAAATAACTGCCCATGAACTGAGAAAAGTCAAGCGTGCAGCTGCCAAGATGCCACTTACCACCAGTTTGGCCATATTTCAGAGCTGCAACATCACTGGAGTGCCCAAAAGCACAAGGTGTGCAATACTCAGAGACATGGCCAAGGTAAGAAAGGCTGAAAGACGACCACCACTGAACAAGACACACAAGCTGAAACGTCAAGACTGGGCCAAGAAATATCTCAAGACTGATTTTTCTAAGGTTTTATGGACTGATGAAATGAGAGTAAGTCTTGATGGGCCAGATGGATGGGCCCGTGGCTGGATTGGTAAAGGGCAGAGAGCTCCAGTCCGACTCAGACGCCAGCAAGGTGGAGGTGGAGTACTGGTTTGGGCTGGTATCATCAAAGATGAGCTTGTGGGGCCTTTTCGGGTTGAGGATGGAGTCAAGCTCAACTCCCAGTCCTACTGCCAGTTTCTGGAAGACACCTTCTTCAAGCAGTGGTACAGGAAGAAGTCTGCATCCTTCAAGAAAAACATGATTTTCATGCAGGACAATGCTCCATCACACGCGTCCAAGTACTCCACAGCGTGGCTGGCAAGAAAGGGTAAAAAATAAGAAAATCTAATGACATGGCCTCCTTGTTCACCTGATCTGAACCCCATTGAGAACCTGTGGTCCATCATCAAATGTGAGATTTACAGGAGGGAAAACAGTACACCTCTCTGAACAGTGTCTGGGAGGCTGTGGTTGCTGCTGCACGCAATGTTGATGGTGAACAGATCAAAACACTGACAGAATCCATGGATGGCAGGCTTTTGAGTGTCCTTGCAAAGAAAGGTGGCTATATTGGTCACTGATTTGTTTTTGTTTTGTTTTTGAATGTCAGAAATGTATATTTGTGAATGTTGAGATGTTATATTGGTTTCACTGGTAAAAATTAATAATTGAAATGGGTATATATTTGTTTTTTGTTAAGTTGCCTAATAATTATGCACAGTAATAGTCACCTGCACACACAGATATCCCCCTAAAATAGCTAAAACTAAAAACAAACTAAAAACTACTTCCAAAAATATTCAGCTTTGATATTAATGAGTTTTTTGGGTTCATTGAGAACATGGTTGTTGTTCAATAATAAAATTAATCCTCAAAAATACAACTTGCCTAATAATTCTGCACTCCCTGTATATGGCAGTACATGAAGTCACTGATGGAGGTCCAGGTGTAATCCAGCTTTTCGATTAGAGTACAAGAACTCTGCAGCTGAAACATTCTAAGTCCAGGTCCTCGGAAAGACGCGGACTCCTCTGTCAGTCGTACTCTCTCATTAGTCTTGGAGGAGATGCATTTATAGTCTGACTACTACACCGTGTCTGTTTTCATTACAAGAAAATTGCGGCTCAAATTAAACATTAAGTTCTGCCTTCTGGACGTGAAAAGGGATTAAAACTTTGATGAAAAAAATGTGTGCACTTACCTGATATCCCCTATTTGCATAACAGTTTGCCTGGTAAATGGGGCGCACAGGGCTTTATACTGCAGCCCGCACTTCTCAGGTTGAAGTTATATTACAGCTGTTGCATTTCACAGCTTTCCCGAAGTAAAAAGTAGATGCATGAAAGAGCCGAGCAATAAAGGTTTTACTATGTATTTAATGTAGTAGCATTCCATTCCATTTGACAACACACCCCAGGCATAATATTAAAGTTAGAGCTTTCCTGACAATAGAAGGAATGGATATGGCTGTTCTCCCGCTGCCTCAATCCCCGATCAGTCATCAACCGGAGAAAGTGACTTAATTTGGGGAGTTTATAGACTAATGGCAGACAGGTATCAAGGGGCTTCAATGTTACAGAGAACTGAGAGACCAGGAAAAGAATGGGGGTGTTATGAGGGGAGTCATAATCTACAGGGCTGAGCTGATATCCACAACCTCCATGTACTGTACATCAGTAGATTATATAGCAGTTATATTATTGCACATAGGTGGTAGTATTATAGTAGTTATATTATTGTACATAGGTGGTAGTATTATAGTAGTTATATTCTTGTACATAGGAGCAGTATTATAGTAGTTATATTCCTGTACATAGGAGGCAGTTTTATAGTAGTTATATTCTTGTACATAGGAGCAGTATTATAGTAGTTATATTCTTGTACATAGGAGCAGTATTATAGTAGTTATATTCTTGTACATAGGAGCAGTATTATAGTAGTTATATTCTTGTACATAGGAGGCAGTATTATAGTAGTTATATTCTTGTACATAGGAGGCAGTATTATAGTACTTATATTCTTGTACATAGGAGCAGTATTATAGTAGTTATATTCTTGTACATAGGAGCAGTATTATAGTAGTTATATTCTTGTACATAGGAGCTGTATTATAGTAGTTATATTCTTGTACATAGGAGCAGTATTATAGTAGTTATATTCTTGTACATAGGAGCAGTACTATAGTAGTTATATTCTTGTACATAGGAGCTGTATTATAGTAGTTATATTCTTGAACATAGGAGGCAGTATTATAGGAGTTATATTCTTGTATATAGGAGGCAGTATTATAGTAGTTATATTCTTGTACATAGGAGCAGTATTATAGTAGTTATATTCTTGTACATAGGAGCAGTATTATAGTAGTTATATTCTTGTACATAGGAGCAGTATTATAGTAGTTATATTCTTGTACATAGGAGCAGTATTATAGTAGTTATATTCTTGTACATAGGAGGCAGTATTATAGTAGTTATATTCTTGTACATAGGAGGCAGTATTATAGTACTTATATTCTTATACATAAGAGGTAGTATTATAGTAGTTATATTCTTGTACATAGGAGGCAGTATTATAGTAGTTATATTCTTGTACATAGGAGGTGGTATTATAGTAGTTATATTCCTGTACATAGAAGGCAGTATTATAGTAGTTATATTCCTGTACATAGGAGCAGTATTATAGTAGTTATATTCCTGTACATAGGAGCAGTATTATAGTAGTTATATTCTTGTACATAGGAGGCAGTATTATAGTAGTTATGTTAATGCACATAGGAGCAGTATTATAGTAGTTATATTATTGTACATAGGAGCAGTATTATAGTAGTTATATTCTTATACATAAGAGGTAGTATTATAGTAGTTATATTCTTGTACATAGGAGGCAGTATTATAGTAGTTATATTCTTGTACATAGGAGGCAGTATTATAGTAGTTATATTCCTGTACATAGAAAGCAGTATTATAGTAGTTATATTCTTGTACAGAGGAGGCAGTATTATAGTAGTTATATTCCTGTACATAGAAGGCAGTATTATAGTAGTTATATTCTTATACATAAGAGGTAGTATTATAGTAGTTATATTCTTGTACATAGGAGCAGTATTATAGTAGTTATATTCTTGTACATAGGAGCAGTATTATAGTAGTTATATTCTTGTACATAGGAGCAGTATTATAGTAGTTATATTCTTGTACATAGGAGCAGTATTATAGTAGTTATATTCTTGTACATAGGAGCAGTATTATAGTAGTTATATTCTTGTACATAGGAGGCAGTATTATAGTAGTTATATTCTTGTACATAGGAGCAGTATTATAGTAGTGTAACGGTCGCGTACACACACACACAGGGGGAAGGGAAGTGACCACTGCGCTCCACCCTCACCCCTGGCCCTGCCTACTTGCCTCGCGAGTCCTAATGACAGGGGACAACTGGACGGCAATCCCTAGCTTAGAATAAGTGCAGGGATGACAGACAGACAAACAACAGAACGTGAACGGACCGAGTCAATACCAGGAAAGCTGCAAAGTACAAATGGAGCAAGCAGAGAATTGTCAGGAGAAGCCGGGGTCATAAATACCAGGAGAGTCGTGCAGTACCAAAGGAGTCAGCAGAGGATCGTCAGGAGGAGGCCGGGGTCAGAATACCAGGAGAGCAGCAAAGTACACAAGGAGCAGGCAGAGGATCGTCAGGAATTCAGCAGGAGGTAAGTACGCCAGGAAGACAAAGTCACAGGTTGAACCTAAATTAACACGCAACCTGTGGACAGCAGGCTGCCTGTATTTATAGTGGGGAGTGAGGGTCATGTGACGTGGCCAGCGTCACATGACCGACAGACCAACCAGTCGAGCACCGAGTGATCCGCGGATCCGCAAAACACATACGGATGTGTTAATGGACCCTTAGTACAGTGACACAGAGAATAAAAATCGCCAAATTTTTTTAAAAAATTTAATGTTTGGGCATTTTCTGATAACACGTTCCCTTTAAAGTTCAGTAACACTGTCTATCATGTGGCGAGGAGGTCACTATGGTCCTTCTAATGGTGGCACAGTTAGTGTTTTTATAAAATCAGTAACGTTCTGTCTGCAGCTAATCTCTCAGCAAACACTGTGAATGCAAAGATCTGATAATCAGGCTAATGTCGAGCATCTCTGGGGTGCACATTTGAGCTGACTAATATCTGCAGCACAGACTATACAGCTGAATGCTAATCTGGACTCTCTGATCTCGCTGCGGCAAAGAGGAAACACAAAGCCTCCGTCTACGCGGGAACACAATGCTACACATGTACATACACTATAGTATCGGGACGCTCCTCTTAATCATGGAATTCAGGTGCTTCGTTCAGTTCCATTGCCATAGGTGTATGCACTCCAGTCCCTAGCCACGCAGTCTCTCCTTACAGACATTTGTGAAGGAATGCCGAGGTCTCTAGTGAATAAAAGTCACCAGCGCTTTACTGACTAAGGGCTCATGCACACGGCCGTATGTATTTTGCGGTCTGCAAAAAACGGATCCGCAAAAAATACGGATGACATCCGTGTGCATTCCATGTATTTTGTGGAACGGAACAGCTGGCCCCTAATAGAACCCTACTATCATTGTCCGTAATGCGGAACGGAAATACGGACATACAGAAACGGAATAACTTTCGTGGTTTTTTTTGGCAGACCCACTGAAAGGAATGGTTCCGTATACAGTCCGCAAAAAAAACGGAACGGACACGGAAAGAAAATACGTTCGTGTGCATGAGCCCTAAGTAACGGCCGAGTTTAAACCTCCCCAGCATTAACATCAGCACTAAAACATGGCATTGGTTTCCATGGCTGAGCAGCTGCATGCAAGCCTTCCATCACCAAGCACAACGCCAAGCGTCAGATGTATGGGCTAAGTAATGTATGTACACAGTGACTGCACCAGCAGAATAGGGAGTGCAGCTCTGGGGTATAATACAGGATGTAACTCAGGATCAGTACAGGATAAGTAATGTATGTACACAGTGACTGCACCAGCAGAATAGTGAGTGCAGCTCTGGAGTATAATACAGGATGTAACTCAGGATAAGTAATGTATGTACACAGTGACTGCACCAGCAGAATAATGAATACAGCTCTGGAGTATAATACAGGATGTAACTCAGGATCAGTACAGGATAAGTAATGTAATGTATGTACACAGTGACTCCACCAGCAGAATAGTGAGTGCAGCTCTGGAGTATAATACAGGATGTAGCTCAGGATCAGTACAGGATAAGTAATTTATGTACACAGTGACTGCACCAGCAGAATAGTAAGTGCAGCTCTGGGGTATAATACAGAATGTAACTCAGGATCAGTACAGGATAAGTAATGTATGTACACAGTGACTGCACCAGCAGAATAGTGACTGCAGCTCTGGAGTATAATACAGGATGTAACTCAGGATCGGTACAGGATAAGTAATGTATGTACACAGTGACTGCACCAGCAGAATAGTGAGTGCAGCTCTATAGTATAATACAGGTTTTAACTGAGGATCAGTGCAGAATAAGTAATGTATGTACACAGTGACTGCACCAGCAGAATAGTGAGTGCAGCTCTGGAGTATAATACAGGATGTAACTCAGGATCAGTACGGGATAAGTAATGTAATGTATGTACACAGTGACTGCATCAGCAGAATAGTGAGTGCAGCTCTGGAGTATAATACAGTATTTAACTCAGGATCAGTACAGGATAAGTAATATATGTACACAGTGACTCCACCAGCAGAATAGAGAGTGCAGCTCTGGAGTATAATACAGGATGTAACTCAGGATCAGTACAGGATAAGTAATGTTTGTACACAGTGACTGCACCAGCAGAATAGTGAGTGCAGCTCTGGAGTATAATACAGGATGTAACTCAGGATCAGTACAGGATAAGTAATGTAATGTATGTACACAGTGACTCCACCAGCAGAATAGAGAGTGCAGCTCTGGAGTATAATACAGGATGTAACTCAGGATCAGTACAGGATAAGTAATGTTTGTACACAGTGACTGCACCAGCAGAATAGTGAGTGCAGCTCTGGAGTATAATACAGGATGTAACTCAGGATCAGTACAGGATAAGTAATGTAATGTATGTACACAGTGACTCCACCAGCAGAATAGAGAGTGCAGCTCTGGAGTATAATACAGGATGTAACTCAGGATCAGTACAGGATAAGTAATGTATGTACACAGTGACTGCACCAGCAGAATAGTGAGTGCAGCTCTATAGTATAATACAGGTTTTAACTGAAGATCAGTGCAGAATAAGTAATGTATGTACACAGTGACTGCACCAGCAGAATAGTGAGTGCAGCTCTGGAGTATAATACAGGATGTAACTCATAATAAGTACAGGATAAATAATGTAATGTATGTACAGTCGTGGCCAAAAGTTTTGAGAATTACATAAATATTGGAAATTGGAAAAGTTGCTGCTTAAGTTTTTATAATAGCAATTTGCATATACTCCAGAATGTTATGAAGAGTGATGAGATGAATTGCATAGTCCTTCTTTGCCATGAAAATTAACTTATTCACAAAAAAAACCTTTCCACTGCATTTCATTGCTGTCATTAAAGGACCTGCTGAGATCATTTCAGTAATCGTCTTGTTAACTCAGGTGAGAATGTTGACGAGCACAAGGCTGGAGATCATTATGTCAGGCTGATAAAATGGCAGACTTGACATGTTAAAAGGAGGGTGATGCTTGAAATCATTGTTCTTCCATTGTTAACCATGGTGACCTGCAAAGAAACGCGTGCAGCCATCATTGCGTTGCATAAAAATGTCTTCACCAGGCAAGGATATTGTGGCTACTAAGATTGCACCTCAATCAACAATTTATAGGATCATCAAGAACTTCAAGGAAAGAGGTTCAATTCTTGTAAAGAAGTCTTCAGGGCGTCCAAGAAAGTCCAGCAAGCGCCAGGATCGTCTCCTAAAGAGGATTCAGCTGCGGGATCGGAGTGCCACCAGTGCAGAGCTTGCTCAGGAATGGCCGCAGGCAGGTGTGAGCGCATCTGCACGCACAGTGAGGTGAAGACTTTTGGAAGATGGCCTGGTGTCAAGAAGGGCAGCAAAGAAGATACTTCTCTCCAAAAAAAAACATCAGGGACAGATTGATCTTCTGCAGAAAGTATGGTGAATGGACTGCTGAGGACTGGGGCAAAGTCATATTCTCCGATGAAGCCTCTTTCCGATTGTTTGGGGCATCTGGAAAAAGGCTTGTCCGGAGAAGAAAAGGTGAGCGCTACCATCAGTCCTGTGTCGTGCCAACAGTAAAGCATCCTGAGACCATTCATGTGTGGGGTTGCTTCTCATCCAAGGGAGTGGGCTCACTCACAATTTTGCCCAAAAACACAGCCATGAATAAAGAATGGTACCAAAACACCCTCCAACAGCAACTTCTTCCAACAATCCAACAACAGTTTGGTGAAGAACAATGCATTTTCCAGCACGATGGAGCACCGTGCCATAAGGCAAAAGTGATAACTAAGTGGCTCGGGGACCAAAACGTTGACATTTTGGGTCCATGGCCTGGAAACTCCCCAGATCTTAATCCCATTGAGAACTTGTGGTCAATCCTCAAGAGGCGGGTGGACAAACAAAAACCCACTAATTCTGACAAACTCCAAGAAGTGATTATGAAAGAATGGGTTGCTATCAGTCAGGAATTGGCCCAGAAGTTGATTGAGAGCATGCCCAGTCGAATTGCAGAGGTCCTGAAAAAGAAGGGCCAACACTGCAAATACTGACTCTTTGCATAAATGTCATGTAATTGTCGATAAAAGCCTTTGAAACGTATGAAGTGCGTGTAATTATATTTCACTACATCACAGAAACAACTGAAACAAAGATCTAAAAGCAGTTTAGCAGCAAACTTTGTGAAAACTAATATTTGTGTCATTCTCAAAACTTTTGGCCACGACTGTACATAGTGACTCCGCCAGCAGAATAGTGAGTGCAGCTCTGGAATATAACACATGTATTTACCCTACGCCAAATACCCATATATAAGAGCCACTACAAATAATGATTCTCTATGTGAAGGACAATTCTTCTCCATGCACTACAAGGAAAGCCATTTTATTCCAATGGTCATAGTGCAATTTTGGGGGATCTGAACCCAGAGGTTGTCCCACTTTGTAACCTTTGCTATGGGACCCCTTTTCCTTTAAGTGCACCAGTGTCTATTCATGCACTTCTTATTCTGATTCCTAGGTAACTTATATAAGGGATTTTGCTTTAAAGGCTATGTTAGTATTTTCTGAGTAACTAGGGCGGGTGCAAGGAATTAAGTTAAAGCTCCAGGTCCCCAATGCAGAATCTGTATTATGGCCCCCACCAACCATTATAATACTGATGACTAATTATGTGGCAGAGGAGCCTTTAAGTCTCCTCAGGTACCAGAGCCCAACTGCGACTGCTATCTCTGCGCCGCCATATAACTATGGCTTTTGATAAGGTCCCCTATTTGGAACCCAATGCAGAAACTGTATTTCAAAGGCCTCACCATGATCAGCTAGTTAACAGGGCCCCTTTCAAACATAAATGAGCTTTCCTAAATGCACCGCCCATTCAATAGTAATGAAGCTGTTTTACTTTAAGACGCAAAGTTGTTACAATGAAATAAAAGGAGAAGCGACGTTAACCAGAGAGAAATGTGAAGATCAGATATTCCCCTCATCACCATTTCCTAACAAAAGGCCGTAGTTGAAGGAATTTTTACATTTATTGCAGGCCGTTAAATGTTTCATTTATTTCATTCCTTTTGATATAGAGCGAGAGCAGCGAGCGTTCTGCGCACCGCGCTTATAATATAACACATTCAATGTTTTCCTGAGCCAAATTACAGATGACAAAGCATTATTAAATCAGGTTTACCAAACGGCCCGTGAATTCTTTCAATGTATTTCTATTATATCAAGCTACTGTTCAGCATCGGAAAAATACTACGGCTATTTCGGTTAAAAACTAGTCATACTGAGGTATAAAAATGTAAAGGGTGTCTCAGCTTTGCAGCGATTTTGGATAATGAATTGCAGTGGTGTAGCTATAAGGGATGCAAAGATAGAAATTTCAAATGCTTGTGAGTAGTGTCTAATAACAAACTTAACTCTGCTACATCTGTACTGAATAGATACTTGTAATAAAATGCAGACTTGAGAGGAAACCTTTCTAGAACATGTGTTTTTTTTCTATTGTGGCAACTGTAAGGTGACCAGTTAGTGCTGAATTAGTGAGCACAGTTGTACTTAAATGATTATTGCCATCTTATAAAGGGATGATACATCGCTAGAATATACCGTCATAAAGTTGTGTCATGCTCTCCACCCACTATGTCCATCGTCCTTGATTAGATGTTGTTTCATATTATCTCTGCTGTCTGTAGTCACTGACTCTGTTATGCAATCTGACCACAAATGTTCAGGAACTAAACAGTCCATAACTCTTTTAGCACTGTACTGTATGGCTTTTTGAAGTGCTGAGACCCCCATGGATCACTAAAAAACACTAAAGAGGGGTTCAAAAGAAAATCTATGAGCCCTGCTCGAGTACGTCTCCAGGAAAAAAGAGAAACTGCACTCTGTTTTAGCATTTTCATTCTGAATTTAACAATCATCAGGGGTCTCACGCTAAGACTTACACCAATCAAAACCTCCCTCATTGCTCCTTGATTGAAAAAGCAGGTTAGTTATTCTCTGATTTGCATTGCTGTTTGTCGCTGACCTTGTCTGCTTGGATTATAATATTGCATGAAATCTGCCAGCCCCCACCCTTTGCCTACATTCTTGTATTTCATGAATTCTGGTAGCCCTGACCTTCTGCTTGGATTTTTGTATTGTGTGAAATTTGCCAGCCCTGACCTTCTGCTTGGATTATCATATTGCATACATTTTGCCATCCCTGACCTTCTGCTTGATAAAACAACATATTCCATCTGCTGATTTGGCTACTATGAACTGGTAGTATATACCCTTTGCCCACAGATTCCAAAGAAGAGGCACTGACCTCTATCTGTGGTAACCCAGAGGATCTACCATCCAGGTAGGCCTTTTCTCAGGTTGAACACTGTCATGATATGTGCCCACTTAGGCCTTTCTTCTACATGTCCATAGTAATGATCTGACATAAAAGACAGCACTACTATGCCATCCTAATAAATGGTGAGGGTCTAAACCAACTGAACCTGGAAGTGTGATGTCTGCAGTGCTGATTTAGCACTGTGTATCTTGCACTGTTTTCTCTTCACCGTAGCTCAGACAGCCACCCACTGTGCAGGGAACTGCAGCAATCCTCTATTCAAGGGAACAGTGTTGAGGGAAGTGTTAGATTTAAATATATATGTATATATGCCCATATATATGCATATATATTAGTCCTTTTGCATAGGCCTGTCCAGGTGGTGTATGTATATACATAGAGATGTATGTATGCCCCCTTGTCAGCATACATCTCTATGTATATAATATATATGTGTAAGTGGGCTTATTGCTGCCCATTCAGACCCCCAGTTTTATATATGTGTATATATATATATATATATATATATATATATATACACACACACACTCACCTAAAGAATTATTAGGAACACCATACTAATACGGTGTTGGACCCCCTTTTGCCTTCAGAACTGCCTTAATTCTACGTGGCATTGATTCCACAAGGTGCTGATAGCATTCTTTAGAAATGTTGGCCCATATTGATAGGATAGCATCTTGCAGTTGATGGAGATTTGAGGGATGCACATCCAGGGCACGAAGCTCCCGTTCCACCACATCCCAAAGATGCTCTATTGGGTTGAGATCTGGTGACTGTGGGGCCATTTTAGTCCAGTGAACTCATTGTCATGTTCAAGAAACCAATTTGAAATGATTCGAGCTTTGTGACATGGTGCATTATCCTGCTGGAAGTAGCCATCAGAGGATGGATACATGTTCTCATTCTGTTTACACCAAATTCGGACTCTACCATTTGAATGTCTCAACAGAAATCGAGACTCATCAGACCAGGCAACATTTTTCCAGTCTTCAACAGTCCAATTTTGGTGAGCTTGTGCAAATTGTAGCCTCTTTTTCCTATTTGTAGTGGAGATGAGTGGTACCCGGTGGGGTCTTCTGCTGTTGTAGCCCATCCGCCTCAAGGTTGTGCGTGTTGTGGCTTCACAAATGCTTTGCTGCAGACCTCGGTTGTAATGAGTGGTTATTTCAGTCAACGTTGCTCTTTTATCAGCTTGAACCAGTCGGCCCATTCTCCTCTGACCTCTAGCATCCACAAGGCATTTTTGCCCACAGGACTGCCGCATACTGGATGTTTTTCCCTTTTCACACCATTCTTTGTAAACCCTAGAAATGGTTGTGCGTGAAAATCCCAGTAACTAAGCAGATTGTGAAATACTCAGACCGGCCCATGTGGCACCAACAACCATGCCACGCTCAAAATTGCTTAAATCACCTTTCTTTCCCATTCTGACATTCAGTTTGGAGTTCAGGAGATTGTCTTGACCAGGAGCACCCCCCTAAATGCATTGAAGTAACTGCCATGTGATTGGTTGACTAGATAATTGCATTTATGAGAAATAGAACAGGTGTTCCTAATAATTCTTTAGGTGAGTGTATATATATATATATTTGTGGATGTGACCCAAGCATCTAAAAAAAAAAATATATATATATATATATATATATATATATATATATAGGGTTAAAATGTGGCCATAAGATCCCCCATGGATGCCCCCCCCCCCCCCTGGAATGTGCCTGCAGGAGGAAGAGACCGACAACTGGACAATTAAGTCCAGTTTCGGCCTCTTCAAAGGACAGAGGATCAATAAAGATCCTCTGCCCTTTGTTAACATCTCCGGCTGCGCCGGAGAAGGTATGCCTAACAGGGACATGGGAACAAAGAGTTCCCATGCCCCTGTGTGCCGCTTACCTCCGGCACTGTAATTACAGCGCCAGGGGTATGCAATATCTCCACAGGCGGGAGGATCAAAGGATATCCCCGCCTAGGAGCGCGGGCTGGTCCGGTGACCTCATATCACCGTGCCAGCCCATGTGGACCTGTCTGCAGGCGTGCCTTGCAGCGCGGGAAAATGGAAGCGAGCGCCGCAGGCTTTAAATACCCCAGCGGCACTGCGTTTGGGAGGCACGTTCCCCACCCCCCAGATGCCAGGAAAACGCGTGCGGCGCTCAGAAGAGCCCCCCCCCCCTGACCGCCCGAAAGTGCAGGCAGCATTACAGGCTGCGCTACAGGCAGAACTCCTACATCCCCCAGAGGAGGAGAGCGCAGGCTGCGCTGGAAAGGAAGAGCAGAATCCCGGACGTCCCCCCCATAGGAGAGCGCAGGCAGTCATGTGCCAGGCTGCCCTGTGCTAGAGGAGGAATGACCCCAGACCTGCCCCAACCCTCACCCACCTGGAAGGAAGCGCAGGCAGCGCTCAGATCCCCGGCAGCCCCAGAGAAGAGAGAGAGAGGGAGCAGACAGTGTTCATCGCTGACCGAGTCATGGATTGGCTGAGTATCCCTGCCTCCTATCCCTGCATTTAACCCCTGTGTTCCCCAGCATTAACTCCTGTTAAACCCTACAGCAGTAACCCCTTCACTGCTGCTGCCCCGATCCTCTGCATTACCAACCCTGGTTTAACCCTTGCATCCCTGTAATCTCCTCCGGTGTTAACTCTTTCTTGGGTTAACCCTTGCCCAGACATTCTACCCCTGCAGCAGTGACCCTTTTACCGCTGCACTGTTGATTGTGACCCCATAGGGACATATGTGTGTAAGTAAGTGTAATGTATAGATAGTGTGTGGGGTGGAATGGGAATTGTGTAGTGTAGTTAGGTTTATATTGTGCTTAATAATACTGTGTATTGTAGTGCTATTATTGTATTGCGGTGTGTGCGTCTATATGTATATATATATTTATAACCATTGATCTATAAATATGTATAGATATAGGGTATTAGACTTTTATAATTGTATTGTGTAATAAATATTCTTTATTGTTCATAATACGGTGTATAGTGTTTTAGTCGCCGCCGTAGTATAGTAGTAGTAGTAAGTCACACGGTCACACGTAGTTCAGTGTAGTGCACAGGCAACAGAGGTTTAATCCCAGACCTCTCAGATCAACACAGGATGGAAATCAGCACTAATAATTATAGGTGCAAGTCCTCTTAGGCCCCTCCAAATCAAGTCCTCAGTAGAATAAATGCAAAAAAAAAAAAACACTCATATGAAGCTCCATGTGCTTAAATTGTTTATTATATATTATTATATTTGCTGTAAACTATATATAGCTGAACCCCAACCTCTGAGACCTGAACATGTGAAGTCACTGTGGGTAGAAATACATGGAGGCAAAAACAATAATAAAATACCAATAGGAGTTTATTATAAACCACCTAATATACCAGAGTTCACAAAAAATCTGCTACTAAGCGAGATAGACAAGGCAGCAGATAATAACAAGGTCGTTATCATGAAGGACTTCAACTACCCAGACCTGACAGAATAATCTTCAACCCAATAGATCTGACAGAACAACAGACGTGCAGGTTGGGGGACACCTGGGAAATGGTGACCATAAAGTAATAACCTTCAAATTGTCATTCAAAAGAGTGTTTCTTCAGGTAGGAACAAAAATACCAAACTTCAAAAAAGCAAAATTTAGCCAACTAAGAGAGGCCAAGTCCTCAAAAATAAAAGTACAGCCACAAAATGGGAAATTTTTAAAAGCATCCTAAAATCTAATTGTGAGAGGTACATACCTTATGGGTATAAAAGGTTAAGGAACAAGAAAAAAAAACTATGTGGATAAATAGAACTGTAAAGAAAGCAATAAATGACAAAAAGAAAGCATATAAATCACTATAACAGGAGGGTGGCGAGGAAGCACTGAAAAACTATAAGGAAAAAAATAGAATATGTAAAAAACAAATAAAAGCAGCCAAACTAGAGACCGAGAGATTAATTGCCAAAGAGAAAAACTAATCCTAAAATGTTCTTCAACTAAATGGTAAAAAGTATAAATCTGAAGGTGTCGGCCCTCTACAGAGTAATGAGGGGGGAGTCGCAGAGAGCGAAGAGGAGAAAGCATAGCTATTAAATATTTTTTTCCCCACTGTATTCACTGAGGAAAATAAACTGTCAGATGACATGCAGAAATGTAAAAGTAAATTCCTCATTAAAAGTGTCCTGTTTGACCCAGGAAGAAGTACAGCGGTGTCTTAAAAATATTAAAATAGACAAATCGCCAGGACCAGATGGCATACACCCCTGTATCTTAAGAGAATTAAGTAATGTCATAGCCAGACCCTTATTTCTGATATTTAAGGACTCTATACTGACAGGGAGTGTTCCACGGGATTGGCGCATAGCAAATATAGTGCCAATATTCAAAATAGGTGCAAAAACAGACCCCGGAAACTATAGGCCGGTAAGTTTAACATCTGTCGTGGGTAAACTGTTTGATGGTTTTCTAAGAGATGCTATCTTGGAGCATCTCAATGAAAATAAGCAAATAACGCCATATCAGCATGGCTTCATGAGGGATCGGTCATGTCAAACTAATTTAATTAGTTTCTATGAGGAGGTAAGTTCTAGACTTGACAGCGGCGAATCAATGGATGTCGTATATCTGGACTTCTCCAAAGCATTTGACACTGTACCACATAAAAGGTTAGTATATAAAATGAGAATGCTCGGACTCGGAGAAAACGTCTCTAAGTGGGTAAGTAACTGGCTCAATGATAGAAAACAGAGGGTGGTTATTAATGGTACACACTCAGATTGGGTCACTCTCACTAGTGGGGTACCTCAGGGGTCAGTATTGGGCCCTATTCTCTTCAATATATTTATTAATGATCTTGTAGAAGGCTTGCATAGTAAAATATCCATTTTTGCAGATGACACTAAACCTGTGTAAAGTAATTTACACTGAAGAGGACAGTATACTGTATATATATACTACAGAGGACAGTATACTGTATATATACTACAGAGGACAGTATAATGTATATATACTACAGAGGACAGTATACTGCTACAGAGGGATCTGGATAGATTGGAGGCTTGGGCAGATAAGTGGCAGATGAGGTTTAACACTGACAAATGTAAAGTTATGCACATGGGAAGGAATAATGCAAGTCACCCGTACATACTAAATGGTAAAACACTCGGTAACACTGACATGGAAAAGGACCTAGGAATTTTAGTAAACAGCAAACTAAGCTGTAGAAACCAGTGTCAGGCAGCTGCTGCCAAGGCCAATAAGATAATGGATTGCATTAAAAAGGGGCATAGATGCCCGTGATGAGAACATAGTCCTACCACTTTACAAATCGCTAGTCAGACCACACATGGAGTACTGTGTACAGTTCTGGGCTCCTGTGAACAAGGCAGACATAGCAGAGCTGGAGAGGGTCAAGAGGAGGGCAACTAAAGTAATAACTGGAATGGGGCAACTACAGGACCCTGAAAGATTATCAAAATTAGGGTTATTCAGTTTAGAAAAAAAGACGACTGAGGGGAGATCTAATTACTATGTATAAATATATCAGGGGTCAGTACAGAGATCTATCCCATCATCTATTTATCCCCAGGACTGTGACTGTGACGAGGGGACATCCTCTGCGTCTGGAGGAAAGAAGGTTTGTACACAAACATAGAAGAGGATTCTTTACGGTAAGAGCAGTGAGACTATGGAACTCTCTGCCTGAGGAGGTGGTGATGGTGAGTACAATAAAGGAATTTAAGAGGGGCCTGGATGTATTTCTGGAGTGTAATAATATTACAGGCTACTAGAGAGGGGTCGTTGATCCAGGGAGAAATTCTGATGCCTGATTGGAGTCGGGAAGGAATTTTTTTCCCCTTAAGTGGGGAAAATTGGCTTCTACCTCACAGTGATTTTTTTGCCTTCCTCTGGATCAACTTGCAGGATGACAGGATGAACTGGATGGACGGAGGGCTTTTTTCGGCCTTATGTACTATGTTACTATGTTACCTCCACTACTTAGTTTACAGCCTATACTTGGCAGCTGAGTGGATATTGACCTAATAGTTTCATTGTTGAGCCAAGTAAAATATGAGAAGGAAGAGACTTGTTCATTCTCAGCCTCACCAACCTCTATTAAGCACAACGAGATTAAAGGAAAAGCCTACGGAGAAGTTCTGATTTCATAAACATATCTGCTCCCTGTGGGCCTCCTGTTATGAGCAGGAAAAAAACAATTACGCTCCAACAGGATTGTGTTTTACAGGTAATTATCAAATTAAAGAAAAAAAAATACCAATTTTTGAAACATTTAGACTCTCGCTGTTTAGAATAAATGTAAAGAGCTTTCTCTCCCAGTTACAGGATATTTCTCAGGAAGATCTCATTAAGGGGATACATAATATTGAATCATCTGCCCGCATAAAACACAGCGCAATACATGGAAAATGGAGGAGGAGGTTTTGTTATATCTATATGTTCTGATGCTTCCTCGAAAACACAAATGGGGAGAATATCGTTCTGAAAATTAGAACAAATAAAATTGACCTTATTCATCAAAAATCTTTAATATTCTTAAAAAATCCCTATTTACGGGGGGGGATACATACGATCTAGGACTCTTTCTATATCAGCGTTCTTTATTTACGCTGTTCCGTTATAGGAGCAGAACAAGGAAAATAATAAAAGTGCCAGATTTAGCGCATAACTGACAGGAACGGAGACAAACAGATCCCACTGACTATAACGGGTTCCATCCAGTTTCCATTTGGGAGAACGCTTTTTTTAGCAGAGAAAAAAGTGCTGCATGACGGACTTTTCTCTCCGCTATTTTTGATAAAATCTGTGACAGAGGCCCCAGAGCCTCCAATGCAAATGTAATCATGCTGTTAGGTAGTTTAGGGAGCAGCTTGTAAGGGGGGATTAGTGTGTTTCCCTTTAAAGGGCATCTGTCAGCAGATTTGAACCTATGACACTGGTTGACCTGTTACATGTGCGGTTGGCAGCTGACGGCATCCGTGTTGGTTTCATGTTCATACAGTATGTGCCCGCATTGCTGATAAAAATGGTGTTGTAATACATCCAAATGAATCTCTATGAGCAATGGAGGCGTTGCTGTTACACCTGGAGGCTTTAATTGACAGGGCCAGGCGTGATATTATTTTCACAGCCTGGCCCTGTCAATCAATGTGCAGAGGGCGCAGCAGTTGCAGAGAGATCAGAGCCTCTGGGAGTAATGACAACGCCCCCATTGCTCCTAAAGACTCATTTGCATATATCAAAACATCATTTTTCTCAGCAATGCGGGCACATATGAACATGGGACCAACACAGAAGCCTTCAGCTGCCAAGTGCACATGTAACAGGTCAGACAGTGTCCTAGGGACAAAGCTGCTGACAGATGCCCTTTAAGATTTGCAAAACCAAATAGTTGAATGTTTTAAAAGTAAAATGGATAATTGGCTAGTTCTCCATAAGTAAACTTTGGTCCTCCTGGTCCACCGTAGCCACTGCCGTGACGTCACGCAGCGCTCCGAGCGAGCGCGAACAAGCGGCTCCTTTTAACCACGAGCTGTGCCACCGGCCGGGGCAAGCTCTATATATATTTTTATAAAAAACAGTTATTACCATTAGGGCTCAGCCCCCTACACCTTTCCTCATCCCGAACGGCACCAAAAAGAAAAGAAAAAAGAAGAAAACTAGAAAGACGCAGAAGAACAGCGCCTACAGAGGAACACCTAGGATAAAGACATCCCAATCAAACTGTAAGTCTCTGTTATAATCACTGCGTACGTTCATGGTGTCATTCTGATTTAGAAAGTAATAGGGGGTATAGGTCGCGCAGTACTTAACATATATATTGTACACATCATTTATTTGATTTCCAACGGTGGCGATACCGTTGCGGTACCGCTGCGTCAGTTCAACTTAGTGCAAGCGCCGGTGTATCACTAGTATTTTAGTTCTCCATAAGGTTTTTTGCCTTCCTCTGGATCAACATCGTATCATCTTTGCAACTATTTAACAGATTCATTTTGTTTTCCTTCACAACAGTGGCACAAACACTGTCACGGTGGGGAGTGGGGGTGAAAGGGAGCAGGGCACCTCCTAATGCCACCCTCATCCTAGCCCTGACTCCTAATCATATGAGAGGACCTAGATGGTAGTGCAGATTGTTCCCTGATGAAAATTTATGACAAGTAAAGCTGTTAATTACTTTAATAGGTCTGGACTCAATTCATTTTTCAAATCCCTCAACTATTCCTCTTATCATCACTGCTGCGGATGACCACGCTTGGGGTTCCCGGATATCCAGGTAGGAGCACCGTGACAAGTGCAAAGCCGCACCTAGAGGGACATCTTAGGCCACCCTCATACCACTCTGGCCTTCCTACACCTGGGTTCCACCATCACCTTCTACATAGGGGGACCTAGTCCCTCGTTGCTGAAATGCAACTGGCGTCACGAAAAATTACATTTATCACATCTTAACAGGACCCTAGCCGCATGTACATGCATTGCAGAGGTAACATACTTTTAAGGACTGCTCTCTTTTGACTTGTACCAGCAACAATAAAATAATACAATTATAACATTTTTCCTTAAGCCTCATTCACACGTCAGTGTTCGGTCAGTGATTTCCATCAGTGATTGTGAATCAAAACCAGGATTGGAGCCTCCACAGACATAAGGTATAAGGGAAAGGTTTGCATCTGTTCTGGGTTTAGAGCCACACCTGGTTTTGGTTCACAATCACTGATGGAAATCACTGACATGTGAATAAAGCTACATGCACACGAACATTGTTTGTTTCCGTGTCCGTTCCGTTTATTTTTGCGGATAGGATGCGGACACATTCATTTCAATGGGTCCGCAAAAAATGCGGACAGCACACCCTGTGGGTGGCATGTGTGAGCCATGTGTCCAGTGTGTGAGCAGCGTGTGTAAGCTATGTGTCCAGTTGAGCAGTGCCATCTTTAACAAGGGGCAAAAGGGGCAGCTACCCCGGGCCCAGTTGCTCCTGGGGGGCCCAAGGCAGCTGCCTCTCGAGCCCTGCTAGCCACTGCCCCGATGTGTCAGGCTGTCAGCTACACAGGGGGGTGCTACCATGCCATGCCTGCCGGCACTCCAGGCAGCATACTGTGAGAGCTGTGATTCTCTTCGGAGAAAGGACCTTAAATGACATCATCACCATGTGACCAGTAACATAGCAATATTACTGGTCACATGGCTATGAGGTAATCAAAGGTCCTATCTACCAGGAGTGTTGCTGCAGGAGAAGTTTGCCTTAACTGTGGAGCTTTTTTTGTGTGAAGATTATATCAGGAAAAGGTGACATAGGCTGTTATGCTAATATACTGTAAACTACTGTATACTGTGGGGTGCTGTATACTGTGGGGTACTCTATACTGTAGGGTGCTATACTGCTCTACTGTATACTATGGGGTGCTGTATACTGTGGGGGCTGTATACTGTGGGGTGCTATACTGCTCTACTGTATACTTTGGGGTGCTGTATACTGTGGGGAGCTGTATATTTTGGGGTGCTGTATACTGTGGGGTGCTATACTGCTCTACTATATACTATAGGGTGCTGTATACTGTGGGGTGCTATACTGCTCTACTGTATACTATAGGGTGCTATATACTGTGGGGTGCTATACTGCTCTACTGTATACTATAGGGTGCTGTATACTGTATATTGTGAGGTGCTTTATACTGTGGGGGCTGTATACTGTGGGGTGCTGTATACTGTGGGGTGCTATACTGCTCTACTGTATACTGTGGGGTGCTGTATACTGTATACTGTGAGGTGCTGTAGTCTGTATAGTTTGGGGTTCTGTATACTGTATAACGTGAGGTGCTGTATACCATTAGGTGCTGTACATTGTGGGGTGCTATACTGCTCTACTGTATACTGTGAGGTGCGGTATTCTGTATAGTTTGAGGTGCTCTATACCGTGAGGTGCTGTATACTGTGGGTGCTGTATATTGTGAAGTGCTATACTGCTGTACTGTATACTGTGGGGGGCTGTATATTGTGGGGAGCTGTATAGTGTGGGGTGCTGTATAGTGTATAGTTTGGGGTGCTGTATACTGTGAGGTGCTGTATATTGTGGGGTGCTATACTGCTCTACTATATACTGTAAGGTTCTGTATACTGTGGGGTGCTATACTGCTCTACTATATACTGTGGGGTGCTGTATACTGTATAGTGTGGGGTGCTGTATACTGTATAGTGTGGGGTGCTATACTGCATACTGTGGGTTGCTGTATACTATAGGGTGCTATACTGCATACTGTGGGGTGTTGTATACTATAGGGTGCTATATTGTATACTGTGGGGTGCTGTATACCATAGGGTGCTATACTGCATACTGTGGGGTGCTGTATACTATAGGGTGCTATACTGCATACTGTGAGGTGCTGTATACTATAGGGTGCTATACTGCATACTGTGGGGTGCTGTATACTATAGGGTGCTATTCTGCGTACTGTGGGGTGCTGGGGTGCACTGTAACGCTAGGGTGAGCCGAGCCCCGGTCTCCTTCCTGCAGAGCGGTGCCCACTTCCAGCCTGAGCCCAGAGCACTGATCCTGAGCCGCTGGAGTCTTCAGAACTGGAAGTATTTACAGTCATTCACTGTACTCTACCAGGTGTGTGGATTTATTGTGTGTGTGTTGTGGTGGAGGGTGTGATTGCATGCAAGGGTGTGGGAAGGCGGGATCCAGGGGGCCCAAGTAAATTTTTGCCCAGGGTCCAATCAATATTAAAGACGGCCCTGCAGTTTAGCAGTGTATGTTAGCAGCGTGTGTGTGAGCCGTGTGTCCAGTTTGTGAGCCGTGTGTCCAGTGTGTGTCACGTATCCAGTGTGTGAGCCACGTGTCCAGTGTGTGAATCATGTGTCCAGTGTGTGAGCCGTGTGTGAGGCGTGTGTCCAGTGTATGAGCCACGTGTCCAGTGTGTGAGCCACGTGTCCAGTGTGTGAGCCACGTGTCCAGTGTGTGAGCCACGTGTCCAGTGTGTGAGCCACGTGTCCAGTGTGTGAGCCACGTGTCCAGTGTGTGAGCCACGTGTCCAGTGTGTGAGCCACGTGTCCAGTGTGTGAGCCACGTGTCCTGTGAGTGGTGGATTAGCAAAGTCCAGTGCAGGTAATAGGTAATTATGCCGGCTGAATGACGTTTCCCAGACTAGATCACTGTCATGTTAATAGTTCATTATCAACTGGTGACAGTGGTGGAATGTTATAAAAAGCGATGTTTTTCCGGACCCTTATGAGGATGAATCGTGCCGCTCTTGATCGCGGATGACTGAGTAGAACTGGACGGACTGATTCTCTTCTATTGTTTAATGTCAGCTCTTGAAATCCATCAGGGAGGACAAATTTAAATTTGGCAATGTGAAGCCTGAAACTCTTTCCAAGTCAAAGCTTTAATATGCTGATCTAATGAAATCCATCTCTAATCACTCGCTGAATGTGGATTACATACTTCATACAAATGTTAATTGATTTACTTGACATTTTTGACTAACGTTGAGCTTATTAAAAAAAAAAAATCGAAAGAGAGAGAGAGATAGGATATATTTAAAGATCACAAGTGAGTCCGTGGACAACGCTCTGCGTGCTGGTAATGCTTAAAGGGGTGGAATCATCAAAAAAGATTTTAGCGTATTCGAAAGAACTAATTGTTTGCACTAAAAGTGCAGAACTTTGCTTTCCATTTTTTTCGTTACATCATCAGTCCTCCACTGGTAGCTCCACCCCCTGACACCTTCCCAGATTACACCGTGACCTCATTCTGTGACATCACCATCCTTCCCCAGACTACACTGCCCTCTCACTCTATGACAGGGGTAGGCAATCTCAGGCATTCCAGATGTTGTGAAACTACAACTCCCAGCATGAGTACTTGTTCTGTTCTTCTCAGAACTCCTATAAAAATGAATAGAGCATGCTGGGAATGAAAATTTCACAACAGCTGGGGCGCCAAAGGTTGCTGGCCCCTGCTCTATGACATAACCAGCTGTCCACAGAAAACACTGCCCTCTCTCTCTCTTTGACATCACCAACCCTCCCCAGATATGAGAAAGAAAATTGAAATGAGAGAGGGGGTTCCTTGTGTGATAACTTTGATGTACCAGTGCAAAAAAAAGGGGGTCAGTCAATCCCAATGTGCAGGTGCACGCTGCCATGGCTAGAAACAGACATTCACGAAGAAAAAATATGGTGCACTACAATGGAAAATGCAATTGACAATATCTGGCTAAACCCTCATGCTGATATTAAAATGAGACATTCGCCAGTATATTCTTATATCAAGAACATATCGGACTCTATGCCCCTCTCCGTAATTGCTCATATGGCATAGATAGGTCCCGTTCCACTTGAGAGACCTTGACGGGGTGCACGGGCTCCGGTATGTTCTTGATGTAAGAATATATTGATGAAAGTCTCATCAGCGTGAGGGTTTAGCCAGATATTGTCAATTGCATTTTCCATGGTAGTGCACCATTTTCTTTCTTCGTAAATGTCTGCTTTATATAGCCAATTACATCCACACATATGACTATCTAGTGTGGGATGTCTCTGTGGTACATGTGGTCCGCTGACCCCGGAATCCTCCACCGTATGCATTTTTGCTGGCGATTTCCGTTAGCAACGGATCACATGTGCAGGATTTGCACCCCCGATTATATACACAGTATGTGCTACAGCATATGGGGTTTTGAGCACCTCTCTGCCCTTTATGACCACGTTAGTTTGTTATTTTGTTTGTACAAGGCTAGAAACACAAAGAAAAAAAGACAATGCAGCAGCACAAATAAAGTACAATAATGCCATAATCATAGAAAATATTCAGCTTATTTAGCAAATTTGAGATTCTTGGCAAATACATTTTGTACAAAATTATGCCACACGTCAAGGCGATCTCTATAAGACGGGAACTGTATCGGTCACGTCCACACACACACAGGGGGAGGGATAGTGACCACTGCGCTCCACCCTCACCCCTGGCCCTGCCTACTTGCCTCACGAGTCCTGATGACAGGGGACAACTGGACGACAGTCCCTAACTTAGGATACGTGCAGGGAAGACAGACAAGACAAAATACGGAACATGAACGGACCGGGTCAGAACCAAGAGAGCTACGCAGTACAAAGGGTTAAGCAAAGAATGGTCAGGAGAAGCCGGGGTCAAATACCAGGAGAGCAGAGAAGTACAAGAGGAGTCCTAAGAGAGTAGTCAGGTGGGAGCCGAGGTCACAATACCAGGACGGATGCGCAGTACAGGAGGAGCAGGCAAAGGATCGTCAGGGAACAGGATCAGGTGAGTCTTCAGTAGTCCAACAAATCGCCAGGAACCTAGAAATTAACAGGCAACCTGTAGCCAGCAGGCTGCCTGTATTTATAGTGGGGAGTGAGGGTCATGTGACGTGGCCAGCGTCACATGACCGACAGACCAACCAGTCGAGCACCGAGTGATCAGCTCGGCGCTCAAGGCAGACTTAGGAGCAGGGAATCACCCAGCAGTAAAGCCGCCCTGGGAATGAGGTCAAACACAGATCCTCATTCCCAAAGCTAAGCAACAGGTCTGCGGGTAATGGGGGACCGAGTAATGGGGGACCGAGTGCACCTTCGGAACCCTGTTACAGGAACCTAACACTGAATACCATCTGTTATGCGCTATAATGGCCACCATGAAATTCAGGGAGTGCCAATTATGGCATTATTGTACTTTATTTGTGTTTGCAGAGTGCTGTTGCATTGTCTTTTTTTCTTTGATGTATCAGTGTCAAACTCACTTGATGAGTGTGTCTTACCGGTTAGTGTTGTGCAAAACCAGGCACAACACTAGGACGCAGCAAAATACCTCTACACCGGGAGGCAAGACCAGGCTGCTGCGCTCGTGAGCCGGACTCTGCAGAGAAGAGGCCGGAAGAAACTGAAGGCAGGGGAGCTCCCGGAGTAAGTCATAAAAAAAACTGCGTACACCAGATGCTTTGAGGTGTTTATTTTAAAAACACATAAAAACCAATAAAAACAAATAACTATGCGTTTCGGTGGCGATCCACCACCTTCATCAGGCTGTATGAAATGCATACGGAAGACAAATAAATTGACATTGGCAATAAAAGTAATAAATAACAGAGAATGAAGAAAATATATTAAAAAAATACAAAATAAATGAGAAATCAAAACTAGTAAATCAAAAATATAAATATCAATAAATAGATGAATAAACAAACACAGGAAATGAATGAAACGGATCCACTTATGGAGGAATTGACGTGATGAAGAACCAGAGTTGTGAAGTTACTATGGATTCCAATAAACAACAGAGATCAAAAGATACAGATGCAGCCGAGCTGAACTTGATAGTTAACGTGTTAAGTAAAGAATGGAACGAAAAAGATAACTAAACTTTCAATGGATTTCAATAGCTTTTGTCACTGGATAACCAAGAAAACACTGCGCCATGTGTTATCAGAGTCATCTGTAATAGCCCATGAGGCTGGGAAGTGCCTCTACCAGTAATTACACTTACCCTGCTCCCTGGCACCCGTGTTACTCCTGATGCCCGCACAGCCACAGGTATCAGGAGCAACGCAAGTGCTGGGGAAGTATAACCTGTATGAGGTGCCCGGGCATTTTGGGAGGCATTACAGGGGTTAACCTCTTTAATGGTGTCACTTGTAAAAGGGCACCAAAATGACATTACCAGGAACGCAACAGGAGCCCATGTGAAAAAAGTGACAAAGGAAAAGGAATCTCAAAGGAGAAGGGAAAAGTATATTACAGGAGCAGGATGGATCCAGCAAGTGCAGGTGAGAAGGAGTGATGCCAGGAGGAGATACCAGAAAGATACACAATATCTACAAAAGAAAAAAAAATTATATTAAAATGGCTCACAGCCTGAAACAATGTAAACAATGAATAAGTGTAAGAAAAGGGAACACCATAAAAAATAAAATAATTTTTGCTAACATCTGATGCTCTCTATCATCTCGTTAAGGCCATCTGGAAATAATATATTTAACTTAAAAATACAGAAAGATTCTCTATTGTCTAATTGGGTGAACCTCGAGGTATGAGACACAGGGATATCAGAGATCCCTGGACTGGTGGTCATTGCTGTTTTTCATTGCTTCCTGTGGAAGCTCCCTTGCTTTCAGCCCTCCCAGATAACACCGCCCTCTCATTCTATGACATCACCATCCATAGATAACACTGCCCTCTCATTCTATGACATCACCATCCATAGATAACGCTGCCCTCTCATTCTATGACATCACCATCCATAGATAACACTGCCCTCTCATTCTATGACATCACCATCCTTAGATAACACTGCCCTCTCATTCTATGACATCACCATCTATAGATAACACTGCCCTCTCATTCTATGACATCACCATCCATAGATAACACTGCCCTCTCATTCTATGACATCACCATCCATAGATAACACTGCCCTCTCATTTTATGACATCACCATCCTTAGATAACACTGCCCTCTCATTCTATGACATCACCATCTATAGATAACACTGCCCTCATATTCTATGACATCACCATCCATAGATAACACTGCCCTCTCATTCTATGACATCACCATCCTTAGATAACACTGCCCTCTATTTCTATGACATCACCATCCATAGATAACACTGCCCTCTAATTCTATGACATCACCATCCATACATAACACTCTCATTCTATGACATCACCATCCATACATAACACTCTCATTCTATGACATCACCATCCATAGATAACACTGCCCTCTCATTCTATGACATCACCATCCATACATAACACTGCCCTCTCATTCTATGACATCACCATCCATAGATAACACTGCCCTCTCATTCTATGACATCACCATCCATAGATAACACTGCCCTCTTATTCTATGACATCACCATCCATAGATAACACTGCCCTCTTATTCTATGACATCACCATCCATAGATAACACTGCCCTCTCATTCTATGACATCACCATCCATAGATAACACTGCCCTCTTATTCTATGACATCACCATCCATAGATAACGCTGCCCTCTCATTCTATGACATCACCATCCATAGATAACGCTGCCCTCTCATTCTATGACATCACCATCCATAGATAACACTGCCCTCTCATTCTATGACATCACCATCCATAGATAACACTGCCCTCTCATTCTATGACATCACCATCCATAGATAACACTGCCCTCTCATTCTATGACATCACCATCCATACATAACACTGCCCTCTCATTCTATGACATCACCATCCATAGATAACACTGCCCTCTCATTCTATGACATCACCATCCATAGATAACACTGCCCTCTCATTCTATGACATCACCATCCATAGATAACACTGCCCTCTTATTCTATGACATCACCATCCATAGATAACACTGCCCTCTCATTCTATGACATCACCATCCATAGATAACGCTGCCCTCTTATTCTATGACATCACCATCCATAGATAACGCTGCCCTCTCATTCTATGACATCACCATCCATAGATAACGCTGCCCTCTTATTCTATGACATCACCATCCATAGATAACGCTGCCCTCTCATTCTATGACATCACCATCCATAGATAACGCTGCCCTCTCATTCTATGACATCACCATCCATAGATAACACTGCCCTCTCATTCTATGACATCACCATCCATAGATAACGCTGCCCTCTCATTCTATGACATCACCATCCATAGATAACGCTGCCCTCTCATTCTATGACATCACCATCCATAGATAACGCTGCCCTCTCATTCTATGACATCACCATCCATAGATAACACTGCCCTCTCATTCTATGACATCACCATCCATAGATAACACTGCCCTCTCATTCTATGACATCACCATCCACAGATAACACTTCCCTCTCATTCTATGACATCACCATCCATAGATAACGCTGCCCTCTCATTCTATGACATCACCATCCATAGATAACGCTGCCCTCTCATTCTATGACATCACCATCCATAGATAACACTGCCCTCTCATTCTATGACATCACCATCCTTAGATAACACTGCCCTCTCATTCTATGACATCACCATCCATAGATAACACTGCCCTCTAATTCTATGACATCACCATCCATAGATAACACTATATCACACGACCATATCCATTTTGCAGTTTGCAAATCGCGGATCTGCAAAATACGGATGCGGTCCATGTGCATCTCACACTTTTTACAGGGCCCCATTGAAAAAATGGACATGTCCTATTATTCACGGTTCGGCCACACAGATGCGAACAGTACACGGATGACATCCGTGTTCTGTTCTCACTTTTTGCAGCCCTATAGAAATGCATGCGTCCGTGCGCGATCTGCAAAAAATCCAGATCGTACTTGGACCAAAAATACGGTCGTGTGATTAGGCCCTTCTTACTCTGTGACAACACCAGCAATTTCCAGTAAGCCTTTACCAGATAACCCCACTCTTTTTTTCACTCTGTGATATCAGTAGTTCTCCGCCTCACTGTGTGACATCACCAGACCTCGCAACTCAATGTGTGACATCACCAGCAATTTCAAGAAAATGCTGCCCCCCCTCAATCTATGACATCATCAGCCCTCCCTAGTAACCCCTTCCCAGTCACGTATACTCAGTATTTACCTTTGGAGACACTTTAAAGGATATATTTGGGAATAGGAATGCGAACAATTCTCTTATCAATTACCCCAAAAAGCATTTCAGGAAAAATAAAAGAATCAATCAAGACCAAAAGATGTTCTGCATCAAAAAAAAATTTGGGAGAAAAATTCCCTAATGTATTATTTATTTTACCAGAAAAATAAAAAAAAAGGTATAAAATTAAAAGATGATTACAGATCACATTATAATTAAAATGGAAAACTATAATTTAAAAGATAATTTTTTTTTTTAATTATAGACATTTTTATTTGAAAAAAAAATGTGATTATATTAATGGGATATAATTGTGTATTTTCAAGTCCAAAATATAAGTAAGTAAGAAAAATCACAATTTTTAATAATTATTAAAAGGTATTTAAAAATTTTATGTGGGGCTGAATTAACGAATTTCCAGAAATTCACTTCAATTACCGCACCCGGCAGCCATAGCTAACTGTTTTCTACGTATTTGTGATTTCTTACAAGGTTCTCCAGGACACCACACATTAACCTTCCGCACTGAGACTCTCATGGAGTCAAAAAGAATTTTTTTTGTGAACATTGAAATAAAACAGCTAATTACTAGATACAATGATCTTTCCTGGAGCCGGCGTCGGGGCTCCTCCGCGCTGCAGGTGAATTAGCACATTAGACGATGAGATAATTTCACCATCACTTGCTGCCAGGAAACTCATTTAGACTTTAATTATTTTTATTGAATATTTAAGAGCTTTTCATTTAAACTTTTCATTTGCGGCTGTGATTACTCAGGATCAGTTGATGGGGACTTCATGGATGGGGTTTGGGGTGATGCCTCGTAAATTGCCCTTAAATATGTTCAGCGTATTGGAGGCGTGACGTTGTAGGTTCGGAGACAAAGGACGAAGCTCTTTAACCCCCAATCCAGTCCAGTTTGGACCTCCTCAGTCCCCAGGGCATCATGTATCGCCTTACCACCGGTGGGGGGCTCCCATTGATGTGCGAGTGAGGCCCCACAAAGCACCTGCTTTGGGCAGCAACTGATGGGTGCATCCACTCATACGATATGGCCTCAGGTAGAACATATACTGTTAGCTCGGTGCACGCTGTGTGTGGGTGTTGTATGTGTGTCGGTGAAGTCTGTGCATTGTGTAAGTGCACCATACTACTGCTTGGAATATGTGGGTTTTATGGGTACAGCTGCATGGGTGCCGATTTTTTGCTTTATGGATGTTGCATGGAGATGGAATGATCACTAAAGTAAAAACTTCAACACCGTCCCCCAACATGTTTCACCCGCACTGTAGTACTTTAAATTTTAATCCAAGGATATTATGACTAGTCCCTTGGGGTTAGCACAACCAATCAAGGCCCTTCCTCCTTAGTCCACGCCCCTGAAGAGCAAATTTACTCTCCATATACAGTGCATTCGGAAAGTCTTCAGACCCCCTCAGTTTTTTCACATTTTGTTATGTTGCGGCCTTATGCTAAAAAAGTTCACATTTTCCTCATCATTCTGCACTCAATTCCCTATGATGAGAAAGCGAGAACATAATGTTAGAAATCTTTACTAATTTATTGAAAAGGAAAAGGTAACGTCTTGCACTGACATAAGTATTCAGGACTTAGTTAAAGCCCCTCCAGTCTTGATGATGTCACAAGGTTTACACACAGATTTGGTGATCTTCTGCCATTCCTCACTGCAGATCTTCTCAAGCTCAGGTTGGATGGGGACGACGATGGAGAGCAATGTTCAGTTCTCTCCAGAAATGGGTTCTGTCTGGAACACTCAAGGACATTCACAGAGTTGTCCCTAAGCCGCTCCTGTGTTGTCTTGGTTGTGTGCTCAGGGTCCTTGTCTTGTTGGAAGGTGAAGTACTCTGGATCAGGTTTTCATAAAGAATATATCTCTGTACTTTGCTTCATTCAGCTTTCCCTCAACCCTGACCAGTCCCCTGTCCCTCAGCATGATGCTGCCACCACCATGCTTCACTGTAGGGATGTCATTTTGCAGGTGATAAGCTGTGTCTGGTTTCCTTTCAGATATCATGCTTATATGAAGCGAAAACATTCGATCTTGGTTTCATTAGAGCAGAGAATCTTGTTTCTCACAGTCCTTTTTTTTTTTTTTAACAAACTCCGAGCTGTTGTGTCTTTTGCTGAGAAGCTCACACAAAGTGATCATTAGGTTCTTGGTCATCTCTCTTACAAGGCCCTTCTCCTCCAATTACTTAGGGGTGTCCACTCCAGCCCTAGGACGAGTCCTGGTTTTCCATTTAACAATTATGGAGGCGATAGTGCTCTTGGGAACTTTCGGTTCAGCAGACATTTTTTTGTCCCCTTCTTCAGATCTGAGCCTCCACACAATTGTGTCTGTGAGCTCTACAGGCAGTTCTTTCCTCTTCATGGCTTGGTGTTTGCTCTGATCTGCATTGTCCTCTGTGAGACCTTGTATAGACAGGGCTGTGTCTTTCCAAATCATCTCTAGTCAACTGCATTTACCACAGGAGACTCCAATCAAGGTGCAGAAACATCTCAAACATGATCAAGAGAAATGGAAGGCTAAATGTCAAGTGTCAGAGCAAAGGGTCTGAATACTTATGTCCAGGTGAAATGTACTGTATTTTTTGCCCTATAAGACGCACCGGCCCATAAGACGCACCTAGGTTTTTTAGGAGGAAAATAAAAAATATATATATTTTGAACCAAAAGGTGTGCTTTGAACTAATGGTAGCCTGTGAATGAGACTATTATGGGGGTCTGTGGATGGCACTGTTATGGGGGTCTGTGGCTGACACTGTTATGGGGGTCTGTGGATGGCACTGTTATGGGGATCTGTGGCTGACACTGTTATGAGCGTCTGTGGATGGCACTGTTATGGGGGTCTGTGGATGGCACTGTTATGGGGGTCTGTGGCTGACACTGTTATGGGGGTCTGTGGCTGACACTGTTATGGGGGTCTGTGGATGGCACTGTTATGGGGGTCTGTGGATGGCACTGTTATGGGGGTCTGTGGATGGCACTGTTATGGGGGCATCTGTGGATGGCACTGTTATTTGGGTCTGTGGCTGACACTGTTATGGGGTCTGTGGCTGACACTGTTATGGGGTCTGTGGCTGACACTGTTATGGGGGTCTGTGGATGGCACTGTTATGGGGGTCCATAAGACGCACCTAGGTTTTTTAGGAGGAAAATAAAAAATATATATATTTTGAACCAAAAGGTGTGCTTTGAACTAATGGTAGCCTGTGAATGAGACTATTATGGGGGTCTGTGGATGGCACTGTTATGGGGGTCTGTGGCTGACACTGTTATGGGGGTCTGTGGATGGCACTGTTATGGGGATCTGTGGCTGACACTGTTATGAGCGTCTGTGGATGGCACTGTTATGGGGGTCTGTGGATGGCACTGTTATGGGGGTCTGTGGCTGACACTGTTATGGGGGTCTGTGGCTGACACTGTTATGGGGGTCTGTGGATGGCACTGTTATGGGGGTCTGTGGATGGCACTGTTATGGGGGTCTGTGGATGGCACTGTTATGGGGGCATCTGTGGATGGCACTGTTATTTGGGTCTGTGGCTGACACTGTTATGGGGTCTGTGGCTGACACTGTTATGGGGTCTGTGGCTGACACTGTTATGGGGGTCTGTGGATGGCACTGTTATGGGGATCTGTGGCTCACACTGTTATGGGGATCTGTGGATGGAACTGTTATGGGGATCTGTGGCTGACACTGTTATGGGGGTCTGTGGCTGACACTGTTATGGGGGTCTGTGGATGGCACTGTTATGGGGGTCTGTGGATGGCACTGTTATGGGGGTCTGTGGATGGCACTGTTATGGGGGTCTGTGGATGGCACTGTTATGGGGGTCTGTGGATGGCACTGTTATGGGGGTCTGTGGATGGCACTGTTATGGGGCATCTGTGGATGGCACTGTTATTGGGGTCTGTGGCTGACACTGTTATGGGGTCTGTGGCTGACACTGTTATGGGGGTATGTGGCTGACACTGTTATGGGGGTATGTGGCTGACACTGTTATGGGGGTCTGTGGATGGCACTGTTATGGGGGTCTGTGGATGGCACTGTTATGGGGATCTGTGGCTGACACTGTTATGGGGATCTGTGGATGGAACTGTTATGGGGATCTGTGGCTGACACTGTTATGGGGGTCTGTGGCTGACACTGTTATGGGGGTCTGTGGATGGCACTGTTATGGGGGTCTGTGGATGGCACTGTTATGGGGGTCTGTGGATGGCACTGTTATGGGGGTCTGTGGATGGCACTGTTATGGGGGTCTGTGGATGGCACTGTTATGGGGGTCTGTGGATGGCACTGTTATGGGGCATCTGTGGATGGCACTGTTATTGGGGTCTGTGGCTGACACTGTTATGGGGTCTGTGGCTGACACTGTTATGGGGGTATGTGGCTGACACTGTTATGGGGGTCTGTGGCTGACACTGTTATGGGGGTATGTGGCTGACACTGTTATAGGGGCGTCTGTGGATGGCACTGTTATGGGGGCATCTGTGGATGACACTGCTATGGGGGGATCTGTGGGTGACAGATAAATAGCATCTTATGCTATTTGACATCCACAGATCCCCCCCATAACAGTGTCAGCCACTGTGAATGACCCCAATACAGGGGGTGGGGGCTAGCATCTACACTAGTTTTTAAATGGCAGCGGGGCCGGTGCAGTCACTGTATTCTATTGCACCGGGCCCCGCTCACTGTACTAATCATATCTACGGTAACTGCAGGCAATGTTTAACTATAGATATGTTCGATCCAGCAGCCTGTACTTACGACCATAGCAGGCAGGAGGCTGGGCGGGCACTGGCAGCGTAACTCACTACGTCACGTGCCCGCGCCGCCTGCTTCATTCATAAAGTGGGCGGAGCAGGCACATGACATAGGAAGTTACGCTGCCAGTGACCGCCCACCACCCAGCCTCCTGCCTGCTATGGTTGTAAGTACAGGCTGCTGGATCGAACATATCTATAGTTAAACATTGCCTGCAGTTACCGTAGATACGATTAGTACAGTGAGCGGGGCCCGGTGCAATAGAATACAATGACTGCACTGGGTCCCCGCTGCCATTACAAAACTAGATGCCGGCCCCCAGCCCCTCCTTGCTGATACACATGTCGGCCGCGCTGTGCAGAATGCGGTCGGCGGTGTATAGTGTAAAAACGGCAGCATTCGCACCATAAAACGCACTGCCATTTTCCTCCCACTTTTGGGGGGGGGTGCGTCTTATAGGGCGAAAAATACGGTACGTTTTTCTTTTTTTAATAAATTTGCAAACTTTTCTAAAATTCTGTTCTGACTTTCTCATTATGGGGGACTGAGTGCAGGATGATGGGAGGAAACTTGATTTATTTAATAAATTTAGTACAAGGAGCAACATAACAAAACGTGAAAAAAGTGAAAGGGTCTGAAGACTTTCTGAGTTCACCGTACATCGGACAGGTTTAGACAAATACCGTAGCATAGACTTCCACAATGGCCAGTGGTCACTTGTTGACCTTCTCTTTGCTATTTCCGATATGACGTCCACTTTTCTAGGTTTTGCCTCCTGGAGAACATTCTACCTCAGAGTGCAGGCGATGGCGCCAAGTGTGTAAATCTGCTTTCGTTGCAGGCGCTGTGCATATTTATGTCGATGCGCGGCTGTATATCCTCGCTCCAGAGCGTTCCCCCGGGTGTGCCCCTGACGTTTCTGCATTGTGTCTATATTTCTGCAAAACGCCATGACACAAATAATGGCGCTACTCCACAATATTGCTCTATTATTATTTTTGAAGAAACAAAATTCCGATCATCTTACTATTTGAAATATTTTTTTTCTGATTTCACCGTTTTATGGCAAAAGTCATTTCTCCGCTGTATTCGTACCATATGTTATATAATGTGGGGGTCACTGAGCGTCCATTGTACTCCAGTCACATTCAAAGCTGCATTTACAATTCTTCTTGCTGCCTCTGACAAACAACTAACAAACTGGCTGACCAGAATAGGCATTTCTACAATGGGCCGCCCGTTTCGCAAATTGCGGAAGGCACACTGGCGGCTTCCGTTTTTTTGCGGATCCGCGGTTTGCGGACCGCAAAAAACAGCACGGTCGTGTGCATGAGGCCTAAGATGGATGCAAGGTAAAAAAAAAAAAAATTAAATCTCCGAAATACCAAGTAAAGACATAGTAAATTTGTTTAGTTTGAGCTCCTGAATGGCCACAAGGTGGCAGCACTTTAACCTTACTTGACTTTGCACAACATTTATGGGTTTTCCACAGGATTATAGAGAATTTAAAGAGGTTGTGCGACCATTAAATGTTATTTTAATGTAATTCAGCAAGAAATGCTTTCTGTTAAAAAAAACGCTTCAGCTGTGAGATTTTCTCTTTACTTCACTATAATGGCGCCCCTGGTGTTTAATCTGTATAGTAATTTGCAAGTCCACCTACTGAGGTGGTCGCACATGCTCAGTTCCATCCTTCAGCTATGACAGTTACAGGGAGAGAGCTGCAGCAGAAAGGACACATCCCCTCAGCTGCCAGTCTGAAGAGAATCTAGCAGAGCAATTGGAGTAATAAATAATGGGGGGGATCTCTGGAGCCATGTGAAACACAGGGCTGGTGTACTTTATAATGTCTGATTATTATTATTTTTTTACATCAACCAGGGCGTAACCGCTATAAGGAGCTCGGTCTCTTCTACAGATGTTCAGAATATTCAACCATGATATTTCACCCTGGAAACACCTGAAGAGCAATAAAGCAAGTAATGAGTGTCCTAGTGCTGCCACCTTGTGGCCACTTGATAAAATACATATTAATATTGTGATATTTAAAGAGTAGTTTTCACCTCCCCTGACATGTCTGCTTTAGTAACTGCTTTCATCCCCCGTGTAATGACAATTCTGGAGCATTTAGTCTTAGGATTCTAAGCAGCACCATTCCTCTATTATTCCTACAATTTATGAATGAATTTCCAGCAGTCTACAATAAAGGTCCAGCTGGGGGTCGTGTTGGGGACGGGGTGTGATTGGATAGACTGATGTCAGACTGTTCAGGGACACACCCCTAACTGGTAACACCCAGGTGGACCCCAACTAAGTGCCTCACGCCCCCCCCCC
Organism: Bufo bufo; assembly: GCF_905171765.1. NCBI lineage: Eukaryota > Metazoa > Chordata > Amphibia > Anura > Bufonidae > Bufo > Bufo bufo. Next base: position 212,878,965 of record NC_053396.1, on the reverse strand, counting down.
CCTCCCAACAGGGGTGCACACATAGACCCGTGCTGATTTATTTTACAAAGTCTCTTTATTGGGATTTTGGAAAACAGAGCCCCTAATGCAGATTTGTTTCAAATATGTATGTGTCAATAGCTCCCCCTGCTGGTGCCTACAGGACCATAAAAAAAGCAGCTGTTTAGTGCCCATAGCAGTGATCTCTGCTCATGGTAGGTCCTCCTCTGCCCACCAGACTTTTACTCAGGGGTAACAGATGCTTCCAAATAATATAGATCATAAAATACAGTGCTCCCTGCACTCCTCCTCAGCACAGAAAGACGATGCAACTTTCCCTGGTGGTCTAGTGGTTAGTCTTTGTCACTCTCACCTCTATGGCCAGGGTCGGATTCCTGGTCATGGAAATACCTTGCAAAAGTCAGAAAATAACGTCAGCTTTAGATCTTTGCATTACGTACAGAAAATCTGAATATTATTTATTTATTTTTTATTTTTATTTTATGCACTTATATAGCGCTACTATATTCCGCAGCGCTTTACAGACATTAGCAGAATGACAGCACTGTCACCTTTGCTCTGATTCCTGCTGCCACCTAGTGCTCATGGGGAATATTACATTACAAATAAACAATTGCACAAAAAAATGTGCATTTTGCGAAAATGTTTACACCTTTATATACATTCACCATTTCTGGAGTACATCTAAATGAATGTATACCATATACGCGTAATATCTTTAGTTTCTATATAACATTCTTCACTATGCCTTTCAGCATAGTCATTGACCATATCAGTATAGATGCAAGGGATGCAAATGAGCTCTTAACAAGCTCTGCTTCCAAAGCCACCAGGTGTAAGGCAGCTAGCCTATAAGTCAGGCATGCTCAGGCAGCTGTTGCAAAACTACAACTCCCAGCATGCCCGAACAGCCTACAGCAGGGCATTGTGGGAGTTGTAGTTTTACAACAGCTGGAGGGCCGCAGGTTGAGCATGCCTGCTATAAGTCAATGTTAGACGCTTTAAATAGGCCTTGAGACAAGTATGGGAGTCCTTCCCACGTTGCTGCTTCCCATTGTATGGGCAACAGAATAGAAGTGATCGCATTTTTCGGACTATAACCTGCTGCCACCAAGTGGCCATGATGAATATTACAGGTAAGTCAAATATTACGATAACTCATCACATACATTTAGAAATCAAATTCAGAATGATGATATTTGACTGTGAAGTTTGGTCCGTATTACCTTCTGATATCATCCATGTCAGAGCAAAAGAAAAGTATTTGACAGATTTCACTGTGAGAGCTCTTAGGGTGGGTTCACATATAGCCTATTCCCTTGCAGACTTTCCACAGTGTATTTCCAGTAGTAGTGACGTGACATAGAAAGGTTTTCCCTAAATGTTGTCAAAACGATGCAAAAAAAAATCCACATCGGGAAATTAGTTTGCGGTTTTAAATCTGCAGCTTATTAATTTATGTTGCGAATTTTCATGGCAAATTTACAATAAATCTGATATAATTTGTGTATTTGTACAATTTATGTCCCATGTGAACACACATTTAGAACTAAGCATGACAGGTTTCCCTGGTGGTCTAGTGGTTAGGATTCGGCGCTCTCACCGCCGCGGCCCGGGTTCGATTCCCGGTCAGGGAAGCATTTTTAGACAAATTATCTTTTAGTGATATAATGTCACTTTAGAATTTTTGTATTCTGTACTGTTCATGCTCGTGACTTCAGAAATGTAGAATATCATCACAATACGATCACAAATACATTTTTATTTTTGCTGTTTCCCTGCTGCCACCTGGTGGTCGTGGGAACTATTACATTGCAAATGAAAACAACTGCTACAAAAATAAGTATTTTGAAATTGAATTACACTTGGTTTCAATTTATACTATTCCATTTCTCTTTCATTGATAAAACAGGTTTGCATTTGCCTTGTTTTTCAAAGGGAGGCACAAAGAGGAGGATGGGAGTGGTTGTCACGGTGGTGGGGTCCTCCTCCGTCACTCCCAGGTCTGGCGTCAAGAGGGTTATGGATAGCACTAGTCTCCCCCCGAGCACACCCTGGCTGATTAAAAGGTGGGGAGGTGCGGAATGATAGGAGACCAGAATGGAGTTGAACAGGGTTATCTTACAGTTTTACTTGGGCAGAAAGTTGCAAAACATCTGGACACACGATGGAGGCACAAATCTTGGTAAAACTGTTCCAACAAAGTTCTGGCTGCAGAATCTCCAGAGATGCAATTCCTTGAATAGCCTTTACTTTAGGAAACTGAAAGTGGCCCTGGAAACAAAAACTTACAGTTGCCCCATATTGAAGGTGAGGCTAAATGAATTAATGCTGAGAGGGTCAGATCTTTATGTACCTGGATAGGGGACAAAAGGAGGGCTTGGGTGGCCCTCTAGGCATCGGCCCACTAGGGTCTATGGCCAGTCCGCCCCTGGTTCCTGCTGAGGAATGCACACAAATCCAAATTCGGAATTCCTGACAGCAAGGTGAGAATTCCACAAGCAGCAATACAAGCTGCGAGCTAATATTAATGGGAACCTGAAGCTTTCAAATCCAGACACGTACTGTGAAGCCCAACAGCCGGAAGGTGCATTCTCCTTTTTCTTCACAGGTTTATACATCGCACTTCGTGTTTCAGCTGCGCACAGGCTCTTTGAGGTTCAGCGGAATTAAAGGGGTTGTCTCACCATGGACAATGGGGGCATATCGCTGGGATATGCCCCCATTGTCTTATAGGTGCGGGTCCTAGCACCTATATCGAGAACGGGGCCCCGCAGGTTAAGGAGGGCGCACTACATTTATTTTCTATGGGGCCAGCGAAAATAGCCGTCTATTTCCGTCGGCCCCATAGAAATGGATGGGAGCGATGGCCAGTCATGCGCGGCGCGCACCCATTCACTTCTATGGGGAGCCGGCTTGGTAGTGGCCGGACCAAAGTCCTCCAGCCCCCACCTTGCCGGGCTCCGTTCTCGATATAGGTGCGGGTCCTGCATATAGGTGCGGGGTTAAAAAAATAAAAATAAAAATTTAACTCACCTTAATCCACTTGTTCGCGCAGCCGGCATCTCCTTCTGTCTTCTTCTGTGAGCAATAGGACCTTTGATGACGTCACTACGCTCATCACATGATCCATCACCATGGTGATGGATCATGTGACGGACCATGTGATGAACGCAGTGATGTCATCAAAGGTCCTATTGCTCACAGATGAAGACAGAAGAGATGCCGGCTGCGCGAACAAGTGGATTAAGGTGAGTTTAATTATTTTTTATTTATTTTTAACCCCCCCAGCCCTATTGTACTATGCATTCTGTATTCAGAATGCTATTATTTTCCCTTATAACCATGTTATAAGGGGAAATAATACAATCTACACTACAACTTATTGATTTTCCTAGTCTACGACGTAAAGTCATAGTTTTATTAAAGACACGGAGGCGAGTATTGCTATCTCTTTCTTTACTGTTCCACCAATAGCAGCAAAGAAAATTTACATAATGAACATGGTAACCATAGTAACACAATGTCCCTCCCCAGACAGCCCCTATAACAGGCAGCTCCTCCTCTGGGTCTTCCTCTTTCTTTGAACCTGGCACCGTAACTGGAAATCAACTGGAACCGTCAACTAGAACCGGAAACTGGAAGCGAAACGACACAGCTCCCACCGAACCACTCAATCGAAGCCAACGTGGCTAACACCTTAGAAGGAAAATTAGAAGGACGCAGATCCTGGAAGTCAGCGAACTCTCATCCTGAAATAAAATAAAGAATATGGCCAGAGTAAATATCATTCTGGAATAAATCAAGTCAGATAGTCGATAACCGGAAATGAACCGTAAAACCATCTATCAAACTTCAATAGTAAAAATAAACATCATAAATACAATAAATATAAATAAACACAATAAAACGTAACCTCCTCCGAAAACACAATACATAAATAAATAAATATATAAATAATGAATAATTAATAAATAATTAATAACTGGGCGGGCCGTAAAGCAGGGTGGGCAATACTCGCCTCCGTGTCTTTAATAAAACTATGACTTTACGTCGTAGACTAGGAAAATCAATAAGTTTTACAGCAAGACACGGAGGCTCCTATTGCTAGTTCAAAGCTGAGAAATCACAGAAGCAAACAAATGAGGAGGAGGATGAAAATAATACTCCCTGAACGTCGTGACACTAGACCAGTCCGCCAGACGTAAGATGTCCTCCATACGCGCACCAGAAATCGCCAAAGCGGTGGCAGATGCACCTCTCGCCGAATGCGCCGTAAATATAGCAGTATCGATACCCGCAAGGGACATAACCCACTTCATCCAACGAGCTAAAGTCGGACTGGAGACCGGCCCAAAAGGATGGCGAATAGAAAGGAAAAGCTGTGGGACCGAGGGAGAGCGGTAAGCTCTTGTCCGGGATTCGTATTCCCGCAAGCAAGCCACCGGACAAAGAGCCGGAGAGGACGGGAAACTAGGGTATGAAACTTCTCTGATGTGAGTCTTGGTACGTCTAGAAATATTGAAGGATACACCCTCCGGAGTGAAGGATCTAGCGTCATGATCCAGAGCCCGAACATCCGACACCCGTTTGCAGGAAATAAGGCAGAAAAGTACAAGTAACTTAGCAGATAATTGTCTCAAGGAAAGATCCGGATTGCTGGGCCAAGCAGACAAAAACGACAACACCAACGAGACGTCCCAAGTGGTCACAAACCGAGGACGTGGAGGACGAGCAAGACGCGAGCCACGAAGCAAGCGGCAAACCAAAGGGTGCTGGCCCGCAGGCGTACCGTCAAAGCCCTGATGAGTAGAGGAAATAGCGGACCGAAAGAGGTTGATCGTTCTATAAGCTTTACCAGCCTCAAACAAGGAGGTAAGAAATTGTAACAAATGACTCACAGGTGCCGAAATGGGATCAAAGTCCCGTTCAAAGCACCAACTAGACCAAGATCCCAAGCTGCCCGGTAAGATTTTCTAGTGCCGGGAGCCCATGCCTTGTCCAAGAGGCGTCTAGTTGCCTCCGAAACGCCCTCGACTTCTCCAGGTATCCTGAGATTCGGCACGCCAGCAACTGTAGGGATCCTTCCAGCAGAAGCGGATGGCTCAACCCCCTGGGATCGCAAAGAAGATCTACGTGGTCTGGAAGAAGAAAAGGTATGTCCACAAGAAGCTCCAGCAGAGCGGGAACCAACTCTGAGTCCCCCAAAAGGGAACCACCACCATCAAATCGGCCCTCTGGCGACGAACCTGAAGCAGCATCCTCGGAATCATCGCAAACGGAGGAAATGCATATAGAAGGGAGCTCGACCAATCCTGCAGGAATGCGTCCACCGCCTCCGCTCCCGGATCCGTGCGCCAGCTGAAGAATCGAGGAAGCTGCGCGTTGAGCCGTGAAGCAAACAGGTCCACAGAGAAGGGACCCCAGACGTCCGATATCGCGGCAAATATGTTCGGGGCCAGCCGCCAATCGCTGCCGTCCGTAAAACAACGGGAACTCCGGTCCGCCCGAGTGTTGTGGAGGCCTGGAAGGTATTCCGCTTGGACCACGATGTCCTTGGAAAGGCAATAGGACCAAAACTCCTTCGCAAGCCGAGCCAGAGTCGCCGACTGGGTACCACCCAAACGGTTGACGTAACGGACAGCAGACACTTTGTCCATACGCAGGAGGATGCAGGCATGAGCCATCCCATTGGTGAAACTCCGAATGGCAAAAGATCCGGCCAGAAGTTCCAGCGCGTTGATGTGAAGGCGCGTCTCGTCCGTCGTCCAGCGGCTGTCACAGCCAGACAGCTGAGAAACGCTCACAGGAGCTTTTCAGATCCTCCTCCTTGAATTTCTTTGTTTTGGTTTAGTTTCTCATCTCGTTAGTCTATCTCAGCTGTCATGCAGTCGGATTGATTGCTGCCCTTTAAATGCCTCCCCATGATGCAGTAGTGTGCGGCTGATACAACTTCCTGGAGTGTGTGTGCATGCTGTTTCCAGTCCTCAGTCCTCTGTCGTCTGCAAGATAAGTGCTGGTTATGTATTTATGATTTTGTCTTTTCTGGATCCAGGAGACCCTGACTCCCTCCGTGTCAGTGTAGGGAGCCGGTGGTCGTGTCCCTTCACTATTGTAGGGTCTTCAGGTAATAGATAGCCGAGGAACGTGGATATGCGCCCATCCACCTTTGGGGTGTTCGCATAGGCTGAGCAGTGAGGGAGAGCGGCAGGTCTATTGCAGGGGTCTCCCTTTGTTCCTTAGTTGTGGATCCAGAGAGACATTGTTTATTTGGTATTGTCTTGTCTCCTGTACACCATCCGTGACATTATCAGCCGCCAAAACCGTCTCAAGCATGGATCCGGTTTCACTTTTGGCTGAACGCTTTCAGGGTCTTTCTTTGGAGGTAGCTGATCTCCGTAAGACTTTTTCTCAGTTTCAAGTGACCGGTTCAGCTTGCGTTCATGGAGTTTGTGATGAGCCTAAGATCTCGCTCCTGGATACGTTCTCCGGGGGTAGTGAGAATTTTGTGCGTTTTAGAGAGGCTTGCAAACTCCATTTTCGCCTTCTTCCCCATTCTTCTGGTGATGAAGAACGGAGGGTGGGGATCATTATTTCGCTGCTCAGGGGTAACGCTCAGTCCTGGGCCTTTTCGCTGCCGGAGGGGGCACGGCCCCTTCGTTCAGTGGATGAATTCTTTTTAGCCCTGGGTCAGATATATGATGATCCGGATCGTATTGCTCTGGCTGAGTCTAGACTACGTCTGTTATGCCAGGGTAAACAATCCGCAGAGATATACTGTTCAGAGTTTCGGAGATGGGCAGCAGATACGGGTTGGAATGATGCTGCACTCCGAAGTCAATTTTGCTATGGTCTTTCAGAGGGATTGAAAGATGCATTTGCCTTTCATGAAAGACCTACCTCCTTGGATTCTGCTATGTCTCAGGCTGTTCGTATTGACAGGCGTCTTAGAGAGAGAGAAGAGATATCTCCTTCCTGTCATACTCAGTCCCAGGACAGTTCAGCGGTCTCATTCTGTGCACAGGGGTCTCAGTCGCTGTCAGCCCCTTCTGAGCAGGAGTCCATGCAGCTGGGGTTGATTGCCTCTGACAATAGAAGATTCAGCCCGCAGGGGAGAGTTTGTTTTTGTTGTGGAGGTATAAATCATCTGGCAAATGTTTGTCCCTCTAGGAGATTCAGGCAGTTTTCTGGGAGTAATAAAGAGACAAAAAGGAATAAATCTTTTAAAAATGTTCCGTCTGTTACTATTGGCAGGGTTGAGGCGGAAATTGAAGGTTTTCCGTTTGCTTGTAGTTCCCGTTTTGTCCTGCCTGCTAGGGTGGCGCTAGAGAGCAAGAGCATTTTTTGTGAGATTTTTGTGGATAGTGGAGCAGCTGTCAACCTCATTGATAATCAATTTGCAATAACTCATGGTTTCCAGGTATGCACTTTGGGAAAAGATATTCCTGTTTTTGCTATTGATTCAGCTCCACTTTCTCAGAAATCATTAAAGGGCATAGTTCACAATATCCGTTTAATTGTGAGTGATGCTCATGTTGAGGATGTGTCATGTTTCGTCCTTAGCGGTTTGCCTACTCCTCTAGTGTTGGGGCTACCCTGGCTCACTAAATATAACCCCACCATTGATTGGCAAGCGAGGCAAATAAATGGTTGGAGTAACTTTTGCAGAGAGAATTGCCTCATAACATCTGTGTCTGAGGTTTCTACTAAGACTGTACCACCTTTCCTCTCTGAATTTTTGGATGTCTTCTCTGAGAGTGGAGTTCAGGGTTTACCTCCGCACAGGGAGTATGATTGCCCTATTAATCTCATCCCAGGCGCCAAGCTGCCTAAATCTCGTTTATACAATCTCTCCCAACCTGAGAGGGTCGCTATGCGTGCTTATATCTCTGAGAGTCTGAGAAAAGGACACATACGACCCTCGAAGTCACCTGTTGCCGCTGGTTTTTTCTTTGTTAAGAAAAAAGATGGTTCTTTAAGACCTTGTCTGGATTTCAGGGAGCTGAACAGTATCACTATTCGTGATCCTTATCCGCTTCCTCTGATCCCGGACCTGTTTAACCAGGTTGTTGGGGCTAAAGTATTTTCCAAATTAGACCTAAGAGGGGCATACAACCTGGTTAGGGTCAGAGAAGGAGACGAATGGAAGACGGCTTTCAATACCCCTGAGGGCCATTTTGAGAATTTGGTTATGCCTTTTGGTTTGATGAATGCCCCAGCCGTTTTTCAGCATTTCGTCAACAGCATTTTTTATCATTTAATGGGAAAATTTGTATTAGTGTATTTGGATGACATTTTGATTTTTTCTCCTGATTTCAAGACTCATAAGGAACACTTACGTCAGGTCTTGCTCATCCTGCGGGAGAATAAATTATACGCGAAACTGGAAAAATGTGTGTTTGCGGTTCCAGAGATCCAATTTCTGGGGTTTCTTGTCTCCGCTTCTGGTTTTCACATGGACCCCGAGAAGGTCCGCGCTGTGCTTGAGTGGGAGCTTCCTGAGAATCAGAAGGCGCTGATGCGTTTTTTGGGCTTTGCTAATTATTACAGGAAATTTATTTTGAATTATTCCTCTGTTGTTAAACCACTCACTGATATGACCAGAAAGGGGGTAGATTTTTCTTCCTGGTCGGTAGAGGCGCGTAAGGCCTTTTCTAATATCAAGGAGAGTTTTGCTTCCGCTCCCATTCTAGTACAACCTGATATTTCGTTACCCTTCATAGTTGAGGTTGATGCTTCTGAGGTAGGGGTGGGTGCGGTCTTATCTCAGGGTTCCTCTCCTGCCAAATGGCAACCGTGTGCCTTTTTCTCAAAGAAACTCTCCTCCGCAGAGAGAAATTATGATGTGGGAGATAGGGAATTGTTGGCCATCAAGTTGGCTTTTGAGGAATGGCGCCATTGGCTAGAGGGAGCCAGACACCCTATTACCGTGTTTACTGATAATAAAAATCTGGCCTACTTGGAGTCAGCCAAGCGTCTGAACCCGAGACAGGCCAGATGGTCTTTGTTCTTTTCAAGGTTTAATTTTGTTGTTACGTTCCGCCCTGGGGTTAAGAATGTGAAGGCAGATGCCCTGTCACGTTGTTTTCCGGGAGGTGGGAATTTTGAAGACCCGGGTCCCATTTTGGCTGAAGGTGTGGTGGTCTCTGCTCTTTTTCCTGAATTGGAGGCAGAGGTGCAGGCAGCCCAGTCAGAAGCTCCTGATCTTTGTCCTCCTGGGAGGTTGTTTGTGCCTCTCGCTTTGAGACACAAGATTTTTAAAGAACACCACGATACGGTCCTTGCTGGGCACCCGGGGGCAAGAGCCACACTGGATCTCATTGCTCGGAGATTCTGGTGGCCTGCGCTTCGTAAGTCGGTTGAGGGTTTTGTGGCAGCTTGCGAGACTTGCGCTCGTGCCAAGGTCCCTCATTCACGGCCATCAGGTCCTCTCCTTCCTTTGCCCATTCCTTCCCGCCCTTGGACACATCTGTCCATGGACTTCATAACGGACTTGCGTCGTTCCTCGGGGAAGTCTGTGATTCTGGTGGTGGTGGACCGTTTTAGCAAAATGGTGCATTTTATCCCTTTTCCTGGTTTGCCCAATGCTAAGACGCTGGCGCAGGCATTTATTGACCACATTGTCAAATTGCATGGGATTCCTTCAGACATAGTCTCTGATAGGGGCACGCAGTTTGTTTCCAGATTCTGGAAGGCTTTCTGTTCTCGCTTGGGGGTTCGGTTGTCATTCTCTTCTGCTTTCCATTTCTGAATGGCCAGACAGAGCGCGTCAATCAGAATCTGGAGACATATCTGCGCTGTTTTGTGGCGGAGAATCAGGAGGATTGGTGTTCTTTTTTGTCCCTTGCTGAGTTTGCTTTAAATAACCGTCGTCAGGAGTCCTCTGATAAGTCACCATTTTTTGGTGCATATGGGTTTCATCCGCAGTTTGGGACTTTCTCGGGAGAGGGCTCTTCTGGTTTGCCTGATGAGGACAGATTCTCCTCGTCTTTGTCATCTATTTGGCAAAAGATTCAGGATAATCTAAAGAGCATGAGTGAGAGATATAAGCGTGTGGCGGATAAGAGACGTGTGCCTGGTCCGGACCTGAATGTTGGTGATCTGGTGTGGTTGTCTACCAAGAATATCAAATTGAAGGTTCCCTCCTGGAAGTTGGGTCCTAGGTTTATTGGGCCTTACAAGATCCTGTCTGTCATCAATCCTGTTGCCTACCGTCTTGATCTTCCTCAGACTTGGAAGATCCATAATGTTTTTCATAAGTCCTTATTGAAACCTTATGTTCAACCTATTGTACCCTCGCCTTTGCCTCCTCCTCCGATTATGGTTGATGGAAATCTTGAATTTCAGGTCTCTAGGATTGTGGATTCTCGTCTTGTCCGCGGTTCCCTCCAGTACCTCGTTCATTGGGAGGGTTATGGTCCTGAGGAGAGGATGTGGGTCCCAGTGACGGACATTAAGGCCTCTCGTCTCATCAGGGCTTTCCATAGGTCCCATCCTGAGAAGGTGGGCTCTGAGTGTCCGGAGTCCACTCCTAGAGGGAGGGGTACTGTCACAGCCAGACAGCTGAGAAACGCTCACAGGAGCTTTTCAGATCCTCCTCCTTGAATTTCTTTGTTTTGGTTTAGTTTCTCATCTCTTTAGTCTATCTCAGCTGTCATGCAGTCGGATTGATTGCTGCCCTTTAAATGCCTCCCCATGATGCAGTAGTGTGCGGCTGATACAACTTCCTGGAGTGTGTGTGCATGCTGTTTCCAGTCCTCAGTCCTCTGTCGTCTGCAAGATAAGTGCTGGTTATGTATTTATGATTTTGTCTTTTCTGGATCCAGGAGACCCTGACTCCCTCCGTGTCAGTGTAGGGAGCCGGTGGTCGTGTCCCTTCACTATTGTAGGGTCTTCAGGTAATAGATAGCCGAGGAACGTGGATATGCGCCCATCCACCTTTGGGGTGTTCGCATAGGCTGAGCAGTGAGGGAGAGCGGCAGGTCTATTGCAGGGGTCTCCCTTTGTTCCTTAGTTGTGGATCCAGAGAGACATTGTTTATTTGGTATTGTCTTGTCTCCTGTACACCATCCGTGACAGCGGCCGCCCGTGGAGACCCCGTTGCAGTGGGCACCCCAGCCCTGCAGACTCGCATCCGATTCTACCGTAAACTCTGGTTGAAGGCCAAAGATCGCCCTGCCATTCCATGCCTCCAAGTTGTCGATCCACCACTGAAGTTCCTCCCTGGCTTCTGAGTCCAAGGTAACCAAATCCGCAAACGCCGCACCTGAGCGGAGGTGTGCAATCTTCAGGCGTTGCAGGGCTCGATAATGCAGCGGAGCAGGAAACACTGCCTGGATGGAAGAGGCGAGCAGGCCGATGATGCGGGCCAGATGCCGTAAGGACAACTGAGGGGTAGACAGGGCGTGTCGCAGTTCTTTCCGAATTGAGCGCAGCTTCGACGTCGGGAGGCTGAGGGATTCGGACACTGAATCCACCGTGAACCCCAGAAATTCCATCCTCTGTAGAGGGGTCAGGCAAGATTTCTCCAAATTGAGGAGAAAACCGAGGCGTGAAAGCAGATCCGACGTCCAGCCTAGATGTTCCAGCAAGGTCGACCTGGAATGATGCATGATAAGAATGTCGTCCAGATAAACAATCAGACGTACACCCCGACTGCGAAGCCAAGACATGGCCGGACGCATCAGCTTGGTGAAGCACCAAGGAGCGGAGGACAGGCCGAAAGGGAGACAGGTGAACCGCCAAGTCTCTCCTCCCCACAGAAAACATAGAAGGTCCCTGGATTGGGGGGCAATTGGTACCGTCAGGTAAGCATCCTTGAGGTCCAGTTTCACCATCCAATCCCCCGGCATAAGCAAGTCTCTGAGGAGGTGAATCCCCTCCATCTTGAAGTGGCGATAGCGCACTATGGAATTCAGAGACCGAAGGTTTATAACCGGGCGCATCTGACCGCCCTTTTTCTGGACCAGAAAGATATTGCTGAGGACCCTCCTGTGAGAAGGAGGCGCCCTTTCTATCGCACACTTGTGGGAGAGCGATACTAGCTCTATGTCTACCAGGGAGCAATCGGGTCTTGACAGAACAAACGGGGGGGGAGGAGGTAAGGAGAGTCTATGAGCTCGATCTGGAAGCCCATGACTGTGGACAAAACCCATGGGTCGGAAGTAATGTCTGACCAGGCACGGAAAAAATGACTGAGTCTGCCCCCGATACAATGATCCGAAAAATCCCCCACAGGGGGAAGACTTACCAAAAGGTCTCCTGGAGTTGGGGTTCCCACGGAAGGACCTGGAACGCCAATTGCCGCCTCTGGCCGGGAAGAAAGGCGAGGGGTTTCTATGATCCTGGAAAGGAGGTCTCTGGTGATAGGAGCCTCGGCCCGCGCCACGGGCATGAAAGGCGGATCGGCCGGACAGCGGCCCCTGCTACTGCCGACCCTGGTGGAGACCCGTCCCTGAAATACTCTACGCATAGAGGATTGTGCCTTGTCTAAGGCCGTAAATGCACCCACAAATCGACTCAGATCTTTGATAAAAGAGTCGCCAAATAATAGCCCCTGTGCCTCCTTACCTGCCTCCGTAAGGGCAAGATTAGCCAGCTTGGGGTCTATTTTAAAAAGAATGGCTTTACGCCGTTCAATAGCCAAAGATGTATTGGCGTTGCCAGCGATACAAATCGCTCTCTGAGCCCAACCTCGAAGCTCGTCGGGGTCAATCCGTGAGCCATCTGCTCTGGCTGTCTCAGCCAATTCTAAGAGTTTAGTCAGGGGCCCGAAAACGTCCAGGAGCTTATCCTGACAACTCCTCAATGCGGAATCCAACCCTTTACAGGGGTTCCAGCCAGATTTTGCCAAAAATCTGAGAGAGCGACGAGGAGAAAGCAAAGCTGTTAAATATTTTTTTCTCCAATGTATTCACTGAGGAAAATAAATTGTCAGATGACATGCAGAATGCAAAAATAAATTCCCCATTAAAAGTGTCCTGTCTGACCCAGGAAGAAGTACATCAGCGGCTTAAAAATATTAAAATAGACAAATCACCAGGACCGGATGGCATACACCCCCGTATCCTAAAGGAATTAAGTAATGTCATAGCCAGACCCTTATTTCTGATATTTGCAGACTCTATACTGACAGGGAATGTCCCACAAGATTGGCGCGTGGCATATGTGGTGCCAATATTCAAAAAGGGGCCAAAAACAGAGCCTGGAAACTATAGGCCGGTAAGTTTAACATCTGTTGTGGGTAAACTGTTTGAAGGTTTTCTGAGAGATGCTATATTAGAGCATCTCAAGGGAAATAAGCAAATAACGCCATATCAGCATGGCTTCGTGAGGGATCGGTCATGTCAAACTAATTTAATCAGTTTCTATGAGGAGGTAAGTTCTAGACTTGACAGCGGCGAATCAATGGATGTCGTATATCTGGACTTCTCCAAAGCATTTGACACTGTACCGCATAAAAGGTTAGTATATAAAATGAGAATGCTCGGACTGGGAGAAAACATCTGTATGTGGGTAAGTAACTGGCTCAATGATAGAAAACAGAGGGTGGTTATTAACGGTACATACTCAGATTGGGTCACTGTCACTAGCGGAGTACCTCAGGGGTCAGTATTGGGCCCTATTCTCTTCAATATATTTATTAATGATCTTGTAGAAGGCTTGCATAGTAAAGTATCAATTTTCGCAGATGACACTAAACTGTGTAAAGTAATTTACACTGAAGAGGACAGTATACTGTATATATACACTACAGAGGACAGTATACTGTATATATATATACTACAGAGGACAGTATACTATATATATACTACAGAGGACAGTATACTATATATATACTACAGAGGACAGTTTACTGTATATATACTACAGAGGACAGTATACTACTACAGAGGGATCTGGATAGATTGGAGGCTTGGGCAGAGAAGTGGCAGATGAGGTTTAACACTGATAAATGTAAGGTTATGCACATGGGAAGGAAAAATGCAAGTCACCCGTACATACTAAATGGTAAAACACTCGGTAACACTGACATGGAAAAGGATCTAGGAATTTTAATAAACAGCAAACTAAACAGCAAAAACCAGTGTCAGGCAGCTGCTGCCAAGGCCAACAAGATAATGGGTTGCATCAAAAGGGGCATAGATTCCAGTGATATGAACATAGTCCTACCACTTTACAAATCGCTAGTCAGACCACACATGGAGTACTGTGTACAGTTCTGGGCTCCTGTAAACAAGGCAGACATAGCAGAGCTAGAGAGGGTTCAGAGGAGGGCAACTAAAGTAATAACTGGAATGGGGCAACTACAGTACCCTGAAAGATTATCAAAATTAGGGTTATTCACTTTAGAAAAAAGACGACTGAGGGGAGATCTAATTAATATGTATAAATATATCAGGGGTCAGTACAGAGATCTATCCCATCAGCTATTTATCCCCAGGACTGTGACTGTGACGAGGGGACATCATCTGCGTCTGGAGGATAGAAGGTTTGTACACAAACATAGAAGAGGATTCTTTACGGTAAGAGCAGTGAGACTATGGAACTCTCTGCCTGAGGAGGTGGTGATGGTGAGTACAATAAAGGAATTCAAGAGGGGCCTGGATGTGTTTCTAGAGCGTAATAATATTACAGGCTATAGCTACTAGAGAGGGGTCGTTGATCCAGGGAGTTATTCTGATTGGAGTCGGGAAGAAATTTTTTATTCCCCTAAAGTGGAGAAAATTGGCTTCTACCTCACAGGGTTTTTTGCCTTCCTCTGGATCAACTTGCAGGATAACAGGCCGAACTGGATGGACAAATGTCTTTTTTCGGCCTTATGTACTATGTTACTATGTTACTATTTTGGGGTCGACCACCGGGGTGTCACAGACCTTGTTAGGGACCAGGGGCCTTGGGCACTCCGCCCGTAGCTTATTGCGAGCTTCCTTGCTCAACGGGTGGCGAACCCGAGATTCTAAATATTTGCCCACATGGTCCGACGGAAGCCATTCCGCCGACCGAGGGTAGTGGAGGGTGTCTGGGTTGAACATAAGCTCGCCAGAAGGATCTGCCAAGGCAGACGCTGAATCAACCGCAGTGGAAGTAGAGGGGGTGGGGTCCCTGACCTCATGTCCCACATCAGGGGTATCCTCCTCAGAGGGATAAGTATGATCCTCAAACACCTCCAAGTCTGAACCCTTATCAGAGTCAGAATCAGTGCCCGGTTGTGCTCTAGCACATTTCCAAGTACGCGCCCTTTCTGCCTGGCGCGGCAAGGCTCTCTTGCGTGATCGTTGCACGCTCTCATGGGTGGCATTACGCTCACCAGTTCTATTATCCTGTGAAACAGGAGCATCAATGGCATCAGATGATGTATTCCTAGCATGGGCAGTCTGCAAAGCCTCTCTAGAGGGGTGTGCAGCAAGGGCCTGAGAAATAGTGGCAGCCAGCATACTGGACATGGAGTCCATGGCAGTCATTATGGCGCTGGAGACCAACTGCTGTAGGGCCAATGAATGAGGGTCATCCCTCTCAACCTCCATCTCATCAGCAGGATGATGGCAGGCCTGGGCTGAAGGCTGGTCAGAGGCTGACATGATGCAAAATCGCTATATGGCACAAAGCAGATACTATAGGGCCGACAATGGGGACAAGCAATCCGTCCCAGTACTCACAAAACCTAGCGTAGGGTAAGGTAAGGCCAGGCAGGGGTTAATCACCCCAGAAGCGATGCAGCAGGAGAGCAGGGAGATGCAACCAATCCGATGAACAGGCGAGCGGCACTGAAGATGGCCGCCGAAATCCCGCGATAGTTGGGATGACGGTATCCAAAATGGCCGCCGGGATCTCGCGAGAGTACGCGGAGCCCGGCAAAGCCGGAGAAAGAAGATCCGGCCGTCACAGAGAAGGGCCTGGAGCCCCAGACGCCGATAAAAAGCGGGGCGCAAAGCGCAGGTAATAGGGGGGGATGGAGGGGCAAGCACCAGCTGAATAAAGCTGAAGAAAGAACTAATGGGAGCCAGTAGGCCAAACAATAAAAACACCCCCAGAGCGATAGATAAGGGGGTAAAAATACACAGGTATATAAGGGAATAATCACAAATAAAACAGCATGATGATGCCTCACAATCTGAAAATAACAATCAAAATTGAGGCACTAAACACAGAGAGAACAAAATTGCAGCACTTATCTGGTGGCAGCAGCAAAGAAAGAGGAAGACCCAGAGGAGGAGCTGCCTGATATAGGGGCTGTCTGGGGAGGGACATTGTGTTACTATGGTTACCATGTTCATTATGTAAATTTTCTTTGCTGCTATTGGTGGAACAGTAAAGGAAGAGATAGCAATAGGAGCCTCCGTGGCTTGCTGTAAAACTAACCCAAACCTGAACTTCTGTGAAGAAGTTCGGGTCTGGGTACCACAGTCGGTTTTTTATCACGCGCGTGCAAAACACATTGCACCCGCGCGATAAAAACTGAACATCGGAACGCAATCGCAGTCAAAACTGACTGCAATTGCGCTCCTACTCGCGCAGGTTTGCCACAATGCACCGGGACGCATCCGGACACGCCCGTGTGAAAGAGGCCTTAGAGCTCATGCGTACAAACGTATTTTCTTTCTGTGTCCATTCCGTTTTTTTGTGGACCGTATGCGGAACCATTCACTTCAATGGGTCCACACAAAAAAAAAAAGGAAGTTACTCCGTGTGCATTCCGTTTCCGTATGTTCATATTTCCGTTCCACAAAAAAAAAGAACATGTCCTATTATTGTCCGCGTTACGGACAAGGATAGGACTGTTCTATTAGGGGCCGGCTGTTCCGTTCTGCAAAATACATTCGGTCCTGTGCATGAGCCCTGAGTCAATATATTTTGAGTAGCATTCATGTGCACTAGCCCACAGGCGACCTTGATTAGGTGGTACATATAGCTGTGTGTGCTCCTCCTCTCATCGCCTGCTGGATGCACACAGAGGTAACTAGGAGCAGCACATCTCATCTAGTGCTTAGGATTTGGCGCTCGGACCGCCGCGGCCTGGGTCGGTTTGAGGATAGCTCTTCTTTGGTCTCTTATTTCATAAACTGTCCAGCATATTTTACAATCGTTCATTGTCACAGACTGGACAGAACCTTCCGCACAGAATCCAGCAATGTCTGATTTACTTCAGACCGTTCCTTGCTGCCATCTGGTGGCCACGGTGAGTATTGCGCCGAATGATATATAGCGGTTACAACAACAGTCATTTCATGCGCCAGCGTTTCTCCAGTTCCCTAAGGTAAGCAATAACTCCTTTACAAATACCAGCCCGGCTCTCAGGTTCAGGAAAGCAGAGAAGTTTTCATTTTACACATAATTCGACATTGCGGGATTTGCCTAAAAGAGATTTAGGGCTGTTTGCTGAAATTTAAAGGGGTTATCCGGGGGGAGGGGGGGAAGACAGACAAACTAAAAGGCATGTCATACAGTATTAAACATAACAGAAAACTGGCCCATATCTGTTGTAGCCACGTGCCTCGTCTTTCTGCACATTCTGTACCCTGTTATGCCGCCGATGCTGGCACAAAACTTCCAGAATGGAGGCGGGACTTGCCGCACATCCCAAACTTTTCTATTGGCTGGACTATCAAAATAATTTTTGATGTTTTTTTGCGTACACATGAGGCTCATGTCGCTTTAATATATAATACATATAATTTGACGGTTTTGATTGTTTTGAACTCTTTTTATACTATAAGTACTGGGGGCACTATAACTACAGGGGCACTATAGGGGGCATTATAACTAGTGGGGCACTATAGGGGGGCATTATAACTACAGGGGCACTATAGGGGGGCATTATAACTACAGGAGCACTATAGGGGGGCATTATAACTATAGGGGCATTATAACTAGTGGGGCACTATAGGGGGGGATTATAACTACAGGGGCACTATAGGGGGGCATTATAACTACAGGGGCACTATAGGGGGCATTATAACTACAGGGGCACTATAGGAGGCATTATAACTAGTGGGGCACTATAGGGGGGCATTATAACTAGTGGGGCACTATAGGGGGGCATTATAACTACAGGGGCACTATAGGGGGCATTATAACTAGTGGGGCACTATAGGGGGGCATTATAACTAGTGGGGCACTATAGGGGGGCATTATAACTACAGGGGCACTATAGGGGCATTATAACTAGTGGGGCACTATAGGGGGGCATTATAACTACAGGGGCACTATAGGGGGCATTATAACTAGTGGGGCACTATAGGGGGGCATTATAACTACAGGGGCACTATAGGGGGGCATTATAACTACAGGGGCACTATAGGGGGGCATTATAACTAGTGGGGCACTAAAGGGGGCATTATAACTACAGGGGCACTATAGGGGGGCATTATACAGTAACTACTCGGGGTACTAAAAAGGGGCCTGGGCACATCACATGCATGCAACTAGTAATACGCATTATTAAATTATGAGCTCTGCCCCCAGCTGTGAGTGACAATGGCCAGGCTGGTGATGTAATCTCGCATGGACCTGTGTTCGAACGCATTGGGAATTGGCGCATGCGCAGTACAGCCTTAGTGCCTGACAGGGCTGAAGTGATCTGTACTGTGCAGCCCCTGGCTCCCGGGCCCCTCTATAACCTGACGCCCCTTCCCCCTCATAGGCAGGTTGGCTGCGGCCTGGAACTCAGAGACCCTTTCATTATTTTAGACTCCAGACCAGACCCTAAACTAATTTAGCTAAATTGAGACCCCCAGTAGCCTAAATTAATCAAACCCCCAAATCGGACCCCTTAAGACAAATACCAGACCCTAAAATTAAACAGACCTCGATCAGACTTGAAAAAAAATACTTACCTTTCCTGACTCCCGTGTGCGTCAGGGGGTTGTATACGACCCTCTCACTCTGAAAATGCCCCTCTAATCCCTCTATGCTGATCACGTGAAGGTACAGCCACAAGGCCTGAGGCTGCACTACTGAGAGATTCTGATGACATGTGATCTTCTACTGCCATGAAGACCTCGTGTGGAGGAAATCCCCATCTACATCACCGTTCCCATATATACATAGGGTTGCCACCTTTCCCAACAAAAAATACGGGCCAAGTTAAGCCACACCCAAAAGGGTGTGTGGTTGTGGGCGTGGCTTAACACTGTGGTTCCCAATAATATTAATGCCCCCATTAGTGCCCCCCCAGAATTAATAATGCCCCCATTAGTGCCCCCTAGTAATACTAATGACCCAATTAGTGCCCCCCAGTTAGAATAATGCCCCCATTAGTGCCCCCAGTTGGAATAATGCCCCCTATTAGTGCCCCCAGTTAGAATAATGCCCCCCATTAGTGCCCCCAGTTGGAATAATGCCCCCTATTAGTGCTCCAGTTAGAATAATGCCCCCTATTAGTGCCCCCAGTTAGAATAATGCCCCTATTAGTGCCCCCCAGTTAGAATAATGCCCCCTATTAGTGCCCCCAGTTAGAATAATGCCCCCTATTAGTGCCCCCAGTTAGAATAATGCCCCCTATTAGTGCCCCCAGTTAGAATAATGCCCCCTATTAGTGCCCCCAGTTAGAATAATGCCCCCTATTAGTGCCCCCAGTTAGAATAATGCCCCCATTAGTGCCCCCAGTTGGAATAATGCCCCCTATTAGTGCCCCCAGTTAGAAAAATGCCCCCCATTAGTGCCCCCAGTTAGAATAATGCCCCCCATTAGTGCCCCCAGTTGGAATAATGCCCCCTATTAGTGCCCCAGTTAGAATAATGCCCCCTATTATTGCCCCAGTTAGAATAATGCCTCCTATTAGTGCCCCCCAGTTAGAATAATGCCCCCTATTAGTGCTCCCAGTTAGAATAATTCCCCCTATTAGTGCCCCCCAGTTAGAATAATGCCCCCTATTAGTGCCCCCCAGTTAGCATAATGCCCCCTATTAGTGCCCCCCAGTTAGCATAATGCCCCCTATTAGTGCCCCCCAGTTAGCATAATGCCCCCTATTAGTGCCCCCCAGTTAGCATAATGCCCCCTATTAGTGCCCCCCAGTTAGAATAATGCCCCCTATTAGTGCCCCCAGTTAGAATAATGCCCCCTATTAGTGCCCCCCAGTTAGAATAATGCCCCCTATTAGTGCCCCCAGTTAGAATAATGCCCCCTATTAGTGCCCCAGTTAGAATAATGCCCCTATTAGTGCCCCCCAGTTAGAATATTGCCCCCTATTAGTGCCCCCAGTTAGAATAATGCCCCCTATTAGTGCCCCCCAGTTAGAATAATTCCCCCTATTAGTGCCCCCAGTTAGAATAATGCCCCTATTAGTGCCCCCCAGTTAGAATAATGCCCCCTATTAGTGCCCCCAGTTAGAATAATGCCCCCTATTAGTGCCCCCAGTTAGAATAATTCCCCCTATTAGTGCCCCCAGTTAGAATAATGCCTCCTATTAGTGCCCCCAGTTAGAATAATGCCCCCTATTAGTTCCCCCCAGTTAGAATAATGCCCCCTATTAGTGCCCCCAGTTAGAATAATGCCCCTATTAGTGCCCCCCAGTTAGAATAATGCCCCCTATTAGTGCCCCCCAGTTAGAATAATTCCCCCTATTAGTGCCCCCCAGTTAGAACAATGCCCCCTATTAGTGCCCCCAGTTAGAATAATGCCCCCTATTAGTGCCCCCAGTTAGAATAATGCCCCCTATTAGTGCCCCCAGTTAGAATAATGCCCCCTATTAGTGCCCCCAGTTAGAATAATGCCCCCTATTAGTGCCCCCAGTTAGAATAATGCCCCCTATTAGTGCCCCCAGTTAGAATAATGCCCCCTATTAGTGCCTCCAGTTAGAATAATGCCCCCTATTAGTGCCCCCCAGTTAGAATAATGCCCCCTATTAGTGCCCCCCAGTTAGAATAATGCCCCCTATTAGTGCCCCCCAGTTAGAATAATGCCCCCTATTAGTGCCCCCAGTTAGAATAATGCCCCCTATTAGTGCCCCCCAGTTAGAATAATGCCCCCTATTAGTGCCCCCCAGTTAGAATAATGCCCCTATTAGTGCCCCCCAGTTAGAATATTGCCCCCTATTAGTGCCCCCAGTTAGAATAATGCCCCCTATTAGTGCCCCCCAGTTAGAATAATTCCCCCTATTAGTGCCCCCAGTTAGAATAATGCCCCTATTAGTGCCCCCCAGTTAGAATAATGCCCCCTATTAGTGCCCCCAGTTAGAATAATGCCCCTATTAGTGCCCCCAGTTAGAATAATTCCCCCTATTAGTGCCCCCAGTTAGAATAATGCCCCCTATTAGTGCCCCCAGTTAGAATAATGCCCCCTATTAGTTCCCCCCAGTTAGAATAATGCCCCCTATTAGTGCCCCCAGTTAGAATAATGCCCCTATTAGTGCCCCCCAGTTAGAATAATGCCCCCTATTAGTGCCCCCCAGTTAGAATAATTCCCCCTATTAGTGCCCCCCAGTTAGAACAATGCCCCCTATTAGTGCCCCCAGTTAGAATAATGCCCCCTATTAGTGCCCCCAGTTAGAATAATGCCCCCTATTAGTGCCCCCAGTTAGAATAATGCCCCCTATTAGTGCCCCCAGTTAGAATAATGCCCCCTATTAGTGCCCCCAGTTAGAATAATGCCCCCTATTAGTGCCCCCAGTTAGAATAATGCCCCCTATTAGTGCCCCCCAGTTAGAATAATGCCCCCTATTAGTGCCCCCCAGTTAGAATAATGCCCCCTATTAGTTCCCCCCAGTTAGAATAATGCCCCTATTAGTGCCCCCCAGTTAGAATAATGCCCCGTCTCACGGGTCCTGTCCTGCAGTCAGCAGAGCGAGCAAATGGAGGAGGTGAGGGAAGGTAAAGGCCGCACTAATGAGCGCCCCGCAATGGAAGCACTCATTAGTAGCAGTCCTATCAGGAAAATGCCGGCAATTAATGTTGCCGGTAGAAAAAATAGTAGTGTGATTCGGATCCCTATACCCCTGACAGCGCCCCCTCTTACTGGGTTATACCCCTGACAGCGCCCCCTCTTACTGGGTTATACCCCTGACAGCGCCCCCTCTTACTGGGTTATACCCCTGACAGCGCCCCCTCTTACTGGGCTGTAGTGTTGAGCGAACTTGTGTTTTAAGTTCGGCGTCTAAAGTTCGGGTTATCGAAGAATCGCGTTATGGATTCCGCTACCACGGACCATAACGGAATTTAGAATCCATAACGCGATTCTTTGATAACCCGAACTTTAGACGCCGAACTTAAAACACAAGTTCGCTCGACACTAGTGGGCAGCAGCCCCTTCCTGGAGGTGATGTTCCCCTTTAACGTCATCTTTTACAACCCCTCAGCATCTTGAGTTCCTGTCGCCGCGGCTCTCGTGAGCGATCGCGTTAATGGCTTTTTCTTCAGCATATTTCAGCATTTACAAAAATACATAAAAGAAGGTAAGAGGGAGAGTAAAGTGGTTTCTGCTTTGTTTTTCACCTGGAATCAGTCAGGGCCCTGGGTTTTTATGACTGGTTTCTGATACTTCCTACTGTACGTCTAGAGCAGACCTAATTAAAAAAGATATTAAGGAGAGACGACGGTGAGAGACGGCGGTGAGAGATTCTGCGCTCGCTGCCATTACACCCACCTATCGGTAAAGCATCATTATGTTCTCCTCCTAATAACTAATACATAATAAAATACCTCAGCGATTTACTGCGCGCTCCGAGGAGGGGCAATCCTGGAGCAACAGTGGCACCCAGTGGACGAAGCGGACATTGCAGTCATCAGGAGGAGGATTAGAAAAACAAGGCTGACTTCTACCAAAAACTGCGCCACACCTGTCCATGGGGTGCAGGGGACACCTGTCAGTGCAATAGAGGGCCAGAAATGCCCAGAAGCTTCTAAGTAAATATGTACGGGTGGGAGGGATGTCATGTGGGGGCGGGGGACTCAGTGGTCCCATTATGTGTTCATTTTTGTAGGAAGAAAAATTTAGGTAAGGCTCTGTTTACATACACCGGCAGTTTCATCCTGTGTGCGTTTTCATATCTGGCCTAAAGAGAAATTCCACCGACGACGGCGACACAAATGCTTCTATTCTGCTATTATATGGGCCGAAATAGAGGAGTACGGCACTAATATAATCCTACCACACAAGTAACAAAAGTCTCATAATACTGTCATACAGTGCTTACATAATACTCCATACAAGGCCTATATAACAGTGCCATGCAGTGTCGTGTCTACATAATACTGTCATACAGTGCTTACATAATACTCCATACAAGGCCTATATAACAGTGCCATGCAGTGTCTACATAATACTGCCATACAGTGCTTACATAATACTCCATATATGGTCTATATAACAGTGCCATGCAGTGTCTACATAATACTGCCATACAGTGCTTACATAATACTCCATATATGGTCTATATAACAGTGCCATGCAATGTCTACATAATACTGTCATACAGTGCTTACATAATACTCCATACAAGGCCTATATAACAGTGCCATGCAGTGTCTACATAATACTCCATACAAGGCCTATATAACAGTGCCATGCAGTGTCTACATAATACTGCCATACAGCGCTTACAGAATACTCACATAGTGTGCCTACATAATACTGCCATACTGTGCTTACAGAATACTCACATAGTGTGCCTACATAATACTGCCATACTGTGCTTACAGAATACTACCATAGGTATATGCCACCTACAAAATAGCGATGTACAGTGTCTACATAATACTACCATCCAGTATTCTGGAATACTTCTATAAAGCGCTTACATAGTGGTGCCATATCTGCCTACGTAATAATCCTGCAGATGGATTTACATGTGCAGATGAGCGGCCAATTATGGGGAGGGACTCGTTCCTTTCCCTACGTCAGCTGCTCGCTCAGTGGAGGCGACGCGATACATTTACATGCAGTGATCGCCTCCACAGTATGAGAAGGAGGGATTGATATTGTGATTGCTCGTCCTCATGTAACGGCATTGTTTCTGGGCAGCCGATCTCTGTTTAGACAGCAATGATCATTTAGGTGCGTGCACGAACGACAGGATCACCCGATGAGTGAACCTTTCGCTCGTTAATTGGGGGATGTGCGGCACATTGCTGGAAACGAGCGTTCGCATCCCCGATATTCTACCGTGTGAATCCTGGCAGCATAGATCTGTGATGCAGAAGGGACACGCCACGGCCTTCAGACTGTGGGAAACAAATGCCTGTACTGGGGGAAGCATGAAAGGGAATGGAGCTGACAATGGTTTCCTATTGTCCGGGCCGCGCTTGTATTTACTATGAAGATACTAGACAAACACGATCCGAAGGCAGCTGGGAGCCGCGATCCGTACGCCGTGCCTGACGCTCAGTAATACCGGCTCATTTCGTGTTGGGTCATCTCTTTCCAATTCTGGTCATTTTGAGAAAACTGCGATGGCGAAATCACATGTAAAAGCGCAATCTGCCCCCGTCGTCAGAGCCGAGACTGAATGCAGAGTCTCCAGGAACAGAGGCCAACATCCAACACTGCAGTACCATGTGTAATACAGCACGGTGGCCAGCAGGGGGCTCTGCTTCATATGTCATAGAGCAGGCAGCACCTGACTAACATTCCCAAGAGCTGACAGCCCTATCCACTCACACACGTGAATGCTTGGCTGAGCCGAGCATGCATGTGGTCCCAACAGGGAGAGTCCCTACCGCCTTTGGCTAAACTCCCATGAGAACATTGGGATACTGAAATCGAACACGCCCGATTCTTTTGTTCCATGGCATCTGGCATTGGGGGGGGGGGATCTGGCACCCGCATACACACAAGAGGGTTGGAGATCTCACCAAAACTGACTATTAGGTACTGTAGGATTCTCTGAGACAGTATCGAAAATGATAGGCGTATAATCGCCAGCTCAAAACCACCGTACCACACATAATATGCTTAGATACACCAGGAGCTTAGATACATCTGCTCAGAAGACAGTATATGCATGGATACACCATCTTAGCAGTACAGTATCACACATGAGGATTAGATACACAGCTCAGCAGACAGCATCTTAGATACACAGGCTCAGTGGGCAGTACCACACAATAGGATTAGATACTCCAGCTCAACAGACATTATGACAGATGATACACCTAGATACACCAGCTCAGAAGAGAGTATTGCACGATAGGCTTAGATACACAAGCTCAGTTAAGAGTATCACACATGAGATAGGCTTAGCTACACCAGTTCAGCAGTACAGTCTTGCACATGATAGGCTTAGATACATGGGCTCTACAGTACAGTATCACACTTGAGAGGTTTAGTGGACAGTATCACACATGATATGCTTAGATACATCTATAATCCCAGAAGATTATTCCATTGATGACTGTGCATAAGTCATGTTGGCCCCTGAGGGCCCCCTCGTTGTCTGGCGACAGGGAACGGCAGCCATAATCTCTTCTGCTATTTTCTTCTTAATGTCACAGTAAATGTCAGGGAGGAACATGCAGTTTGACCGGATGCCCCTTCTGAGGAAATATTCAGTTTATGCCTGAAGCCAAATTCACTGCACACCTCATGTAGTGATAACGGCGCCCGACCGTACACGGAGCGAGTGCTGCACGCCGGAGATCTGCGCGGAACCGGGAACAGGAGCCAAACAGGGAGCGGTGTATCTCCAGTGTTATTCCACAGACTGACAACAAGCGGGACGGACGCGTTCACCGGATTCAACCTCCTACAATTCAGAGTGTCCCCATAACAGTGACATCCACAGTGCCCCCATAACTGTGACATCCACAGTGCTCCCCATAACAGTGACAGTCACAGTGCTCCCCATAACAGTGACATCCACAGTGCCCCCATAACTGTGACATCCACAGTGCCCCCATAACAGTGACATCCACAGTGCCCCCATAACAGTGACATCCACAGTGCTCCATAACAGTGACATCCACAGTGCCCCCATAACAGTGACATCCACAGTGCCCCCATAACTGTGACATCCACAGTGCCCCCATAACAGTGACATCCACAGCGCCCCCATAACAGTGACATCCACAGAGCTCCCCATAACAGTGACAGTCACAGTGCCCCCATAACAGTGACATCCACAGCGCCCCCATAACAGTGACATCCACAGTGCCCCCATAACTGTGACATGCACAGTGCCCCCCATAACAGTGACATCCACAGTGCCCCCATAACAGTGACATTCACAGTGCCCCCATAACTGTGACATCAACAGTGACATGCACAGTGCCCCCCATAACAGTGACATCCACAGATGCCCCCATAACAGTGACATCCACAGTGCCCCCATAACAGTGACATCCACAGTGCCCCCATAACAGTGACATCCACAGCGCCCCCCATAACAGTGACATCCACAGTGCCCCCATAGCAGTGACATCCACAGTGCCCCCATAACAGTGACATCCACAGCGCACCCATAACAGTGACATCCACAGCGCCCCCATAACAGTGACATCCACAGTGCCCCCATAACAGTGACATCCACAGCGCCCTCATAACAGGGACATCCACAGCACTCCCATAACAGTGACATCCACAGTGCCTCCATAACAGTGACATCCACAGCGCTCCATAACAGTGACATCCACAGTGCCCCCATAACAGTGACATCCACAGTGCCCCTATAACAGTGACATCCACAGTGCCCCCATAACAGAGACATCCACAGTGCCCCCATAACAGGGACATCCACAGTGCCCCCATAACAGTGACAGCCACAGTGCCCCATAACAGTGACATCCACAGTGCTCCCCATAACCATGACATCCACAGTGCCTCCATAACAGTGACATCCACAGTCCCCCCATAACAGTGACATCCACAGTGCTCCCATAACAGTGACATCCACAGATCCCCCATAACAGTGACATCCACAGTGCTCCCATAACAGTGACATCCACAGTGCCCCCATAACAGTGACATCCACAGATCCCCCATAACAGTGACATCCATAGATCCCCCATAACAGTGACATCCACAGATCCCCCATAACAGTGACATCCATAGATCCCCCATAACAGTGTTATCCACAGCGCCCTCATTTCAATGACAGTAATATTGCACCCCCATAATAATGGCACTTACTGCGCCCCTTTACTCATCACAGCCACAGTGCCCCCATAACTGTCCAACCACAGTGACCCATATGCCCTCATGACATATTGATATTGATGACCCCCTCCCATAATAATAGCATTACTGAGCCCATTATTACACCGATATTTGCCCCCTATAGTTATTATGCCCCCTCAGAAACGACAGACGTTATTTCAGAAGCTGCAGTAGGTTCCCCCATAACATGTGAGACCTTTGATCACCTGTCACTGTCAGCTCCTCCTTGCGGACATAACCCTGGATATAATGCCCTATGGACCTGCCATGTTTCATCTGTCATTAGTTTAAATGCGGCCGAGCTCCTGAGAATATTTGGCATCACTCCCCTTACCCCATACACATGCATGCTCAGCCATGCTCAATGGGGAGAGGGCAATGAGCCTCTAATATCTCCTGTGATCAGATCCCCTGTTATGATGGGAGATATGGCGCCTCGGCAGAGGTTCACCTTGTAGGGCCACCTTACCCTCTGGCCTTCTTCTGGCAGCGCCAGCCAAGCCAAATACTTATCACATAATCGGCTTCTGTAAGGTGGAGGCTGAACTGATAATCGCAGACTTCTCCGTGGTGCTCGTAACGCCCTGACCCAGCCCCTCGCAAACAACTTCTAATCTCCATTCTGTAGAGCTTATAATGACTGTGACAACGTGACCAGCGAGGTCCTCCTAAAAATAATTCTCTGCAGAGCACTTGGGTGACAATGACAAGAATTTCCACCCAAAAAACACAAGTAAATAATAGCCCTTGAATGATATCCTAGTGCTGTGCCCCCTGAGATGCCAGCCTGCACCTCTCGGACCCCAGCACCAGTCCACATATTACGCATCTGGCCTAGAGAAGCAGGACAGTGGTTTGACGACACAACCCGTGACAGAATCTAGAGGACGACGTGTTGTCATCAGGATGTCTCAGTAGTGCAGCCTCAGGCTTTGGATGTGTAACTTCAAGCAGTGTTATAAAGCAGTTTTCATAATTTGGACCCTGAAGGATCTAAGCCAGCTTATAGCTGGTCATATGGATGGCATTGGTGGTAGTCTAAGATCTTGGATCCCACCGATGGCTATATTTAAGAGGCCTACACTGGTCTACCAAGTGCATCTTTAGCTTTTACCATAGACATTTCCTTTTTTTGAAGAACAATGGGTTCGTAATCACGGGTGGACTGGACATAGACCCTGCAGGGAAATTTCTGAGTTGGCCAATGTCCAGGAGGCTGTGGGAGAACTCCTCGCGGACGGGTAGATAATGCTCTGATGCTCTCAGTGTTAATTAATGCGGGAGCATCAGGTACTTATGTGTCTGGCCGGCGGCCACAGGTCTCCCTCCTGAATTCAACTGTATCGCCATTCTCAGGACAATGATTCAGTTGAATTCTGCTCTGGGGCATGGCAGTCCATGGCTCCCTGTCATGCCATTCACCCTAATAGGCCACAGGCTATTACTGGGGCACGGTACAAACTGTACAGGGGTGCAGGTGTCTCAGGCCGCAGGCTCGGCCCTGGTCTGTGGCAGGTGACTGCATGGAACGGGACTCAAGTATTTTATTATTTATTTATTTCCTGTCACTTGGGAGCATACTACTGCGGGCACTATAGAGGTAGCTACCAGAGGCACTATAGGGGGCATTATTACTGGGACCACAATGGAGTGAAATATTATTGCTGGAGGCACTATAGTGGCATTATTATTACTACTGTGGACACTATAACTACTGGGGCCATTGTAGTGTTGTATTATTACTAGGAGCAAAATAGGGGGGCATTATTATTACTGGAGGCACTATTTAGTATTTGGGGGCATTGGGAAGCATTGGGAAGCACAGTGAGCACCATATCGAAGGTGGCAGCAGGATGACACTAGTTGGACACCAGTATAGGGAGTTTGTGTTGAGAAGGTGGGGAGGATGATAGAAAAGTGAGGAATCCAGGATGCAGAGATGAGACACGGTGAAGGAAGTTGTCATGGCAGTCTGATCCAAATGGAGAAGATAAGGAAATATAGTGTTTACTTCACAGGAAACATCACTGGATGTAATAGCTATGTAATGCTGTATTCTCCTGTATGTTTGATAGCTCTGAAAGATCAGGCAGCATGCCGAAGGTTGGTCCACATCTCATGTCCGAAGCCACCTGCTTCATATCTTAATAAGAGACAACTGAAGGAGGAGAAAGATTGCAGAACTTGGCTGTCACAGAAGGGCAGCTTCTTGGAAGGTATCTGGTGCTGCTGGAGCAATATTTTTTGCTGCTGTGTAGTATTTGGTTCTGCTTAGGTGGTATTTTGTGCTACATTATGGTATTGATGACCCCCTCTTACTTGTGTTGGCCCTACCTACTTCTATTGGCCCAGCCTACTTGTGTTGTTCCATCTTCTGTCAATTTGGACCTGCCTACAACATGGAGCCGCTTTTAGTTTTTTTCTGGGGGCCACGTTAAGTCCATTCCTGCATTAATGAAGGTTTTGAATAACCCAAAAAGTGGTTTTGGTCCAATGCAGCTGAACATATGAGATAGCTCTCTATTGGGTAGGCCTGGACAAACACTGATCATGCTCTTGATGAGGGTCCAGTTACTGGAAAACCCACCCATCAGTTACATGATCTACTGACACGACATCAAGTTAGAAAACTCATTTTTAAATACCCTAATTGAGGGGGTTCTCCTCCTCAGGATCCTAATCCATTAGCAAAGATCATCTGGAGGACTCACCATATCCATTCGTTACTGATTTCAATTGTCAGGTGGTCGCCAGGGTTCCCAGCAGTAGAACATCCTTGATCCACCTATTGTTTAAGGTGGAGAAGCCCTTTAAGTATAGCATGGGTTAATGCATGGGTTTATGCAACGACCTAGGACTGAATTGTTGACACCTTATCCGTACAGATCCATGACAGCTTATTACATACCATGTAATTACTGGGTCACGCAGCTAGTTCCTCTTGCACAAGGTCTCCGCACCTTTTGTGCCCGTCCAGTAAGAACGTTTCATATCTGGATATTGTGAGAAGGAAGAATTCAGCTGGAAGGGTCGGGTTTTGTTTGGTCCAACCTCACACACATACCTCGCTAATGTATTTACTCCAGGCTACAAAAGGATTGGGAATCCTGAGTACAATGACAGGGGGGGCGGATCGGGCCCCACCCAAGAGCGCACAGAGCTGCAGGAAACTTTAACGTGTAGAACAACTTCAGAAGAGCAGTCGACCTGGACTCATTACCCGTCCTGTGCACCACATCTGTTTGTCCGTGACACCATGCGCTATATACAGGTAGGACTTGCTCCTCAAGCTCCGATAATCTGTGCAGACGAAGCAGAACTGAGTTTGACATTTGGCTTAACTCATCCGAATATGACTTTACATAGGACTGCAGATAGTTACGACGATGCACAAGCCTTTAAACAATAGCTCTGCTATTATCCTTTTTTTTTTCATAGTGTTGAATTCTGTCATATGAGGAAGATTTGACTAATGGTCAACAAAAGTTAATGGGGTACGTTATATTGAGATATCCCCTGTAGCTGCCAAGGGTCCCATATAGAGAAATTCCCTTCATCGTCGTCATGAGGCTCCCATTCTTCATTGATACCAAACAGGAGAGAAGGCAGCGAGAAACCAGCAGCAGGAGTGGGGTCCCTATTTAGATTATTTTAGGGGGATTATAAACCATACATGGGACGATGAAGAGGTCCAAGCATGAGTCCGTTACATGGTGACCTCCACAATAAGTATTACTACACAGTTATATCCAGTTCTACAATATCAAAGGCTATTGTCTTCACCTCGTCCCCCAGGTCACAGGCTCGGCTAGCTCTTTACTTTGATATATGATAAGCCACATAGACATTTTCAAAGATCTTGTCAATGGATGGAGAGGCACCTGAGGCTCAGGAACTACAAATGTCAGCATTCGACATGAATCAGACTCGAGAACAGACAAAGGACAGCTCAAAATCAGAGGCGACAAGGCATCTTTCGCCATTAGAGTTGAGTATCTGATGTGTATGAGGACCTCCTACGAATGGCACATATTGGGGGAAAGAAGGATGGGGCAGTTGGATTATAACATGACCAGTCTTATTATTATGGTGGAGGCAGGAGAAACAGCTATCATCTAGAGATGTGCGAATCGATTCATACAAATCAATTCATCTTATCAACAAGAGTTCTTTATCTTTGCGGGACTGTCTCCAATGCTGAAGAAGCTCCCCCTGCCGCTTGATTGACAGGTCAGCAGTCCATTAACAGTTGCTGCTCTGGAAGCAGAAGCAGAACATTTGTGCTTGCCCCACTACTTGGAGCAGCGTCAAAGGCACAAGATCCTCAGGGCTGAGCAAGATGTCCAGCCCTGTGCTTCTTCAGCATCAGGAACAGCCCCTCGCAGGTGGAGAACCCTTGTTGATGAGATGACTCTATTTGCTCACCTCTACTACCAGCCAGTTATGTAATATGTATAGCAGCGGTACTCAATTAATTTTAGTAAAGGTCCACATATCCGGGTCTACAGTCAGGTGAAGGTCCAAGCTGAACGCCATCAGAGGTCCACATATCTGGGTCTACTGTCAGGTGAAGTTCCAAGCTGAATGCCAACAGAGGTCCACATATCTGGGTCTACTGTCAGGTGAAGTTCCAAGCTGAACGCCAACAGAGGTCCAGATATCTGGGTCTACAGTCAGGTGAAGGTCCAAGCTGAACGCCAACAGAGGTCCACATGTCTGGGTCTACTGTCAGGTGAAGGTCCAAGCTGAACGCCAACAGAGGTCCACATATCTGGGTCTACTGTCAGGTGAAGGTCCAAGCTGAACACCAGCAGTACAGATGCAATCTTGTTAACATCAATCTTGTAAGGGTACTTTCACACTAGCGTTTTCCTTTTCCGGTGTTGAGTTCCGTCACAGGAGCTCAATACCGGAAAAAAACTGATCAGTTTTATCCTAATGCATTCTGTATTCCCTTCAGGATGCATCAGTTCAGTCCCTCTTACGTTTTTTGGCAGGATAAAATACTTCAGCACGCTGCAGTTTTCTCTCCGGCCAAAAATCCTGAACACTTGCCGGAATGCCGGATTCGGCATTAATTTCCATTGAAATGTATTCGTGCCGGATCAGGCATTAAGTGTTCCAGCAAAACGGATCCAGTTTTCCGGTCTGCGCATGCACAGACCTTTAAAAATGCAAAAAAAAATGACACCGGAGAAACGGATCCAGTATTTCAATGCATTTCTCAGAAGGATCCGCATCCAGATCGGTCTGACAAATGCCATTCGTTTGCGTCCGGATTGCCGAATCCGACAGGCAGTTTCGGCGACGGAACTTCCTGCCGGAATCCTCTGCCGCAAGTGTGAAAGTAGCCTTAACTACAAACTTTGTAGAATTATTTACATCCAGGTTTATTATTGTTTGTTGGCATCTTTTCTACAGCCCTTTGAAATTTGGTACAAAGGGGGTGACATCAAACATACAGGTGCAAATGCTCATCTGTGATCTGAGTGCAGTATCTGTTCTTCACCAGATTCATAGTGGAGAATGCGGATTCACAAATATCCTGTATGTAGAACCAAACATTGTAAGGACATGGATTGCTATATTTTTACAATTAGCTGCATCTGTACAGTAGCAGGATTTTCCCAGGTAAAAGCATGATGGGTCTCGGTAGCAAAATGCCCAATGTTTTTGCACAGGCAAAATGGCAATACGACCCTGACACTGTGGATGGAAGTGCTTTCCTGCTGTTAATGACGCCTTCCCAAACCGTGGACTTTATTCCATTGGTGGCAGTGGTAATGTCCATCCTCTTCCCCTGCAGCACGTAAATGTCCGCTGGAGCTTGAAGCTCACTTACGTGCTGCTGCGGCAGTAGAGGAGGGTCCTGTGAAAAACACGAGTGTCCTGGGGGGGGGCACGTTCTTCTCCATTCAGTCAACGAATGAAAGCTCTGTGGGGGATGAGCAGGTTGAGACTATCCTGGCACCTGCATTTGGAGAAACCTGTCTCTCTCGGCGTGCTCATCCTCCTCAGAGCTTTCATCCGGCATCTGCATGTCCCTCGGCGAGTTCATACCGGTGCACTAACAATCTAGGAAATACGTTGGCCTAATAGCCCACACTGCTTCCTATGTAGTGAATGGAAGGTCAGGGGCAGCAGGGGTCTGCCAGTTGAGTACAGTTAGCTTTAAAGTTAACTATTGCGCCCCTCCAATCTATCCTGGTTAATCCACCTCTTCCCTCGTTTCTCCTCTGCCTCTACCTCTTCCAGTCCCTTCACTGGCTCTCCACAATCTGTCCGCCCCTTACATCTCTGACCTGCTTTCTCTGATCCTCATAAGATCTCCTTCTTTCTTCTCCTCGTGTCAGTTCCTCACACAATCGTCTACAAGATTTCTCTTGTCGTATTCTGGAACTCACTACTCCAGCACATCAGACTCTCTCCCAACATCCAAACCTCCAAAACAACCTGAAAGCCCACCTTTTCAGGAAAGCCTACCACCAAAAATGTGCATGCGGCCACCAGACAAGCAGCTTCTACCCTACTGTCTCCTTCCCCTTTAGATTGTAATCCCTCGTAGGCAGGGTTCTCTCCCCCCAATGTACCAGTCTGTTAGTAAGTTAATGCTTATTGTAGTAGTTTTTGTTCTTGTTTTATATCACGTATATATAACCCCTTTTACATGTGCCTCGGAATTAAAGGGGTTGTCTCACTTCAGGAAATGGTATTTATAATGTAGACAAAGTTAATAGAAAGCACTTACTAATGTATTGTGATTGTCCATATTGCCTCCTTTGCTGCCTGGGTTCCTTTTTTCATCACATTATACACTGCTCATTCCCTGGGGGAATGGCCACCGCTGCAGCGCAGATAAGAGGGGCTGCTGCGCATGCAAGCCTATGTTTGCTTCCATGGTTCCAGCCACCAGCGAAGCAGGACGTGTTTCCTATCGCAAGCACGGCCACCACTGCTGAATGACAGCCATAACCCGTGGGAAACTAACAGTGTTACTGCGATGGAAAAATTAATCCAGCCAGCAAAGGAGGCAATATGGAGAATCACAATACATTAGTAAGTGCCTTGTATTAACCTTTTCTACATGATGAATGCCATTTGCTGAAGAGAGACAACCCCTTTAATGTTGCTTTAAAATAAATAATAATAATTGGACACTTTCCATCTATAATGGCCAGTTTATCCATCACCACCTGCACAAATACTGCAATAGTCGTGGAAGAGGTTGTGATGAAATCTGTAATTCCGTTCCCCACTTCATGCTTCTTTTCCGTCTTTCTATAATATAGGTGGGACAGGATGCTTTGTCATGGTTTGATACCTCTGTATTATCACAATGAAAAGTTTATGTTCCATTTCATGCCTCATGGCACTTTAATAAGAACAATTTCCTCCAAATACATCGAAAAGAAAATAAACCTCTAAGGATACGGCCACACTGTCAGGTTTCCTGGTGCAGTTTTAGAAGCCAAAACCAGGAGTGAATTTAAAAGAAGAGGACTATACCTGTCCTTTATACTTTCTCCCCTTTTATCATCCACTCCAGGTTTGGACTTCCATAACTACATCAGGGAACCTGATGTCTCTCCAGAGAGTCGAACCTTGTGTTTGTGTCTTCTCACTCATACCATGGTACTATAAAAGGATACCAAAATTTGGATGTTGTAGTAGGACGTTCATTCAGAGGGTAAAGATTGAGTTTGCTGACCTAGTCCTAGCAATGAGAACATGGTTCTAACTAATACTAGTATTTGAGCATCCATGCCAATCCCACTCATTTTAATTTGATTTATTTTCCAGAAATATTTTCTTCTTCTTACAAATATTCTTCAAGTTCTGAACTTTCCTAGAGCTACCACAGAAATCATATTCCACATCCAGGAGGAACAAGAAGAAGATACTTTGATTGGAAATTTAAACAGTGGTCTCATGTCACCTACACCCCTGCAGTACAAGCTCTTAACCCATACAAACTATTTCCATCTAGACGCCCAAAGTGGGAATTTATATACGACAGCAAATAAGCTTGACAGAGAGTCGTTGTGCCCATTAGATACCATGGACCAATGTACAATGATGCTAGATGTCTTCGTGTTATCTCAAGAACATTCCGAATTTACCAAAGTAAAACTTTTTATCCTGGATATTAATGACAACCCACCTTATTTTACAGAGCCAACCTACATTATCTCCATTCCAGAGGACACAGCCATTGGAACCAGATTTGTCATTGACCACTTGGCCAAGGATGCGGATATAGAGTACAATGCAGAGCTGTCCTACCAACTCACCTGTCCAGATAACATCTTCACTCTAGATCAACATCTGGATTTCTTATCATTAGTGGTTCTCAGACCTCTGGATCGTGAATTACAGAGTGAACATAGGATGAGTTTAATTGCCTATGATAATGGTTTTCCACAATTGTCTGGCAGTACAACACTCGTTGTACAAATTGTGGACATAAATGATAATTGCCCTATCTTCCTTGAAAACAATGTCTCTGTTAATCTTCCCAGGAATGTGTCTGTGGGTGACAAAGTGGTACAACTTCAAGCGGTGGATGCAGATGATAGTGAGAATAGTGTGATTGAGTACTTTTACAGCACTCGAGTTCCAGAATCAATCAAAAATGTTTTTAATCTAGACAGTTCATCTGGTTTAATGACCCTATCATTGCCTATACAAGAAGAGATAACCCAATATAAGTTGTCAGTTCTAGCCATTGGACATGGCTGCTTTCCAGCAGTGGCTTCAGTCACTATAAATCTAGAAAAAATTAGAAAGAAGCCAAAGATAGAACTTCGTTTCATAGCATCCCAAAACGAAGGGGGCATCTCCATCCGGGAAGATGTCCCGCCAGGAACAATCATTGCCATCTTGGACGTTATAGATCCGGATGCTATTATCAGCCATCCTCTTCACATAAATGGGTCCTCTCCTTTCCTCTTAAGGCCTTCAGATTCTGGGTCATTCCTGCTATTAACGTTCAGTCTGTTGGACTTTGAGTCAAAACAGCAATATGACATTACAATAATTGGAAATTCAACCATTGATGAATCATTTGCTTGTACAGAAGCTCTTAAGATACAGATTGAAGATGTAAATGATAATAACCCTAAATTCTCAAACTCCCTTGAAGAAATCTTCATTGAAGAAAACAATGTTCCCGGTGATAAGTTACTAACGCTTTCTGCTTCTGATGAAGATAGCGGATCCAATGGAGAAATAAGTTACTACCTGCTCGATGGGGATCCCAATGTGATTTCCATTGACAGTTTGAGTGGGGATCTCAAAGTATCCATATCTTTGGACAGAGAAAAGAAATCTTCCTATACCATAAAAGTTTTAGCAATGGACCATGGTTCACCATCGAAGAACGATTCATGTGTAATCATTATCAAGATCCTCGATCAAAATGACAACCCACCAACTTTTGCTTCAAGTGAGTTTACGTTCTTTGTCCCTGAAGATCTTCCTCATCAAGGAGAGGTTGGCTATATAAATGTAACAGATATAGATACTGGGTTGAATGGCGATTTTTCTGTGCACCTTATAAACACCACTTTATTGTTTTCCATTGGTCAAGATAAAATACTAAGGTCTGAGGGTTCCTTTGACTATGAAAAAGAATTAATGTATGAACTTTGGGTGGAAGCAAGAGATAAAGGAAGCCCATCATTGACCTCAAGAGCCAAAGTTCTCATCTTTATACTAGATGTGAATGACAATGCTCCTTTGATAGTGCTACCAGAGTCAAACTTTTCATATGTTTTGGTTCCACCTGATACTTCAGAGGGTTCTTCTGTGACCAAAGTCCATGCAGTTGATTATGATGCAGGCTTGAATGCAGTTATAACGTATTCCGAGTATGGAGAGATTGGTCCTACTGCCAATCTC
The DNA here is from genome assembly GCF_905171765.1 of Bufo bufo. Lineage (NCBI taxonomy): Eukaryota > Metazoa > Chordata > Amphibia > Anura > Bufonidae > Bufo > Bufo bufo. The sequence goes on along the minus strand of NC_053396.1, from coordinate 212,841,978 downwards.
TTTAAGGTTGATACCAACACGGGTAACATCATATTAAAAGAAAGTACTAGTAGTCATCATTGTGGATTATATCAACTCTTAGTAAAAGCCAGTGACCAAGGCTATCCAGAAGCTCTTTCAACTATTGTATGGGTCAACATTCTTCTTAATCAAAGCATAAGCAACAGGAGCTATGTGGAGTCATTAATAATGACGAGCAAGACGAGTATGACTCAGGAAAACCAGGTGATTACTCTGGGACCATGCCCAAAATACCAATCGACCACGGCTCCTTTCACCTGGTCATTGACAGCACCAGTTGCCCTTGCCGTAGTGTCAGTCTCCGTCATATGCTGCATGGCTGGCACCTTTTTATTTCTATGTTCCAGAAGAAGAAACTCAAAGAAGAAGAAAGAAAAAAAGAAAAATGCAGAAGTACAAATTCCTCTGCAGTTAAATGTTGATTATTGCGCAAAAGACTGGGATGAAGTGAAATACTGTCAATCTCCAGAAAGTCCCTCACCCCATTAACGCCCCCCAAAAAATACTGCTACACACATTTAGAAGCATTTTAAGCTGATTTGTTCTATAAATCATATTATTTATGTCCTATATTAGGGTATTATTACTTCCTCGGTTTTCGAGCGGTAATGAAAACATTAACTTCAGGGAATATTTTGACACCACTCAATTAGTCAAGATATCGATGCAAATTATTGATGAAATGTTGATACTAGGACCTGAGGTTGATGTCCAGTTCATTTTTTTATCAGTTATTGTACTTTTATGCATTTGTAATTGCACATTTAGTTTATGCAAGCTTATCTGGTTGCTGTAAGAAGCCATTATTTTCATTCTAAAACAGACATCCTTCTATTACAGCTTATGTATATTTGCATCTGAAGGAGATTCTGGTCAGCTTTGATGGTTGTTCACATACGTAAGGACAATTTAACATCCTACAATTTGGGCTTCAAATGTCAGGAGCTATGTTCATATTATAGAAGTCACAACAACTAAACGTAAAGCTAAACTATCGATTTGGCAATATTGATGTTTCCATCAGAGCATTACCTTCCTGGTCATAGTCTTTTTATATTATGTAATAAAGTGATCTGATATACAAATATTTTTGACAGGATCACAATAAAAAGACCGAGCTGTGAACATACTTGTCCATTGATTGTATCGCTTGCAGTATTTAGAAATGTAGTTTTGGTAACGCTATTATCTACTAAGGACTGACGGCCTAAGAACCAGTCTTTTGAATGGTGCTAATAGGCATATGATCCTAGAAACCAGTCTCAGATCTTTAGGTGGAATAGAGCAAAGAGGCTTTGAAGAACATAAACTATTTCTTACTGACATATGTATAAAAAAAAAAAAAATACATAGCGGTTTACATTGGGGTAGGTGTGCTATGACATGCAGTATCTCCTCACCGATTGCATTCTGATCAAGATATTCATGAGCCAAACTAGAATAATTAATGGCGAACATTAGAAAATAATTACAAAAAAGTTACAAAATAACTGGCTATAGCAAATTCCCAATTAGAAAAGTAACCAGAAAAAAATGTAAAAGTGGCCCCATGTTGTAGGTGAATCCAAACTGACGGAAGGGAAGTAGTCAGGGACAAGAGAAGTTAGCGGAGGAAGAAAATACCGTCCCAGCAGAACCAAATACCACAGTGCAGCACCAAATACTGCTGCCCCCACCACAGTATTTAGCTATATCAGGACGACAATATAGGTGAATTCAGGAGGGCACCTCCATCTGTAGGCCAGGTGCATATGTACCTGGTGCTTCTAGCATTCATTACTGCGGAGAGCATCCAGATGGCGGTCGTGAGGAGGGTTGATGTGGCCCCATGGGTATCGGCCCACTAGAAAATATCTCTGTAGGATCTATGGCCAGTCCACCCCTGTTTGAGCCCACAAGAGGAGATGATTCTCAGGGCCATGTGTGAACTGGTAACTTAAAGTGGTCCTGAAAAAAAAACTAAAAGTGGCCCCATGTTGTAGTTTGGTCCAAATTGACAGAAGGCAGAGCGGCACAAGTAGGATGGACAACATATGTGGGCAAGGCCAGCAATTCCATAGTGTAGCACAAAATACCGCCCCAGCAGAACTTAATACCACAGTGCAGCACAAAATACTGCCTCCCACACTGCAGTATTCAACTGTATCTCTGGCCTGGGGATGGTAATACAGTTGAATTCAGGAGGGCACCAGGTGCATAAGTACCTTTTGCTCTTAGCATTAATTCTTGTTGAGAGCATCAGCTCATAGGTACCCAGCCGGTGGCCATGAGGAGGGTTCATGGTCTATGACCCATCCACCCCCTGCTCGAGGACTACCCTTTATCTATGCAGAACATATAAATTCCTCTATTCATTTTAATTTTTATTGGTTGTTTCAATTGTACACAGAGGATCAAAGGTGAAATAGGTTATTACTGAATCACAAGACCATAAGAGATTGGCCCTAGTGGTTAGTGATTGGATCCAAAGTCACCGCCATAGAAGGTTGTCTTCTGCTGAACCTTAGAGGACCATTACCTAGGTCCACTATGTATCCTTTAGTGCTCTGTTGGGTCAGTCCAATCCTTCTCAAAACATGTTAATTTATGGCTATTTTATGGGTTATTTTGTAGACTGTACACTATATAGGGGGCACCAGCAGAATGAACCCCACAGGCAGGGGGTGGATTGCGATAGACCCTAAAGGGAAATATCCCAGGCGACGATGCCTAGGGGGGCCACCGAAGCCATCCTCATGGCCACAAGCTGGGTACGTAAGGATCTGATTCTCTCCAACTCACCTGGCCACCAGCTCTCCTGAATGAAACGGTATCAATGTCCTCAGGACAGGGATACAGTTGAATACTGTGGCACAGTTGGCAGTATTTTGTGTTGCACTGTGGTATTTGGTTCAGCGGGGGAGGTATATTGCTCTGCCCTATGGTATTGCTAAACCTGCCTATTTCTGTTGTCCCTGCCTAATCGTGTTGCCTGCTTTCAATATGGACATGGGGCCACTTTTAAGTTTTTTTCCAGGGCCAATTTTAGTTCCCAGTCTGCCACTGCCCACAGGGCACGACCCAGCATAAGGCTGGCCCTGGGACTACGTGTACTTATGTGTATTTTTTACTTTATTTTATTACCGTGTGATGTGCGGTACGAGATCGTTAGTTAACGTGAAGAATTTCATCACTCATTATGTAAGTTGTTTTCTGCTTCTACATAGGCTCCTGACAAGTTGCAACCTAATGCCGTTAGCTATTATCTAATTGGCATAAAAGCTCCTTAATAGTGATAAGCAGCAGGGGCAATATTCGAATTCGCAATATTTCGCGAATATTTTGGCGAATATTTATCATATATTCGTGAATTTAAGATTATTTTCTTGATTGCGAAAATGCGCGCGCAATACAGGCGTGGGTCACTGTTGCTACATTTTTCAAGCTGCTAGAAGTTTCCTGAGACGGGAGAAAATGGTTGGCACGGCAGAACATTACAATAGCTTTATATGCAGATAGAGTGCTCCAATATATTTGCGATTGCGCAAATCGGCAGTTAATGATGCGCATATTTTAGCACAATACGTGCAACTTCACATTTTAGCAGGTCTGACTACATATTACAGATTGGTGCACTAAGTATTGTTGTGAACTTGTGACATTACAGCACTATGTATGTATGTATGTATGTATGGACAGCAGAACCTATCACACAACATGGACAGTGACATACCAGGGGTGGATCATTGGCAAAAATTCCCACAAAAAATATGTATTTTAATCAGGGGCCATTTTTATGCGTCTTAAGGGGAACCTCTCAAAAATGTGCCCTGCTGGAGCCTAGAAAATCTTTATTTCCTATCGGTTTGATGCATACAAATGTGCAGCACTCCACGTTTTTGTATCCTGCATTAAAAAAATGCATACGTTAACGTAATTTTTTTTTCTACCATGGAACTGTATGGTGAACGGACGCCACTGTACGCCATCAGTCTGAGGCATCTGTTAACGCATACATTTTTGGTATGAATTAAATGAATGGCAAAAATAGGATGTGACCCCAGCCCTAGTGTCAGAATAAGCACACACAGCCAATAGGCCTTCACCTGACAGCACAGAACTTTGGATTCTGTGGCTGGAGGTGCATTAGGCGGTCACAGGATAAATATGTAACTGTCGGTCAGTACAGGCCCCAAAAATTAGGCATTCACCTGACATAAAAGGCCTTTTATGCCGCTGTATATACATAAGGCAAGGACCATTCTTTGTTCTGGGTGGTGGCGGATATGTGTGGGCTGGCATGAGGAAATTCAATTACACATGGTCATCACAGGTGTTGAATTCCTCCACGATCCATGCCTCATTCATTTTTAAATGAGCTAGTCGTGAGCTAGGCGAGTGAGCTTATCAGTCACGATCCCCCCTGCTGCGCTAAACGTCCTTTCGGACAGGACACTCGGCGAGGGACAAGCCAAGAGTTACATGGCAAATTGTACCAGCTCTGGCCACAGGTCAAGTCTGTACACCCAGTAGTCAAGGGGTTCCTCGCTTCTCAGAGCGTCCACATCGGCCGTTAACCCGATGTAGTCGGACACCTGTCGGTCTAGGCATTCCCTGAGGCTGGAGCCAGATGACGGCTGTTGATGGGTTGGCTGCAAGAATGATCTCATATCCGAAGTGACCAACACATCTTCAAACTGCCCTCTTTTTGCAGGCGCGGTAGGATTGGTACCCGCACCTGTTTCGCTGTGGGTGGAAATTCCTCTGCCAGCACCCGCAACAGCAGAATGCAGCATCTCTCGCAGCAAGGCCTCGAAATGCTGCATTCTGACAGCCCTCTGTGATGCTGGTAACATGTCCTCCATTTTGTGTTTGTACCGGGGGTCTAAGTACGTTGCCACCCAGTACAGGTCCTTGACCTTTATGCTTTTTATACGGGGGTCCCTCTTCAAACACTGAAGCATGAAAGCCCCCATTTGCACTTAATTGGAAGCGGTGGAGCGCCCTGGCTCCTGCTCATCATCCAGGAGAATGTCGTCCTCGGTCTCCTCCCCCCAGCCATGGACAACACCAGGGATCCCAGAAAAGTTTAAAGCATGCTCTTCTTTCTCCTCCTCCTCCCCCCAGGCACCATCCTCCTCTGACTCCTCTTCAGACTCCTGCTGACTTGTCTCAGATGGAGTAGCCCCCCTGGGAATTCATTCAGCATTGCGACTTCCTCATCTTCCAGCTCCTGCTCATTGAAAGCTTGATCAATGACACGACGCAATGCACGCTCCAGAAAGAAGGAGTAAGGTACGATCTCACTGATGGCGTCCTGGCTGAGACTGACCAGTTTGGTGATCTCATCAATTGGCCGCAGAAGTCTGCATGCGTCGTGCATGAGCAGCCACTGGCGCGGTGAAAAAAAAACAAGCTCCCAGAACCTGTCCTGCCTCAGAGTTCGTACAGGTAGTCGTTAACGGGACGTTTCTGCCGGAGCAGCCTATCAAGCATATGGAAGATGTAGTTCCAGCACGTCGGGCTGTCACACATCAGACGTCTGACGGGCAGGTGGTGTCGCCGCTGAATGTCAGCAAGGCGAGCCATGGCCGTGTAAGATCTTCTAAAATGGCCAGAGATTTTCCTGGCCTGCCGCAAGACGTCCTGGACCCCGGGGTATTTGGCAACGAATCACTGCACGACTAAGTTCAGGACGTGTGCCATGCATGGTACGTGTGTCATTTTGCCGTGTTTCAGCGCGCTCAGCAGATTGGCACCGTTGTCGCACACCACTTTACTAACTGTCAAATTGAGCGGTGTTAGCCACTGATCGGCCTGTGACCGCTGAGCTGAAAGGAGTGCAGGACCGGTGTGGATCTTGGCTTCCAGGCACAACAGCCGCAGAACAGCATGGCACCATCTCACCTGGGACGTCGAATAGGTTCTGGGGAGCTTGGGGGGCTCAGCGGAAGAGGTGGTAGCAGTGAAAAAGGAAGAGTCAGCCGAGGAGGAGACGGAGGATGGAGGAGGAGGAGGAGAAGAAGAGGCCGGCCTGCATGCAATCCGTGGCGGTAACACCAAATCCACACGGATGCCACGGGTTACATGCTTGATGGCCGTCAGAAGGTTCACCCAGTGGGCAGTAAAAGTTATGTACCTTCCCTGCCCGTATTTGCTAGACCACGTGTCTGTGGTCAGATGTATCTTGGCACCGACATTGTGTGCCAGAGATATATTAACTTGCTACTGAACGTAGCCATATAGTTCAGGGATGACATTCTGGGAGAAATATTTCCTTCTGGGGACCTTCCATTGCGGTGTGCCAATGGCCACCAATTTTCTAAAGGCCTCCGAGTCCACCAGTTTATATGGCAGTAGTTGGGGGGCTAGCAGAGCCGACAAGCCAGCGGTCAGCCGTTGGGCAAAAGGGTTATCCGGCGTCATCATCTTTTTATGCTCGAACATTTGGGCCACGGAAGCCTGCCTTGTGCCAGATGAATGCGACGACGGCATGGTGGAAGGTGGAGTGGAGGACAAATGAGAGGAGAAGGAGAAGAGGCAGGACGTGGAGCGCCGGGAGTGTGGCTTTGTGGGTTCTGATGGTGTTGCTCCCACTGGGCTCGGTGATGGGAGGCCAGGTGCCTTCTTAAGGCGGTCATCCCTAGGTGAGTGTTGGGCTTACCACGACTTATGCGTTGACAGCACAGGCTGCAGATGGCAACACTATTGTCAGCAGCGGACACGTTAGAAAAAGCCCACACTGCGGAGCCATGTGTCAGCGTCCTGGAAGCACCAGAAGTGACCGTGCATGGTGGATGGCTCGCTCCAGATACATTTGCAGTCTGCTTTTTGCCTTCTGTGCACTGCAAGTTCTGCCTGATTCTCCTTCTTCTCCTACCTATCTGCTGCTCTGTCTCTCCCTCTGAACTCCCCTCCTCTTCTTCTCTTGTGGGCACCCACGTGACGCCCATCGACACGTCATCATCGTCACCTTCACCACCACTGACATTAGAGATCTCGGAGTAGGCAGCAACATCGGGGACCACCCTCCTTGGGCTGATCTGGGTACTGTCGTCAGACCGCTGAGTGGCGGCCGTTGATACCTCCTCTTCCTCATCCGATGCCAAGAATGGTTGTGCATCAGTAAGGTCTGGGAATGGATGGGAAAATAATTCCTCTGACTCGAGTGGAGGGGCTATGGTGGTGGTGGTGTCTTTGGGGGTGCACACAGCAGAGAGTGAGGAGGGTGCTGATACAGAGGATGAGGAGGGTGCAGAAGTGGAAGGCTGAATGAGCCACTCAACCAACTCTGGTGCGTCCTTTGACGTAATCGCACGCACCTTCTATAACTTCTCACTTAGGCTCCGGCCTGGTGCACTTGCCCGACCCCTACCACCCCTGCGGAACGGCCTGCCTCTTCCTCTGCCTGTCATTTTCAAAATGACCCTGTGCCAAAGTCCCTAGAGAAGAGCAGTATTTGTGGACGCAGGTATATCACCCTCAAGCAGTAATAATTTTGTGGACACATGTATATGGAAAACCTCAATCACTATTTTGTGGAAGCTGATAGATCGCAGCCCTCAATCAGTATTTTCTGGAAGCATACAAATGCACAATAATATACTTTCTATGTTAGACAGTATATTATAAGTATATCACACCTATCGATAGCACAACGTTACCAGTCTTTAAAAGGACTTTTGTGGCCCTATTAGCTAGCGTTTGGTGTCACTAAGTCCCTAACAGCCTGTCCCTGGTCCAAAATACAACCTCTCCCTACACTGGCAAAACACATAATGTAAAATGGCTGCCAGATCTGGTTCTGTTATAGGGTAGGGGGTGTGTCCATGTGCTGAAACGTCTCAATTGGCTGTCCTGTCCCACCTGATGGATGTGTCATGGGTCAAAGTTCGGCGCAATGCAAAAGAATATGGCACGCGCGGACAATGCCATGTGTTCGCATGTTCAGTGGAATGCGAATGGACAAAGTTCGCCGCAAATCGACCGCCGGGCGAACCGCAAGGCCATCACTAACAGTGAACGCTCGGCGACGGCTCCAGCAGCGCTGTTATATAATACTGGGTAGAAGTGAAATAAAGACAAAGATTATATAAAACACAATAATACACGGCCCTGTGTGTAAGGTAGTGTGATACTGTCTACTGAGCTCTGTATCTAATCCTCTCCTGTGTGATACTGTCTGCTGAGCTCTGTATCTAATCCTCTCCTGTGTGATACTGTCTGCTGAGCTGTGTATCTAATCCTCTCCTGTGTGATACTGTCTGCTGAGCTCTGTATCTAATCCTCTCCTGTGTGATACTGTCTGCTGAGCTGTGTATCTAATCCTCTCCTGTGTGATACTGTCTGCTGAGCTCTGTATCTAATCCTGTCCTGTGTGATACTGTCTGCTGAGCTCTGTATCTAATCCTCTCCTGTGTGATACTGCCTGCTGAGCTGTGTATCTAATCCTCTCCTGTGTGATACTGTCTGCTGAGCTCTGTATCTAATCCTCTCCTGTGTGATACTGTCTGCTGAGCTCTGTATCTAATCCTCTCCTGTGTGATACTGTCTGCTGAGCTCTGTATCTAATCCTCTCCTGTGTGATACTGTCTGCTGAGCTCTGTATCTAATCCTCTCCTGTGTGATACTGTCTGCTGAGCTGTGTATCTAATCCTATCCTGTGTGATACTGTCTGCTGAGCTATGTATCTAATCCTATCCTGTGTGATACTGTCTACTGAGCTCTGTATCTAATCCTATCCTGTGTGATACTGTCTGCTGAGCTATGTATCTAAGCCTATAATATGTGATACTGTCTGCTAAACGGGTGTGTCTAAGCCTATCATGTGTGATACTGTCTGCTTAGTCAGTGTATCTAAGCCTATCATGCATGATACTGACTGCTGAGCTTTGTATCTAAGCCAATCATGGGTGATACTGTCTGCTTAGTCAGTGTATCTAAGTCGATGATGTCTAATACTGTCTGCTAAGCTGCTGTATCTAATCCTATCGTGTGTGAAACTGATGAGCTATGTATCAAATTTTTTCAGGTGTGATACTGTCTGGTGAGCTGTGTATCTAAACTTATCGTATGATAATGTCTGCTGAGTCAGTGTATCTAAGTAAATCATATTTAGTCGTGTGTGATACTGTCTGCTGAGCTACTGTATTTATTCCTATCATGGATTATACTATCTGCTGAGCCGTGTATCTAAAGCTATCATGTGTGATACTGTCTGTTGAACCAGTGTATCTAAGCATCTTGTAATTGATACTGTCTATTAAGTTGATGTATCTAGGTTTATCCTGTGTGAGACTGCTGATGTATCTAAGTCTATAAAGTACAATACTGCCGATGTATCTAAGTCTATAAAGTACAATACTGCCGATGTATCTAAGTCTATAAAGTACAATACTGCTGATGTATCTAAGTCTATAAAGTACAATACTGCTGAAGTATCTAAGTCTTTAAAGTATGATACTGCTGATGTATCTAAGTCTATAAAGTATGATACTGCTGATGTATCTAAGTCTATAAAGTACGATACTGCCGATGTATCTAAGTCTATAAAGTACGATACTGCCGATGTATCTAAGTCTATAAAGTATGATACTGCTGATGTATCTAAGTCTATAAAGTACGATACTGCCGATGTATCTAAGTCTATAAAGTACGATACTGCTGATGTATCTAAGTCTATAAAGTATGATACTGCCGATGTATCTAACTCTATAAAGTATGATACTGCCGATGTATCTAAGTCTATAAAGTACGATACTGCCGATGTATCTAAGTCTATAAAGTACGATACTAAGCTGATGTATCTGAGCAATGTGTGATACAATGTGTGATACTGAGCTGACGTATCTAAGCCTACAATGTGTGATACTGTCTCGGTGGACCATGTTACATTTGTGGTTCTTTCTAGACGGAGTAAATCTCGGAGCAGTTTCCATGGATATCGGGTCTGGTGACATAAACATCTGCATTTCTGACACGGTATCACACGCTCCGGCGCCTGCCGTCATCTACAAATGACTGCGCACGGAGGCTCCGAGCCGATGACCATTCGCTGCCACGTTACAACCTGTCGGTGAGACGGATCACACCCATCACCCCGGGGCGTACGGTACGTGTCCGGGCTCATCCGCACCTTCCTGCCAGATGTCACTGCAGCCTCATGAATCAGGAGAAGCAACTTATGAAAACTGTATGAAACCAGGAGCAAGAACGCGCGAAAAGCGAAAGAGAAGATCAGAAAGAAGGAAAAGCACGGAAGCCACGAGCCACTGCTGACAGATCCCACAGAAAACCATCTGAGGCGAGAGATAGATAGATAATAGATAAATAGATAATAGATAGATAGATAGATAGATAATAGATAGATAGATAGATAGATAATAGATAGATAGATAGATAGATAGATAGATAGATAGATAGATAGATAGATAGATAGATAGATAGATAGGAGATAGATATAGACAGATAGATAGATAGATAGATAGATAGATAGATAGATAGATAGATAGATAGATAGATAGATAGATAGATAGATAGATAGATAGATAGATAGGAGATAGATATAGATAGATAGATAGATAGATAGATAGATAGATAGATAGATAGATAGATAGATAGATAGATAATAGATAGATAGATAATAGATAGATAGATAATAGAAAGATCGATAATAGATAGATAATAGATAGATAATAGAAAGATAGATAGATAGATAGATAATAGATAGATAGATAATAGATAGATAGATAATAGATAGATAGATAATAGATAGATAGATAGATAGATAATAGATAGATAGATAGATAGATAGATAGATAGATAGATATGAGATAGATAGATAGATAGA